>NC_092335.1:613302500-614037500 GCF_046630445.1 Rutidosis leptorrhynchoides
ATCAATATTATCTTGTATGTTATTTTTTTCGATCGTTTTCCCACCTAAATAATAACATTCATCACGAAGTGTCTTTTTAAATGTCCATATTTTTGTATGATCTTGATGCCTGAAAAAAATTCCAAAAAAATTAAAATAAAAAATTTGTTTCCCCCCGCTTCTCATCGATTGGTTACTTTCTCATTGATCCTGCCCCTATATATGTCAGAATTGAATTGATTTGGGCCGTCTTTAATGTGTCCACTGCTACAAGTTGATGGTTAGTGATTTGCAAAATACTTTTTCTCAAGATGAAGTGGTTTATATCAAGGTCGAGGAAGTCAACACGCTAAAGTTAAGGATGTTTTTGGTTAGAGTTTTAAGGAATTTTATGCGTTTCTAATCTTATTTACTTTTTTGATCGAATGGATACGGGACTTTGTTTATGGATGTCGATCCACATTTGTATTATTTAGCTATTCACTTTGCGTGAATGGTTCATATATTTATTTTCCCTGTTTTTTTGCGAATATATATATATATATATATATATATATATATATATATATATATATATATATATATATATATATATATATATATATATATAGGGGCAGAATCAATGGGGAAGTAACTAATTGGGGGAAGAGGGGGGGGAAGCAAATTTTTTTTCTCGTTTTTTTGGAATTTTTTTTTCCGGCATCAAGATCACACGAAAATATGAAAATTTAGAAAAGACACTTCGTGATGAATGTTATTATTTAGACAGAAAAACGATCGACAAAAATAACATTCAAGATAATATTGTTCGTGAAGAATGTGAACGTTTTTTTTCTTCATGTTTTGTGAAGTAAAATTTAGCCCGATTTAGAGTTTTGGGTTTGGTGTTTTGGGTTTATTCCATAAACCCAAAACACCTAACCCTAAACCCTAAACCCTAAACCCTTAACCCTAAACTCTAAACCGTTCGTGTTAAAAACTCAATCTAAATCCTAAATCTAAACCCTAAATCTAAACCCTAAATTTCTAAACCCTAATATCTAAACCCTATAAACCCTAATATCTAAACCCTAATATCTAAAACACAATAGCTAAAACCTCAATATACGCTCGAAAAACACGATAATTGTTATATATTATTTCTTCGAGCGTTTTCCCGCCAAAATAAAAACATTCATCACAAAATGTCTCTACTAAATGTTCATATTTTCATCTCATCTATAATGTTCGTGAACAAAGTTTTTTCAAAAAACGAAAAAAAAAAAGTTTTTGCTTCCCCCCGATTGGTTACTTCCCTCTTGATCCTACCACTATATATATATATATATTAAATCGTTCAAATAAGAACATCAATTAAAATGAGAATACTAAGAATGTTTTTACCACTAATTATTTTTTAATTAATTAGATAAATAATTTTAATTAAAAAACAATTGTGAACAACAAATATGTAATTATTTTTTGTGTATAGTTTCAATCATCCTATTTAATTATCCCCCTTTTTTTTTGCTTCGCGAGTTCCAGATTTGCTAAACACCACGAAACGAAATGACCGTTAATGCCCACCTTCTTCTTTACTCAAGACAAGGATAATATAATCAAGAACTAACTCTACTTTTCTACGTATTATTATTACAATATGACAAACAAGGATGCAACGTTATCATTTGGATGCAACGATATCATTCGGATGCAACGTCGATAAAGGATGTAACGACATCTGTTTCGTTCACTAATCTCTTAAGGTATCACTACCATTTACAAGAGGATGCATCCCTATCTAATTAATTGTATTCCTATTTATTTGATAAAGATGCATACATATTTTTCGTAATAAAAAATAATTCAATCTGTTTTGTTGATTACATCCCTAATCACGACCATTGAAAAAGAATAAATCAAGTGCTCTTTGTGACTTAAATGGGATGCATATCATTTCTAAATAGAAAATATTCTCTATATCCCGTATCCGTGTACATACAACCTTTTATTTTCATATAATAATAATAATAATAATAATAATAATAATAATAATAATAATAATAATAATAATAATAATAATAATAATAATAATAATAATAATATATTCAATCTATTTTTTTGTTTGAATGCATATGTAATGATTATTAAAAATAACAAAATTTATGGGTTCATTGATTGCATCCCATTTTATTTTTTTGGATAAAAAAGTAGAATCTAAAATAAAAATGGATTCCAAGTCATGGAAAATACAACAAAAACAACAACAACATCGAAACGATGATAGTACATGAGTACAATAATAAGCCCAAACGAGTGAGCCCAAACGAGAAACAAATCATGATCTGCAAAATGCTAGTACTGACCCATGAACCCTCAAATTAAAATTGCAACAACTTGAAATTCCAAAACTTTTTGCATCAGTTCTTTCCAAACAATAGGGCAGCTCATAACCACATCTATGTTCCGCCGGTTACACATCTGAAAAGGCATTAAGGTTCATCATAGTAATTGGGAATACCTTGGTGTTGTGTTGTCATGGGCCATCTGAATTAGAATATTTTCACTCTCAACATGGTTGCAATCCAAAATCTGTTGCTCCAAAGTTTCTAAAGAGTGAAACAATCTTGCCGCCAAATTGAAAGTAGGCCACCGGAACACCCGTTTGAACTGACTTGCACTTCTTGAAAAATAAAGTGTTTCCAAATTAAATTCAATATGGATTGTTCTCCTCGAGGTGAGCCTCGATTTCAACATCAACCCCATTTTTTTTTTGAATTTTCACTTCTTGCAGCCCAATGGCTATTTCCTCCCCTTCTTCCGATTCATTTTCCGTCGACCTTTGACAAACATTTTCTGACCCAGAATGGTCATTCTGAGCCGATTCGTCGTTATCAACATCAAGATTACGACTACATTGTAAAAGTTCGTTAAACTGAACAATA
Source organism: Rutidosis leptorrhynchoides (assembly GCF_046630445.1). Taxonomy (NCBI): domain Eukaryota; kingdom Viridiplantae; phylum Streptophyta; class Magnoliopsida; order Asterales; family Asteraceae; genus Rutidosis; species Rutidosis leptorrhynchoides. Next base: position 613,305,404 of record NC_092335.1, read on the forward strand.
GATTCATCAAATACTATATCAACCATATCGTTATGCTTGAGCTCCTCCACCCACAATTTAAGTGGTGAATTTTCTGTAACCTTAACTGTAGCATAACGTTGAATGGGGCCAGGATCTGGTACCTCTGTTAATACTTGCAAAGACTCGGCATGATTTAAAAGAGATGAATGTTTATGCACATACAACACTTCGCCAAATGAACTGACAACCGCCTTCATACTCTCAACCGAGAAATTTCTAAAAGGATTTCCTTTAATCTCCAAAAAATTATGTGGGACCATAAGAAGTCATGTATGGTGACTTGGAGTCACCATTGGTGACATAATGTTCAAAGTGAAAACAATATAGTAATTGCTTCATACGTGAGGAAGATATTTAAAACGTGACAAATTGGGGCGAAGCAATTTGGAAGCTGATTAACTTGCATGTCACGTATGGTGACATACATGTCACCAAATGGGAGGCTAGTTTACATACAAGAATTGTTTTAGGATTTGGACGTCCGTATAATTATTTATGATATAATTAATTAGGACTTGGATTTATGGTTCTAGAATATCCTAGTTTGCTCTCTAAGCTATTGTTTTCTCCTATAAATAACCCCATATGTAACCCTGTAAATGGTACCACAAAATTTCAATAATAAGAATACTCTTTGATTGGCCGTGGATTAAACCAATAGCAATATTGGATATAACCACGTTATATTCTTTTGTTCTTTTACGTTCTTGCAATTTATTTTCTTTGTTCACTTGAATTATTTGTTTATTGTTCATGGGTTTGATAACTCGGGGTTATCAAATTCTTGTTGGGGCTCACTAAAATTCCTAACAAGTGGTATCAAGAGCTCAGATTACGAGTATTTTCGGGAACAATGGCAGATAAAAGTGATGTGAAGATAGATCGGTTTGATGGGACCGATTTTAGCTTTTGAAAGATGCAAATTGAAGATCTACTTTAACAAAAGAAGCTTTACCAATCGTTAAACGGTGTTAAGCCGGAAGGAATGGATCAAGGCGAGTGGGAGTTGTTGGATAGGCAAGCCCTAGGAGTTGTTCGACTTTCTCTGGCCAAGAAAGTTGCTTACAACATCGTGGGTGAAACCACAACGGCGGGATTGCTTGCGGCTTTATCTAACATGTATGAAAAGCCATCCGCTTTGAACAAGGTTTTCTTGATTAGGCAATTGGTGAATGCTAGGATGAAAGAGAGTTCTTCGGCGGGCAGATCATGTGAACGAATTTAATTTAATTTTGACCCGGTTGAAATCCGTTGATATTAAATTCGATGATGAGCTACAAGCATTGTTTTTGCTATCTTCGTTACCCGATAGTTGGGCCGGTACGGTTACGACGGTTAGTGGTTCATCCGGAACTACTAAGATCACCTTTGAAGGAATCCGTGATTTGATTCTTAGCTAAGGTATTCGTAGGAAAGATTCGAATGGGAGTTCGGGTTCGGTTCTAAGTGTTAGTCGGGGAAGAGCTAGGTCAAGAAGTCCATCAAGGAGCAAGAACGTGATGTGTTGGAATTGTCAACAAGTTGGTCACTATAAGTCAAAGTGCCCGAATCTTAAATAGGGTGGGAGCGTATCGACTATGGTGATCGAGGATGCGTTGATGTGCCAAAAAGAGGTTCTTGACGAATCTTGGGTTTTAGATTCGGGTTCCTCGTTTCATGTTACCCCATACATGAACGAGATGGTGAACTTCAAGGAATACTCCGGCAAGGTTCGAGTTGCGAATGGGAGTACACTTGATATTGCGAGTATTGGTGATCTCGTGGTTAGACACTATTATGCTTGGATCTTGAGGAATGTGCGGTTCGTTCCAAAGCTCAAGAGTCGGTTGATCTCGATTGGGCAATTGGATGACGATAATTGTCATGTCCTATTTGGAGATCAAAAGTGGGTAGTGTTTAAGGGAGACTATGTAGTTGTTCGCGGGTTTAAAAGGGGAACCATGTATATGGTTGAAGTTCCTAAGGAGGAACGGCTAGGTGATTTCGTGGGTGTTAAAAGTCATAGCATGCTAATGCTTTCTGGTATTGTTAAGAGGTCTTGTTTGAGTGGGAGCTCAAAGGAAGTTGAAGCTAGTGAAAATTCGGGTCGGATTGGGTACACCAGATCTTTCATCACTTCGGATAGATCTTCTCCAATGTTAAATTTGTTGCGATCGGCCGAGGATGAACAAGAGATTTTCTTGAGAGTTATTGTTAAAGATACATCCGTATAGTAGGAGTTGGCTCGGGATGGAAAATCGGGTTTGTCAAAGGATGTGCTCACGTATGTAGTCGGTGTTCCAATGGTGAAAGCAAAGGAGGTTTTGTGGAAAATCAAGGGTGTGATTGCGTTCTCACATGGCTGCCTTGATGGTGTTATCCACATGTTCGTTCTACCAGCGGGTTTATTCTTTGTTAAAAAGATAAATCAGGTGGATGAAGTTTTGTACGGGTGGATCGCTTGGGCGATGGGGTTGATTGGGTCGGGTCGGACTCAAACGACCCGTTATCTCCTAAACTAAGTAGGTAGGTTGTAACGACCCTGGATTTTCCAACGTTTATTCATTAATAATTGATATTATTAATACTTGTGATTAAACGAATGTATGTTATTACATTTACATGTTGCCATGAATGCCCGTACTTGACTTTAAATGCCCGAAACGTCTTTGTGACACACGAAACTTACACGAATAATATTTTCAAGTATTATTTACATTCATGATTAAGTTTTATTAATCATTTTGATTAACTATGGTTATTAGTTAATTACTTGGGCTTAGGTTGGACTTACTTGTTAATTAATGGAACATGGGCTTTTATTAGTGATTAGTGGGCTTGGAAGCCCACCCTACTTCTTTAGTGGACTTATTAGCCCAACTTAACATGTAAGTATTACATTTAGAGATTAACTAGATAGTTTGATACTTGAAGAATCTTGTTACATGTTACTTCCCATAAAAACACCTCCATTAACCAACTTTTGAAGGCATTACATGCAAGTGACCAAAGAACATTTTTCTTCCCTCTCCCCTTGCAAAAACCGTCGGCCTTTATGGCCTTTTAGAGGAGTTTTAATTTTTTTTACTACTACATTTACTAGTATCTTTCACTTATCTCTCATTCCAAAAACACACACAATACTTGCAACTTTCTTTTCTCTCATTTCTCTCTAATTCTTGTAAGTAACTTGAGCTATTTTCTCTCTTCTTTTCTTTGCTAAAAACTGACACACACACATACATATCATCATCATCTTTTGTTTTTTGTTTGTTGTTTGATACTTGTTAGTTGTTGTTACTTTGTTACTTGTTATTATTTACTCACTATTTTCAAGAACCAAACTTGTTAGTTTGTTCTTAATTTATCTTGTATTTACAAGAACACACAAGAACATAAACTTTCTAGTTTATGTTCTACACTTAATATGTTAAAATATTTTAAGTTCATGGTTGTAAAATCATACTTGTGAATCATGTTTGTAAACTTTAAAGTGTACATTCTTAAAGATCAAACTTTGGTTTGAATCTTTAAAGTATGAACAACCCATGAACTAGTTACTTGTTTACTTAGTTTATTTCTTCATATTATGCACTTTAATTTCATGTTTGTTGGTTGTTATTGGTCAAGTATTACTAGTTAACTTTGATCTCATTAATCTTGAACTAAAAGTTAACTTTGAAAGTTCAAGAACATGTAAGTAAGCTTTCTTTAACTATAACTTTGTACACTTATGTTAGATCTAGACTTTTGGGTCTAGGATCTTCAAGATCTAACTAAGAACTATGTTCTACAACTTAAGATCTTGATTTCATAAGTTCACTTTCAACTTCGTAACTTATTATTAGTTTTAAAGTTCATGTATGTGTTAGATCTAAGACTTTGATGTAACTTTGGTTCATCAAAACACTTGCAACACTTAAGTGAGTTGTGCTTCATGTCTTAGACTTACACTGGGTTATGATGGTCAAACCTTGGTGAAAATGATGCAAACACATCTGAAGGTATTTCGTATGCCCGAGAGACATATTAAATTAATGTGGCTGACGTGTTATGATCCAAGTCGGGTCATACCCAATAACAAACTTACCGACACCTTATTTGTATTTGATTTTAACGATTGGTTCATTGATCAAATACGCGACACTTGAACTTTAAGAAAAATGGTTTTCTTAAATATTATTTGATGTGTATTATATAAATTATGGAATAATTTATATATTATGGATTTAATTATTTATAGGTTAAATAATTAATTTATTTATGTTGCATTTTATATAAATTGGTTTTATATAAATAAAATGTACATAAAATTAAATATGGAAGTTTTATAAAACTTAATTTATAAAATCTAACTTTTATAAAGATTAATTTTATAAAACTAATGGGTGGCATGGGGAGTGTAATCTCACATGCTAGAGATTCCTTCCTTGGTCAAATAAATCCCATTTCCATATACATGCAAGCATCTTGACTCCTTGCTTAACACACACTTGCAATTACACATCAATTAACAAGAAAAAAAATTCTGCACACTCCCATTTTAGGAGCTGCAGGCCGTGGCCTTTGGGGTGCCAAAAGAAATTCATTTCATTTCTTTTGCAAGCCATATTCAAGTGAAAATAAATCCTAACCAAAGCTAGGGTGTTGGTGCACAAGTTTGGGGTATAACTACTTGAGGTTTCATCCATTTGAAGCTCTATTCTTCATCATCATCTTCATCATCAACTACATAGCTTGGAGAAGGTATAAACTCCTTTCTTACTTGTAGTTTGTAAGCATGTTTCATAACTTGATCCTTCTTGGGTTTTAACTTTAATTGGTTAAAGTATAACAAGTTCTAAATGGCAATACTTACATGCTTCCGCTTAAATATGTTTCTTAAAATGCTTTAAGTATTATGAATCTTGTTAAAACCCAACAATGGTATCTAGAGCCGAAGTTGTTGAAATATGCTTCGAGATGGTTATTAAACCCACTATAATTTTGCATTCTATGAACATGCATGAAGTAGAATGTAAAATTTTCGGTTTTGGGTGGTTGTCATTTTGGCCAAAATCACTTGTGATTCTGCATTTTGTACTGCCAATCACTTGTGATTCTGTACTGCCAATCACTTGTGATTCTGTGTTGCCGATCACTTGTGATTCTGTATTTCCAATCACTTGTGATTCTGTGTTGCCGATCACTTGTGATTCTGTATTGCCAATCACTTGTGATTCTGTGTTGCAGATCACTTGTGATTCTGTGTTTCCAATCACTTGTGATTCTGTATTGCCTATCACTTATGTTGATGATGTTCACAATCTAAGCCTTGACCTTGTGTTTGGTTGCATGCATGGTTGATTGATATTTATTCAATTGGTTTGTAATAATATTTATTCATTTGGCATGTAATAATTCATTTGGTTATGTAATTTATTTTATATTTGGTATGTAAAATAGATTAGGTTGTAATTTCATTTTTAGACAAAATGTATTAGGATATATTTTGTAAAATGATGAAGAATGATGAAGACTTGAAGAACACATGAAGAAGCATTTGGATGCAAGGTTAAGTGGGAGATTTGAAATCTCCTACTTTGTGTTATAACCCCTTATCCGGTGACATTTGTTTTCGGCTAAACAAATGTCTACCAAAATGGCTTGATTGTGAACATATTTGTTTTGCATGCATGGTTGTTTATTGTATGATTGTGGATTGTATGGTTGTTTGCTACAAGTTTATCACACAAGTTAACAACAAGCAAAATGGCAATTTAATTGGTTAAATTACACATTAATGAACGACATGCAAAACGTCAATTTAAATGGTTAAATTAAAAATGGCTAAAAGGACATTAATAAACGGTTATTAAGATCATATATATAAAATGGTTTATAGACATGAAATTGGCTTTTCATAATGAACTATACACCAAATGCATGTTGGTGTATGGCAAATGTTTTCTTAAACTAGAATTCATGAAAACTTAAAATCCCTTAACTAAAACAAGGTAAACAAGTTAAACGCCATCCTTTTGTGGAAACACTTAGACATATTAGGAATCTCTTGATGGGATAAAGGTCACCTAACCGTCATGAGTGAACTAATGTGAATAAGGTACACTTCGCATACATGTGGGATAAAGGTCACCTAACCACTTGTATGTTAAGTCTACATGTCTACACAAGTAGGACGACTTGATTTGGGAATCATGAACTTAGGGTCACCGAAGCATGAGGAACAAATAGGCGTTGATGGGATTAATATGCCATGCAAAAGGATTGCATGATCCCATAACTTAGAAGTTGCAAAAGGATTGCAATTGTCATTAAGACTACCTAGCTAAATCAAATGACGGGATAAAGGTCACCTAACCGAAATTTGATTTACCGTTGGATTCTAATATTTAATAAAACAAATTAAAAGGGTATTGTTTTTGAAATCAATACTTAAAAGAACTTTGTTGAATCTTGTAGATGGCCGCTAATAACAACAACAACATGAACAACGCACCACTTAACCTAAACAACCTATCATTAAGGTCTCTCCTCGAGAAAGACAAACTCAACCATACGAACTTTATGGATTGGTTCCGTAATCTTAGGATTGTCCTCAAACTTGAGGACAAAGCGTATGTGTTGGAGGACCCTATTCCCGACCAACCGGATGAGGAAGATATAGAGGGCATGGCTTATTATGACAAGTATTGCGCCGATTCGGTGCAAGTCGCTTGTCTAATGCTTGGGACTATGATACCCGAACTCCAAAAGGATTTCGAACATCATAGTGCATATGACATGATTACGCAATTGAAGGAGATGTTCCTTCAACAAGCACGTGTCGAGCGCTTCGAAACGGTTCGAGCGCTACATGCATGTCGTATGGATGACACCCAATCGGTCTCCTCTTATGTCCTCAAAATGAAGAGCCTTATTGATCGTGCTAACCGTCTTAACCTAAACATATCAAATGAGTTAGCCACCGATCTTATCCTTAATTCCCTATCAAAAAGGTTTGATCAATTTGTAATTAATTACAATATGAATGGGATGGATAAGAGCATAGGTGAGCTTCACGGTATGCTTAGAACGGCGGAAACTAGCATGGGTAAAAGGGCTTTACCCGTGTTAGCAATCGATCAAGGTGGGTCCAAAGGTAAGACCTCTAAGCCAAAGGTGGCTAAGAGAAAAGGACCCGCCTATCAAGGCAAAGGGAAGGGGAAGATGGTTACCCCAACCATCAACAAGGCTAAGAAGCAAAAGGTAGCCGAGAAGGCAAACCCCAAGGAAGACCCATGTTTCGGTTGCGGTGAGATGGGTCATTGGAAACGAAACTGTCCGGTCTACCTTAAGGAGTTGAAGGACAAGAGGGATGCAGGGCAAACCTCAGGTAATATATATATGGTATATATAGAGCTAAGTATTACTTCTTCTAATACATGGGTATTAGACACTGGATGTGGAACTCATATTTGCAATTCTTTGCAGGGGTTCAAAAGAAGTGATCATAAGGCGGGAACATCAAGTCTCTATATGGGCAATGGTGCAAAGGTGCATGTTAAAGCTCAAGGAGATTTTATTTTGAAGCTTCCAAGCGGATTGGAACTTATTTTAGAAAATGTTTTGTATGCTCCGGATTTGTGTAGAAACATTATTTCTATTTCTCGCTTAAAACAATGTGGTTACGTTGTTAATTTTATTGATGATGATATTCATGTTTCTAAAGATAATGTATTCTATTTCAAGGCTTCGCCTTCAAATGGAATTTATGAATTGGTTCATGATGACACATCTTCTAGTAGCTCAATGTACCATACAAGCACCAAGAAACTCAAAAGGGATTTGAGTGATTCCTACTTATGGCATTGTCGCCTTGGTCACATAAACAAGAACCGAATACATACACTTCAAAAGAATGGACTTTTGAAATCAAATGAAATGGATTCGTTTGAAGTATGTGAATCTTGTTTACAAGGCAAGATGACTAAAGCACCTTTCAAAGGGACCTATGAAAGGGCTAAAGATTTATTGGGATTAATACATTCGGATGTATGTGGACCCTTTAAACCCATGACTAGGAAAGGTGAAAGATACTTTGTTACTTTCATTGATGACTTTAGTCGTTTCGGATATGTCTACTTATTAAGACACAAGGACGAAACGTTTGAAGCATTCAAAGAATATCAAAACGAAGTACAAAATCAACTCAATAAGACAATTAAGGTACTACGTACCGATAGAGGAGGTGAATACCTAAGCGATGCCTTCCAAGATCATCTTAGGAGTTGTGGAATTATCTCACAACTTACTCCACCCGGAACACCCCAACTTAATGGAGTTTCCGAAAGGAGGAACCGAACCCTAATGGATATGGTTCGATCTATGATGGCAAGAAGCTCGTTACCTCTGTCATTTTGGGGTTATTGTCTAAGCTCCGCGGCTCGTATTTTAAATATGGCCCCAACCAAGAAGGTGGAACGAACTCCTCATGAGATGTGGTTTGGAAAACCTCCTTCTCTTTCATACTTGAAAGTATGGGGATGTGAAGCTTATCCTAAGCGTTATGTAGCAAATAAGCTACATGCTCGATCCACAAAGTGTATCTTCATAGGATATCCCAAAGATGACATGGGATATTACTTCTATGATCCATCCGAGCAAACCGTATTTGTTGCTCGGAAAGCGGAATTCCTTGAAACCAAGTTCCTTATGGAAGGTGATGGTGAAAGGAAGATAGATCTTGTAGAGGTACAAGATCAAGCCGATGATACACAATTGGTTGGCACTAGTACTCAACATGAGGATGTTGAAAATGATCAAGTGGATGATCAAGGTACACAAGACGTTCGAAGATCTAGTAGGATTAGTAATCCTCCCGAGAGATATGGGTTTCTCGTGGAAGGTTGCTATACGGTTGATTTGGATGAACCGACAAACTACAAAGATGCTTTATCAAGAATTGATAAAGATAAATGGCAGGAAGCCATGAACGCCGAGATGCAATCCATGTATGAAAACCAAGTTTGGGAACTTGTTGAGCAACCTCCTAGCTTTAAGCTAGTTGATTGCAAGTGGCTTTTCAAGAAGAAAACCGACATACATGGAAACTTGGATACATACAAAGCTAGACTTGTAGCAAAGGGTTTCACTCAAACTCAAGGGGTTGACTATGATGAAACTTTCTCGCCAGTGGCAATGCTAAAGTCTATTAGGATATTATTTGCCATTGCTGCTCACTATGACTATGAAATATGGCAAATGGATGTCAAAACCGCTTTCCTAAATGGATATCTTGAGGAAGATGTCTATATGGTACAACCCGAAGGTTTTGTTGATCCGAAAAATCCTAAAAAGGTATGCAAGTTAAAGAAGTCAATCTACGGATTGAAGCAAGCATCGAGAATGTGGAATCATCGCTTTAATGAAGAGGCAAAGAAATTTGGCTTCATTAAAAATGGTGATGAAGCTTGTGTGTACAAGAAGGCTAGTGGGAGCTCTACAATGTTCCTTGTGCTATATGTGGATGATATATTATTATTTGGGAATGATATTACCACAATGCAAGAAGTCAAAACTTGGCTAAAAAGTTGCTTCTCCATTAAGGATCTTGGAGAAGCACAATACATTTTGGGGATAGGAATCTATAGGAATAGATCCAAGAAATTGATAGGTTTAAGTCAAAGTACATACATTGATAAAATCTTGAAAAGGTTCAAGATGGAAAACTCTAAGAAAGGTTTGGTACCTATTCAAAGAGGAACCATTCTCAGTTCATCTCAGTGTCCTACCACGAAAGATGAACAAGAGAGAATGAAGAAAGTCCCATATGCATCCGCTATTGGGTCTATCATGTATGCAATGATATGTACTAGACCGGATGTGTCATGCGCTCTAAGCTTGACAAGTAGATACCAGAACAACCCAGGAAACAGTCATTGGATTGCTGTTAAAAGTATATTGAAATACCTTAGGAGAACTAAGGATATGTTTCTAATATACGGGTCTGGTGAGGAGGAACTCGCCGTAAAAGGTTACGTGGACGCGAGTTTCCAAACTGATCGAGATGACTCTCGATCACAATCCGGTTATGTCTTCATGTTAAATGGTGGTGCGGTCTCTTGGAAGAGTTCGAAACAGGAGGTTGTTGCGTTATCCACTACAGAGTCGGAGTACATTGCCGCCTCACTGGCAGCTCAGGAAGCTGCATGGATGAAGAAATTCATCGACGACTTAGGAGTGGTCCCTTCCATTCAGGACCCTCTTGAGATCTTTTGTGACAACGAGGGTGCGATTGCTCAAATCAAGGAACCTCGTGCTCATCAAAAGACTCGTCACATTGAGCGGAGATTCAACTACATCAGGGATGAGGTTGAAAAGGGAAAGATATGTATTCACAAAGTTCACACAGATCATAATGTTGCGGATCCACTCACGAAGCTTTTACATGGGCCAAAACATGAGGGACATGTTTGTGCATTAGGGCTTCGATATTCTAGTGATTGGAATTGATCTACTTTATGTATTGTAACGGAACGAATTAGTTCAAACTCATTAATATAATTATGGTATTAATTTAATTATGAGTCATGTTCCTATTTTGCATATTTCATCCATGAATAAGCAACTATTCTAAATTTCCGTAGTCGATCACATTTGTGGGAACAAGTGTGAGGTTTAGACTATTATGAACTTGGATTGGTATACATTCATAGGTTGAATGTGGGGCAAGGTTGCAACCAAGGTTCATAGATATTTGTGGGAAACAAATATTGGAAGACCCGCTCTCAAGAATTACTGTATAGAGCCTTTGTGGTTGATCACATGTAATCTTGAGTAAAGGCGAATATCATTGTATCCTCTGACCTGAGATACATATTGGGTTCGGATATTCACCAAGTACTGTGCCTTGATTCTTTCCTTCGCTATTCTGAAACATGGTAGTACATAAGGAAGAACTCAGGTATATTACAAAGTGTATATCTAGGGCGTATGTAGTCAAGATGGAATTTGTCCCTCTTATTCGTTGAGAGTCAGATGTCTAAGGCCTGAAAAGTTAAATCTATAAGAGAGTGATCACTCTGTATCTCTTGGATTTAACATGACGTCTAGGACGAAAGGAAATAATGAAAGATTCACCTAATCATATTCGAGATGGGAACTCGAAAGGGATGATGTTATTGAATGGCACAAAGTCATAACATATTAGGGGTGATGGACGGTGTGTTAGGCTGTATCCATCACTTGCATTAATTTCTTATGTTTCTCGTGCAAGTGGGAGATTGAAGGTATTTCGTATGCCCGAGAGACATATTAAATTAATGTGGCTGACGTGTTATGATCCAAGTCGGGTCATACCCAATAACAAACTTACCGACACCTTATTTGTATTTGATTTTAACGATTGGTTCATTGATCAAATACGCGACACTTGAACTTTAAGAAAAATGGTTTTCTTAAATATTATTTGATGTGTATTATATAAATTATGGAATAATTTATATATTATGGATTTAATTATTTATAGGTTAAATAATTAATTTATTTATGTTGCATTTTATATAAATTGGTTTTATATAAATAAAATGTACATAAAATTAAATATGGAAGTTTTATAAAACTTAATTTATAAAATCTAACTTTTATAAAGATTAATTTTATAAAACTAATGGGTGGCATGGGGAGTGTAATCTCACATGCTAGAGATTCCTTCCTTGGTCAAATAAATCCCATTTCCATATACATGCAAGCATCTTGACTCCTTGCTTAACACACACTTGCAATTACACATCAATTAACAAGGAAAAAAATTCTGCACACTCCCATTTTAGGAGCTGCAGGCCGTGGCCTTTGGGGTGCCAAAAGAAATTCATTTCATTTCTTTTGCAAGCCATATTCAAGTGAAAATAAATCCTAACCAAAGCTAGGGTGTTGGTGCACAAGTTTGGGGTATAACTACTTGAGGTTTCATCCATTTGAAGCTCTATTCTTCATCATCATCTTCATCATCAACTACATAGCTTGGAGAAGGTATAAACTCCTTTCTTACTTGTAGTTTGTAAGCATGTTTCATAACTTGATCCTTCTTGGGTTTTAACTTTAATTGGTTAAAGTATAACAAGTTCTAAATGGCAATACTTACATGCTTCCGCTTAAATATGTTTCTTAAAATGCTTTAAGTATTATGAATCTTGTTAAAACCCAACAACATCAACGAGTTGTACACTTGAAGCTATATGCATCAAGGATGAGAACCATGATAAGCATCGAGCAACAAGAACCGCCGGAACCTACTGACCCTACTGTTCTACTGTTTCTGTGTCTGACCCTTATGACCTGGCTACTGTAATTATGATTTTCAGATATCTCTGTTCGATTAGATAACTTTTCATATAGGACTCGTCTTAATCCGAGTTACGGTTTAGGATTTATGGCCCTCCGATCGTCACTATGTCCATTTAACGTTGTGCTGAAAATTCTGACCTACTCGCACTTAGACCGTCGCCACGGTCAAACGAAGACGAGTTTGCTTCTGAAATTTTTACCACAACTAAAGGACTCATATACAGAGCCATGACCACTAGTCTCACCTTATTTCAGTAGGTATAGAGGCCGTGATGACTGACCGAACTCAGCCTTTGTTTTAAACTTCTTTCATAAACGAAACTTGCTTTACACCTTTTGTTTGATGATGAATGATGATGACCTTTAAGACCTTATTTACATACTTTTAAACTTTTTGGGATGATTTACTAACTTATTACTATTTGACTTAGGTTGAGGACTTCCCGGACCTACACACTTGCTTATTTCCCGAGTCATACTTTACCGCTACTTTATCATTGTGAGTTATATCATTCCCTTTTTTTACTTTAACTTATTTTGGGAACTGAGAATACATGCGGATTTTATGTTTTACATACTAGGCACGAGTACTTAAACTTATATATGTGTGGGTTATACAACGGCATAAACATTCCCTTTAGCTCGGTAACGTTTAGTCATTGGTTTTTGAACCGGTGAACACGAATCTTAGATATGGATCCATAGGGTTTGACATCCCCACTCGGGCTAGTAGCGCTAGCATTTAATGAGTGTTTAATACTTCATAAACATACGCACTTGCCAAGTGTACTTTCAGGGGGTATAAACGTTAAGTTAGTTACCAAGTGCCCACGGTTAACATATACTTTATCATACTGTTTTGAAACGCTCTTTGTAGCACTGAAATCTCGTGGTCTACCTTACATACTGTAGCTCACCAACCTTTCACCAACCTTTGTGTTGACGTTTTTAAGCATGTTTTTCTCAGGTGCTTAAGGTTAGCTGCTTCCGCTGTGTACTAGTCTTGCCGTAGACACCCGCTGCTATAGTGTTATCACCGCATGAACTGTTTATCTTGCATTAAAACTTTAATACATTTGAAACTATGTTTTGTAATGACCTAAGGGTCACATACATTTATTCATGCTTGCTATTCGTAGAAGCATACTGTTGGTGTAAAACATCTGATGTCGATTATGACGTCATCTTTCTATCGTGAATGCAACTTCTTTTATTACAGCATATAGTACTTAACCTTGTAATGATCCTGTTGTTGATGATTCGTACACGATGGTTTTGTACGGGGCATCACCTTTGGTATCAGAGCATTGGTTGTAGGGAATTAGGTTGCATTAGTGAGTCTAAGACCGACCTGAGTAGGATTCACTAATAGGACTATTCTACAACTTGCTAGTTTACGTGTTTCTGCTGAACTTACTGCATGCTGCTGCTTACTTTTACTGCTACGTGCCGTATGCTACTACATGATTTCACTACTGTATGATATTACTTGCTTTCGATTGCATGCTACTTCTGTACAGTTCGTTATTATTGCCATGCTACTTATTGTTATACATGATTTAAACTGTTGGCCTAATACGTGCTTGCTTTATGACTTACTGACATGGAAAAATTTATTTTTCCTTGTTCAGATGTCGGATACTCTACCTGCTATCATTTTGGGCAGTTCAGACTCGTCAGCCACCCCACCTGCTGCTGCTGCCGACACACCGATCCCGCTACCCACGAGTGACCCCGGCGCTTCATCTTCCGGGACTAGCAGCTAGGCGCCTGCCCCAGTGGTTACTTCTAGCAGAGCCCAGGACCCTTCGGAGATTCCAGCTCCATCTGCCCCCGGACCCTCAGGATCACAGCCCCACTCCGATGAGATTGTGATTCTCGCAGAGTTCGGGGAAGGTCCGTTCTGTAACCGGTATCGCCATTGGTGCCGACGCGCCCCTGATGGATGTCTCATTCCGATCGGACCCGCTAGGTACAGACAGATGATGGCCGCTCAAGGACGGCCAGTTCAGCCACCCGTAAAGCCACCACATGATTCGGACTACCCGTCATCCACTGATGCTTCATCCGACGACACCTCCTCAGACTACTCCAGTGATGATGAGGACCCTGCTGATGTACCTATACAGGCACCCTCCACCCCGCCGAAGAAGCGGTACCGTTTTGATGGCACCGTCATTCCAGGGGTGAATGGAGGTCGTGCTTTCACTGACGCATTTGGTCGGCGTCGTAGGGTTACTGCTCGTAAGCGGCTTGTGCCGTACCCTTCCAACCCATAAGTGCGTAAGGCACCCCGTTACGTACTGACTATTTCTGGAGCCGGGACATCTGCACCCCGTTATGTAATGTCTGCACCACCGGCACCACCCGCACCACCGGCACCACCTGCACCGCCGGCACCACCTGCCCCACCATCTCCCATCGTCGAGGAATTGACAAGGGAGGTGGAAATCCTCCGAGATCGGGTTACTGAGCTCGAGGACCAGATGGCCCATGTTATGGACATCCTTCACCCACCTTTACCGTAGGGCTTTTGTATTTAGATTTCATTATGTAGTTTAGTTGTAGTTTTATGTTTCACTTATGTATTGTACGGACTTATTCAGATGTATGAAACTTATTATTATTAATGGAACTTTGCGTTATTTAATTCTTGCACGATGTTCTATTTACATTACTGTACGATGATTCTGTGGTATTTGTACCTAGATGCGTTATTTAATAACATGTAATGTTTTGATTCCATGTTGGTTACTATATACTGTATTATTACTATTTGAATACTGGATTTTGACTTGAGTCAAAATTTTTGTTTAGAACATCATGGCCAACGGACGATCAACACCTACCACTGCCCAAATCGAGGAGATGATTGCCGAAAGGGTAGCCGCAGCCATTGCGAAAATGCAACCCCAAGCTCCACCGCCACCGCCACCACCACCGGTTATTCAACCCATTCGTAATGGGTGAATGTACAAAGAGTTCCAGAGCTGTAAAACACATAACTTCAGCGGCACTGAGGGACCGGTTGGTCTCACTAGATGGTTCGAAAAGCTAGAATCAGTATTCCGAGTTAGCAACTGTTCGGAGGACAGCAAAATCAAATTTGCTTCTTGCACGCTGTCTGACAGCGCGCTCACGTGGTGAAACACAATGGCACATGCACAAGGCATTAATGAGGCGTATGCTACGCCATGGGGAGAATTTAAGTGTGCCATAATTGAGGAGTATTGTCCGAGAACCGAGATACAAAAGATGGAAATGGAGTTCATGCAGTTAAAGGCTGTTGGGAACGACCTTGATGGTTACAACAGGAGATTTTTGGAATTAGCCCTGATGTGTCCGACAATGGTCACCCCGGAATTCAAGCGAATGGAAAGGTACTTCTGGGGACTCCCTAAGTCCATCAAGGGAAATGTCACCTCGTCCAAGCCACCGAATGTTCCCGAAGCGATGCGCATGGCGCATACTTTAATGAATCAAATAACCATCGATGAACCGGAGAAAACTAAGTCTGAAGCGGGTACTAGTGAGAAGCGCAAATGGGATAACAACAGGGGACGGACCTATGAACAGAACCCGGCGAAACGACATGAGGGTTTTAGGGGAAACAACAACGGTGGAAATCCCAATCCAAACACCAACACGAACCAGAACTACAAAGGAACCTTACCACAATGCAAGCGGTGCTACAAGCACCATACTGGATATTGTAATATTGTTTGTGAAAAGTGCCAACTGACTGGGCATATCGGGAAAGACTGCAAGGTCACCACTTTGAATGGGAAGCTGAATACCAATGGACCTAAAAAGTGCTACGAATGCGGACAAACGGGCCATTTCAGAAATGCATGCCCCAATAAAAGAAAAGAAGGCGGACCACCCCGTGGTAGAGCTTTCAACGTTAATGCAAGGGACGCCCAAGAAAACCCCGACTTGGTGACAGGTATATTCAAAATCAACAATCTTTTAGCTTCTGTCCTGTTTCATACTGGTGCGGATAGAAGTTATGTATGTAGACATTTTTGCGATAAGATTAATTGGTCGTTAGTCCCGTTAAAAGAGATTATGCTTGTCGAGGTCGCCAATGGAAAACTTGAGAAAGTTGACCGTATTAGTCGAGGAGCTATTATCAACATAGCTGGTGCAGATTTCGAAATTGATTTGATACCCATCAAACTGGGAAGTTTTGACGTGATCGTTGGTATGGATTGGCTGACGAAAGTAAAGGCCGATATTATCTGTGGATATAAAGCTCTTCGTATACCACAAGGAGACGGTGAGCCACTGGTTATTTACGGAGAGAGATGTACCTCGAAGCTGAACCTCATTAGTTGCGTGAAAGCGCAAAAGAACATGAAGAAGGGACGTCTTGCTATCCTAGCGCATGTGAAAACGGTAGAAACTGAGGTGAAGAATGTGAACGACGTTCGAATTGTGAACGAATTTTCTGATGTCTTCCCTGAAGAATTGCCTGGATTACCACCGCCGAGAGCAGTAGAGTTTCAGATCGACTTAGTGCCAGGAGCAGCACCTGTAGCTCGCGTACCTTATAGACTCGCACCTTCTGAGATGCAAGAATTACAGATCCAACTACAAGAACTACTTGACCGAGGGTTTATCCAACCAAGTTTCTCGCCTTGGGGTGCACCTGTGTTGTTTGTGAAGAAGAAGGATGGATCCTTCTGTATGTGTATCGACTACCGTGAACTCAACAAATTGACGATCAAGAATCCGTATCCTCTTCCCCGCATTGATGATCTTTTTGATCAACTACAAGGATCGAGCGTTTACTCAAAGATCGATTTGCGATTCGGTTATCACCAGTTGAGGGTGAAGGAAAGTGATGTGATGAAAACTGCGTTCAGGACTCGTTATGGTCATTATGAGTTTCTCGTGATGTCATTCGGTTTGACAAATGCACCTGTCGTGTTCATGGATCTCATGAATCATGTCTGCAAGCCGTACTTGGATAAGTTTGTTATCATCTTCATAGATGATATCCTCATCTACTCTAAGAGCGAAGAAGAGCATAAGCAACACCTCCGACTAGTACTTGAACTCTTGAGACAAGAGCAACTTTACGCCAAATTCTCCAAGTGTGAATTTTGGCTGAAGGAAGTCCAATTTCTGGGTCATGTTGTGAGCGACCAGGGTATCAAAGTTGATCCCGCCAAGATTGAAGCTATCAGTAAGTGGGAGAACCCCACTACTCTGACTCATATTCGCCAATTCCTAGGTCTCGCCGGTTACTACCGAAGGTTCATTGAAGGATTTTCCCTGATTGCGCGTCCCTTGACCGCGCTGACTCACAAGGGCAAGAAGTTCATTTGGGAACCCGCACACGAATAAGCATTTCAAACTTTGAAGAAGAAGTTAACCACCACACCTATCCTATCACTTCCTGAGGGCAGTGAAGACTTTGTTGTTTATTGTGATGCATCAAAGAGTGGTTTTGGTTGTGTACTGATGCAACGATCAAAAGTTATTGCCTATGCCTCCCTCCAATTGAAGATTCACGAGCGGAACTACACTACTCACAATCTTAAACTTGGAGCCGTTGTCTTTGCGCTCAAATTGTGGAGACACTATTTGTATGGAACTAAGAGTACTATCTTCACCGATCACAAGAGTGTCCAGCACATCTTCGATAAGAAGCAACTAAATATGCGACAACGACGATGGATCGAGACATTAAACGACTACGATTGTGAACTTCGTTATCATCCCGGCAAGGCCAATGTTGTAGCTGACACTTTAAGCCGAAAGGAGAGGACGACACCTCTTCATGTTAGGGCTCTGAACATCACCATCCATTCGAACCTCAACAGCCAGATCAGAGTAGCCCAAGATGAGGCTCTCAAGAAGGAGAATATAACTCATGAACATTTGAACATACTTGTCTCTCGATTTGAGGTTAGGGAGTCTGGACTCTGATGTTATGCCGGAAGAATTTGGGTACCTCTTTATGGAGATCTACGGAACCTTATACTTGATGAAGCACACAAATCAAGATATTCGATTCATCCTGGAGCGGGCAAAATGTACCACGACCTTAAAGAACAGTATTGGTGGCCGAATCTTAAGAAGGATGTTGCGACTTATGTTGGTAAGTGTTTGACTTGCTCGAAGGTTAAGGCCGAGCATCAAAGACCTTCTGGATTACTTCAACAACTGGAAATCCCACAATGGAAGTGGGAAAGGATCACAATGGATTTCATTACTAAGCTGCCGAATACGGTGGGCGGATACGATACTATTTGGGTTATTGTTGACCGCCTTACTAAATCTGCACACTTTTTGGCCATGAAGGAAACAGATACAATGGAAAGACTTGCTCAACTATACATCAAAGAGGTTGTATCTCGTCATGGTGTACCTTTATTGATCATCTCAGATCATGATCCCCGTTTTGCTTCTAGATTTTGGCGTTCTTTGCAAGAAGCCATGGGAACTCGCCTTGACATGAGTACTGCTTATCACCCTCAGACTGACGGGCAAAGTGAACGAACGATTCAGACATTGGAAGACATGTTGCGTGCATGTGTCATTGATTTCAGAAAGGCCTGGGAAAGGCATTTGCCACTCGCCGAATTTTCTTATAACAACAGTTATCACTCGAGTATTAATGCCGCACCTTTTGAAGCGTTGTATGGCCGCAAGTGCCGATCCCCTATTTGTTGGGCTGACGTAGGCGAAAAGCAAATCACTGGACCGAGGTAGTCCATGAAACAACGGAAAAGATTGCTCAGATTCAAGCTAGACTTAAGACTGCCCGCGATCGTCAAAAGAGTTATGCCGATCTTAAACATAAAGACTTTGAATTCAACGTGGGCGACCGTGTAATGTTAAAGGTTGCACCTTGGAAATGTGTGATCCGTTTTGGAAAACGTGGAAAGTTAAACCCACGATACATTGGTCCTTTTGAAATCTTGGAACGTGTTGGACCCGTTACTTACCGTTTGGATCTACCAGCACAATTGAGCTCAGTTCATCCTACCTTCCACGTGTCAAACTTGAAGAAGTGTCTTGCTGCACCTGAACTTATCATACCACTTGAGGAACTTACAATTGATGACAAACTCCACTTTGTGGAAGAACCTGTTGAAATTATGGATCGTGAGATCAAAACTTTGAAACGCAACAAGATTCCGATCGTCCGAGTACAATAGAATGCCAAACGAGAGGATCAAATGTTGGGGAAGCATCCTCACCTTTTCCCGACTCCTCCATCTACCTCAGCTTAAATTTCGGGACGAAATTTTCTTTAACAGGTGGGTAATGTAACGACCCTGGATTTTCCAACGTTTATTTATTAATAATTGATATTATTAATACTTTTGATTAAACGAATGTATGTTATTACATTTACATGTTGCCATGAATGCCCGTACTTGACTTTAAATGCCTGAAACGTCTTTGTGACACACGAAACTTACACGAATAATATTTTCAAGTATTATTTACAGTCATGATTAAGTTTTATTAATCATTTTGATTAACTATGGTTATTAGTTAATTACTTGGGCTTAGGTTGGACTTACTTGTTAATTAATGGAACATGGGCTTTTATTAGTGATTAGTGGGCTTGGAAGCCCAACCTACTTCTTTAGTGGACTCATTAGCCCAACTTAACACATAAGTATTACATTTAGAGATTAACTAGATAGTTTGATACTTGAAGAATCTTGTTACATGTTACTTCCCATAAAAACACCTCCATTAACCAACTTTTGAAGGCTTTACATGCAAGTGACCAAAGAACATTTTTCTTCCCTCTCCCCTTGCAAAAACCGTCGGCCTTTATGGCCTTTTAGAGGAGTTTTAATTTTTTTTACTACTACATTTACTAGTATCTTTCACTTATCTCTCATTCCAAAAACACACACAATACTTGCAACTTTCTTTTCTCTCATTTGTCTCTAACTCTTGTAAGTAACTTGAGCTATTTTCTCTCTTCTTTTCTTTGCTAAAAACCGACACACACACATACATATCATCATCATCTTTTGTTCTTTGTTTGTTGTTTGATACTTGTTAGTTGTTGTTACTTTGTTACTTGTTATTATTTACTCACTAGTTTTCAAGAACCAAACTTGTTAGTTTGTTCTTCATTTATCTTGTATTTACAAGAACACACAAGAACATAAACTTTCTAGTTTATGTTCTACACTTAATATGTTAAAAGATTTTAAGTTCATGGTTGTAAAATCATAAACTTTTTGGGTTTGATAACTCGGGGTTATCAAATTCTTGTTGGGGCTCACTAAAATTCCTAACACTTTCATGAATTCCAACCGGTTCATAGTTGGGCCCATAATCATTCTTTGGTAACTCTCTTATCCTTCCATTCAACGATATAACCATAAACGCCCTAAGTCGAGACTGAATTAATGGAAATGTTTCTACTTCTGAGCCACATAAAAAGCTTAACTGATTTAATTGGCACGCTATCAAGGACAATTTCAGAAAGATCCAAACGATCGCATACGTCTTGGTTCACAGCTAAAAAGATATCGGGTTTGTTAAGACTTGTGTTGGGTATAGAATTTGTCTTTTGAACTAACCTGACAATCATCTCTGATTAGAAAATCCTACGAAAATCATTCTATCATTGAGAGTCGTTCCGTTCGTTTTTGTAAACTCTTTAGTTGCTTGCCGGTTATTTTCGAATTTGATGAAAGCAAAGCTCCAGTCCTGTTTCCAAGAAATCCCTTATATTCTTCCATTTTTGTTTGTTTGAAAACTAGCAACCTGAATTTATGGGCTACAATAACAACAACAAAACTCAATTCCGCACATGTGAGGTATGGGGATGTGAGATGTAGACAATCTTTTCTCTACTCTAGAGTAAAAAGAAATCGTTTCTCTAGCCACTGAGTCGAGAAAAAATTCTCCACCTACAGAAAAAGAAAGTCATCCCGCTCTCTACTCCAGAATAAAGAGATTACTTCCGTGCGGACCTCCGGCCAAAAGATAAATAGATAAATAAGTAAATAAAATAGCAAAAGAAGATAAAAATTAATAAAAATTGAATGGTTAAATAAGTAAATAAACAAAAAAAGAGGAATAGTAACAATAAAAATAAGACGCCATGAAAATGGTAAAATCAAATTTTTATGGGTTTTAAAGCCTATCTGAAATTCAGTTTAGGCTCTAATTGGCAGTTAAGTCGCCACTAGATCGACGCTTGTTGTTACCTCAATTAATAAAGCTAAAAGACCTTGTACACAGAACTCGAAAGGCATGTCAGGTGGAAGTTGTTGCACAAGCAAAGAGCCAATAACCCATGACAAACCAAACACCACTCATACACCTTTACGGTAGACATCCCCGAAGCCACACAGCTAAAAGAAAAACCAACCAAGCTCAATAGCAAAGAAGGTCTTTCTCAGCCATAATCGCCTCAAGATGCACCGAACGATGCACGACACCCACACACACAAGCACACACGTACACCCCCACCCCTACCCCCACCCTACACAACCCAGCCACACACCCACACACACACACCCACGCAACCAGCCACACACAACCACACATAAAATACATAAAACAATATACAAACCTCCATACATCCATACCTAGGCATACCTACATACATACATGAAACATACCTACGTACATACATGCATACATCCATACTTACATACAACCATACTTACACACCATAAATACCTACATAGGCATACACACATACTTACATACATATTAAATATATACATATGTGCATGCATACATACATATCTACATGAGCATACATACATGTGAAAACATACATACATACATACATACATCCGTATACGTAGGTACATACGAGTCATACATAAACCTATGAACAAAAACATACATACATGCATACATATATACACACCTACAAATAAACAAAAAAACACATACATACCAAAAAAAAAAGAAAAGAAACTAGCATACATAGACATGCGTACATACATCCATACATACATCACATATACTTGCACCCATATACAGACACATAAATGATTACCCTTTGATAGAATGAAATGGAAGGTCCACAATCACTCTTTTTGTTCTTATTTTAAGTAGTGCAAATAGCCAGAAAATGTAACATAAGTTATCCAATTTGACAATAAAGATAACCCTCAATTTGCTTAAGCACGAAAAGGATTACGATTTTTTAATTTTGCCCGAAAAGGACTACGATTTGAAAGAGTGTGAAATTGGAGTAATCATAGTCAAATTCATTAACAATTGTTAGTCAAAATTACACGGTTGCTCCCTGAAAATTTTTAAAAAATTACACCAAAAGTTTTCTTTATCATCTTCAGTATCAAATCTTGAAAAAATTTCATCACCACTCATCTTCATCACTATCATGGATAAAACCTTTTAAAATCTATTAACCCACTTAAAAAAAAGCTTTATATATAAGAGGTTTCTAACTCAGAATCCCAAAATCATTTACTGAACTCTAAATTACATATGATTAATACCCAAGAATCCTTCAAGTGGATCTATATACATTTATTACAATTAAGATTAATAAAAATATAAACACAAGTGGATCTATACACTTGTGTTACAATTCTTTACAGATCTGGATCAGATAATTGGTTAAAGGTTTGGTTTGTAGGCAGTATCGATTTATTGGTTAAAGGTTTGATGGTTTTTGTTTAATTAGAAATTTAGAGAACGTGACTTGATAATTGTTTTTGCTACTGAAAAGTGATGATAAATGTATTTATGTAGATTGCTAATGGTGAATACTTATTTTATCAGCAAATGTTTGTTTTGATTTGTTAGTGAGGTTTAATTTAATTAAAGAGGTTTGATTTAGGAAGAAATTAGGGTTCCAGATTGAAATTCATGGTGGTAGTGGTCGTTCATGGTGGTAGTGGTCTAGGCTGGAGGTGGAATTAAGAATGATAATGAAGATGATAAAGAGGACAACCATTGCAATTTTTAAGAAACTTCAGGGATGAACCGTGTATTTTTGTAACAACCTCGAATCGGGCCTAGCGGTAAATAACCTTTTTATCCTTAGTTTATATTAATTTTTCAATATTAGTGATTTAAATAATTATGGGTTAATAATTATTTGATTAGTTAGTTATCTGCGCTTTGTGACAAGGGTCACAGAATAGGTTTCGTTGTGTGAATTGGACCTCGTTAGGGCCACCTAATGAGGTACATTGTGTTTTAGATAATTGATAAATACCCGTATGTAGTGGGGAATGGGGTTTCCTTACAATGAAGAAACCCCTAAATGAATATATACTCTTGTACGTTCCAACTTACCATTTTTAGAAACATATAAACCTTAAAACACTCTCTTGCTCTCTAATCTTTGAAATTAAAAAGTGCAAATCAATCCTTGTGATCTTGTGTAACTGATTCTATGTGATTCAAGTAATCAAACAAGGTAAACATCACTGAATTTGGTGTATTTTAAAGTGGATTTTGGGTTAAAATGGGTCTTGATGATTTTTGAGCTTGATTCTTGATTATATGTGTTTGTTATGCTTGATTGATGTTAGAAATAGTTTCTATATGTGTTATGTGGTATTCATGATGCATTAGATTGACCAACACAAGCAAAAATCGAGTTTTGGGGTCAAAAAACACGAAAACAGCGAGCTGGAGCTGTTTTACAGCTCCCACATGATTGATAGCTCAACCATGCGGTTGAGCACACTTTTGAGGGCTCAACTACGCGGTTGAGGGCTCAAACGTACGTTTGAGGACTCAACCACGCGGTTGAGCAGTGGTCAGCTTTTGGTAAAATTGAAAAGGGTGTAACTTTCAAACCGTAACTCCGTTTGATAAATAAACTATCATTGGAATTGTCTTAAGGTCTACTTTCCAATGATAGGGTTTTAAAACACTAAATTAAACTTTATATTGGGTGTAAAAAGCTAGAATTGCAATTATGCTGCTGTTCTTGCTCAACCTGGTGCGAGTGAGGCACTCACCCGTACGGGTGAGGTGTCCACCTGTCTGTGTAAGCTACTTAATCATGCAAGTGGACTTTAAAGTCAATCTTGGGAGTAGGTTATCACTCGTGCTAGTGAGAGTACTCATCCGCACGAGTGAGCTAGTCAGTCGCAAGAGTGAGAGCCCATTCGTGCGAGTGACAGTGTTGGTAGGTTTGGGTCAAGTGCAATTCTGACCCATTTACTGTATTGATGTATTTATGTATTCTAATATGTAAATCTGATTGAAATGGGTACTAACTAGAGAAATGATATTCTCAGGTGATAAAGGAAAAGGTGAAGGCTCAGTGAAATAAGACTACTGAGTTCTTGTATTTTCAGGTGAGTGGGACTATCCTAATGTTTATAAGTATTTAGCAGCGGGTTATGCTACTGTTACCTTGACTTACTCACCTTAATACTTATTATGATATATTGTGCTATATTCTGTGACTTGTTGTGGCCACCTTGGATGCCAACTACGGGTTAGTAGTCTGGTAGCGATATTGCCGATTGCGGGTTTTGTAGCGGTAACTGGCTTACATGTAGGGCAGCTATGGTTTTGTAGCTATGCCAAATTTGTAAGTTGGGCAAGAGGCAGGAATGAGTATTTCTGGTTCATGAGTTACTATTCGCGTAGTATAGTTGAACGATGCATCCCCTACATCAGGATACTATGCGAGGGAGACAATAACTGAAATTATCGGTATACTCCAGCCTGGTCAGTTAGGAGTTAAGGACCCGGCCAGGCCACTGATCCTCTTGTTATCGAGACCTTATTTGTGTATTGGCTAGCTTGATGCTATATGCTTATACCTTTTAGGACTGTGCCATTCACTTAGCCTTGTGCTAACCCCTCACTTCCTCCCCTGCAGGTAGGCTTATACGCTAGGGTTTTGGGAGGAGCTTGTTATGCCGGATATGTTTGAAGAATAAACTCTGATGTCTTTTGTATAACATAAGAATAGTTGTTTAACGTAACATCGGATGATTTATAATAATCGTGTGATATTGTAAAACATAATTATGGTTATGTATTTATTATATGTATAATGTTTCCACTGTGTATTTTTAAAAACAATGGACGGTGTTACAAGTTGGTATCGGAGCGTAGGTTTGGCAACGTGTACACATGGATGACATGTTCTCAAACCTTCGGCAGTGTATCAAACATATCCTTGGGAGACAAGCTAAGTGAATGTAGAGAATGGTATGATAGTCTGTAGGTACTAACGGATTATCCACTAAGCTTTTGTGAGATGATGTGTAGTACAGGTGAAAGATGACTGACGAAAGGCAGGATGTCCGAGCTCCACCTACCCCCGGAATCTTCAGAGCTCCACCTGAAGGGGAAGACTCAGACCCTGATCAACAAGAGTACATCCAACTAATGGAGAGTCGATTGAAAGAATCCCGAGACCGGATAACTGAGCTAGAAGGTATTGTTTCTGCGAGTAGCGTGACGGGTAATGATGATACTGCACCTCCAGGGTTTTCTGTACGTCAGTTTGGGTCTGCATCAGGGGGAACTTCATCACAACCACAACAGATCCAAGTTCCGTTGCCATTTTCACAGTTTCAAACGCCACCTCGGCAACAGTCACAACCTCAACAGGGATACCAAAATCCGGGTCAAGTTATGTATCCTTACGTGATCCAAATGTGGCAGCCACCAACAACTGAAAACAAAGAAGAAGTGTACGTTCAAGCAATTCCTTGATTGTAAACCTCCAGAGTATGTCGGTAGTTCTAATCCAACTGAAACCTTTGATTGATTACGTGAGGTAGACCGAGCATTGGAAGCTTGTCAATGCGAGCCCGAATTACGTGTAACTTATGCCAGCAGATTGTTGAAAAAGAAAGCGATGGGTTGGTGGGATTCAATAACTTCTCAGATGTCAAAGGAAATGTTGAACCATGTGACTTAGGAACAATTTTCAACTAATGTGTGAGAACAGTATTGCACTCCTTATGAAATCTCATGAATGAAGCGGGAATTTATGAATCTGAAGATGACCAGACAGATGATAATTGACGAAGTGATCGAGAAGTTCACTGACAAGATTCGCTTTGTACAATAGTGGCTTCCTGATGAATAGTCTAAGATTGATCAGTTTATGGAAATGATCTTGCCGAAATACATATCATTGGTAATAATGGCACCTTCGTTACCTCAAGCCTTTGCCATAGCCAAAATAGTGGAAGGAGATACTAAGGCGGCCAAAGAGAGTCATAACGAACCAGAGACGCAACCCAAGTAAGCATGAAGTCAAGGTAGTTTTAAATCAAAGAAGTCTCATGGTGGTCAACAAAAGGGAAGATTTTCCCAAAGTGGTAGTAATTCGAACCAGAGGGTATGGTGCAATGGTTGTAAATCGACTCATGCGGGTCCTTGTACTAATTTGACAGAGAGGTGCATGCGGTGCATAGTAATGGGTCATGATATTCAGGCTTGCTCATTCAAAGAAAATGTTTGTTGAAATTGCCATAAATCGGGGCACAGGTCAGTTGATTGTCCATCTGCAAGAAAGACGAGTTCCGGGGTAGGGGCCGGAGCAAGAACAATGTCAGTCGGAGGATCCTCTGCTTCTTCAACTGGACAGAAGCAAAAGAATCCTCCACCACCTGAAGAAAGAGCCTTTCAAATGTCGGTTGATACAGCTACTGAAACCGACAATGCGATTACCGGTATGTTTCTAATAAATTCTTCGCCGGCTCGTGTGTTATTTGATTGTGGAGCGAATCTTTCTTTTATGTCTGTTACATTATGTGATAAGTTGAAATTTCCTATCAAAGTATTGATAGTGCTCCAAATGAACATATATTTAGTATCAATATCCCTCCGATATGTAAAGATTTCAGTTGAAATTGTTCCATTTTCATGTAATATTCATTTATATTAAATAAGTGCGAAGACAAAAGGCGAAAACAACGAATTGAAGACGCAAAGGTCCAAAAAGCTCAAAAGTACAAGATACAATTAAAAAGGTTCAATTTATTGATAAGGAACGTCTAAAAATGACAAGAGTACAAGTTACGAAACGCAAAGTACAAAATATCTCAGCGTACGCAAGGACGTTTGAAAATTCGGAACCGGTACATGAACCAACTCTCAACGCTCGACGCAACGAAAAAAAAAAATTACGAGTCTACTATGTATATAAATATAATATAATATATAAATAATTATAAAAATTATTTATATATTATATATATTTAAATAAAAACCGTCGGCAGCCTTGGATCTTAAACTTGTGGGCTGGTTTTGGAACCTCCGCGACTTGCGGAGCTGGAAGGCCAAAAGTGCCGCGACTCGCGGAGCACAGAAATTTCAGAATCCCTATAAAAGGTCGCGAATTCTGCCGAGTAATAAATAATAATAATAAATAATAATAATAATAATAATACTCCATAAGATAATAAATAAATAAATATATATATATAGTATAGATTAGTGTTATATTAGATTAGTTCGGGTTATGTAAAGGTTATTTTACGGGTTTTTGAAGTCGAAACTCTGTCCGTGTAACACTACGCGATAAATAATCAATGTAAGCTATGTTCTCCTTTTTAAATTAATGTCTCGTAGCTAAGTTATTATTATGCTTATTTAAAATGAAGTAATCATGATGTTGGGCTAATTACTAAAATTGGGCAATTGGGCTTTGTACCATAATTGGGGTTTGGACAAAAGAACGACACTTGTGGAAATTAGACTATGGGCTATTAATGGGCTTTATATTTGTTTAACTAAATGATAGTTTGTTAATGTTAATATAAAGATCTACAATTGGGCGTCCCTATAAATTACCATATACACTCAATCGGACACGATGGGCGGGGTATTTATATGTACGAATAATCGTTTATTTAACCGGACACGGGAATGGATTAATAGCCACTAGAATAATTAAAACAGGGGTGAAATTACATTCAAGGGTAATTGGTGTAATTGTTAACAAAGTAGTAAAACCTTGGTTTACACGCAGTCGATAACCTGGTGTATTCATTAAACAAAGTATTAAAACCTTGTTACAATTCGAATCCCCAATTAGTTGGAATATTTAACTTCGGGTATAATAATAATTTGACGAGGACACTCGCACTTTATATTTATGACTGATGGACTGTTATGGACGAAAACCAGACGGACATATTAAATAATCCAGGACAAAGGACAATTAACCCATGGGCATAAAACTAAAATCAACACGTCAACCATCATGGTTACGGAAGTTTAAATAAGCATAATATATTTTATTTCATATTTCCTCGTACTTTTATTTATTGTCATTTTAATTATGATTATTTATTTTATTGTTATTTAAATATCATCATTTACTATACGCTTCGCTTAAAATATAAATCGACAAACCGGTCATTAAACGGTAAACCCCCTTTTATATATTATTTTATATAATTATATATATTTTGTACAAATATAGTTGTTTAAAAATATAGTGTGCAATAAGCCCGCTCCCTGTGGAACGAACCGGACTTACTAAAAACTATACTACTCTACGATTAGGTACACTGCCTATAGTGTTGTAGCAAGGTTTAGGTATATCCCATCCGTAAATTAATAAAACTTGTGTCATATTTTGTAGTATTTTGTATTAAAAATACTACTATTTCGTACCCTCACGCTACATCACCAAGTTTTTGGCGCCGCTGCCGGGGAATCGGTGAAACGCTATATTTTTAATATATATTTGTATAAATATATTTTTAGAAAAACAATATAAAATTTATTAAAAAAAAAAAAAAAAAAAAAAAAAAAAACGTTTTACATCCTCCGCGACTTGCGGAGTTGTAAGGCAAGTGGAACCGCGACTCGCGGAGCCGCCCTGACGAGCTGACAGAAACCCTAAAATCGCATTAATTACGGATTATTATTTATTATTATTTAAACCTAATTAGTTTATTATTAATATAATTTAGTTTTAAGTTTTAATTAATTAGTTATAATTAATTATATTTAATTTTAATATATAAAAAAATTAATACTTTTATAAAATATAAAAATAAAAATATAAAAATAATATTTTTATAAAAATTGTACTTTTTACAACTTTAAGTTTATTTTTATTTGTATAAAAAATAATATTTTTGTGTAATATTTGTATCGTTATTGTTCGTAGCTAGTTTTAAGTTCTAGTATTTTGCCGTAGCTTATTTTTATTTTTAGATTTTTAGGCTTTGCCGTAAAATCCCTTAAGTGCTTTTTCTTTAGACTAAGATTTAGGTGCTTTAGAATTTTGCGACGCAGTTTTTAGATTTTAGTGCCTAATTAAGTTATTGCCGTTTTGGATATAGAATTCCTGTAAGCTTTAATACATTTAAGCGCAACTTTTTAGATTTAATTTTTAGACTTTTAAGTTTCGACGCGCTCTTTTCTTATTTTTATTTTTCGACGTTTTTTTTTCGACGCGCATTCTTTTTCTTTCTTATTTCTCAACGCTTTAGTTTTTAGGACTTAGAAATTTTCTCTATTTCTTATCTCAAACGGAAAGAAAAATTATTTAAGTGGTTAAATTAATGGACGTTGACAATTTTCTGCTTCGTAGTAATAGTTGGATTTGTTAGTGGCTGAGTTGTGAGCTTCCGATTTAAAGGGTTCTGGCTCCCTGCTGCATCTTTTGGCTATTCGAAACGTGGGCAAAAGCAGAAAAGTCTATTAATTGGACAACTTATATAAGTTTTTCTATTTTTATAACTAATAGGATAATTAGTAAATGCACCACATTGTAGCTAAAATCTGGCCATCGCAATAAAATGGAAAATTTTGAAAACAAGGCTATGGAAACTCTTTTTGATATCCGAAATCAATTAAATCAATACTCTCAAACGAGTGTTGATAAAAATTCATTCGGTCAATCTTGGATCACGAACGACGAAACAATAACTGGTTGTGAAATTTGTGGAGATTATCACTCAACATGGGAATGTTACTATTACGTTCCTATGGAAAATTACGCACCCACGGAACCTGAATGGAACGATTACGAAGAATACAATTCAAATTGGGATTATTCCCAAGAATATATCCAAACTCAACAACCAGAAGACGAGGAAAATTATGTGCCTGAAAATTCTTTAGATTATATGAAAATCAAACTCGAAGAACTCAATGCTCAAAATGAACAAATGAGAGAGTTTGTAAACCGGCAAGCTGAAACTCTATCAGACTACACACCTGTTGATCTGAGGAGTCGTGTGCAAGAAAATCTCATATCATCGAATTTTGATGAATTCGAGAGCTCCGAAATCACCAACTATCCCGATGATACTTTTTATTCAGTCTTACCAATTTCACAACATATCGACACAATAACCTCTACCGACGAAATCATCGATCCATCAATGGATAAAGAAGAAGTAAGGGTGACAAATTGGTACTCTTGGGAATACGATAACGTTGAAAATTTTACCCCCGAGGCCAAACCGAACTTCACCATTCCACAACCTTCCAACACAATATTCTCAATAGACGAGTCATCCACCGGAAATGAACTACGAGCTGTAATAGATAATGACACCTCGAATTTCACCCAATTGGGTAATAGAGGTGAAAACTTTGATCCTGAGAATAAAAGGAAGGAAATGTTAGGAATTGTCCACCCTATAGAAATATGTATGTCGGTGTATATCGATCCATTTGACCAAGAACCAGAAAAGAGACATATCCATTTACTAAAAGCTACACTTAAAAAAGAATTAAGTAGTGACAATCGGGTGGGTCTAAACTTTAAACCCATTGATATAATATATACCACCCGAGATGTAAATAACTGGCTCACTATTTTAATTCTTGGAACTTATTCTACTGACTTCACATATCGTCAGCTAAGTGTGGGGAAGTTTAACCCTACTTAACGTTAAATTAGGGGTTCGGGTTAGTGCATAACTCGTTAATAAACATGCATAATAAATTAGGGCAAAAGACGTATTTTTAAAGATTAGCAAACAGTTCAGAAAAGCAACCGTTTTTGAAGAAAAATATGTGTGATAAAACATAAAGGAATGAACGATGAGACGCGCCATCTATCATTCGACGAGCTTTGTAATTACAAACTGGGTATTTTTAATTACTTTTCTACACTAATCACCCTCATGAATTTATAATTATAGTCTGATTTCATGTAAATGAGGGCATTGCATGATCTCAAGTGTGGGGAAGGGTTATAAATTCTCTCGGGTTTGCACTTAGTTTATTTGCCAAATTTTGTGAAAATTTGAAAAATTTTCAACTAAATGAAGTCAAAATCATGTTTATACATATTTATGAACGATGAAAACTAGGTGTTAATACCGAAATTATCGTTACCTCGGAAAGGACATAAATTGAGAAACACCCTAAAACGATTGAATTCATTTAAAATAGAATAAAGGAGAATAAAAAGGCAAAGAAAGAAACTAAGTGTGGGGAGAATGTACCAAGTTATTCAATTAAAAACTATCTATCACATGTTTCTGTAAAGTTTATTGCAAGTGTTTTTGTTTTGGACTAAATTAACTGTTTTACCCGATTTATTAAAGAAAGATGGATCTACACGATGAATCAATTCCATCATTAAAAGGAAGTAAAGTCTTCCGAAAAGGACACGCGCTTCTTGATTTAGGTCAAGAAGTTGTCGTCCAGACCAGCTGTAGGTTGACGAAAAATCTAGAAAAGTCATCACTAAAATCAGCATGAAATCCACGGACCTCAGCATAAAACAGGGTCGCCAAGTGGTCAGATTTATCCTAACCATGAGAAGGATTTATCTCGTACAATGGGGAGGCACCGTGCAAATTAGCTTGATAAGACTAATGAATCAGATCCCCAGAAAGGATAATCTCCTTAAAAGATTAAAAATCAGCTTTTAAGCCTGATATTACTCAATCCTTGAGATTGACCTTAAAGATTGAGAATTACAAACTCATGGAATTCAATGATATCTAAACTCGAGCTTGAACGAGAAAATATTTTGATCAAATTATAAACCGATTTGTTTTCTGAAAACCCATTTTCAATGCGTTCATTACCATTGAACGTAAAATCCTAGGAATTCACCTAGAATTCATTAGGTCACCTGAACCAAATCGGGTGTCAACCGTAAGAACGGTGGTTGCATATTGGTCGAAGACAGGACCTTTTGCCAAGACCGAAAAACTATAGGGTGATCTTTACTATTGCTCCTACAAAGGATAGTATTGCATCCGACACGTTAAAGACCATAATCAAAAGCATGTCACGGGACATTGCCTTAACAGTTGCTTGTTCATCGCTTTCCTTTACAACCGGACGGTAGTTTACCGAAAGGTAATATACGGGACAAGTAAACTGGACGTGTTGCTTTCCTAATACAAGGTTAGCAAGTGGGTGAAACAAAACCATAAGTTTTGAGCTAAAATTTTCAAATCTGAAACCCACCAACCCACAAAAATATTTTGCAAACACCGGTGAAGGGTTATTCCGGAAAACCTGTCTAGGGTAAAATCTAGCATGAATTTTCAAAAGATCAAATGTTTTTATAAAGATCCAATTTCCTAACGGATCTAAATTTTCATAGTCATGTGGGACTGTAAACCACAAATGCTACTATCATTGTTTATACCGCCGTATCAAAATCACTGATGTACAAAGTGTGAAGAATAAAGAAGTGATTCTAGTGTGTTTTATTTCAAGACTGTATTGCTTGAGGACAAGCAACGTTCAAGTGTGGGGATATTTGATAGTGCTCCAAATGAACATATATTTAGTATCAATATCCCTCCGATATGTAAAGATTTCAGTTGAAATTGTTCCATTTTCATGTAATATTCATTTATATTAAATAAGTGCGAAGACAAAAGGCGAAAACAACGAATTGAAGACGCAAAGGTCTAAAAAGCTCAAAAGTACAAGATACAATTAAAAAGGTTCAATTTATTGATAAGGAACGTCTAAAAATGACAAGAGTACAAGTTACGAAACGCAAAGTACAAAATATCTCAGCGTACGCAAGGACGTTCGAAAATTCGGAACCGGTACATGAACCAACTCTCAACGCTCGACGCAACGAAAAAAAAAAATTACGAGTCTACTATGTATATAAATATAATATAATATATAAATAATTATAAAAATTATTTATATATTATATATATTTAAATAAAAACCGTCGGCAGCCTTGGATCTTAAACTTGTGGGCTGGTTTTGGAACCTCCGCGACTTGCGGAGCTGGAAGGCCAAAAGTGCCTCGACTCGCGGAGCACAGAAATTTCAGAATCCCTATAAAAGGTCGCGAATTCTGCCGAGTAATAAATAATAATAATAAATATAAATAATAATAATAATAATAATAATACTCCATAAGATAATAAATAAATAAATATATATATATAGTATAGATTAGTGTTATATTAGATTAGTTCGGGTTATGTAAAGGTTATTTTACGGGTTTTTGAAGTCGAAACTCTGTCCGTGTAACACTACGCGATAAATAATCAATGTAAGCTATGTTCTCCTTTTTAAATTAATGTCTCGTAGCTAAGTTATTATTATGCTTATTTAAAATGAAGAAATCATGATGTTGGGCTAATTACTAAAATTGGGCAATTGGGCTTTGTACCATAATTGGGGTTTGGACAAAAGAACGACACTTGTGGAAATTAGACTATGGGCTATTAATGGGCTTTATATTTGTTTAACTAAATGATAGTTTGTTAATGTTAATATAAAGATCTACAATTGGGCGTCCCTATAAATTACCATATACACTCAATCGGACACGATGGGCGGGGTATTTATATGTACGAATAATCGTTTATTTAACCGGACACGGGAATGGATTAATAGCCACTAGAATAATTAAAACAGGGGTGAAATTACATTCAAGGGTAATTGGTGTAATTGTTAACAAAGTAGTAAAACCTTGGTTTACACGCAGTCGATAACCTGGTGTATTCATTAAACAAAGTATTAAAACCTTGTTACAATTCGAATCCCCAATTAGCTGGAATATTTAACTTCGGGTATAATAATAATTTGACGAGGACACTCGCACTTTATATTTATGACTGATGGACTGTTATGGACAAAAACCAGACGGACATATTAAATAATCCAGGACAAAGGACAATTAACCCATGGGCATAAAACTAAAATCAACACGTCAACCATCATGGTTACGGAAGTTTAAATAAGCATAATATATTTTATTTCATATTTCCTCGTACTTTTATTTATTGTCATTTTAATTATGATTATTTATTTTATTGTTATTTAAATATCATCATTTACTATACGCTTCGCTTAAAATATAAATCGACAAACCGGTCATTAAACGGTAAACCCCCTTTTATATATTATTTTATATAATTATATATATTTTGTACAAATATAGTTGTTTAAAAATATAGTGTGCAATAAGCCCGCTCCCTGTGGAACGAACCGGACTTACTAAAAACTATACTACTCTACGATTAGGTACACTGCCTATAGTGTTGTAGCAAGGTTTAGGTATATCCCATCCGTAAATTAATAAAACTTGTGTCATATTTTGTAGTATTTTGTATTAAAAATACTACTATTTCGTACCCTCACGCTACATCACCAAGTATCATCTGAACCTATAAGAATAGAAGTGGGTGATGGTAGAACGGTCTCAGTCACAACCTCTGTGTCTGGAGTAACCATCGAAATAGATGGGAGTGAATTCCCTATGACTTGTCTTGTTATGCCTATACAGAGCTTTGATGTCGTATTAGGTATGGATTGGTTAAGCCGCCATCAGGCAAGTATAGAATGTGATAAGAAAATAATTTATTTTCTTTGGCCGATGGTACACGTGCTGTGGCCCGAGGTGAACGGGGCAGGTTTAATTGTCCGTTAATTTCGATGATGAAAGCTAAGAAATCGTTAGCCAAGGGATGTGATTCGTTTATAGCATATGTGATCGATGCAAAGAAAGAAAAGAAATCCGTGTCCGATATCCCGATAGTGTCCGAATTCCCAGAAGTGTTTCCTGATGAATTACCGGGCTTACCGCCAGTAAGAGAGGTAGAGTACAAGATTGAATTATTGTTGGGTTCTACACCAGTGGCAAAAGCTCCATATCGATTAGCACAGTCCGAGATTCGTGATATGATGTCGCAAATTCAGGAGTTGCTAGATCGTGGGTTTATTCGACCAAGTTCTTCACCATGGGGTGCTCTAGTGTTGTTCGTGAAGAAGAAAGACGAAACTCTCCATATGTGCATTGATTACCGAGAACTAAATAAAAGAACGGTGAAAAACAAGTACCCGTTGCCGAGAATTGATGATCTGTTTGATCAACTACAAGGGACATCGTACTTCTCTAAAATTGATCTACGATCAGGTTATCACCAGGTTCGAGTAGCCGAGGAAGATATTCCAAAGACAGCTTTTTGTACAAGATACGGTCATCACGAGGTTTTAGTTATGCCGTTCGAGTTGACAAATGCGCCAGCAATATTCATGGATTTAATGAATCAGGTGTGCCGACAGTTTCTCGACAAATTCGTGATAGTATTTATCGATGATATTTTGATTTATTCGAAAACAGAAGCTGAGCACGCTACGCATCTGAGACAAGTGTTAGAACTATTGAAACGAGAAAGGTTGTACGCCAAATTTTCTAAATGTGAGTTCTGGTTAAGAGAAGTGCAGTTTTTGGGTCACGTTATCTGTCAAAAGGGTATCAAAGTCGATCCATCTAAAATAGAAGCGGTAATGCATTGGAATTCACCAAAGACTCCGACAGAGATTAAGATTTTTTTGGGTTTAGCCGGTTACTACCGATGGTTTATTAAAGATTTCTCAAAGATAGCGGGTCCATTGACCAAGTTGACCAGGAAAGATGTAACTTTTTAATGGAGCGATGAACAAGAAAATGCCTTCCAGACATTGAAATAGTTGTTGTGTCAAGCTTCGGTTTTAGTGTTACCTAACGGTACAGAAGATTTTGTTGTGTATTGTGATGCGTCATTAGCCAGATTGGGTTGTGTGTTAATGCAGAGAGAGAAAGTTATTGCCTATGCCTCAAGACAGTTGAAAAATCATGAGACAAATTATCCGACACATGATCTAGAGTTGGCTGCGGTTGTATTTGCATTAAAATTATGGAGACATTACCTTTATGGCACTCATTGTGTGATTTGTACCGACCATAAGAGTCTTGAGCATATCTTTCATAGAAAGAGTTAAACATGCGTCAGAGACGATGGAAAGAATTAATTAAAGATAATAATTTTGAGATTCGTTATCATCCAAAAAAGACAAATGTCGTTGCAGATGCTTTGAGTCGAAAGAAATCCACCGACAATGTGAAATTCATGCGAATTGAGATTGTGTCAGACTTGATTGATCGATTAAAGATAGCACAATTAGAAGCCTTGAAGGATGAACATTTGAAATCTGAGATATTATTGAAGTGAAAAGTGGATTTAATTGACGATTCCCGTGGATTAAAGACTTTTAGTAAGAGAATTTGGGTTCATTTGCTTGGAGGATTGAGGGATTTAATCTTGAATGAAGCGCATAAATCGAGATTGTCTATCCATCCTGGAAGCATGAAGATGTATCATGACTTGAAACCTTTATATTGGTGGCCAACAATGAAGAAAGATATCGCGCATTACGTGGATAAGTGTCATATATGCGCCCAAGTAAAAGTTGAACATCATAAACCTTACGGGTCATTACGTCAACTTGAGATTCCTCGGTGGAAGTGGGAGCACATAATGATGGATTTCGTGACAAAGTTACCCCGAACCCAGAAAGGACATGATTTGATCTGGGTGATTGTTGATCGATTAACCAAGAGCGCACACTTTTTGCCTGCTAGTGAAACGACGTCGTTGAGTAAATTGGCTCAGTTGTACATAAATGAAGTTGTAGCTTGACATGGGATACCATTATCTATTGTGTCAGATAGGGATTTGAGATTTGTAACTAACTTCTGGCAGAGTTTACAACAAAATTTGGGTACTCGTGTTAACCTTAGTACATCGTATCATCCTCAGACGGACGGTCAAAGTGAGCAAACTATTCAAACATTAGAGGATATGTTAAGAGCCTGTGTATTAGAATATGGTGGGTCATGAGATTCTCACTTACCATTGATTGAATTTGCATATAATAATTCGTATCATTCGAGTATCGGCATGCCACCCTATGAGATGTTGTATGGTAAACGTTGCAGAGCTCCGACTTGTTGGTTAGAAGCCGGAGAGAAACAGTTTGCAGGTCCTGAAATTGTACAACAAACCGCTGATAAGTTGCAATAGATCGAGAAAAGTTAAAAGCTACCAGAGATAGACAGAAAATGTACGCAGATCCTCGTCGACGACCAGTGACATTTTCTGTGGGTGAACGTGTATACCTGAAAGTATCGCCGTGGAAAGGTGTAATTCGGTTTGGTAAACGCGGAAAATTAGCTCCAAGGTATATAGGTCCATTTAACATCAGGCAGATATTGAACGATCAAACCGTGGTTCTAGATCTTCCTGCAGAGTTAGCGAGCATTCACGATACGTTTAACACATGTTATCTTCGTAAGTGTAAGGTAGACGATAAAAGTCAGATTCTACCATTGCAAGATTTAAAGGTTGACATAAATAAAAGTTAGTTGAAGAACCAGTCACGATTGTTGACAGAAAGGTTACCAACCTACGTAAGAAACAGATACCAATGGTACTTGTAGAATAGAAACATAGTTTGGGTTCCAATTTGACTTGGGAAACAGAAGAGCTAATGAAAGCTAGATACCCTCCATTGTTTGACCTGGACCAGATTCCGAGGACATAATCTTCTTAAGGGGGTAGATTTGTAACAATCTCGAATCGGGCCTAGCGGTAAATGACCTTTTTATCCTTAGTTTATATTAATTTATTAATATTAGTGATTTTAATAATTAATGGTTAATAATTATTTGATTAGTTAGTTGTGTGTGCTTTGTGACAAGGGTCACAGAACAGGTTTCGTTATGTGAATTGGACCTCGTTAGGGCCACCTAATGAGGTACATTGTGTTTTAGATAATTAGTAAATACCCGTGTGTAGTGGGGAATGGGGTTTCCTTACAATGAAGAAACCCCTAAATGAATATATACTCCTGTACGTTCTAACTTACCATTTTTAGAAACATATAAACCCTAAAACACCCTCTTGCTCTCTAATCTTTGAAATTAAAAAGTGCAAATCAATCCTTGTGATCTTGTGTAACTGATTCTTTATGATTCAAGTAATCAAACAAGGTAAACATCACTGAATTTGGTGTAATCCAAAGTGGGTTTTGGGTTAAAATGGGTCTTGATGATTTTTGAGCTTGATTCTTGATTATATGTGTTTGTTATGCTTGATTGATGTTATAAATTGTTTCTATATGTGTTATGTGGTATTCTTAATGCATTAGATTGACCAAAACAAGCAAAAATCGAGTTTTGGGGTCAAAAACGCGAAAACAGCGAGCTGGAGTTGTTCTATAGCTCCCACACATTTGAAAGCTCAACCACGCGGTTGAGAACACTTTTGAGGGCTCAACCACGCAGTTGAGAGCTCAACCGTACGTTTGAGGTCTCAGCCACGCGGTTGAGCAGTGGTCAGCTTTTAGTAAAATTGAAAAGGGTGTAACTTTCAAACCGTAACTCCGTTTTTGACAAATAAACTATTGTTGGAATCGTCTTGAGGTCTACTTTCCAATGATAATGTTTTAAAACACTAAATCAAATTTATATTTGGTGTAAAAAGCTAGAATTGAAATTATGCTGCTCTTCTTGCTCAACCGTGCGAGTGAGGCACTCACCCGTACGGGTGAGGTGTCCACCCGTCTGTGTAAGCTACTTAATCATGCGAGTGGACTTTAAAGTCAATATTGGGAGTAGATTGTCACTCGTGCGAGTAAGGGTACTCATCCGCACGAGTGAGCTAGTCAGTCGCACGAGTGTGAGCCCATTCGTGCGAGTTGCAGTGTTGGTAGGTTTGGGTCAAGTGCAATTCTGACCCATTTACT
Source organism: Rutidosis leptorrhynchoides (assembly GCF_046630445.1). Classification (NCBI taxonomy): domain Eukaryota; kingdom Viridiplantae; phylum Streptophyta; class Magnoliopsida; order Asterales; family Asteraceae; genus Rutidosis; species Rutidosis leptorrhynchoides. The sequence goes on from NC_092335.1 coordinate 613,344,681, forward strand.
GTATTGATGTATTTAGGTATTCTAATATGTAAATCTGATTGAAATGTGTACTAACTAGAGAATTGATATTCTTAGGTGATAAAGGAAAAGGTGAAGGCTCAGTGAAATAAGACTACTGAGTTCTTGTATTTCCAGGTGACTGGGACTATCCTAATATTTATAAGTATTTAGTAGCGGGTTATGCTACTGTTACCTTGGCTTACTCACCTTAATACTTATTATGATATATTGCGCTATATTATGTGACTTGTTGTGGCCACCCTGGATGCCGACTACAGGTTAGTAGTCTGGTAGCGATATTGCCGATTGCGGGTTTTGTAGCGGCAAATGGCTTACATGTGGGTAAGCTATGGTTTTGTAGCTATGCCAAATTTGTAAGTTGGGCAAGAGGCAGGAATGAGTCTTTCTGGTTCATGAGTTACTATTCACGTAGTATAGTTGAACGATGAATCCCCTACATCAGGATACTATGCGAGGGAGACAGTAACTTGAATTATCGGTATACTCCAGCCTGATCAGTTAGGAGTTAAGGGCCCGGACAGGCCTCCAATCCTCTTGTTATCGAGACCTTATTTGTGTATTGGCTAGCTTGATGCTATATGCTTATAACTTTTAGGACTGTGCCATTCACTTAGCCTTGTGCTAACCCCTCACTTCCTCCCCTGTAGGTAGGCTTATATGCTAGGGTTTTGGGAGGAGCTTGTTGTGCCGGATATGTTTGAAGAACAAACTCTGATGTCTTTTGTATAATATAAGAATAATTGTTTAACGTAACACCGGATGATTTATAATAACCGTGTGATATTGTAAAACATAATTATGGTTATGTATTTATTATATGTATAATGTTTCCTCTGTGTATTTAAAAAAAAATGGACGGTGTTACAATTTTTGACTATCGATCGTTAATGAATTTGACGATGTTACCTTTTCGGGCAAAATTAAAAAAATTGTAATCCTTTCAGGCTTAAGCAAAATGGGGGTTACTTTTATTGTCAAATTAGGTAACTTAGGTTACCTTTTCGGGTCATTTTTCCTTTTAAGTAGTGTTCTTACTCGAACGCTAGTCTATATAACGTTGTATGTACATACAATTTAATTATATACATAAAAAAAATTATTTTTACGAACAATTTTTGTTTTTATCAAAATCTATAATAAGAATAGCATTATTCATTATGAATGTTTTTAAAAAATAAATTGTAACTAGTGAATGATACATTATCTTTTCCGAGAAAACATTATATGTAACGAATGTTAATAATTTTGTCGAAAACGTTAATATTTTTAATCTAAAATTGTATTCTTTTACTAAATGTTGAAAAATTTTCACAATATTTCTGATGATTTTCGTTAATTTTTTGTTTAGAAAATAACATTACATGTATGTAATCTTTTACTTCTCAGGTCTCTCAGAAAATTCACTTTCCTCTTACTTAGCCACTACATACATAAATACATACATACATACATACATACATACATACATACATACATACATACATACGTATGTACGTACATACATACATACATACATACATATTTGCATACATACATACATACATGCATGCATACATACATACATACATACATGCATGCATGCATGTATGCATGCATGCATACATGCATGCATAAATACATACATACATACATACATACATACATACATACATACATACATATATACATACGCACGTACGTACGTACGTACGTACATACATACATACATACATACATTGTAAGACCCGTTTATTCGTACGATGTACGTATGTAGAGCACGTACGACGTATAACGAATATATATATATATATATATATATATATATAAGTAAAGAATATATATGTGTATCGAATAAGTGTGTATATATATATATATATATATATATATATATATATATATATATATATAAGTAAAGAATATATATGTGTATCGAATAAGTATATATATATATATATATATATATATATATATATATATATATATATATATATATATATATATATATATATATATATATATATATATATATGCATGCATGCATGTATAAAGAGTGCGAGAGTTGATCGAGGGTTGTTATACATGTTCTAAAGTGTATGTATGTTGCACGAATGAAGAGTTCTAAGCGTGTACGAGTGGAAGGATTCTAGTACGCGAAAAATGGACAATTTGGCTGTTGAGCCGCGGCGCTGGACCATTGGGGCGCGGCGCGGCATATGGTGCATTTCACGAACAGAAACTTGACAAAAAGCAACCATCAGACCCTGCTGGGGGCGCGGCGCGAAGGAAGAAGGCCGCGGTGCGGCCGGCCTGTAGTTCAGGTCCGATTTTCAGTTTTAAAAAGGGTAGGTCGAGGGTATTTTTGTCTTTCCACGTGTGGATCAGATTGTGGCTTTAAATCCCATCCACTTATCTCTTTTTCTTCATTTATTTTATCTTTTCTTTCTCTCTTTTCTCTCAAATCCCAAAACCCTCTTAGATTGGAAGTGAGATTTGAAAGTGAAGATTTGTGATTCGATTGTCGGTGCGTGAAGGAAAGTCGTTCTCCTCGTTCTTAGCTACAAGTTGATACTAGCGGTAAGCTCTAACTTCGAATCTCATTTTTGTGTTCATCATTTTAAATTTAGGGCTTTTGATTATATGTTCTTGAACAAAACCCCACTCGTTGTTAAATTGAAGGTTTGAACTAGTAAATGGTGAGGAAGACCATTTTGGTGGGTTTAGGGTTAGATGATGAAATTGGTGAGTTGATAAACATGTTAAAGAGTTTAAACCACCAATTAACTTGTGTTTAAAGTGATTTGGAGTGTAAGTATGCAAAGTGAGTGTTTTGACTTGATTTTAGGTCAAAATGAGAGTTTATGCAAATATCGTTATGAAATGAGTTTAAAGGCTAAAAGGGGTGTAATTAGCTATTTCGAGAACGCAAGAATTGGTCTTGTTGGTTTCGGACCTTCGAGTAGCGTTACAAGTGCAAAAGGGTGTAATTTACACTTGTTGTTCATTTGGGCGGGTCGAGTGTCCAATTGGGTTTGTATTGATGATCATGTGATAAATGGAATAGGTACGTTCCATTGGCGAGTCGCGGGATTGGATTGCACTTCATTGAGGCGTTTAAGGTGAGTGTAAATTTACTATGCATATATGTATGTGTAAAATGGGTGCGTGTGTGTAGGGTGACCCTTGCTTGGGTTTACTCTATGTTTGTATCGGAGAATGGACCCCACTTGTGCTTCGGGTCCATGTGATATGCTTATGCGTTTTGGGTTACCACCCTTGATGTTGTGATTGGCTAGCGTGTTGGATAAACCCTTTGGCGATGGGTTTTGCTAGCATTTGTCGTGGAGATGATTTGGGTATTGAATTGCGCGATGTTCGAATTCACTAAGGCGCGTGAAGTTCGGCCAACTCTATTGTGATGTTTGACTAAGGTATGAGTTGCGTGATGTTCGGATATTTAAAGGCGCGTGAAGTTCAACCATCCTTAATAGTCAAGTTGTTTGAAGGTAGTGAGTCGCGTGAAGTCCAGATTCACTAAGGCGCGTGAAGTTCGGCCAACCTTCATGTGGTTTAGGTTAAGGGGTTAACCTTATTGATGTTGTTGATTATATTTATTGTATATGCGTATACCCTTATTGTTGTGTTGTAGCTAATCTTGTGGCGTTAGCTTGGTGTTTACGTAGCGTGTAGCTACTTTGTGTATGAGCTCATTTTTAGCTTGCTTACTATGTGGAGGTGGTATGTGTTTACTTTTTGTGCTTGGTGATGCGTAGTCATTTTATGCATATGTATGTGTATAGTACCTTTACATTCACTAAGCATTAGCTTACCCTCTCGTTGTTGATATTTTTTTTATAGGTTCTCGTGATGGAGGCTCGGGTAAGCGTGGGGATTAGAGATCTTGGCTAGGTTGCTTTAGAAGAACTTGCTTTTGGACTCGATTTAGGATTGGGTAGCGTAGTCTCAATCACCATGCTCAGTTTTGTGTAAAAGTAACTAGTCGGGTCATGTGACGTATATCGGTTTAGTCAAGTCACGAGTATAAACCGATTTATGATTTAACTAACGTATTATTGTATTAAGGAGTTTAAATTATTATTGTATGTTTTTAAGTTCGTTGAACTCACTATGATAACAAATACGTTTTGGGAATTGTATAATGGGACCTAAAGTTTTATTTAACGTATAATAAAAGGAAAAAAAAAATTTTGGGTTGGAAATCGACGGGTTGGGTCGTTACATACATACATACATACATACATACATACATACATACATACATACATACATTTGAGATATCAATGAATGATCACCTTTTTGAGATAAAAGATAGTTAAATTTAGTTATATTATAACATTAAAATTTGAGTTCATATTTAAAAAAAAAAATTATGGGGTTGGTATTCATTATGTATATTCGGCAAAAAAATTAAAAAATATATTTTTTTAACAGCAGGTTAACATACGTACATTTGATATGTGTTAACCAAATACGAGGTATTTTGTTTTTATGAATTTAGCCAAATTTAGAGTTTCGAGTTTGGTGTTTTGACTTTTGATCCCTAAACTAAACTCTAAATCGAACATATTAAAAACTCAATCTAAACTCTAAATCTAAACCCTAAATCTAAATCATGAACCCTAAATTCTAAACCCTTATATTTAAACCCTAAACATTGAGTTTCATTAGGTGTTAGTCATTTTCATTATTTTTCGTTTACATACATCAGACGTATGTTAACGGTTAACATACATAAGATGTATGTTAACCTGTTGTAAAAAAATATATTTTTTTCTGAATCTACACAATGAATATATTTTTTTTTAAATCTGAACTCTTATTTTAATGTTATTAAAAACATATTTACATATCCCCTTATCAACACCTATTTAGCGCTTGATCCTTCCAATATATATATATATATATATATATATATATATATATATATATATATATATATATATATATGTGTGTGTGTGTGTGTGTGTGTGTGTGTGTGTGTGTGTGTGTTTGGATAAGTAGCAAATGGGGTGCAATATTGCACACAACGTTGCCTCTTTATCCTTGAATTCAACACAAGGGTGCCTTTCACACATCGCGTTGTGCGGCAGTGGGGGATGGGGTTTTACCGTCCATGCCATAAGATTGAGTCGGGTTTCCTTTTGGGCAGCAGTTGAGGGCGGGTTATAAAACTTTGGGAGATGAACGCGTGGATGGTTAAGTCCTCCCGAGTTATAACGTACTGAAGTTAAAAAAAGTTGCAAATGCTCCTGTATCATCTTATTTGGTGGCTTCAGTATCCTACAAGTTACTTCCATTAGTCACTTAGCTTTCTAGTAACTTAGCTTTCTCCCTTTTTATCATATCGTTGATATTAGTAATATTTATTATAACATATATATAATCCATTAGTACTATATATTTTTTTAATGATACTTACTCTATTAACTACAACTAAATGAAATTGATATACTATATACGGAGTGTGATATAATATATGTGTTAAAAGGGTTGTTTAAATTTGTCAATCTGCTTTGTAACTTAGTCTAGTTTGTGCAAGTTTAGTTGATCAATTCTGTTAGATTTATTGAAGGTGTTGTAGTCATGTTGCAGTGATATGCTATTTGATACGTAGTTGGATCAAGATGGTCTTGCAAGCATTAGAATTCTGGATTTGGACTGCAACCCATTTAATTTATTAGCCAAAGTCTATTTAAGTTATATAGTGTGAGATATAAAAGGCTGTTGAATGCTTTGAGTTTCTCATTCAACTCATTCGTATTTTCTGTCGATCAACAATCTCTCTCAAAAAAAACTCTCTACAAAATTAGGGTTTACTTTCTTGTTCATTGAATCCAGATTTAATTGCTATAAATCTGGATTATATTAAAAGAACTACAATTCTTATTAGTTTTAAAGTGTTTTGTATTGTTCAAAGTTGTCTTGAACAATTGCTGTAATAGTTTTGATTCTATTTGAAGATTGGTTACAGTTTTGATTGATTTTCTGTATTCGATCTATATTTTGTACATGGTATCAGAGCGAATTGAATCTACGAAGTGTTCTTTTTCATCGATCGGTGATTATTTTTTGAGATTTGAAATTAGGGTTTCGACAAATTGGGGTTTCTTCTCTTCTGTGATCATCGTGTTGATTGATTGATATTCTTGTGGGTTCGAAGGCGTATCGTGACAGAATAGATTGTTAAATCTGTTCGTAGTGGTTTGAAAACCCTAATCGTTAAAGTTAGGGTTTATGTTCATCATTTCTTCTTCTCTTCTTCGTTTTGCTCAATCATCCAGGCTTCTTCGGTTACTTCTATCCCTTCTTTATCTGTTATATTGTGCTAACCTGTTTTTTGTAGAAGAGACATTAACTGTGCCCAACTCTTGATCCCAGTTCTTGAAACAGGTGAATACCTGATCAAGCACAGTTGTGTAGTAGGGTTTTTTATATGTTCTTTATTTTTGTTTAATCTCTGTTTTCTGTACAATGGGTGATTCGGGAGGGGATGCAACTACATCTGATAATCCTGTTTCAAAAATGGATTTCAGTGACCCTTTGTTTTTACACCCAAGTGACATTACTATTTACTAGCACACCTATTATCACTTTCAAATTACTTGGTATTGAAAATTATAGTTTAGAAATGTGCAACGACTCTCGCTTTAAAAACTAAGAACAAGTTTGGTTTTGAGGATAAAGCTGTTGTAAAAGATACAACCAATGATGTTTTAAGTAATCAATGGAAAAGATGTAATTCAGTTGTACTTTCTTGGATTCTTGGATCAATCTCAGAAGAACTGTACTTCAGGTTTTTTCACCAGTTGCTTTTGAGATCTGGGTTGAATTAAAGGAGACTTATGATAGAGTTGATGGGTCTATGGTGTTTAACTTACATCAGAAAATTAATTCTTTAACACAAAATGGTACAACACTTTCTGAATATTATCATTTACTTAATTCACTTTGGAAACAATTTGATGCTATGGTTGAATTCCTGATAATTCTGATGATTTAAAAGCACATCATACCATGATCAAACTAATGCAATTTTTAATGGGATTGGATGATTCCTATCATTCACTCAGAAGTGCAATCTTAACAATAGAACCACTACCATCTGTTAAAACTGCTTATTCTATCCTCTCTAGGGAGGAATCTCACAGAATAATTTCACAACACTGTTTCAAGAAGCCTCCTGCTTCTGCTTTTAATGATAAGATCACTGCAAATCAAAATAATTTTCAAAATTTTAACAATCAAAGTAATAGTGTTAAAGGGAGAGGTCCTAATCCAAATCATAAATGAACAAAATGTCAAAAGATTGAGCATACAAATGATAGATGTTATAAAGTTGTGGGTTATCCTCCCAACTACAAAGGGAAAATGGTTAATAACAATATTAACAATAATTACACACCAACTTGGAATAACAGTTCTGGTAACAGAAATTTTGCTAGCAATTCTACAATTACATAGTCATCCTCTCAAGGCAATATGCCTTTTTTTTAAGATCAACTTGCTGTTCTGATGTCTTTGATTAATTTAAAGACACCTTCACATGATCCCAAGGCCAATATGGCAGGTATAGGATCACTCTATTCTGGTTTTTCACACTGTCCTAAAGCTAATATGACTATGACTAATAGGGTTTCTTCTTATACAAAACCCTGTTGGATTATAGATTCTGGAGCAAATCAACACTATATAACAAATGAAAGTGGACTTGAAAATATTGTTGACATATCAGATTTAAACCTTGCTATTGAACATCCTAATGGTTCATTAGCTAAAAATCATAAAAATGGAGATTATTCTGTTTCTTCTGACATTACTTTGTTTGATGTTCTGGTTGTTCCAGAATATCATGTCAATCTTATGTCTGTTTATAAATTGGCTAGGGATAGTATGAATTTCATAGGTTTTGATGAATTTAATTGTTATATTTAGGACTTACCTCACAAAGGTGTGATGGGAAAGACCTTGGAGACTGGTAATGTCCGTAGTGGACTGTATGTGCTTGATAATATGACTGATATAGATAAACTATCTAGTCATACTTATACTCATAATTGTTTTCTTACTAAACATACATGGCATAAAAGGCTTGGACTCCCTGCAGAACCTGTTATTCAGGTTTTAAAGGGTACCCTTGGCTTTGACAATGACAATGTCATGCCTTGTGATATCTGCCATAAGGCAAAACATACAAGAGAGCCTTTTCCCTTAAGTGATCATGTGTCTAAAGACATAGGTGAACTTATTCACTTGAATATCTGGGGACCATATAAAGTTACTACTAGGGAAGGGTTTATATATTTCTTAAATGTTGTTGATGATTTCTGAAGGGCTGTTTGGGTGTTTTTGCTCTCTCATAAAAGTGACACAACTGAAAACATTATGCACTTTGTTCATATGTTTAAAAATCAATTTTAATAAATTAATCAAAATGTTTAGGAGTGACAATGGTATAGAATTCTTAAATAAAAATTTGGCAACTTTTTTGAGTCATCAAGGTATTATTCATCAAACATCCCGTTCATACACACCACAACAAAATGGTGTGGTGGAAAGAAAACATAGACATCTTTTGAATGTGCCAAGATCTCTTCTATTTCAAGGAGGAGTTCCATTAAATCTATGGGGTGATTGTGTTCTTACAGCCACATATCTCATTAATAGAATCCTTCCTCTGTTTTGAAGGGTAAGACACCATATGAGATTGTTTATGAAAAGCCTCCTTCCTTAAATCATCTCAGAGTGTTTGGATGTCTTTGTTGCCACTAAACTCAATGTTCATGATAAATTTGGGTTTAAATATGATAAATGCATTTTTATTGGGTATTATAATACTCAAAAGGGTTACAAACTTTATAATTTAGAAACAAAAAATGGTCTTAATCTCAAGGGATGTTAAAATTTATGAACATATATTTCCTTTTAAAATGAAATCAACTATTGAAAGTACTTTTTCATTAAAGAATCTCACTATATTAAATTTTTTTGATGTAGATTTTCAGAGTGAACCTGGTGTACCTTCTTAAGATCCCAATGATGACAATCATTCTGATCATGGTGAAGGTAGAGGTACACCTACATTGAGTGGTCAAAATCCTGATACTTCCAAACACACATATACTAGTCATAAAACTGGTAATGTGTCAGGATCTGATACTCATATAGGTGAAACCACAACAACACCAATGATGGACCCTCCTGAAAATACAACTAGTACACCATCTCAGGTGACTAGAGAAAACAATTCTGAGGGTAATAGTGTTCAAGTACCACTTGACACTAATTTGAGAAGGTATACTAGGGAATCTGTTTTACGTAAAAGGTTGGAAGACTATCAATTAACCGGAAAAGTAAAATATGGTTTGGAAAGATATCTTAACTGTGCTAAAAATCTTTGCTTCACAGTTTCTTTAAACAAGAATTTTGAACCTAAATCTTATCATAAAGCATGTGTCAATCCAGAGTGGAATGATGCAATGAATGTAGAAATGGGAGCATTGAATAGGAACCAAACATGGATTTTAACCGAACTTCCACCAAATAGAAAACCTATAAGATGCAAATGGGTTTACAAAATCAAATACAAATCAAATGATGAGATAGAAAGATATAAAGCTAGGCTAGCAGGTAAGGGTTATAATCAAACTGAGGGTGTTGATTATGATGAAACTTTTTCACCTGTAGTGAAAATGGTTACTATAAGATGTATTCTGACACTTGCTGTTAATAATGGGTGGTTATTATATCAATTAGATATTAATAATGCCTTTCTGTATGGTGATCTTGATGAGGAAGTCTATATGACTCTTCCTCCTGGATATTTTGATAAAACTGACACAAAAGTCTGTAAGTTAATTAAGTCCTTATATGGGCTTAAGCAGACTCCTAGAAAGTGGAATGAGAAGTTGTCTAACGGTTTAATTGAGAATGGTTTTGTGCAGTCTAAAAATGACTTTTCTATGTATGTTAAAAACAAAGAAAATGTTTTTGTTATTTTATTGGTTTATGTGGATGATATTGTGTTAACTGGAAACAATGTTAATAAGATTAATTATGATAAAAAGTTTTTGAGTACTAAATTCATGATTAAAGATTTAGGGTTACTAAAATATTTCCTAGGAATTGAAGTTACTAATACTAATGAAGGTTTAAACTTATCTCAATGAAAATACTGTTTAGAGTTAATTAATGAAATTGGTCTTTTAGCTTCCAAGCCTGTTAACACACCTATTGATGTTAATGTATCTGCATACAAGGAACAAAATGAAGATGTTATAAAAATAATGACAATTTATCAAAAACTGGTTGGAAAACTCATATACATACTGTAACCAGACCTGATATTAGCTATGATGTTCATGTTTTTAAGTCAATTTATGCATGCTCCTACTGGATCTCATTTGAAATTAGCATTTAGAGTGTTGAAATATCTTAAAGGCTGTCCAGGTAAAGGCATTTGTATCAACAAAGGTATGAATAACTTTGCTCTTACTACTTATGTAGATTCAAACTGGGGTAAGAATTTATTGGCTAGAAAGTCAATTATTGGTTTTTGCATTTATCTAGGAGATACATTAATCTCTTGGAAAAGCAAAAAGCAGTCCACTATCTCTAGATCCTCTGCAGAAGCAGAGTATAGAGCAATGGCTGCTACAACATGTGAATTGGTTTGGATTTTAAAAGTTTTAAATGAATCAAAAGCTGAAAACTTAGTTCCTATAAAACTTTTCTGTGACAACTCACCTGCAATACAAATATCTGCCAATCCTGTTTAACATGAAAGAACAAAATATTTTGATATAGATTGGCATTATGTAAGAGAAAAGGTTTCAAGTGGTTTGATTATAATTGAAAAAATTGAGTCACACTTAAATACAGTTGACATATTCACAAAAGGATTAACCACAGCTCAACATAGTCTGTTTTGTGAAAGTCTTAAGTTAAAAGATGTGTTTACAAATCAGATTGTGGGGGAGTGTTAAAAGGGTTGTTTAAACTTGTCAATCTGCTTTGTAACTTAGTCTGGTTTGTGCATGTTTAGTTGATCAATTCTGTTAGATTTATTGAAGGTGTTGAACATGTTGCAGTGATATGCTATTGGATATGAAGTTGGATCAAGATGGTCTTGCAAGCATTAGAATTCTGGACTTGGACCCTAACCCATTTAATTTATTGGCCAAAGCCCATTTAAGTTATTTAGTGTGAGATATAAAAGGCTGGTGAATGCTTTGATTTTCTCATTCAACTCATTCATATTTTCTGTTAATCAGCAATCTCTCACAAAAAAAACTCTCTACAAAATTAGGGTTTACTTTCTTGTTCATTAAATCCAGATTTAATTGCAATAAATCTGGATTAGATTAAAAGAACTACAGTTCTTATTAGTTTTAAAGTGTTTTTTAGTGTTCAAAGTTGTCTTGAACAATTGTTGTAATAGTTTTGATTCTATTTGAAAATTGGTTACAGTTTTGATTGATTTTCTGTATTCGATCTATATTTTGTACAATATGCTCATCAGAGCAAGATATTCAACATATATGTATATTTATATTAATTTATTTATTTATTTATTTATTATTTATATTAGATGCTTACATCATACTATATATTAATATATTAATATCATATGACCAGATACTGAAATACTCTTGTAATGCTATATGATTCATCAGGTGTCTCATCCGAGTCACATTCAACGAAAGCGTCACTTCAACCTGCAAAAAACGACCACACTCAACATCGCCATCAATTAATTTGTTTTGTTAATAGTACATATCTAAAGAACTATAATTAGATCTCTAACACACAATAAAGTTACCAGCACATTTAACCATATTTAATGAATTAGTAATTACTCTTAATATTTCTTGGTGATTGTTAATCATAATAAAAAAACTACTATTTAGACTCAACTAGTGTTCGAACCCTCACTTCGCGCCGGGGTTCGGTTTTCAATATATTATATTGCGTTTAGTTTGTAAAATTATTCTGTGGCCAACGATGATATCGTTGAAACGCAACTCGAGTCGAACTAAAAGGTATAATCCGTGAAAGATTTAAATGTTATTTTAAATTAACAATATATGTACATCTCCGCGTTTCACTATGGAATTGTCGACTTTTAAAAATTTAACGCAAAATCGACGTGTATGAAAAGTACCTCAAATATTTAGTGTTTTCTAAAAAGTGTCTGATTTGCGTATAGTTAGTGACAGTGTGCTCCTAAAATTGTTTCGAGTTTAACGATGGTGCCAGAAAAATTTAACTCGGTTCGTGCGAGAAGATATGGCCCGTTGAATATTTGGGTGTAGTTTTTTTAAATTTTTTTATGAAAATGAGTATTTGACACTTTACCCCCTGTTTGGGGGGTCGATTTTAATATTTGAACAAACTATGGGGGCTTTTTTTTTTAAAAAAAAGGTGGAAAAGGGGGGAAAAAAGTGAAAGAACGAAAGCACCCCTGCCCTGGTGACTATTAATCGCATTTGTCTATTAGGTAGTATATAAAGTATGTAGTCGATTTATAATGAATGAGAAGTTTAATGGTTAAAGTATAAAATGTTAAAAGTTTGTGATAAGTTTGTAAAAAACCATAAAGGTAACTACTATATATTTTTTGGGGGCTAAAATGTAAGTAAGTAAAAGAGTGGGGGTGGTTTGTGAAATTTGTGAGGTTACTATTCACTTGTTCTATGCCTTTTAGATATAAGGTATAATAAGCTAAGAAAAGATATGTATATTGTCCGTGCAAAAAAAAAAAAAAAAAATATAGATACTCAATTTACTAAGATTTATTGTTTACTCTGTAATTGATCAAGACCACACTCGTTTTCGATTTAATGACAAAATACTAAGTGATTTTATTCATAGAGTCATTTATGGTCATTTACGATTGTCTGTTGTTTTTTTGTTATTCAGACGTTCAACACATAAAACAAACAATAATTTTTATTACATATGATACATCTTATATCGATGTCTCTATTCATGACTTCATAATAAATGAATAAAAAAAACATGGTATAAGTTATGGTTTTTACTTGGTGAAAGAAAAGATGAGGTTATATTGACATACTTTTTGCAATCAGTGGTAGGGTTGGTGCCAAAGTTAGTACCACATTTTTTATCAACCGATGCGGCATTAGCTTGATTTAGTCTGGTGCTATGTCCATATTGGATACGTATACAATTACATATTTGTTGTCGATCTTCGGTTGTTTTTGTTACGTTGTTCAATAACGTAAAGAAATTACAACATTCTTGTGTGAATGGCTCACGACCCGTCGCGTACCCAAAACAAGGTATAAAAGAGGGTAAAACAAGATTGCATGTCAAATTTGACTCTGTATACGACATCGGCAAAAACATGCATGCCATCATAACATACAAAATCTTCATCGTCATCCCTACCATTTTGGAGCAGCTTAAATTAAATGTGTTTTTTCCCGTACAAATTTGTAAATATTTGTTTTTGTGCAATACAATATTATGAATGGTCATATACTTATAAGGAAATGAATAATTTGTGTTTCAAGGGAAGATGTTTATGCATGTGTGGTCCTAATTTTCTCATCTTTTGATACCAAAATTTCTAACTAATGACAATATAATGATGTTATACTCAATTTCTAATGTTATACACTTCAATACTCTAAGAATTGTATCCTACATAAGCATAAAGTTTATGGACAACGAAAAACAATGATAAGTAGGCAGCTCAAAATTTAATAAGATGGTTGGCAATTTTGATTAGGATACCAAAGTGGAAAGTATTTCGTCATTAAGGAAATAAAATGTTGCATATCCAATAAAACGAAGAAAGTATATCGTATAAGGATCAAATATGTTAAATAATAATTTGTACACGACTTAGCATCCATTATTATAAACACACAAGTAGCTTTCACTTTAAGCGTTATTTTTTAAAATATAATTCTTCATAGCTTCGTTAGTTTATCATCAAATAATTTTATGCGCACATTTTGAACTTAATTTAATCCATTAAAACTTTCTAATTAAGTAATAGTATATAAAATATAACAGGAAATAAGGAAATACAGTGTGAGTATGTCGTAAGAGATTATCAGAACTTTCTTTCCAAAGAAGGAGATCATCATAGCTAATATAAAAAATGTAAGCTCGATTCAATAACCAACACAAGGTAGCTCAATGGTTGAGTCCTGACACTTGAAAGAGGTCTCACGTTCGTATCTTGTGATAGTAAGGGAAAAGTTGAAAATGTTAGAACACAAAAGGAATATTACCTTAAAATGAATTTTGACTTTAGATTCTAAGAAAGTAATCTTCATCATTTATCACAAGCTAACTTAGTAGACCCGAAGTGAATACATATAAACTTATCTACAACCTTTCAAGAGTAACAAGGAATACTCAATATAATGAGATTCTCTTTTGGCTCTATGGTGAATTTAGAATTAGTTATTAAACATTTGGATGTATAAATAGATAAGTCATCTCACTTTATAGAGTACTATTTCAGTTTGAAATAACTAACCAACACTTAATAAAAATAACCATTCAACATATTTTTAATCTTTGTTATTACGGTATAAAGCTTATGGTGTAGATCGTAAACTCATTTTATATCTCAATCATCTACCATTGAGTGGCTTCCATGTCTTCTGACTGTGATCAAACTCGAACAAACTCATCGGGTAGCAACCAAAGCACCATCTAGTTGATTTCTTAAAGAAAAGTCTTCAAACATAACCCAATATAAACCTCGAGGTGTTGGTTTATTGGTGGTGACCAGACTTCTCATAAGGGAGGTCGGGGGTTCGCCTTCAATGAACTGCAAAATATTTTTTCCTTGTGATTACCCTCCAATTTCATGGGCCTCGAAGGTCTCGTTGCTTTCGAGCTTCAATCGAGGGGGTTTTACCACACGCGATGCCCATATGAATTCTCCTTAAGGGTTTCCCCTGAGGGCGGTATGACTGTCATCCTAGGAAATGATCGGGTGGATGGGTTCATACATCACGTGTGGACCCGTCCGTGACTCCTAACCGACGTTGAAAAACATATCCCATATATTTGATAGTTTGAAAAATAAACATAAGCCTTGGTAGTAAGAAGTATGTGTTATAATTCAGTAGGCTTATAACTACCTTTAGTGGTTTGATTCTTGATTTAGAATACTAATAATGAAGTGTAAGAACAAAGATGATAATGGAGAGAAAGAAAAAAACACTTTGTAAGTGTGAGAAATGGTGCAAGTTTAATGCTTGCATTCATGAGTATTTATAGCCTAAAATCTCAATATAAAAATACATACTTTGTGTACCAAAATTGACTATATGTATACACCAAAATTGACTATCCATATCTATATTATTATTATTATTATTATAACACTCCCCCTTGGATAGCAATTTTATTTTGTTGAAGATCAACTATAAATTACTGCCTCGTTAAAAACCTTGCTAAAGAAAACCCAGTGGGAAAAAACTTTAGCTAAGGGAAAAAGAGTGCAGCATGGAGTTGACTCCCCCTCAAGTAGACATCGCTTCAGCTGTTACATCTTTTGAACATGTCTCATGCCAATGTTATGAACGTGTGTTCTGAAAATAGCAGTTGGAAGTGCTTTCGTGAAAAGATCAGCAGAGTTTTTGCTAGATTGCACATATCTCATTTCAATCTGGTTGTCCTTAATGAGATTTTGAGTGTATGAGAAGAATCTAGGTGGTATGTGTTTTGTTCGGTCACTTTTGATATACCCTTCTTTCATCTGTGCTATGCAAGCTGCATTATCTTCATAGATAGTTGTTGGACTTTTATCGCGTTCTAGTCCACAAGAATCAGTAATGAGTTGTGTCATTGATCTCAACCAAAAACATTCTCGAGTAGCTTCATGTAATGCAATCACTTCGGCATGATTTGACGATGTAGCAACAAGTGTTTGTTTTTGAGAACGCCATGATATTGCAGTACCTCCATTTAGGAATACATATCCAGTTTGAGATTTAGCTTTGTGTGGATCAGATAAATAACCTGCATCTGCATAACCAACCAAATCTTGTTTTGATTCGTTAGAATAAAATAATCCTAAATCAGTAGTTCCTCGAAGGTATCGAAATATGTGTTTGATCCCATTCCAGTGTCTTTTGGTAGGAGCAGAGCTGAACCTTGCCAACAAATTAACTGCAAAAGAAATGTCAGGTCTTGTACAATTTGTAAGATACATAAGAGCTCCAATTGCACTAAGATATGGTACTTCTGGTCCAAGAATGTCTTCTTGATCTTCACATGGACGAAATGGATCAGCTTCAACATTGAGTGATCTAACAACCATAGGAGTACTTAATGGTTTTGCCTTGTCCATATTGAAACGTTTCAAAATCTTTTCAGTATATGTTGTTTGATGTACAAGTAAACCATTAGGCATATGCTCAATTTGTAAACCAAGGCAATACTTGGTTTTTCCGAGATCTTTCATTTCAAATTCTTTCTTTAGAAGTTGAATGGCTTCATGGATCTCTTTATTTGTACCTATGATGTTAAGATCATCAACATAAACAGCTATGATCACATATCCGGATGTTGTTTTCTTAATGAAAACACAAGGGCAAGTAAGATTATTTGTATACCCTTTGCTTATCAAGTAATCACTTAATCGGTTATACCACATACGTCCCGATTGTTTTAACCCATATAAAGATCTTTGTAATTTAATCGAATACATTTCTTTGGGTTTTGCATTTGATGCTTCTGGTACCTTAAATCCTTCAGGTATCTTCATATATATATCACTATCAAGTGATCCATATAGATAAGCAGTCACAACATCCATGAGATGCATTTCTAAATTTTTAGAAACTGCCAGACTGATTAAGTACCTAAAAGTAATTGCATCCATAACAGGAGAATAAGTTTCTTCATAATCAATTCCCGGTCTTTGAGAAAAACCTTGAGCTACAAGTCTAGCTTTATACCTTGTAACTTCATTTTTCTCATTTCTTTTTCGGACAAAAATCCATCTGTATCCTACAGGTTTCACATCTTTAGGAGTGAGAATGATGGATCCGAAAACTTTTCTTTTATTGAGTGATTCTAATTCAGCTCGTATTGCTTCTTTCCATTGAGCCCAATCATGTCTATTTTGACATTCAACCATAGATGTTGGTTCTGGATCATCATCATTATTCATGATGTCATATGCAACATTAAATGAAAATTTCTCATCAAGATTTTTCATTTCATTTCGGTTCCATAATATTTTTGAATATGCATAATTGATTGCAATTTCTGTATTGACATCATCAATCTCCTCTGCAGTAGGAGTACTAATTTGTGGTTCTTCTTGAACACTTTCTTTTACTTCATTATCAGCTGATTTTCTTTTTCGAGGATTTTTATCCTTTGAACCGATTGGTCTTCCACGTTTCTGACGTGGCAAAGATTCATGAGTGACGTTATTGCCAGCTTTTGGAATTTCAATTCGAGCTGGAGTATTTACTGCTGGTATATATGATTTTGTCACCGTTTTTGTATCTGTAAATGCATCAGGCAATTGATTTGCAAGTTCTTGTATATGCATTATCTTTTGAACTTCTGTCTCGCATTCTTTTGTGCGAGGATCAAGATACTTTAATTGAGGTTCACACCATGAAACATCATTTTCTTTATTTTTCATTTCTCCCCCTAATCTAGGGAACAATGTTTCATTAAAATGACAATCAGCAAAACGTGCTGTAAAAACGTCACCTGTCATAGGTTCAATATACCTTAATATTGAAGATGTTTCATATCCAACATATATTCCCAACCTCCTTTGAGGACCCATTTTTGTACGTTGTGGTGTCGCAATTGGAACATACACTGCACAACCAAATGTTCTAAGATGGGAAATATTTGGCTCTTGACCAAAAGCAAGTTGTAGGGGGGAATATTTATGACTTGCACTTGGTCTGATGCGAATCAATGCAGCAGCATGTAAAATTGCATGACCCCATATAGATACAGGGAGTTTTGTTCTCATTATCAATGGTCTAGCGATTAACTGTAAACGTTTAATCAATGACTCGGCTAAACCATTTTGTGTATGCACATGAGCAACAGAATGTTCAACAACAATTCCTATAGACATGCAATAGTCATTAAATGCTTGAGATGTAAATTCACCAGCATTATCAAGTCTCACCCTTTTAATGGTGTAATCAGGAAAATGAGCTCTCAATTTAATAATTTGGGCAAGAAATTTTGCAAATGCCACATTACGGCTTGATAACAGACAAACATGAGACCATCTGCTAGATGCGTCTATTAGAACCATGAAATATCTAAATGGTCCACATGGTGGATGAATTGGTCCACATATATCACCTTGAATTCTTTCAAGAAACATTGGTGATTCTTTCTCAACCTTAAGTGGTGAGGGTCTAGTTATCAATTTTCCAAGAGAGCAAGATGTACATGGAACCATTGTATCATGATGGATTTTTCTATCCTTTAGTGGATGTCCATGAGTACATTCAATAATCCTTTTCATCATTGTTGATCCTGGATGGCCTAATCTGTTATGCCATAAACTGAATACACCAGGATCAATATATTTTTCGTTAACTACCATATGTATTTCTGGTACATTTATATGTGTATAATGTAATCCAGAACTAAGTCTTGGCAGTTTTTCAACCACATGACTCTTGTCAGTGATACTTAAATATTTCTCATTTTCTGTTGTCACTGACTGATAATCATACCCGTTAAGGTATATGTCGGAGAAACTCAATAAATTTCTGCTTGACTTGGGAGAAAATAAGGCATCATTTATTAAAAATTTTGTACCATTTGGTAGTATGAAATTTGCCTTTCCTATCCCTTTTATCAAGTTAGCAGGTCCTGATATTGTATGTATAGTTCCTTCCGTTGGTTTTAGATCAATAAAATATTTCTCGGATTTAAGTATAGTGTGTGTAGTTCCACTGTCTGCTATACAGAGATCTCCACCACTTGATTGATGTTGTATTCCAGCAAAATTCATATTGAACTTCATATATAAGAAATAAATAGTGAGTACATTAATATTACACAATATTTTAAACGCAAATAGATAGTACTGAAACATTTAGCAAACATAATGACAAAGACAGACGATATTAAATCGTTTATTTTTCAAAAGACACACAACTTAAACATTCAAGAAATCTTCATATAAATCAGATGGTTTCTCAGTGACTGTTGGATCAATATTATCCACAAAATTTACTTCCTTTTCTTTACCTTTCAGCGAATCCTGATACATCTTAACAAAATGTTTAGATGTTCGGCAAGTATTAGCCCAGTGGCCCATTCTACCACATCTGTAGCAAGATTCTTCAGAATTTTTAGAAGAATTTTCTTCAACATCTTGTTTAATGGGCTTGTTTTGTGGTTGATATTTATATTTTCGTGGATTACTATTTCTTTGACCACCACGGCCACGACCACGACCACGTCCACGCCCATTACCATTACCATAAGGATGGTTTCTACCATAGTTATGGCTTTTGGCATGATGATGGTGATGGTTATTATAACCACGACCTTGCCCGCGTCCTTGTCCCTGTTTATAATTATTTGCAGTATTTGCTTCAGGGATTGCAAGTGTACCAGTAGGACGGGATTGCTGATTTTTCATTAATAGCTCATCATTTTGCTCTGCAACTAAGAGATATGAATTAAGTTCAGGATATGTTTTGAACTTTAGCATTCTCAAATTTCTTTGCACTGTGATGTTTGCAGCATTCATTGTGGAGAAAGTTTTCTCCATCATGTCTGCATCACTAATTTCATGTCCACAGAATTTAAGTTGTGAACATGTATTATACAGAGCTGAGCTGTATTCATTTACTTTCTTAAAGTCTTGGAACCTTAATGTTCTCCATTGTTCCATTGCAGCTGGAAGTAAAATTTCTCTTTGATTATTGAATCTGCTTTTGAGACCTTCCCATAAAACATGGGGATCTTCTACAGTCACATAATTATTTTGTAAGCATTCATCAATATGTTGATGAATAAAGCAACATGCCGTAGCTTGTTCTTTTTCAGAACAAGTGTTGTTTTCATTTATGGTTTCAAGAATGCCCATTGATTTAAGATGCATTTTTACTTTTATAACCCATGGCATGTAGTTGTTTCCAGTTGATTCTAAAGGAGTAAATTTAAGCTTTTCCAGATTCGACATTTTCTATTATCAAAAATTAAAACAAACATCATGATAAATTAGAGTCAATTTATATTCATAAGTATATAAACATTAAACATAAATTTAATATAACATAAATGATAAGTAGGTGACAGTGTCGACCATGTGTAAGCAATCATAAATAAATGTTATATAACAAAAATATAAATATTAGTAAACATAAATGAAAATTTGGCGACAGTGTCGACCATATATTTTTTCAGGTGGTATAACCGACCTATATCATTCTGGTGGTATAACCGACCATATATCATTTTGGTGGTATAACCGACCATATATCATTTTGGTGGTATAACCGACCATATATCATTTTGGTGGCAGAGCCAACCATATTTAGTATTAAGATTATCGTGCTGATAACGTGTTATAATTCAGTAGGCTTATAACTACCTTTAGTGGTTTGATTCTTGATTTAGAATACTAATAATGAAGTGTAAGAACAAAGATGATAATGGAGAGAAAGAAAGAAACACTTTGTAAGTGTGAGAAATGGTGCAAGTTTAATGCTTGCATTCATGAGTATTTATAGCCTAAAATCTCAATATAAAAATACATACTTTGTGTACCAAAATTGACTATATGTATACACCAAAATTGACTATCCATATCTATATTATTATTATTATTATAACAGTATGTACTCTATTCTAGAATGACTAATTTATAGAGGGAAACAAAAAACTATGTCAAAACAAAAGTCAAAATTTAAAGTGAACCGCATAAACTAAGTCAAATAAAAAGAAATTTTTTCATGTTTATGGGAAATATCCATTCACATAAAAAATATGCACGAATGATATTGTTGAGTCCCCTACATAATTAAGGATTTACATATAACAAAACATGATTATAAACACTAATTGTAATATGCAGACCCGCATAAGTTTACTTACAAGTATATGAACAACAATAAATGTTGTGTCTAAGTAAGTTGGTGTGCTGCCTTCATGACTATCAGAAAAAGATAGTTAAAGATTCAAGGTTAATTCACGACCAGTATATAGGATGTATGTTGAACCAGCAAGAAGATCATATGAAGAACCATCATGAGAAGAACCAGTACATGATGGAGCAACATACAACACTTAGGAAATTATGCTTCACTACAAGTATAATCGTTTCCTATGTTGTCTACTTCAAAGGGTACTATTCAATTAACATTGAAGACGAAGTTGAACAGAAAAGGACACATGTTGGCGGCTGACAAGTGACCTTACAAGACAACAATGGAATGCATAAGTTAACCCATGCGCAGTTTATGGTTAATACTTTCTCAACACCTAGGGAGCCCAACATTCCATTTGTTTAATCAAATACGATGTTCAATGAGGTGTTCTTGTAAGTAGCTACCGGAGAGGAAAGGGAGTCATGTGATCCCTTACATAGTTGTTGGCTGAGTACCAACATTCTTTGTACCAGTGGATAATAGATCTATTACACGGTTATTAGGGCTTCTATAAATAGTTGAAACTAATCTTGTATAAATTAATGGTGTTGGTATTAAATCGACAGTGTCCAAACCTTGTATAAGCTTCATTCATTCGAAAGCTATATCGGTGGAATTTGTCTAACCGGTTATCTATTCCGCCAAAGGATAACCGTGATTCTTTGAGATTATTTCAATAAAAGAATAGCATTGAAAATTACTTATGACTCTGATTTAATTGATTGTTAATTATATACCTAAACTGTTAAATAATCTTAATTAACAAAAAGAATTGTATTCACCCCCTCTACAAACTTCATGTTGTTACATCGGGACCAACAACTGGTCTATATGTTCCCATGTCCACCATTGATGCTAGACCTGCAACCGAAGACTTTCCAGCTATTGAAGCAAGAGAGGTCATTCTTCGTCCATCTATATGGTAGGATGAAGAAAAGCGTCGTGTTGGACTTGACTTAAAAATCATACCTATGATAGCTATAAATTTGCCTAATCATATGTTTAAAATGATTAAAAGAAAACCAACCGCAAAAGCTATTCTAGACTATCCTGAAATCACTTATGACGAGAAAGATGAGGTCAGGCAAAACAAATCATTGCCTTGAAAAGGATATATGAGCTCTTCTTTGCTTACAAGAATGAGACTTTGAAAAAAAAACGTTGATCAGATTCAATTATCTGGTAACTAACATGAACTGCCTGAAAGTTACTTACACGGAATTTTGAACAGGAAAACAAATTTATTGACTTATTACCTGTCAAGTGGAAACCTGTCACTGACCCTTTTAGGACAACCCAAATCTTAAAGAATTTGACATGTCCTCTCTGTATAGCACTCTTTGGAACCATGAGAGGGCAGAAGCAAAACTTGATTTGAATCTAAAAGAAAATTTTAAGTATGCCCCAATCACCTCAAATTCTTCTAAGTCAGTAGCTCTTATTGCTTTGTTGCTTCCAAAAAGAAGGCACGAAAAGCCTTATGGTTCAAAAGCTGTTAGCAGAAGAAGAGGCATCAGAGGATGATAAAATGACTATGAATGAGTCAGAGGAAAGCAGTGATGGTGATGATGTAGAATGGTTTGTTGAGGGTATGGCATTATTGGCTAGGCGTCTCAAGAAACTTAACAGAAGTAGGACCAGCAAGCCATACAGAATCATAAAGAAGCCTAGTTCTAGGTATTCAAGGAAGTCAGTAGCTGGACCTAAGTATGAATGTCATAATTGTGGGAAGGTAGGACACTTTGCATCTGAGTACATGTCCAAAAAACCCTCCACACATGCCAATTCATTTTCAAAAGCTGACAAGTACAAGAATAAGCACAAAGTTATGAAGGCCCAGTTGAAGAAAAACTCGAAGGTTGA
The DNA here is from genome assembly GCF_046630445.1 of Rutidosis leptorrhynchoides. Lineage (NCBI taxonomy): Eukaryota > Viridiplantae > Streptophyta > Magnoliopsida > Asterales > Asteraceae > Rutidosis > Rutidosis leptorrhynchoides. The sequence continues at coordinate 613,367,714 of NC_092335.1, forward strand.
GAAGAAGGATAAGAAACGGAGAAGGTTTTAGTTGCGAAACATCATGATTGGGATGAAACCAGTTCATCATCTTCATCTTTAGACAATGAAAGTGTTGAGAAGTGAACTAGTTATTCATTTGACAAAAAATTGTGTTTAATGGCCAAAGAAATTGATGAAGAAGTTGATGAGGAAGATAATGGTAGTACAGTTCTAGTTGATATGAGGGAAGAAGACCAAAGAAGAGATTCACCTCAATGGAAATATGAAATTTTGCATAAGTTTGAAAATTTTAGAACTTATACTGATGATGAAAAAGCTGAAATGTTTGACTGTCTAAGAATCGATCTCTGCCGAGGCAGCACATGTGAAGAAGTTTTCAAAAATGAAATCAATTCTTTAAATGAAAAACTTAAAAGCGAAACTGATGAAATTAGGACCTTAACTAGTAAAATTTCAAAACTTGAAAATCAAAATTATGCTTTACAATCTCTTCACTCAGAAGCAGAAGAAGTAAAAATCAGCTTGCTAATCTCAAAAAGGTTGTAGCTTCTTGGTGAACATATGCCCAACGTGCTGCTTAGTGTGTCAATGAGCAAGTAACTGCCCAAGTATAATCATTCTTTGCTGCTGACTATGTTACTGCTGCTCGTGCATAAGTTGCATTCATGGACCTTGTTCTTGAAATTGATCCTGAAGCTGTCTTGCCACATACTTTCGCCAAGATAGTTAAGGGTAAAAAGGTCTTGAAAAATATATTTTTCAGATCTACAGAGACCCCTCACCGTCTATGAAAGATATCTTGGAGAATGAAGCTAAAGTTAGAGAAGCCAGTACCTCGAATAATGAGACTACTGACCCCTCAATTATTTACAATATGTTTCCAAAAGAACGTAAGATTAAAAGGGAGATTACTGAAAATAATAAAAGAAATCCCAGGCTGGTTAATCCCCTAATTTCTCTAAGTTCAACAACTGCTAAGGCTACTGCTGAAATCTCAAATGATCGACCAGTATCTATAGATTAAGCAGGTGCTGGCCCATTCAGACGTGAACCAATCATTCTACCACCATCCATACCTCTGATCAGAATTGAAGATCACCTTGAACTTTTCCCAGATGTCATGATAAAAGAAGAACCTGCGGATGAAGGAAAAAATTTTAGTTCTTTCCTTTTATCTGTATTTTTCTTAAACTTAAGGGACAATTTACTTCTTATTTTATCAAGTCCTTTAGAGCCGAGTCTTAGTGTTTTTCTTTTCATGTTACATGTTTTGTCATCATCAAATGGGGGAGATTGTTGAGTTTCCTACATAATTAAGGATTTAATTATGACAAAACATGATGTAAGTAACTAGAGGGGGTGAATAGTTGCTTATTTGATTTTTACAAAGTTTTTCGATCTAGAACCTGAGATGACTATAGTGCGATTTGATTTATTTATACACAAGTTATGTAAATATAAAGATAAGTTATAAGAGAACATATACAGAGATTTATAGTGGTTTGGGAAGATGTTAACTAATCTTCCTTAATCCACTCTTCAATTCTAACGAAATGAGAGTTTGTTTCACTATGATACTCCAAACTCAGTGGAGTGTCTGGATACAACACTAGCTCCTCGATAAGCCGCAACTTATGAACCCTTACGTCCCTTTGAAGAATTCACAATCATCGAATGATCTTACCACAAGATCCTAATGCTCCAACTTAGTGAAATCTTAACTATCTTCTAGATCCCTTTAAGAAGATAGTTTACAAGTAAACTCACAACTAAGTATACAATCACTCTTGCTAGAATCACTCTAAATAGATTACAATAATATTTGAATGATCTCGGTAAATATATGAAAATGTAAGTGCAAGACGTGAGTCTTCAAATGCTCCAAGGCTTGGCTTTTATAGGCAAGAGAAATTCAAACTTAGCACTGTGCGACTCACCTCACGGTCGATCGTGGGTCGACCGTGCAGGTCTCTGACCTCTGAATTTGTAGCCATTTGAGACCTTTAATTTTTTCATTTTCCCTTATTGGATGGCTGCTATTAGAAGCCAAAAACATCCGGAAATACCTGCATAACCCCTTTTATATTGGATGTATGCTTGGAAGTTAACATAGGCTTGAAACAGGAAAGCCCTATTGTACTTCTAGTGTGTCATTGATTTCTCTTTATGGAAAATGCAGAATTTTGATCCTTTGGCAAACACAAGCTTCTAAAGTTCATATCACAAGTCTTCAAGGCTTTTGTCAATATTTGTTTGCAAGTATATGCATTCATTGGTTACATGCAACCCTCCAAATAAGACCCATTTGGTTTACATGAAGAATTCTAGGAAGTTACACTAATCATTTATTAAGCATGTAAGTAATGCTTAAGGATTAATCAAGTGAAAAGCATCTCTTTAGTTGGGACTTTAATGACCATCTTAATCATGTCTACATTTATTTTAGATTTAAAAAGGATGACGTGGAAAAGGACATTTAGAAACACTTATGTGTTTAACATTAATCACAAGCTAAAGTGTCATTAAGACGTCATTAGGTGAGATTAAGTGAGATTATCATCCTAGAGACCAAAATTCTTTTGGATATGAAGAGGGCAACTATTCTAACCAAGTTGAAACAGGTTTCATGATTTATAGATGCCCCGAAGTGGTCAAACTTTCTTTGGTCAAAAATTCGTACATAGAGAACTGTGGTCGACCCACAGGTGACCGTGGAGTTGACCGAGCACCTTGTTTCTCAGAACCAAGGTACAGGACATCCACGGTCTGACATGCGGTCAACCTTGGACCCATACGTGCTTTTCTTGAGTTTTTCAAAAGACGCTTTTGACATGTTTATTATGTGTGTCGGTCGTTTGCTAGAGATTATGTAGGCTTGTGAACTTGTGTTGTTCTATATGCTTTTAAGCACTTAGGACTTGGTGTCATCATCAAAACAAAGTGATTAATATTTGAATATTATCATTACATCACTAACCAACATTCTCCCCCTTTTTAATGATAACAAACCTATGTAAGTGTGCTTAAACGTACAATACAACACAAGTGTTAATGTCACTTACCATACACTTTCTCCCCTTTTTCTCAAAGCAAAAAGGTTAGCTCCCCCTGGAACTAAGTGTACCGTAGAGTAATGCTCCCTCTTGAATCTTACATAACACTAGATGATATAGCTCCCCCTTGAAGTATGCAACATAAGGCTCATAGAAAAGGGATTAGCATGCGTAAAAGTCTTAATTAGATTACATAACACATAATAAATCACAAGCATAAGTCATAATCATAGGCAAGATAACATAACTACCCACCCTTAATATTTCTCTATCAAACAATTTAAAGATAATGAGCATTGGTGCTGACGGCATCATAGATGGTAGAGTCCTCAGAGTCGGATGAAAGATTTGTGATAGGAGTCACAATCCAAAAAGTGAGTGGAATGGTTGACATGGGACGAGGAACCCTTAGAGGAGTTATCACACCTAGGTGTCAAAATATGCGATTAAGATGAATAGAGTAGGGAAGTGAATGGTTGGGTAGTTTAAGAAGGTTGCTCATTCGTTGAGTCATGATGTATGCGATATTCATGGTGTCGTTGGAGAGAAAGGACCATAAGAGGGCCACTTCGGTTCCAGAGAGATGACTGATGTCGAATGATGGTCAAGAGGAGTTGAAGATCATGATGAATCTCGGAGTCTTGAACAACAGTTCAATGGTTGAGGTTGTGAGGTACGTCCGAGTTAGAGATGGTGGAGAGTACCTCTTGTGTCTAGTAGGTAAATGATCTAAGATCATTTTGAGGAGTGTAGAAACGACGACCATGTGAGGGAATCTCCATAAGGGAGGCAAAGTAAGAGAGAGGCCAAGAGTGAATCTTGTTACAAAGTTGAAATTTGTGTCGTTTTGGGTGGACAAGTTACAAGTTGGCATAAACTCCCTAATAAGAGACGGATAGATGACTTCTTTTAGGTTCAAGAAAGGGAGACATCCTTTTTGAGTAAATGTCATGTGGAGGTTTGGAAACTCGTTGTAGTGAACGACTCTTTCTTCAAGAAGGGTTCTAGTTTCCATTTGTTGACGGTGATATGCTACACAGTCTTCGTGTGTTGGTCATTTCGTAGGAAGGTGAACATTTTAGCAAAGGAGTCATGTTTACAACATGTTTTTGAAAACCTAAATGCTAAACATATTTCGATAACTTCTTGTCTAGACGCATTTTGAAAACAAGTGTGTTGTGCCATTTTGAAAAAAATAGAGAAGTTTCATAATTTCAATTCATGTTTGCCAATATTTGAGAAGTGTCATGAGATTGACATTTATCATGAGGACTTGGTCAAAAATTTGTGTGTGTATGAGTGGTTTTCAAAAGTAACTTTCATGAATGATGCAAGAAAAGTTTCTTACATAGCACTCTATTAGTAATGATTTTTCAAAAAGAACTTTCACACAATGGATGAGTTATGCATCAAAACAAGTGTTCCTATTAGTATGAAAGATACTAAATACATTCTCATGGAAGATAATGTAAATAGTATGAGATCACATGAGAAAAATTTAAAAGTAAGCAAGGTTAAAGATTTTGGATGCTTACCTTGAAGGACCACTAGAGAAGTTTGTGAGAAAGGATACAATGAGATCTGAAATCTAGTGGTTGGGGTTCAAAGAAAGTGAGATTGGTGAAAAGGTTATTTAGATGATAAAAATGGTGAGAAAAAGACAAAACATTTGTCAGCTGGTGTCGGTCGAGGCTACGGTCGACCACACGGGTTCAGTTGAATATTTTTTTATTAAGGCACAAGTTTCATCATTCCCAACTCATTCCCAAGCAAAGTAAAGGTTTCCTTTTTCAAAGTCTTAGTAAATATATCATCTATATTTTTTTAAGGAATCTACCTTATCAATCACAATATTTCCTTTTGGGACATGGTCACGTAAAAAGTGGTGCCTAATGTCTATGTGTTTAGTCCTAGAGTGTAATATTTGATTCTTAGATAGGTCTATAGCACTTCTATTATCACAACACATAGGAATTTCAGAAGAGATGATACGGTAGTCGATGAAGGTTTGTTTCATCCATAGCACTTGTGCACATGCTCTTCCAACGTCAACATATTCCGCTTCGGTAGTGGATAGTGAAACTTATGTCTGTTTCTTGGAGAACCATGATGTTAAGCAAAGCCCAACAATTGCATATACACCGCTTGTGCTCTTTCAATCGATCAATGACCCTCTATGGTCGGAATCCGTAAAGCACATAATATCAACACCGGTGAACTTTGGGTACCATAGCCCAAGGTGCATGGTACCTTTCATGTATCTAAAGATTCTTTTAACCGCTTCGACGTGTGACATTTTTGGATTCTCTTAGAATCTTGTACACAAGCACACGCTATACATGATGTCGGGTTGACTTGCCGTTAAATATAATAGAGATCCTATCATCCCTTTATACTTATTTTTATCGAATAGATCTCCTTCTCCTTCGAGAGTAAGCTTTGCATTAGTAGCCATGGGAGTGGCCATTGGCTTTGAGTTCTCCATCCCAAACGTTTTGAGCATATCATAAATACACTTTTGTTGATTGATGAATGTTTCATCTTCTAGTTGCTTAATTTAGAGTCCCAGAAAGAACCTAAGTTCACCCATCATGCTCATTTCAAACTTATCATGCATCAACTTAGAAAACTCATTGCTTAGAGATTCGTTAGTAGAACCAAATACAATAGGGTTAAAGCTATAAATAGGTATACTTTCATTTTTATTCCAATGTAGGCTATATACTCAGAAAAATACCAATGTAGGCTATATACTTTCAAAAAGTGTACTCATGTCAACAAAAATAACTTGCTACCGGCTAAACCAGTTAAAATGATTATGTGGATTTGTTTTCTTTTAAATATGACATGGAAAAAAAAAATGTAACCTATTCTTCCATAATTAAGCTATATACTTTTACTTTTGTTCCAATGTAGGCTATATACTCCAAATAATACCAATGTAGGCTATATACTTTCAAAAAGTGTACTCATGTCAACAAAACACAATTTTGGTGTTCTTCATGAAAACCGCTCTTGTTCTTCATCGAAATGTGAAATCGTTGTGATTTTTGAATCTTAATACTTCACAAAAGCTGTTAGTCGAGGCTATTGGCATCATTTTCAAGTAATTTGAAGATCTGATTAGATGATGATGTTGATACGATGAAGATGATGATGTTAACAAGTTTCTAAGTTTTGTTGGTATACATCGATACACCTTTTGAGAGTATATAGCCTACATTGGTATTTTTATGAATATATAGCCTACATTGGAACAAAAATGAAAGTATATAGCCTATTTATGGCTTTAACCCAATACAATATAATCAACATATATTTGAACAATAACTAAATCATTTTCATTCTTTTTGATGAATAATGTATTATCAATTTTTCCCATTTCATATCCATGATTAATAAAAAAGGTTCTAAGTCTCTCATACCAAGCTCTAGGAGCTTGTTTGAGTCCATATAGGACTTTCTTAAGTTTAACACATGATATGGTTTTTTAAAATCTTCAAAGCCCGGAGGTTGTGACACATAAACTTCTTCAATAACACCATTTAGAGAAGCACTTTTGACATCTATTTGATAAAGTTTTAAATCTTTGGCACATGCGTATGCACGAAGTATTCTAATGGACTCCAACCTAGCCACATGAGCAAAGGTTTCATCATAATCAATTCCTTCTTGTTGGTTATACCCATGAGTGACCAACCTAGCTTTGTTTCTAACAACCTTCCTATCTTCGTTTAGTTTATTCCTATACACCCATTTGGTTCCTATAATATTATGCTTACTTGGTAAGGGAACCAAATCCCATACATCACTCCTTTGGAATTGATTTAATTCCTCTTGCATGGCTTCCACCCAAATCTCATCTAATAAGGCTTCCTTAACGTTTGTAGGTTCTATTTGAGAGGTGAATGCATAGTTTGCAACTAGGTTGAAGATTTGTGATCGTCTGGTTCTAGTGTTGATATCTCATATGACTTGTTCTATTGGATGATCCTTAATATGTTTAAGGTCTGTTGTAAGTTCTACGTTATCTTTACTAGGGTCATTTTCCAAATAAGATTCCTTCTCATTTGTTTCTTCGACTTTTTTGGACTCATTTTGGGTTGTTCTTATCACAATAGCTTCTTGTTTAACCACATCGTCATCCACTAGTGGTTTGTTCTTAGGTGGAGGAGTTTCATCAAATGTGACATCTAACGACTCTTCTATGATATTTGTGTATTTATTTAGAACTCTATAGGCTTTACTTTCTAATGAATATCCTAGGAATATTCCTTTTTGTTTAAGATGAAACATTTGTACCCAAATACCCTAAGGTGACTCACGGTGGGTTTCCTATCGTTTAGAATTTTATAAGGTGTCTAATCCATTGAAGTCCTAATTAAAACTCTATTTTGAATGTAAGTAGAAGTTGCTACGGCTTGACACCAAAAATTTTGAGAAATTGATTGGTTAATTAACATTGTTCTACTCATTTCTTAAAGAGTTCGATTTTTCCTCTTACAACCCCATTTAATTGAGGAGTGCGAGGAGCCGTGAACTTTTGAAAAATTCCATGTAAATCACAAAAGACTACAAATTGTGCATTATTATCAAATTCTCTTCCATGATCCGTTAGTATGGTGATTATTGTACACCCAAGTAAGTTTTGTATTTTTGTAGAAAAAATTACGAATCTTTCAAATGCCTCATTTTATTTTTGGTTTAGAAATAATGTCCATGTATATCTGGAAAAATAATCACAAAAATGAAGTTCTAAATATCTTTTAGTTGAAATGAAGTTCTTAGGCTTATGACTAGCATGTACTTGTTTTCGTATTTTACATGCATCACAAAAATGACTTTCATATTTTAGCTTAGAAAAGTCTCTAACCATTTCTTTAGAAAAATATATTATGAATTAATTTCATATTTTCATGTCCCAGTCTCCTATGCCACAAAGTAGTAGTGTCATGAATGGAAGTGAGACAAATATCTAATTATTTGAAATCATTTAGTTTGTATGTGTAAAGCCCCTTTTTCCTAATTCCATTTATAAGATTTTTACCGTCTTTAGTTATATGTGACGAGGATTTAGTGAATGTCATGTTATAACCTTTGTCACATATTTTACCAAACACTTAGCAAATTAAAACTTAGGTTATTAATATGTAAGACATCTTCAAGAGTAATTTTGTAATTAGTGATGTTACCTTTACCGACGATTTTTCCTCGTACATTGCCACCAATAATTTCATCACCACCGTTATGTTCTTTGTACTTTATGAAGAAGTCTTTGTTCCCCGTCATGTGCGTTGTACATTCACTATCTATTATCCAATCTTCTTCTTTTACAACGCAATTTAGGAAAACCTATATTTTGTTAATTAATATCTTTAGTACCCAATTTTTGTTGGGTCTAGGATGATTAGCATAAAAAACTTCTACCCTAATCTATCTTTTCACAATTATAGTATTGTGATCCCTTTTGCATTGTGACTTAGTTTCAAAGACCTTTTTTCTAGGGTTTTTTTGAATGATTGGGTTTTCTTTCTAAGGGATCCTTTTTATGTGCCTTGAATTGTTTGATTTCTTCTCTTTGTGAAACCTTTGATTTTGAAAATTATTGTGCAGTCGACCCTACGGCTTTACCGTACTTCGAACGTACACCTTCTGTGATTTTTGGTGTATCTTGAGACTTAACAAACATTATAGGTTGTTATTTTAATGGTTTCATTTTGGACAGACTTTCTTTAAAACCTAACCCCTGTTTGTTAGTGTTTGACCTTTGAGCACTTAGAATGTCTTCTAACACCTTACCACTTTTATCATATATGGAAAACTTAATTTTGTTTTCAAGTAATTTGACCATTTTGTTAAGTGATTGATTTTCATGATTTAAGTCATCACATGTAAGACATTCTTGTGAATTAGTGATTCTTTCTTTGAGTCTAGAAACTTCTAACTAAAGTGAATTTTTTCCCCTTTTTAGGTTGGTGTTACTAGTACTCACTCTACCACTCAAATCACATAAATTGATAAATTATAAATATTAAATTCAAAAGAGTTTGGAAGAACCTTGTTGTCGATTTGTCAGAAATATATATATATATATATATATATATATATATATATATATATATATATATATATATATATATATATATATATATATGCTTCACTATAATCCTCCGAGCTTGGTGCTTCAATGGCCATAAGGCATGTTTCCTTTCCTCCTTCTTGTGTTTCGTTTTCTTTATCATCCCATGGACCTTCAAGAAATGCCTTCTCATTCTTCCTTTTGAGACATTCACTTATGAAGTGATTTGGGTTACCACATCTGGAACATTTCTTTACGAACTTTATCTTGGTATCAAATGGTGCCTTCTTTGAATCCATTGGAGGTCGGACATGATTCCCGGGCCTTCGGTAGAACTTTTTGAATGATCGAACAATGAATGCAAGTTTTTCGTCCTCATTTTGAAAATTGTCTTCACCCTCTTCGTATTCACCTTATTCAATTGCTTTTGCTTTTAGCAACAGGGGAACAAGTTTCTTCATAATCTATTCCTTCAATTTCACTATAATATTTTGCAACAAGTCTAGGTTTATACCTATCGATTTCACCATTTGATTTATATTTAATTTTGTAAATCCATTTACAACTATAGGTTTCTAATTAGGAGGTAAATCAGTAACAATCCAGGTATTATTTCTGTTAAGAGCTTCCATTTCATGATTCATAGCATCATTCCAGTGTTGACTTAAAGAAGCCTCTTTATAACACTTTAGCTCAACATATTTATTCAAATTTGACACAAAACAGTAATGGTCAGAACTAAGAAAAGAATAGTTTATAACTCTTCTAAACCATATTTAACTTTTCCTTCAATTATAAAATCATCAAATGTTTTTGGTAATACAGTCTTTATGTTAGATCTCCTTAGGTTATTAGTGTTTGTTTCAGACACAGGATTGCCCTCAAAAAATGTGGAAGAATCCATAGGTGTTGCTGTAGAGCTCTCGTCATTAGGAGTAAGATTGTCACTATTTTCAACAACTGGACTTTCATTGCTCAAATGACATGAACTACTACTGCTATCACCATCATAATTATCTATTCCTTCATCATTGGGACTTAGAGAATTAGGTTGACTCATAAAAACATGATCAAAAAATTATATGTGATTTAAATCTTTCCCAAACTCAGACGACTCAAAAAACCTTTTTTTTCAGAGAAAAAACAGTTTCATACAACTTAACATCTCTATAATAAAAAACATTCTTGTTTTCAAGACTAAAAAGCTTATAATCCTTTTTCATTTGAAAAACCAATAAAAATACATTGTTCTTATCTACTACTAAACTCGTCCAAAGGTTTTTGTTGACAATCTTTATTGTATATTTAATGTCATGTGATTTATGTCTTGTATTAGTCTAGAGGCGCGTGCGTTTGTAATAAGTCTTTTTGTAACAACCCGACTTTTTCCATTAACTTTTCCGTTAAATAATTAACAACCACTAGTTAAATTCTATGAATTTATATGCCAGAACCTTTCCGTTAACTTTGGTTTAGAAGTATGCGAGAAACTTAGAAAACGCAAGAAAAACGTACGGTTAGTGAAAACCGGAAAAACGTCTTTAAGACAACGAAACGATTGATAATTCACTTTTAATAATTATTTATATAATTATTATGCTTTAAAGATACTTTTAATTTCTTAGAAGTTTTATAAATTTAAAACGCGTAGAATTCGCTAAAACGCTCGGTTAACGTTCCAGCTCTCGGTTTCGGTTAACGACACTTAGCAACGAATTAAATAATTATTAAGAAAAATAATTATTCTATGTATTTTATAAAATTAGAAATCTTTTATAATTAATAGAATTTAATTTAATTCAAGAATCCGAAGGATTTAACGTTTAGCGATTCGGTTCGCGTTTTCGGTTAACGAATTATGGGAACGAGCCTAGATATTTAACTAACAACTTTTGTGAACCCAATGGCACCTCTTTTCAGCCAACCATGTGCCATTACTCCTTCCCCCATTTTTTAATTATGGCCCGGTTTGCTTAATTGGCCTAAACTTTTTTTTTGAACAGCGATTGGGATCACCCGAGGGGGACTAAACCACAAGTTGCGATCATCTCCCGTTTCAGCTATGCCGATGCAACGATAATAACTCTGCCCCCATCACTGCCTGAGAGGAAACCTTGAAACCGATCCAAGGGCACGGCCAAGTAAAACCCCCTCCCCTTTACCCCCCAAACGATATGGGAAAGGTGTCATGGGTGGATACTTCATGGCAGGGATGAAATTGTGTTTTTAATATGTAGCCAGCGGGGGTCGAACTCCTGACCTCCCCTAAAGGAGGCAGGCCACCAACCGCTGGACCACATCACAACTTCAATTAATTGGCCTAAACTACCATCCTTTAAGCCCTAAACCCAACTTAAACCCTCATTTAACAAAAAATAAAGCAAGGCTTCTTCCTCCTCCCAAAATCCATGACCTAATACAGCCCCAAAAGCCTCCATAAGGGTCGACATCTTTCTAGGACCAAGATCACATCAATTTCTTGCTTGATTGCTAAATCGTTTACGAATTCGTGATCCTCTCGTCGTTCTTTACACGCTAGTATAAATTAATTTGTTGCTAGAGGTATAAAATCACTAACCTTAATCTCTTTAGATCTGATTTTGTGCAATTACATAGTGTACAAGACTATAGTGCTCAATTGGTTGTGATTATAGTCGTTGTTAGTCGTTATTTTGCACGATTGATGTATTTTGTTTAAATCACGAATTGACTTGCTATGAATCTGATAAGATGAGTTTATTTACTGTTAATATAATGTATCTATATGGATAGATCTCGAAAATTTAATAAATTTGTACTTTGGAATTGCATGATTTCGTTACCGGATGTGCTAGTTATGATTGATTGAAGTTTTTGTTAGGGTTTTGCATGCAATGCGAATTTTCTGATGTTTATGCTTTATGAATGAGTCATTGAAATGCTAACCATTGAATTCCCTATTAAAAATCACTCAAGATAGACTTAAGAATCATGTTAAAGGTTACGTATAGCTCTCGATATGATTAAACAAATATTGGTGACTCGTATTGAGCTGAAACTGTTTTCGTATGCACACTAAATGACCACACATGAACTATAAATTTTTTAAGACTTTGATCTTTTATATTTAGATATTAATAAGCATATTATATTTGTATGATATCTTCTGAAAATGTTGTTTGCTATGTGTTATATGCATCACCAAATGACATGTCTGAATGTTGTCCAAAAACAGAAGGTCTGACTTTGATGAATAAACTGTTCAAAATGGCTGCATGAAATGATTTGATTATATTATCACTGGAAATTTGGAATGTCTAGAGTCATCTCCAATTGGCCGTTCATTAATAGCTATTTTCTAAATTAAAAGAGAATTTTTCTAAAACTGTTGTGCGAGCAAAAACTGATTTGGTAAACCTTAACTAGACCCTTTCTAAAACCCAACTTGTAGACATCGTACTAGGCCCTGGCTAGGCTTTTTGGAAACTATTATGAGTCTAGTTGTGATCTGGAGTTTGCCATATTACTATGATTTATGTGCTATGAATTATGTGCGTTGTTTGCAACTTGGGCATGAATTTTATGCTAAACGATAAATTGTGAACGCGTACTTGACAAACTTTTAGCTAAAACATGTTAGTTGACTTAAGATTAACATGTTGACCAATATTTCATGACCTACTGATATGGTTGACTTTAGTTGATCACTTTGACCAAGTTTGACTTTTGGTTTGACTTTGGTTGACTTTTGTTCACTCGCTTGGACTAGTTGACTTTTGCTTACTTGTTGAGTCAGTCTTAGCACTAGGAATATGCGTACACTATAGGTTGACATAGTGTGATTTATGTATTTACTTAAAGTAATCTAATTGATTAGGTTGCATTATGCGGTTGTGATCGTCCGGCTACCGTACTATTTTACTAAGCTTTTACTGTGCTTTTCAATGTGAGTCTACAGTCCTTTTTTCATTAACATTTTTGGGATGAGATAACATGCTATTTCAAATTGTTTTACATATTAGGAACAAGTAACTCAAACGAATATACATATGAGTTCAGATCAAAAATCTCTTAGCTTGGTTATATTAATTACTTTATGTAAGCTCGACTTATAGGGACGGTACCGTTAGGTTTGACAAACCTCGCCCCAACGCATGGGGTGCTTATTCTATTGTAACTTGTACACTTGATTGGTGTATGCTTAGAAAGGGTAAAAGGAAGACGTGTAGTGAATGAGCTATCCGCGGGTTAAAGTCTTATAATCAAATGCTCATGACAAATGTATACTTTTACGAAGCTTACAAAGAAATCTCGTGGCCTAACTTACGATAAATGTTAACAAAGAATTATTACACAGAATACTATTTTTCAGGCTGTGCTTTATGCTACTTAAACATGTGGTTTACGAACTAGAAACTAGACATGGTAATGTCTACAAATATTTGAAACAAAACATTTTTGGTGTCATACACAGTTGAAACTTGACGTCGCAGATTATAAAGAGTTTAACACTTGACATTTGTTGTATGCAAACTTTTGACATTAAACCTTGGTGGTTTTATACTGATAAATGTTTACTGATTTTTGAATACTGGTTTTCGGATACCGATTACTGATAAACGATTTTGATAACTGATTTTAGATAAATGATTTATGGAAACTATTTTACGAAATATGTGATGAACTATTTACTTAAACCTGTAGATTCACTTAACTTTATGTTGACCCGTTTTGCATGTTTTATCTCATGTATTAATTGCTTCCGCTGTAGAACTTTGCTGTTTCATAGAAGTCAAGCCAAGTACTGGGACCAGAGTTAACATTCCGTTAATAGATTTTGACGGAGTGTTATACGTTTACTGTAACAGCTTAGATCAGAGTTGTTACTGTATGTTTGTAACAAGGGGCTTGCTACTATATAAAGCAAGCTCTCCACCTTTGTAACATGGCTAGTCATTAATAATATTTTACTTTCTCTCACTAGCATCTCTCTACAAGAAATCCTCTCAAAACCCGCTAACACTTCCAAGAAATAAATTGAACACATAACAATTGGTATCAGAGCGGGACTATCCATTCGTGTAGTAGATCCTAGTCAAGGTGTTCATCGCGTTTCTAGTGTTTATGTTCCATTCGGGTTTGGTTTGGAAACTTAAAAAAAATATTGTTTCATGTTCTTATTTTTTTTAACTGTTTGAATTTTTCTTAATCCTAAAATTCAAGATCTGTTTTTTGTTAAAACAAAATCAAGATATAAAGTTTGAAAACACAATTATAAAATCATATCTAGATCTAGAAATCAGATTACTTGATTTTCCCATATCATTTAATTTGTGGTGATTGTTGTTTGTGCTTGAGTCATTACAAGCTGCTGTTAACATCATAAACAAAACGAAAACACTTTCAAGATTCGAAGGTTGTTAGATGTCAAAACTGCTGCAAAATCGTTTTTAGAGTAAGTTTGACTTTCTGTTGATATTTTTTGGGTTTTGGAGATTTCGAGCAAATCAGGAAAAAGTGTTTAAATAGAAAGGTTGGTAATCCTTTCGAGATTGTATGTTTCAAATATCAGGTTCTAATTCGAAGTCATCATCTAGATCTGAGATTTTTTCTATTTCAAAAGATACTCACTGAAATCAAATTAATCCGCGATTTAGTAGTGTTTTTGGAGAATCTGAGGAAGTTGTTTATCGGGTTCTAATGAAGGTTCCTGCAAAATTTGGTGAGTTTTCATCGTGATTTGAGGTGTTTTACATTAACACCACCACCAACTGCCGTCCACCGCCACCAACTCTGGCGAATGTTCTTCAATTTAGGGTGTTCGAAAAAGTTCTGTTCGAAATCCTTCTACTCGAAAACTCCATCTGCTCGAAAACACATCTCGAAAAGAGGATGATGTTCGAAAACTTTGGGTCATGGTGCTCGAAAAGATTGTGGAAGAAGCTGTTGTTGCTCGAAACTTTTTGGGTGAAGAAGATGGTATAACACCTTCACTGCTGAACCCCTCCTACCTAGACATGATCATTTACCATTTTGAAGCCCTACACAACCTTTAACTTTGGACCCATGAGCCCATTTGAACCCCTAAGTGTCGAACCCAAACCTTTTTAAACTGACCAGTCCAAATTTAATTGAACCATGGACCCCCTTGAATCTGTTTGAACCCCCTTCTAACCTTGAACCATGTTCCTGTTTCCTATAACTTGATAACGGAATGGGCTTCTCGTGTAACGACCCAAACCTCGTTATACCAAAAATACGACCCAAAAAAAAAAAATTCTTAGACAGTACCTCTGGACGGCGTCCAGTTATCTGGACGGCGTCCAGTACTGAAGGTCAGGACGTCGTCCAATCATTTGGGACGGTGTCCCGATGAACTGCCAGATTCTGATCTAGGGGTCCAACTTACGCGAGCGGAAAACCCACTTCCCGACATTTTTAAACGAAACCCTATTCACAACATAACAATATAAGTAAAACTAAGAGATTTTCACCATAAGATCGAGTTTACAACATCGGGCCAACATCGGCCGTTTTACGAATTTCGTTCAAAAATACAAGTTTCGACCACAAGAGTTTAAATTCCAAACGACACCTAGAGCATGGTGTTTGGGGTTTAAACTACCCACATCTTGGTCGAACTTCCAAAATCTAAACCCCCGTGAGCCACTACTAATCCAAACGGATACCTTTGCCCTTATCCACGCCGAAGCCTAAAAAGGTAAACAACGAGAGGGTAAGCAAAACGCTTAGTGAATGCAATAATTATACACATACATATATAATATACCTACTTGCAAACACTTACACATATACCGCATACAAGCTAGCAACATAATTAGCTTATCATCTCAAATATAAAGCTATTAACCCCCGATACCACAAGCTAGCACAACAATAGCGTATATATAACTTGAACAAAGTAATATGCTTACGCTACAACACAATAACCATGGTTAACCAATCGTACAAGGGGATGGCACTCACGAAAGGCCATCGATGTTCATGACATCCGTTAGTGTACTTAACACCTTGTATCACTAAACCCTCGGGTGGCATCTTAACACCTCAACGCTTCACCCTTTAACTTATGGAGCGGTGCCTTAACACCTCGGCACTTCACTCCTAGGTGGCATCTTAACACCTCGATGCTTCACCCCGAGTGGCATCTTAACACCTCGACGCTTTACTCGTCACGTGAAACGTGGTGTCTTAACACTTCGACACTTCACATCTCATGCTACAACAAATAAATACATTATATACCTACGTATATAATTATTCCACTCACCTTAAAGTCTTTTGTGAAAGATAACCGAGCTTGCAACCTTCAATGTAACGTACCTATTACATTATGTATATAATCAATCATAAACTCAAGTTGGTCAACCAACTCACTTACCATCCTAGTGTCATTTTGACCCTTAGTACAATTTCAATCCATTTGCACAGTTAACCCTAATTTTGGGTCAACTTCGCCAAAAACCCTAACACTAGCCAAATATGGTCTTAGTACACTTTTTAACACAAGTATATCGCATTTTCATACACCCATTTGGGTCACCACATACCCAATTAATACCCACTTACATAACATCTGGGTGTGCTAGTAGTTAACTAATCAATTTAAGACCCATAAACACATTTAACATTTCAAAACCCTAGGTTACTCATCTTTGAGTCCTAATGACCCAAACTTACCCAAAAACCCCAATTCACTAACAAAATGGGTTTTATGTTCAACACTACCCAAACCCTAACCCTTAAACAAATCACTAAGAAAAATCAAGGTTAAGACTTACCACCACAACCATCACGTAGCTAGAGACTAGATGGACAACTTTAGAACTTGCACTTTAACCCGAAACAAGCTTCTTCTTCCTTGATTTGAGCTCTCTCACTCTAAATCTTTCTCTCTCTTTAGAATTTAAGTGGAAAGGGATAAGGTTGGTGAAAGTGGTGTAAATGAGGCTCCCCTAACTGATCTAGTGCCTTAAATTCGTCCGCAAAGTGAAAATACCAAAATACCCCGTTGTAATATCTCAAAATAAAATAGCTGGCTCGCCAGTTCATATGGACGGCGTCCAGAATACTGGACGGCGTCCAGCCCTTCAATAAAGGATGGCGTCCCACCATTTGGATGGCGTCCCAACCTTCTGTAAAAACATGATCTTACAACTCTCCCCCACTTGAACCGGATTGCGTCCTCGCAATCCAAGCCGCATGACAAGAAGGAAGATAAACAATCACAAACTCTTCGGGCTCCCAAGTAAACTCGGAACCTTTTCTACGACGCCATTGAAATTTATAAGTTCTCACTTCTTTATTCCTCAACCTTTTCACCTTTTTGTCGAGTATCGCAATCGGCTCCTCAACATACTCTAACTTGTTGTTTAGTTCAATTTCGTCTAATGGCATCCATGAAGAATCGTCCGCAAGACACTTACGGAAATGTATTATGGATCCCCGCAAACTCTTCGGGTAATTCCAAACGATACGCAACTTCACCAACATGAGCTAAAATCTTAAATGGCACAATAAACCGAGGAGCTAACTTTTCCCATTTTCGAAACCGAATAATACCCTTCCATGGCGAAACCTTAAGCATCACCATGTCACCTTCTTGGAACTCAATCAATCTCCTACATTTGTCAGCATACGACTTTTGTCTATCTTGAGCCGCTTTCAAATGAGTCCGAATCATCTCAATCTTGCTATTCATCTCTAAAACCAAATCGGTACTCCCGATTTCTCTTTGACCCACTTCGCCCCAACAAATCGGAGTTCGACACCTCCGCCCATAAAGCATCTAGTAAGGTGGCATCCCGATACTAGTATGATAACTATTATTGTACGAGAACTCCACCAATGGTAAGTGCTCATCCCAACTACCCCCGAAATCAATAATACATGCCCGTAACATATCCTCCAATGTTTGATTCGTACGTTCGGTTTGACCGTCCGTTTGAGGATGGTACGCAGTGCTCATTTTCAATTGTGTACCCATATCTGCATGAAACTTATTCCAAAACCGAGATGTCAAACGAGTATCCCTATCCGAAATAATAGATATAGGAACCCCATGTATCAATATCACCTCCTTGATAAATAACTTTGACAAAGCCTCCGACGATATCGTTTCCCCAATGGGAAGAAACAAAGCACTCTTCGTAAACCGATCAACTATCACCCAAATCGAATCAAATTGGGTTCTCGCCGTCTTTGGTAACTTTGTAATGAAGTCCATGGTGATGTGCTCCCATTTCCATTTCAGGACTTCCAACGGTTGTAATTTACCATACGACTTTTGGTGTTCGGCCTTAACTTGTAAACACGTGACATATTGTTCAACATACTTTACGACATCACATTTCATGCCCGGCCACCAATACTCTTTCTTCAAATCAAGATACATTTCGTCACGCCCGGATGAATGGAATACTTTGACTTATGCGCTTCATCAAGTAGCAGTCGTCGAAAATCTCCCATTCTCGGCACCCATACTCGTCCTTGAAAGGACAACAAACCATTCGAGCCCAAGGTAATAGACTCTGTTTGGCCCAAAATTCGTTCCTCATGCTTATTGTTAACAAAAGCTTCAATTTGAATCTCACCGAGCTTTACAAGAAAATCGTTAGTAATAATCATGCGTAACGATCCTACTCGTATCGCCGGATGTTGACTCTTCTGAATTAACGCATCCGCGACCACATTCGCCTTACCCGGATGATAAAGTATTTCACAATCATAGTCTTTTACCACATCCATCCATCTACATTGACGATAATTCAAATCTCGTTGATCAAAAAGATATTTTAAGCTCTTGTGATCCGAATAAATCGTACACTTGACACCGTACAAGTAATGGCGCCAAATTTTCAACGCATGCACCACCGCCGCCAACTCAAGATCATGAGTCGGGTATCTCGTTTCGTGTTCCTTTAATTATCGAGAGGCATAAGCGATGACTTTACCTCTTTGCATTAAAACACACCCGAGCCCATTTAAAGACGCATCACAATAAACCGTCATGTCTTCTACCCCTTCCGGTAACACTAACACCAGAGCTTGACATAATTTCTCTTTTAACAATTGAAAAGCAATTTCTTGCTCGTTCTCTCAATTAAATCTCATGTTCTTTCTCGTCAACTTCGTCAAAGGAGAAGCGATTTTAGAAAAGTCTTGGATAAACCGACGATAATAACCGGCCAATCCGAGAAAACTTCGAATTTCCGTAGGCGTAGTCGGTCGTCCCCAACTCTTCACCGTCTCAATCTTTCCCGGATCTACTTGAATCCACTCTTTATTAACAATATGGCCAAGGAATTGAACTTCCCTTAGCCAAAATTCACATTTGGAGAATTTTGCATACAATTTCTCCTTCCGTAACGTCTTCAACACACCACGCAAATGATCTTCATGTTCCTTCATACTCTTCGAATAGACAAGTATGTCGTCAATGAACACAATCACCGACTTGTCCAACATAGGTTGGCACACTCGGTTCATAAGATCCATGAATGCCGCCGGTGCATACGTAAGACCAAAAGGCATAACTACAAACTCAAAATGCCCATAACGCATTCGAAAGGCCGTTTTCTCAATATCTTCCTCATAGACCCACATTTGGTGATAACCGGACCGTAAGTCAATTTTTGAAAAGTAAGTCGCGCCTTGGAGTTGATTAAACAAATCGTCAATCCGAGGCAATGGATAACGATTCTTGATTGTCACCTTGTTCAGCTCACGATAATCAATGCACATCCGCATACTACCATCCTTCTTCTTCACGAATTAAACCGGAGCACCCCATGGAGAAGCACTCGGTCGAATAAAACCCTTTTCAAGTAATTCTTGGGTTTGATTTAACAAGTCTTGCATTTCTGTTGGTGCTAAACGATAAGGAGTTTTAGCAATGAGAGTAGCCCCAGAACCAACTCAATGCGAAATTCAACTTGTCTTTTCGCCGGAACACCCAGCAATTCATCCGGAAAAACGTCTTCAAATTCACTACCACTGAAATTTCACGAATGGATGGTGGCTCTTCTTTAGTATCAACTACATGAGCAAGGAAAGCCATGCCACCACTAACAAGAAAATGACGTGCCCGTGCATAAGTGCATAATGGCACAAGTCTTCTCCGTCTCTCGCCATGAATAATTAACTCTCCCCCACTTGGGGTCTTCACACGAATATATTTTTCATGGCATGCAATATCAGCTCTATAACGATCGAGCCAATCCATACCAACGACAATATCAAATTCACCCAAGGTCATCGGGATAAGATCAATTTTAAACGTTTCGGAACCAAACACAATATCACAATCATTACACACATCAACCCCTAGCACCGTCTTACCATCCGCTATTTCGAATTCTGTCGGATGACTTCACTTAGCTGGCGGTTTAACAAGCTTAGACACAAAACTTGGAGAAACAAACGATAAATTAGCACCGCTATCAAATAGGATCCTTGCCGGATTAGAGTTAACCATGAAAGTAATCGACACAACTTCGTTTGATTGTTTGGCCTCATCATGGGTCATTAAGTAATTTCGTCCCCGATCTGTACCCCCTGCCTTCTCTAACCGTTTAACATGATCGGTGTTCAAATCGGGACACTCCGACTTTCGATGTCCTTGCTTTTGATAATTGAAACATGTGAGTTTGTTTCCGGAAGATGGGTTCGGGCAATCACGAGCCATATGGCCCATTTGTCCACAATTGTAGCATGTATAAGAAAAAACCCCGGAAGCACTCTTCTTCACGCTATTGACACTTTCGAAACCCTTCTTGCTCTTGCTCTTTTTGCTTGAAAAGCTCGAATGACTCGAACTTTCAAATTTTCTCTTAGAAAAAGAGAAATCACTTCTTTTTGGAACCTCCGGCTCAAAACCCCGGGCTAACTCAAACAATTCATCAAAAGACTTAGCCATTCCCCGACTAATCTTACGCTTCAACTCATCGCTTAGTGTACGATAAAAATCGAGCATCAACATTCGGTCATCACCTACATACTCCGGAAAAAAACGAGTCTTTGACAAGAAGGTAGACTTGAGATTAACCAAGTCCATCGAACCTTGTCGCAAATCGCGCAACTCGTCCCGGATTTTGTTAAGATCGGATAGAGTCCGATATTCATCAAAGAACTTCTTTCTAAACTCATCCCACGTCAAGCTCATACATTGCTCTTCACCGTACAACTTAATCTTATCGTCCCACCACAACTTTGCCTCTTTACGCAATATACTAGAACCGTATCTCGTTTTCTTCTCGGGAGGACATTCGGCGGTACGGAAGGTCCCCTCGATATCGGAGATCCAACATGTGCTTTTCAACGGATCTCTCACCCCATTGAACATAGGAGGTTGAACATCCTTGAAATTTTTGTAATGGAAGTCCCGCCTTCCATGTACCCCATTACCATCACCCCTTCGCCACGAGGATGGATGTTTCTAGCATTGAGTGCCTCTTCGATTGCGGCATTTATTCGCTCGTTTATTAACTCGGTTACATGCCCATCAACCGATTCTTGGAAAACCTTTCAGACATCCTCAAGAAATTCCGCTCTTTGCTTCTTAATGATGGCCTCAACCTTGGCTGTGAACTAAACATCTTCACTCGTGCCCCCTTCATTGTTTTCAGGTCTGTTTCTCGTCTTCATACTATAAAACGGAAATAGGTTAAACAATGAAACGAAAGGACATAACATAAAGCATATATGTACATCCCACACCGCCCCATCTTGCTCAACAATCGTCGTACATCGCTTGTTTGACACGATTTGAACCCGTAACAATAGTAGCTAATCATTGTTACGCAAGCACGTCGCATTAACTTGCTAGTACAATGTCTATCTCGTTTGATGATTGCAAATACAACGCAAAACAATTAGCGCATAGCTAGTTCACCTAAACCTAGGCACTAACAAATTCCCGGTCCGACCCATCTCCTACAAGTCCCGCATAAAGCGCATTCACAATAAAGTCTAAGTCTAGGCACCTATCTCAAGTCGCCTAAATCCCTTAGACCATGCTCTGATACCACTTGTAACGACCCAAACCTCGTTATACCAAAAATATGACCCAAAAAAAAAATTCTTAGACAGTACCTCTGGACGGCGTACAGTTATCTGGACGGCGTCCAGTACTGAAGGTCAGGACGACGTCCAATCATTTGGGACGGCGTCCCAATTAACTGCCAGATTCTAATCTAGGGGTCCAACTTACGCGAGCGAAAAACCCACTTCCCGACATTTTTAAACGAAACCCTTTTCACAACATAACAATATAAGTAAAACTAAGAGATTTCCACCATAAGATCGAGTTTACAACATCGGGCCCACATCGGCCGTTTTACGAATTTCGTTCAAAAATACAAGTTTCGACCACAAGAGTTTAAATTTCAAACGACACCTAGAGCATGGTGTTTGGGGTTAAACTACCCACATCTTCGTCGAACTTCCAAAAGCTAAACCCCCGTGAGCCACTACTAATCCAAACGGATACCTTTGCCCTTATCCACGCCGGAGCCTAAAAAGGTAAACAACGAGAGGGTAAGCAAAACGCTTAGTGAATGCAATAATTATACACATACATATATAATATACCTACTTGCAAACACTTACACATATACCGCATACAAGCTAGCAACACAATTAGCTTATCATCTCAAATACAAAGCTATTAACCCCCGATACCACAAGCTAGCACAACAATAGCGTATATATAACTCGAACAAAGTAATATGCTTACGCTACAACACAATAACCATGGTTAACCAATCGTACAAGGGAATGGCACTCGCGAAAGGCCATCGGTGTTCATGACATCCGTTAGTGTACTTAACACCTCGTATCACTAAACCTTTGGGTGGCATCTTAACACCTCTACGCTTCACTCTTTACCTTATGGAGTGGTGCCTTAACACCTCGGCACTTCACTCCTAGTTGGCATCTTAACACCTCGATGCTTCACCCCGAGTGGCGTCTTAACACCTCGACGCTTCACTCGTCACATTAAACGTGGTGTCTTAACACTTCGACACTTCACATCTCACGCTACAACAAATAAATACATTATATACCTACGCATATAATTATTCCACTCACCTTAAAGTCTTTTGTGAAAGATAACCGAGCTTGCAACCTTCAATGTAACGTACCTATTACATTATGCATATAATCAATCACAAACTCAAGTTGGTCAACCAACTCACTTACCATCCTAGCGTCATTTTAACCCTTAGTGCAATTTCAACCCATTTGCACTTTTAACCCTAATTTAGGGTCAACTTCGCCAAAAACCCTAACACTAGCCAAATATGGTCTTAGTACACTTTTTAACACAAGTTTATCGCATTTCACATCCATAAGACAACTTGGGCCATCAAAGAGTCCTTTGACCCATTTCAACATTTACACACCCATTTGGGTCACCACATACCCAATTAATACCCACTTACATAACATCTAGGTGTGCTAGTAGTTAACTAATCAATTTAAGACCCCATAAACACATTTAACATTTCAAAACCCTAGGTTACTCATCTTTGAGTCCTCATGACCCAAACTTACCCAAAAACCCCAATTCACTAACAAAATGGGTTTTATGTTCAACACTACCCAAACCCTAACCCTTAAACTAATTAAAATAAGAAAAATCAAGGTTAAGACTTACCACCACAACCACCACGTAGCTAGAGACTAGATGGATAACTTTAGAACTTGCACTTTAACCCGAAACAAGCTTCTTCTTCCTTGATTTGAGCTCTCTCACTCTAGATCTTTCTCTCTCTAGAATTTAAGTGGAAAGGGATAAGGTTGGTGAAAGTGGTGTAAAGGAGGCTCCCCTAACTGATCTAGTGCCTTAAATTCGTCCACAAAGTGAAAATACCAAAACACCCCTTTGTAATATCTAAAAACAAAACATCTGGCTCGCCAGTTCATCATCTGCACGGCGTCCAGAATTCTGGACGGCGTCCAGCCCTTCAATAAAGGATGGCGTACCACCATTTGGACAGCGTCTTAACCTTATGTGAAAACAGGATCTTACATCTCGCTTGAAGACATGCCCTGTGATCGATTTTGGAAATGGATGGGATAAGTATCTACCATTAGCAGAATTCTCGTATAATAATAGTTATCATATGAGCATTAAAGCTGCACCATTCGAAGCACTATATGGAAGGAAGTGTAGATCTCCTATCTGTTGGAATGAAGTAGGAGATCGACAATTAACTGGTCCCGAGATCATATACGAAACGACTGAGAAGATAGTATAAATCAAGGAGAGATTGAGGACAGCCCGTAGTCGCCAAAAGAGCTACGCCGATGTCCGAAGGAAACCATTAGAGTTTCAGATCGGTGACATGGTTATGCTAAAGGTGTCATCTTGGAAAGGTGTAATACGTTTTAGAAAAAGAGGTAAACTGAACCCAAGGTATGTAGGCCCGTTCAAGATCATCGAACACATCAGACCGGTAGCTTATCGACTCGAGTTACCATAACAACTCGCCGGAGTACATAATTTATTTCACGTCTCAAACCTCAAGAAATGTCTTGCAAAGGAAGATCTTGAAATGTCCCGTTCTTATTGATTAAAAACGTTCCATATTAATTGATTTCGTTGCGAGGTTTTGACCTCTATATGAGACGTTTTTCAAAGACTGCATTCATTTTTAAAACAAACCATAACCTTTATTTCATAGATAAAGGTTTTAAAAAGCTTTACGTAGATTATCAAATAATGATAATCTAAAATATCCTGTTTACACATGACCATTACATAATGGTTTACAATACAAATATGTTACAACAAAATAAGTTTCTTGAATGTAGTTTTTACACAATATCATACAAGCATGAACTCTAAATCTCGTCCTTATTTAAGTATGCGACAGCGGAAGCTCTTAATAATCACCTGAGAATAAACATGCTTAAAACGTCAACAAAAATGTTGGTGAGTTATAGGTTTAACCTATATATATCAAATCATAATAATAGACCACAAGATTTCATATTTCAATACACATCCCATACATAGAGATAAAAATCATTCATATGGTGAACACCTGGTAACCGACATTAACAAGATGCATATTTAAGAATATCCCCATCATTCCGGGATTTCGGGTTGTTGAAGTAGACCTGATGGTTTCTGATGCTCAGCTTTGACCTTAGAACACGTCAAACATTCTCCTACGTATTTAGCAACATCGGCTTTCATACCCGGCCACCAAAAATGTTTCTTGAGATCCTTGTACATCTTCCCCGTTCCAGGATGTATTGAGTATCTGGTTTTATGAGCTTCTCTAAGTACCATTTCTCTCATATCTCCAAATTTTGGTACCCAAATCCTTTCAGCCCTATACCGGGTTCCGTCTTCCTGAATATTAAGATGCTTCTCCGATCCTTTGGATATTTCATCCTTTAAATTTCCCTCTTTTAAAACTACTTGTTGCGCCTCCTTTATTTGAGTAGTAAGGTTATTCTGAATCATTATATTCATAGATTTTACTCGAATGGGTTCTCTGTCCTTCCTGCTCAAGGCATCGGCTACCACATTTGCCTTCCCCGGGTGGTAACGAATCTCAAAGTCGTAATCATTCAACAATTCAATCCACCTACGCTGCCTCATATTCAGTTGTTTCTGATTAAATATGTGTTGAAGACTTTTGTGGTCGGTATATATAATACTTTTCACCCCATATAAGTAGTGCCTCCAAGTCTTTAATGCAAAAACAACCGCGCCTAATTCCAAATCATGTGTCGTATAATTTTGTTCGTGAATCTTCAATTGTCTAGACGCATAAGCAATCACCTTCGTTCGTTGCATTAATACACAACCGAGACCTTGCTTTGATGCGTCACAATAAATCACAAAATCATCATTCCCTTCAGGCAATGATAATATAGGTGCCGTAGTTAGCTTTTTCTTCAATAACTGAAACGCTTTCTCTTGTTCATCATTCCATTCAAATTTCTTCCCTTTATGCGTTAATGCAGTCAAGGGTTTTGCTATTCTGTAAAAGTCTTGGATGAACCTTCTGTAGTAACCAGCTAGTCCTAAAAACTGGCGTATGTGTTTCGGAGTTTTCGGGGTTTCCCACTTTTCAACAGTTTCTATCTTTGCCGGATCCACCTTAATACCTTCTTTGTTCACTATGTGACCGAGGAATTGAACTTCTTCCAACCAAAATGCACACTTTGAAAACTTAGCGTACAATTCTTCCTTCCTCAATACTTCCCAACACCTTTCTCAAATGTTCACCGTGTTCTTGGTCATTCTTTGAGTAAATAAGTATGTCATCAATGAAAACAATGACAAACTTGTCAAGGTATGGTCCACACACTCGGTTCATAAGGTCCATGAACAAAGATGGTGCATTAGTTAAACCAAACGGCATGACCATAAACTCGTAATGACCGTAACGTGTTCTGAAAGCAGTCTTTGGAATATCATCTTCTTTCACCCGCATTTGATGATACCCGGAACGTAAGTCAATCTTTGAATAAACAGACGAGCCTTGTAGTTGATCAAATAAGTCGTCGATTCTCGGTAGTGGGTAGCGGTTCTTGATGGTAAGTTTGTTCAACTCTCAGTAGTCGATACACAACCTGAATGTACCATCTTTCTTCTTGACAAACAAAACAGGAGCTCCCCACGGTGATGTGCTTGGTCGAATGAAACCACGCTCTAAAAGTTCTTGTAATTGGCTTTGCAGTTCTTTCATCTCACTGGGTGCGAGTCTGTAAGGAGCACGAGCTATTGGTGCAGCTCCTGGTACAAGATCTATTTGAAATTCAACGGATCGATGTGGGGGTAATCCCGGTAATTCTTTCAGAAATACATCGGGAAATTCTTTTGCGACGGGAACATCATTGATGCTCTTTTATTCAGTTTGTACTTTCTCGACGTGTGCTAGAACAGCATAGCAACCTTTTCTTATTAGTTTTTGTGCCTTCAAATTACTAATAAGATGTAGCTTCGTGTTGCCCTTTTCTCCGTACACCATTAAGGGTTTTCCTTTTTCTCGTATAATGCGAATTGCATTTTTGTAACAAACGATCTCTGCTTTCACTTCTTTCAACCAGTCCATACCGATTATCACATCAAAACTCCCTAACTCTACTGGTATCAAGTCAATCTTAAATGTTTCGCTAACCAGTTTAATTTCTCGATTCCGACATATATTATCTGCTGAAATTAATTTACCATTTGCTAATTCGAGTAAAAATTTACTATCCAAAGGCGTCAATGGACAACTTAATTTAGCACAAAAATCTCTACTCATATAGCTTCTATCCGCACCCGAATCAAATAAAACGTAAGCAGATTTATTGTCAATAAGAAACGTACCCGTAACAAGCTCCGGGTCTTCCTGTGCCTCTGCCGCATTAATATTGAAAACTCTTCCGCGGCCTTGTCCATTCGTGTTCTCCTGGTTCGGGCAATTTCTAATAATGTGGCCCGGTTTTCCATATTTATAACAAACTACATTGGCATAACTTGCTCCGACACTACTTGCTCCGCCATTACTCGTTCCGACACCATTTGTTCCTTTCGTTCTATTAACCCCTGGTCCGTAGACCTCACACTTCGCCGCGCTATGACCATTTCTTTTACACTTGTTGCAAAATTTAGTGCAGAACCCCGAGTGATACTTTTCACACCTTTGGCATAGCTGCTTCTGATTGTTGTTGTTGTTGCGGTTATTATTGTTGTTGGGATGATTGTTGTAGTTGCTGTTGTTGTTGTTGTTGTTGTTGTTGTTGTTGTTGTTGTTGTTGGGCCGTTTGTTGTAGTTACGATTAATGTTGCGATTGTTGGGATAATTGTTGCGATTATTATTGTTGTTGTATTGGTGATTCTTATCACCGTTTTCCTCCCACTTTCTTTTGACTTGCTTCACATTGGCCTCTTCAGTAGTCTGTTCTTTAATTCTTTCTTCAATCTGGTTCACTAGTTTGTGAGCCATTCTACATGCCTGTTGTATGGAGGCGGGCTCGTGTGAACTTATATCTTCTTGGATTCTTTCCGGTAATCCTTTCACAAACGCGTCGATCTTCTCTTCCTCATCTTCGAATGCTCCCGGACACAATAGGCACAATTCTGTGAATCGTCTTTCGTACGTGGTAATATCAAATCCGTGGGTTCGTAACCCTCTAAGTTCTGTCTTGAGCTTATTGACCTCGGTTCTGGGACGGTACTTCTCGTTCATCAAGTGCTTGAATGCTGACCACGGTAGTGCGTACGCATCGTCTTGTCCCACTTGCTCTAGATAGGTATTCCACCATGTTAACGCAGAACCTGTGAAGGTATGCGTAGCGTACTTCACTTTGTCCTCTTCAGTACACTTACTTATGGCAAACACCGATTCGACCTTCTCGGTCCACCGTTTCAATCCGATCGGTCCTTCGGTTCTATCAAATTCCAAAGGTTTGCAGGCAGTGAATTCTTTGTAGGTGCATCCTACACGATTTCCTGTACTGCTAGATCCAAGGTTATTGTTGGTATGTAGCGCAGCCTGTACTGCGGCTATGTTTGAAGCTAGAAAAGTACGAAATTCCTCTTCATTCATATTCACGGTGTGTCGAGTAGTCGGTGCCATTTCCTTCAAAATAGTCAAATGGAACAAGTTAATCATACAGAATATTAAGAGTAGTTAATAGTATTTCGTAGCATAATATGAACTCATTTATAAAAGCTTTTTCTTCATATTAGCATTTTATTAGTTTAAATTCGGGTAGTACCTACCCGTTAAGTTCATACTTAGTAGCTAATATACAATTCAACTACTACAATTCTATATGAAAAACTGATTGTAATAATATTTCGCGTTCAAACTTTTATACAATATTTTACAAACTTACAATACCGCTTATTTAACATAAAGCATGAAATATAGCACACAATAACTTTGATACAAGATAGTTGTGAAGATAATTCTAGCTAGTACACAAGTCGTTCAGCAAAGGCAATAAAGACACATAATTCATACGTCCAGAAACAAGTCATGCATTCTGGTTTTACTAGGACTACTTCCCATCCTTGGTCTTGTGGAACATAACCGTTATGGCCGTTGATAAGACAGCGTGTTGTAACGTCGTCAAAGGGACGAGGGTTACGTAATGTCCAACAGTCCCGTAACAATCTTAAAACCTCATTTCTTACCCCAATTACCGACTCCGTCACTTGTGGAAACGTTTTGTTTAATAGTTGTAGCCCGATGTTCTTGTTCTCACTTTGGTGAGAAGCGAACATTACTAATCCGTAAGCATAACATGCTTCTTTATGTTGCATGTTAGCCGCTTTTTCTAAATCACGAAGTCCAATATTCGGATATATTGAGTCAAAATAATTTCTTAACCCGTTGCGTAAAATAGCATTTGGGTTCCCTGCAATATATGCGTCAAAGTAAACACATCGTAACTTATGGGTTTCCCAATGTGATATCCCCCATCTTTCAAACGAAAGTCTCTTATAAACCAAGACATTCTTGGAATGTTCTTCGAATGTCTTACAAACTGATCTCGCCTTAAATAGTTGTGCCGAGGAATTCTGACCGACTCTAGACAAGATTTCATCAATCATGTCTCCGGGTAGGTCTCTTAAAATATTGGGTTGTCTATCCATTTTGTGTTTTTAAACTGTAAAATAGACAAGAGTTAGATTCATAAAAAAATACTTATTAATACAAGCAATTTTTACATATATCATAAAGCATAAGCACACTATATTACATATATTACACCACACGAATACAACTATCTTATTCCGACTCGCTCGTTTCTTCTTCTTCGGTTTTGGTTCGTTTTGCCAAGTTTCTAGGGATATATGATGTTCCCCTAATACGAGCCGTCGTTGTCCACATTGGTTTAGAAAAACCTGGTGGTTTAGAGGTTCCCGGGTCATTGTTATAACTTAAGGACTTCGGGGGTCGACGATACATATAAAGTTCATCGGGGTTGGAATTAGATTTCTCTATTTTTATGCCCTTTCCCTTATTATTTTCTTTTGCCTTTTTAAATTCTGTTGGGGTAATTTCTATAACATCATCGGAATTCTCGTCGGAATCCGATTCATCGGAGAATTGGTAATCCTCCCAATATTTTGCTTCCTTGGCGGAAACACCATTGACCATAATTAACCTTGGTCGGTTGGTTGAGGATTCTCTTTTACTTAACCGTTTTATTATTTCCCCCACCGGTTCTATTTCTTCTTCCGGTTCCGATTCTTCTTCCGGTTCCGACTCTTCTTCCGGTTCCTCTTCGGGAACTTGTGAATCAGTCCACGAATCATTCCAATTTACATTTGACTCTTCATTATTATTAGGTGAGTCAATGGGACTTGTTCTAGAGGTAGACATCTATCACATAATATCAAACGCGTTAAGAGATTAACATATCACATAATATTCACATGTTAAAAATATATAGTTTCCAACAAAATTTGTTAAGCAATCATTTTTCAAGTAAACACGGTCGAAGTCCAGACTCACTAATGCATCCTAACAAACTCGATAAGACACACTAATGCAAAATTCTGGTTCTCTAAGACCAACGCTCTGATACCAACTGAAATGTCCCGTTCTTATTGATTAAAAACGTTCCATATTAATTGATTTCGTTGCGAGGTTTTGACCTCTATATGAGACGTTTTTCAAAGACTGCATTCATTTTAAAACAAACCATAACCTTTATTTCATCAATAAAGGTTTAAAAAGCTTTACGTCGATTATCAAATTATGATAATCTAAAATATCCTGTTTACACACGACCATTACATAATGGTTTACAATACAAATATGTTACAACAAAATAAGTTTCTTGAATGCAGTTTTTACACAATATCATACAAGCATGGACTCCAAATCTCGTCCTTATTTAAGTATGCGACAGCGGAAGCTCTTAATAATCACCTGAGAATAAACATGCTTAAAACGTCAACAAAAATGTTGGTGAGTTATAGGTTTAACCTATATATATCAAATCATAATAATAGACCACAAGATTTCATATTTCAATACACATCCCATACATAGAGATAAAAATCATTCATATGGTGAACACCTGGTAACCGACATTAACAAGATGCATATATAAGAATATCCCCATCATTCCGGGACACCCTTCGGATATGATATAAATTTCGAAGTACTAAAGCATCCGGTACTTTGGATGGGGTTTGTTATGCCCAATAGATCTATCTTTAGGATTCGCGTCAATTAGGGTGTCTGTTCCCTAATTCTTAGATTACCAGACTTAATAAAAAGGGGCATATTCGATTTTGATAATTCAACCATAGAATGTAGTTTCACGTACTTGTGTCTATTTTGTAAATCATTTATAAAACCTGCATGTATTCTCATCCCAAAAATATTAGATTTTAAAAGTGGGACTATAACTCACTTTCACTGATTTTTACTTCGTCGGGAAGTAAGACTTGGCTACTGGTTGATTCACGAACCTATAACAATATATACATATATATCAAAGTATGTTCAAAATATATTTACAACACTTTTAATATATTTTGATGTTTTAAGTTTATTAAGTCAGCTGTCCTCGTTAGTAACCTACAACTAGTTGTCCACAGTTAGATGTACAGAAATAAATCGATAAATATTATCTTGAATCAATCCACGACCCAGTGTATACATATCTCAGTATTGATCACAACTCAAACTATATATATTTTGGAATCAACCTCAACCCTGTATAGCTAACTCCAACATTCACATATAGAGTGTCTATGGTTGTTCCGAAATATATATAGATGTGTCGACATGATAGGTCGAAACATTGTATACGTGTCTATGGTATCTCAAGATTACATAATATACAATACAAGTTGATTAATTTATGGTTGGAATAGATTTGTTACCAATTTTAACGTAGCTAAAATGAGAAAAATTATCCAATCTTGTTTTACCCATAACTTCTTCATTTTAAATCCGTTTTGAGTGAATCAAATTGCTATGGTTTCATATTGAACTCTATTTTATGAATCTAAACAGAAAAAGTATAGGTTTATAGTCGGAAGAATAAGTTACAAGTCGTTTTTGTAAAGGTAGTCATTTCAGTCGAAAGAACGACGTCTAGATGACCATTTTAGAAAACATACTTCCACTTTGAGTTTAACCATAATTTTTGGATATAGTTTCATGTTCATAATAAAAATCATTTTCTCAGAATAACAACTTTTAAATCAAAGTTTATCATAGTTTTTAATTAACTAACCCAAAACAGCCCGCGGTGTTACTACGACGGCGTAAATCCGGTTTTACGGTGTTTTTCGTGTTTCCAGGTTTTAAATCATTAAGTTAGCATATCATATAGATATAGAACATGTGTTTAGTTGATTTTAAAAGTCAAGTTAGAAGGATTAACTTTTGTTTGCGAACAAGTTTAGAATTAACTAAACTATGTTCTGGTGATTACAAGTTTAAAACTTCGAATAAGATAGCTTTATATGTATGAATCGAATGATGTTATGAACATCATTACTACCTTAAGTTCCTTGGATAAACCTACTGGAAAAGAGAAAAATGGATCTAGCTTCAATGGATCCTTGGATGGCTCGAAGTTCTTGAAGCAGAATCATGACACTAAAACAAGTTCAAGTAAGATCATCACTTGAAATAAGATTGTTATAGTTATAGAAATTGAACCAAAGTTTGAATATGATTATTACCTTGTATTAGAATGATAACCTACTGTAAGAAACAAAGATTTCTTGAGGTTGGATGATCACCTTACAAGATTGGAAGTGAGCTAGCAAACTTGAAAGTATTCTTGATTTTATGAAACTAGAACTTTTGGAATTTATGAAGAACACTTAGAACTTGAAGATAGAACTTGAGAGAGATCAATTAGATGAAGAAAATTGAAGAATGAAAGTGTTTGTAGGTGTTTTTGGTCGTTGGTGTATGGATTAGATATAAAGGATATGTAATTTTGTTTTCATGTAAATAAGTCATGAATGATTACTCATATTTTTGTAATTTTATGAGATATTTCATGCTAGTTGCCAAATGATGGTTCCCACATGTGTTAGGTGACTCACATGGGCTGCTAAGAGCTGATAATTGGAGTGTATATACCAATAGTACATACATCTAAAAGCTGTGTATTGTACGAGTACGAATACGGGTGCATACGAGTAGAATTGTTGATGAAACTGAACGAGGATGTAATTGTAAGCATTTTTGTTAAGTAGAAGTATTTTGATAAGTGTATTGAAGTCTTTCAAAAGTGTATAAATACATATTAAAACACTACATGTATATACATTTTAACTGAGTCGTTAAGTCATCGTTAGTCGTTACATGTAAGTGTTGTTTTGAAACCTTTAGGTTAACGATCTTGTTAAATGTTGTTAACCCAATGTTTATAATATCAAATGAGATTTTAAATTATTATATTATCATGATATTATGATATATAATATATCTTAGTATGATATATATACAGTTAAATGTCGTTACAACGATAATCGTTACATATATGTCTCGTTTCGAAATCATTAAGTTAGTAGTCTTATTTTTACATATGTATTTCATTGTTAATACACTTAATAATATATTTACTTATCATTTAACATAATTAACCAAGTGTATCAATATCTTAATATGATTCATATGTACCTAGTAAGACGTTGTTATAACGATAATCGTTATATATATCGTTTTCGAGTTTCTTAAATTAATAGTCTCATTTTTATGTATATAACTCATTGTTAAAATACCTAATGAGATACATACTTATAATTAAATCATGTTAACTATATATATAACCATATATCTATCATCGTATAGTTTTTACAAGTTTTAACGTTCGTGAATCACCGGTCAACTTGGGTGGTCAATTGTCTATATGAAACATATTTCAATTAATCAAGTCTTAACAAGTTTGATTGCTTAACATGTTGGAAACATTTAATCATGTAAATATCAATCTCAATTAATATATATAAACATGGAAAAGTTCGGGTCACTACAGATCTCACCATTCCTCTTGAAGAAATCCAAGTCGACGAGAAACTACAATTCATAGAAGAACCAGTCGAAATCATGGACCGTGAAGTTAAACAACTCAAGCAGAGCAACATACCAATCGTTAAGGTTTGTTGGAATGCTCGAAGGGGTCCTGAGTTTACTTGGGAATGAGAGGATCAGATGAAACAAAAGTACCCACATTTGTTTCCCGAGAATGCAAAATAGGTACAATTTTAAAATTTCGGGACGAAATTTATTTAACGGGTAGGTACTGTAACGACCCGGATTTTTCTGATCATTTTATACTTATGAGATTAATATTTACATAAATTAAACCTTACAAACATGATAAGCAATCTAAATTGTTGAGACTTGTGTTTTTGAAAAGAGTTTTACACAACGTTTGACCGTCCAATTTGACTGATGATATCACGAACTATATAACATACGATAATTATACGTTTGTGTATATATATATATTTATATATATTTAACATGAACTAAGGATGGTTTAACATCTCATTGTGTACTAATGACAATGAGTTATAAGTATATTTTGAAACTACTAACTTAAGTTTTCAAAACGATAACTATACGTAACATTCTTTGATATATATACTTATAACCTATAATGCTTATACATGTATCGTATATATAATGTATTTAATCACTTTTTTAAGGACTTAAATACATAAAACAATATAAGTATATTCACAAAAGATAGCTATATTTGAATTCTCATTCCGTTTCCTCAAGATTTCTATACGTATATCTAGGGTATATGTACCCGTATCATACCCAGCTTCTATACGTATCTACTATTGGTATATACACATCAAATCAGCATCCTAATCAATATTATTACTGCCCTAGATATGAGGTAACTAGGATTTGTCAAGTAGCATGAATTATTAGTAAGAAAACAAAATTAGGAATCCTTTTCTTTCTTTATAAACTAAAAACGTTTTTATGAATGAACACCATTTCTTCACCCCATTTTCTCATACTTACACTCCCATTTCTCTCTCAAAATATTCCTAACTTCATACTTGATCATCTCCAAGTATTTTCCCCATCATTTAGCTTCAATTACAAGCCTTAAACACCATAAGAAAACTCTTTCAAGAACATATCAAAATAACCACCCATTTGAAGAAGTTTACTTCCAACCTTTCAATCCCACTCCACCACTCTTTTGGTTCTAGGATTTTTATTATCTCTTAGAGTAACTTTGTCCAAGTAACTTGAGGTAGTAACCTTGCTCATAATCTTGTTCGATTCATAATTATATAGCTATCTTATTTTGTGGTATAAAATTTTAACAACAAGAACATAGTTTGAATAATTTCAAACTTGTTTGCAAACTAAATAGATCCTTCTAACTTGACTTTTAAAACACTTCAAGACCTGTAATATATCATAATGATATGCTAACTTAACAAGATATAACTTGGTTTTACAAAGAACACCTTAAAAACTGAATCTACGTCGTTGGAGTGCAACCGGGGGCTGTTTTGGGTTGGATAAATAAAAACTATCTTGAACTTTGAATTGGAAGTTCATGTTCTGGAAAAATGATATTTCTTATGAATATGTTAACACATAAAAATTTCATGGTTTAACTCAGAGTGTAAGTATTTTTAGAAAAATGATCATTAAATGTTATTTTTATGATGGAAAATGATCACTTTCATAAGTTTCACCAAAGTTTGACCTATAACCTGTGATTTCGAATACAAACTAAGGTATTATCAGTTCATATTCTTAAAATTTGACTCGATCCAAGGAAGTGGCAAGTTGAACCAACAAAAACGGAGTTGTAATGAAGAAACTACGACTAAAACAAGATTGGGTATCCGAAGCTAGTTTAGCTACGAAAATATTTGGAGAAAAAGTAAATTAATCATATTTTTGTTAATTAATATGATATTTTATATATATTTACTTATGATTTGATTTTATATATTTCAGGACCACCCGTAAACAACACGAGAAGATTAATCATAAGACCTCATGATTGTACGCAACACGTCATTTGACAGCACGGTACTTTATGTACGCAACACGTCATTTGACAACATGGTACCATGGGTTGAGATTAATTCTGATCAATACGAATATGATGGGGTCTTTATTTATTTTATTTAAGCAACTAATTGTGGACCACTAACATCGGACTGCTAACTACGGACTAAGAAAATATTAAAAGTATTAAAAGTATATATATATATGTAACGATTACTTAAAAAGAAAATATGTTGATATATTATATATATGGTTAGGTTCGTGATATCTATCGGAGACCAAGTCGAGTTAAATACCTTCAAGGCAAAAGTGAGTATATAGTCCCACTTTTAAACTCTAAATATTTCGGGATGAGAATACATGCATTTTATGATTTACGTTATGGACACAAGTGATTAAAAATATATATTCTACGTTGAGTTATACCACTGGCATACTTCCCTGTAACTTGGTAACTACTATTTACATGAGGTATTGTAAACGCGAATTCTGTTGATAGATCTATCGGGCCTGACAACCCCAACCGGACTGGACGACCAGTATTCAACGGTTGCACAGTACTTCATTTCGGTGACTACACTTGGTACGATGTAGTAAGATTTCATAATAAAGGGAATATGCGACGTTGATTAAATGTTAAGTATGGTTATCAAGTGCTCAACAACTTGAAATATTTTTATTAAAACGTTTATATATGAAATATTGTGGTCTATATTTATAACGCCGCCGGCATTAAACCTATATCTCACCAACTTTATGTTGACGTTTTAAGCATGTTTATTCTCAGGTGATAACTAAAAGCTTCCGTTGCAACATGTTGAATTTAAGCAAGATCTTGAGTTTGCATATTTGTGTCAAAAATAAAACTGCATATCGGAGAAGTTGTAATGTAAAATACGTTGGAAATCGTGTTGTTATCATCACATGTAAAGTTTGTAAGGCTAAGATTATCGCTAAACTATAATCATTATTATGTTGTTTAAACTTTGTATTTTTAATAAAGGTTATGGTTTGTATTGTAAAAAAGAATGCAGTTTTCTTTGAAAAATGTCGCATATAGAGGTCAATACCTCGTGATGAAATCATATGTCATTATATTTGT
This sequence comes from Rutidosis leptorrhynchoides, assembly GCF_046630445.1. NCBI lineage: Eukaryota > Viridiplantae > Streptophyta > Magnoliopsida > Asterales > Asteraceae > Rutidosis > Rutidosis leptorrhynchoides. Next base: position 613,404,935 of record NC_092335.1, read on the forward strand.
CCTTATGGTTTAGGACGGGTTATGACATGTGGTATCAGAGCGTTGGTCTTAGAGAACCAGAAAATTTGCATTAGTGTGTCTTATCGAGTTTGTTAGGATGCATTAGTGAGTGTGGACTTTAACCGTGTTTGATTTCGAAAACTATTGCTTATCCTTGTTGGTTAAAAATTAATATGTAAATATTATGTGGTACTAATTTGCTAGTTATTATGTGATAGATGTCTGGCTTAGAACTTTGAAAGGACCCGTTCATATACATTATAAACGATTCACAATAGTTGATTACATCGCGAGGTATTTGACCTCTATATGATACATTTTACAAACATTGCATTCGTTTTTAAAAGATAAACTTTCTTTACATCGAAAATTGACAGGCATGCATACCATTTCATAATATCCACTATCCAACTATAAATTGACTTAATAATAATCTTTGATGAACTCAATGACTCGAATGCAATGTTCTTCGAAATATGCCCTGAAAGACTCCAAGTAATATCTTTAAATTGAGCAAATGCACAGCGGAAGATTTCTTTAATACCTGAGAATAAACATGCTTTAAAGTGTCAACCAAAACGTTGGTGAGTTCATTAGTTTATCATAAACAATCATTTCCATTATTTTAATAGACCACAAGATTTCCGTCTATAAATATATGTACACTCGTAAGTGTATAAAAGTATTCTATAAGTTGTAGGCACCTGGTAACAAGCCTTAACATTCATGTTTTACCCTCTGAAGTACACCAGATCAGGTGTGTTTAAAATAACCTCGAAGTACTAAAGCATCCCATAGTCAGGATGGGGTTTGTCAGGCCCAATAGATCTATCTTTAGGATTCGCGCCTACCGTACATAGACAAGTAGTTTAATGTTACCAAGCTAAGGGTATATTTCTGGTTTAAACCCACATAGAATTAGTTTTAGTACTTGTGCCTATTTCGTAAAACATTTATAAAACAGTGCATGTATTCTCAGCCCAAAAAATATATATAAAAAGGGAGTAATGAAACTCACAATACTGTATTTTGTAGTAAAAATACATATGACGTCATTGAACAAGTGTAATGTTGGCCTTGGATTCATGAACGTTTCAATATTGAGAATCAATATTGCAGGAAAAGTACGTAGACGCAACGGAGATGATAAACACTAGTTTGACTCACGAGCAATACTACCGAACCATACCCATAACCTCCATAGCTTTAACCCATAATTTCCTTAGCTCTATCCCGCTCGAAAAACAATTTCGAAATCACTCGGACAACACTCCGTCGTAATATTTTATGTATACTGATAATATCTTGAAATAATACGGAGTAAATATATATATGTAAATCAATTGAGAGAGTTTAGAGAAAATATTTTCAAGTTTCTATGAAATAATGAAACCTATTGAATTCTATTTATAATAGATTTTTGAATTATTAAAGTGAATTATTAAAGTATGAATTATTAAAGTGAATTATTAAAGTATGAATTATTAAAGTATGAATTATTAAAGTATGAATTATTAAAGTTAAGGTAAAGTAAAAATAAATTAAAGGTAAAGTTTAAGTATAGTAAAAGTATAAAACTATGTACGTATAATACGCGTATAAATATATATAATATTAATTTAAATCGTTATATATATTTAATAAAATAAATTATAAATATCGTTATCTTTATCATACTGGTTAAGTAATGAGTTGTTAAAAGTGGTTCTAGATATTTATAAAAGTTATATATGTTTTAATAATAAAGTTCTTTTTAAACTGAAAACGTTTTTGTACGTTTGAAACTAAATCAAATAAATATGATAATTTTGTTTTCCAAAACTAAATATATTTAAGAATCATTTTATTTAAAGGTTAAAATAATGGAAATCGTTATATCATAAAACGTTTTAGAAAAGTAAAATCATATATATTCATAATAGGTTTCAAGTTTTTAAATTACAGTCTGTTTGTGAAGCATGCGATAAAGTTCAAAGGTTAAATAAACGTATGAAATCATCTTAATGAAAAATGTCGAGTTAACTTGTCGATATTCAACATCTAAGTTATTTACACTCCACGTTCTTACTTATAAATCACTTTACCATTTTCTGAATGCCGTCAAAAAGAATAGATTTATTAAATCACAGTGGACCTCATAACATAGACCCGTAATCATATCACAATGTATCTGATAAATCAATCATTTGATATTATCTTCTAATTCCATCGATAAACATATTGAAACAAATACGTTCATGTAAAGTATTATACGTTTAATACTTTATTAATATTTTTAAGTTATAATATATATATATATACACACATATATATACATATTTATTTATATATAATGGTTCGTGAATCGTCGGAATTTGGTCGAGGTTATAATGAATGTATGAACACAATTTAAAATTCTTGAGATTTAACTTAATAAACTTTGCTTATCGTGTCGGAATAATATAAAGATAAAGTTTAAATTTGGTTGGAAATTTCCGGGTCGTCACAAACTTGTTATCACATTCAGCGACTCTGAACCAGAATCTTCAGATGGTGTTCCAGTCACTAACCTATCCGATGATGAAAATGACACCTTTGGGGAAGACTCACAATTTTCGGATGAATCAATTAAAGAGGAACCGGAAAGTGATCCTGAGGAGGAAGAAATACAGGAAATTACGAAAGACAAGTTCGAAAGAGGAAAGAAACGAAAGGCTACTGAATTGGAAAATCCAAATCCCGAGTTTAGTAAGGATGTTGTGGCACCAACTCCACCAGACACTTCCACCCCTATTCCCGCTATTCCTATTAGTTCTATCCCGGCATCCAGTTCTTCAGCCCCTCAGCCAAAACGCAGGGAGACAGTCAAGATAACCTTTAAGCGATTTCTTTGAACACAAACATTTTGGGTTAAATGATGCGCTGTTGTTTTAAACCATGAGATCATATAATGTTTTGTATAATATTACTAGTGTGGTTTGCTTAATGTTTGATGTAAGATAAGCATATGTAAAATAGTGAAGTGTGAAATGCAATAATTTTTCATGGTTGAGTATTATTTGGATGGTAGTAATTAATTTCTGTACTAAGCTATTAAGTATGAACTTTAACGGGTAGGTACTACCCTAGATATAATTATAAAACGCTAATAAGAAGAAAAGGCTTTTATAATAATAACCAGTTCATATTATTAATAAGCTACGATGTACTGTAAATACATACTACATCTATAATATTCCATGTGAATAATTATTTTTTTCATTCTTATTGAAGATTATGGCGCGATTGAACCGAATGACGGAACAAGAAATCGAGGAACTCATCAATCAGCGAGTGAACGGCAGAATGTTATGGGTCGAGGCTGCGAGAGGTGCTGCAATTAACCCAAATCCTCGTGTAGGATGTACTTACAAAACTTTTCAAGGTTGTAAGCCCTCATCATTCAGTGGAACAGAAGGACCGGTCGGTTTAACCCGGTGGATCGAAAAGATTGAGTCTGTGTTTAAAATCAGTGGTTGCATTGAGAAGGACATGACCAAGTATGCATCGTGCACCTTACAAGATAGTGCACTCACGTGGTGGAAAAACTATGTGAAGGCTGTAGGAGGAGATGTAGCTTATGATACTCCCTGGGAAGAATTCAAAACAATGCTAATCAACGAGTATTGTCCAAGGAAAGAGGTTAGGAAGTTGGAAGCTGAATTACGAAGCCTGAAAGTTGTTGGTACTGAACTCACCAACTATAATCAGCGATTCATTGAATTAGCTTTGCTATGTCCCGAATTGGTACCAACCGAAGAACGAAAGATAGAACTGTACAAAGATGGTTTGCCTAAAAATGTCAAAGCAAATGTTACAGCATCGAAACCCAAGACTATTCATGAAACCATCACCATGGCAAACGAGTTGATGGACCAGATTATTCTGGATAAGAACACCGATGTCAAGACATCAGAAAACAAAAGAAAGTGGGAAGGTAATCAACAATCCAACAAGAAACCACGCAAGGTGCGGGTAGTGGTTCAAGCTCTGGTTATAAAGGACGAAATCCTTTATGTAACAGATGCCACAAACATTACTCTGGTTATTGTAATGTGGTGTGCAAAAATTGTAATCGAAGGGGTCATCTTGCTGAAGATTGTAGGATTCTTATTACAAATACCAATGGCACCAAGACTCCTGCCACCAATGCAAATAGAACTGCCTTGGCCACTGTTATGTGTTATGGGTGTGGGAAACAGGGTCATTATAAGAGCCAGTGCCCGAATCCAGAGAAGAATAACGGATCTGCACGTGGAAGAGCATTTATTATTAATGCTAGAGAGGCGTATGAAGACCCGGAGCTGGTTACGGGTACGTTTATCATTAATAACTTATCAACATCTATTATATTTGATACTAATGCCGATAGAAGTTACGTGTGTAGAGACTTTTACGCTAAATTGAATTGTTCATCATTACCTCTAGATGCTAAGTACATGATTGAGTTAGCTAATGGTAAACTAATTAAAGCAGATAAAATTTGTCGTGATTGTAAAATAAATTTAGCCGGAGAAATATTTAAGATTAATTTGATACCCGTAGAATTAGGAAGTTTTGACGTAATTATCGGCATGGACTGGATGTCCAAAGTAGGAGTCGAAGTGGTGCGTGCTGAAAAGGCAATTCGTATTCCTCGAAAGGATAAATCAATGATAATGATTTACGGAGATAAAGGTAACCCAAACCTAAATCTCATTAGCTGTTTGAAAGCTCGAAAGTCCTTAGAAAAGGGATGTTATGACATCCTAGCACATGTAAAGAAAGTTGAAGAAAAGGAGAAGAATATTAACGATGTAAATGTAGTAAGAGACTTTCCCGATGTATTTCCGGAAGAATTACCGGGACTACCTCCTTTCAGGTCTGTAGAATTTCAAATAGATCTTGTACCAGGTGCTGCACCGGTTGCCCGTGCTCCATATAGACTTGCACCGTCCGAGTTAAAAGAACTTCAGAGTCAGTTAAAAGAATTACTGGACCGTGAATTCATACGACTAAGTACTTCACCATGGGGAGCTCCAATTTTATTTGTTAAAAAGAAAGATGGATCTTTTAGGATGTGTATAGATTATCGTGAATTAAATAAGTTAACTATCAAGAATCGGTATCCACTACCGAGAATTGACGACTTATTTGATCAACTGCAAGGATCATGTGTGTACTCAAAAATTGACTTACGATCGGGCTATCATCAACTACGTGTCAAAGAAGAAGATATTCCGAAAACTGCTTTCCGGACACGTTACGGTCATTACGAATTTTTGGTCATGCCGTTTGGATTAACGAATGCACCAGCTGTATTCATGGACCTCATGAATTGAGTTTATAGTTCGTATTTAGATAAGTTTGTTATCATTTTCATTGACGATATTCTTATCTATTCCAAGAGTGAGCAAGAGCATGAGCAGCATTTAAGGTTGGTATTAGAATTGTTAAGAAAAGAACAGTTATACCCCAAATTTTCTAAATGTGTATTTTGGTTGAAAGAAGTGCAATTTATTGGTCACGTTGTTAGTAGCAAAGGAATTCAGGTTGATCCAGCTAAAATTGAGGCCATTGAAAATGGGAGACTCCTAAGACACCAACGCAGATACGCCAATTTTTGGGTTTAGCCGGTTATTATAGAAGGTTTATTCAAGATTTTTCCCGAATAGCTAAACCATTAACAGCGTTAACGCAAAAAGGGAAGAAGTACTAATGGACCTCTGATCAGGAGAGTGCATTTCAATTAGTGAAGAATAAGTTGACTACGACGCCTATTTTATCGTTACCTGAAGGGAACGATGATTTTGAGATATATTGTGACGCTTCACGACAAGGTTTTGGTTGCGTCCTTATGCAACGAAAGAAAGTTATTGCGTATGCATCCCGACAATTGAAGATTCACGAGCGAAATTATACGATGCATGATCTAGAATTGGGAGCAGTCGTGTTTGCATTGAAGATATGGAGACACTACTTATATGTGGTTAAATGCACTGTGTTTACCGATCATAAAAGCCTTCAACATATTTTCGATCAGAAATAGCTGAACATGAGGCAACGTAGGTGGGTCGAACTGGTAAAAGACTATGATTGTGAGATTCGCTATCATCCCGGGAAAGCGAATGTAGTGGCCGACGCTCTAAGCAAAAAGGAACGAGAGCCAATTCGAGTACGAGCGATGAACATAAAAATTCGCATGAATCTTAACTCACAAATCAAAGAGGCTCAACGAGAAGCTCTTACTAAAGAGAACATAGGAAATGAAATAATGAAGAAGTATGAGAAGCAACTCGTTATATGGGAAGACAGAATTCGATATTTTGCAAACCGTATTTGGGTACCAAAGTTGGGTGGATTAAGGAAGTTGATATTGAATGAGGCACATAAGATAAGATACTCGATACATCCTGGAGTTGAAAAGATGTATCAAGATCTTAAGACGCATTATTGGTGGCCTAATTTAAAGACAGATGTTGCAACATATGTTAGGGAATGTTTAACTTGTTCCAAAGTTAAAGCAGAACACCAGAAGCCGTCAGGGTTACTTCAACAACCAGAAATCCCAGAATGGAAATGGGATGGTATTACCATGGATTTCATTACGAAGTTACCTAAGACTTCCTGGGGTTATGACACCATTTAAGTAATAGTTGATCATCTTACCAAATCTGCGCATTTCTTGCCTATAAAGGAAACGGATAGAATGGAGAAACTATTACGATTATACATAAAGGAAATTGTTTCAAGGCATGGAATACCGATTTCCATTATATCCGGTCGTGATAGTAGATTTACATCAAAGTTTTGGCAATCACTACAGGAGGCCCTGGGAACTCGTTTGGATATGAGCACCGCATATCATCCACAAACTGACGAGCAGAGTGAAAGAACAACTCAGACTCTTGAAGACATGCTCAGGGCATGTGTGATCAATTTTGGAAATGGATGGGATAAGTATCTACAATTAGCAGAATTCTCGTATAATAATAGTTATCATGCGAGCATTAAAGCTGCACCATTCGAAGCACTATATGGAAGGAAGTATAGATCCCCTATCTGTTGGAATGAAGTAGGAGATCGACAATTAACTGCTCCCGAGATCATATACGAAACGACTGAGAAGATAGTACAAATCAAGGAGAGATTGAGGACGGCCCGTAGTCGCCAAAAGAGCTACGCCGATGTCCGAAGGAAACCATTAGAGTTTCAGATCGGTGACATGGTTATGCTAAAGGTGTCACCTTGGAAAGGTGTAATACGTTTTGGAAAAAGAGGTAAACTGAACCCAAGGTATGTAGGCCCGTTCAAGATCATCGAACGCATCAGACCGGTAGCTTATCGACTCGAGTTACCATAACAACTCGCCGGAGTACATAATTTATTTCACGTCTCAAACCTCAAGAAATGTCTTGCAAAGGAAGATCTCACCATTCCTCTTGAAGAAATCCAAGTCGACGAGAAACTACAATTCATAGAAGAACCAGTCGAAATCATGGACCATGAAGTTAAACAAATCAAGCAGAGCAACATACCAATCGTTAAGGTTCGTTGGAATGCTCGAAGGGGTCCCGAGTTTACTTGGGAACGAGAGGATCAGATGAAACAAAAGTACCCACATTTGTTTCCCGAGAATGCAAAATAGGTACAATTTTAAAATTTCGGGACGAAATTTATTTAACGGGTAGGTACTGTAACGACCCGGATTTTTCCGATCGTTTTATACTTATGAGATTAATATTTACATAAATTAAACCTTACAAACATGATAAGCAATCCAAATTGTTGAGACTTGTGTTTTTGAAAAGAGTTTTACACAACGTTTGACCGTCCAATTTGACTGATGATATCACGAACTATATAACATACGATAATTATACGTTTGTGTATATATATGTATTTATATATATTTAACATGATCTAAGGATGGTTTAACATCTCATTGTGTACTAATGACAATGAGTTATAAGTATATTTTGAAACTACTAACTTAAGTTTTCAAAACGATAACTATACGTAACATTCTTTGATATATATATATATATACTTATAACCTATAATGCTTATACATGTATCGTATATATAATGTATTTAATCACTTTTTTAAGGACTTAAATACATAAAACAATATAAGTATATTCACAAAAGATAGCTATATTTGAATTCTCATTCCGTTTCCTCAAGATTTCTATACGTATATCTAGGGTATATGTACCCGTATCATACCCAGCTTCTATACGTATTTACTATTGGTATATACACATCAAATCAACATTATTACTGCCCTAGATATGAGGTAACTAGGATTTGTCAAGTATCATGAATTATTAGTAAGAAAACAAAATTAGGAATCCTTTTCTTTCTTTATAAACTAAAAACGTTTTTATGAATGAACACCATTTCTTCACCCCATTTTCTCATACTTACACTCCCATTTCTCTCTCAAAATACTCCTAACTTCATACTTGATCATCTCCAAGAATTTTCCCCATCATTTAGCTTCAATTACAAGCCTTAAACACCATAAGAAAACTCTTTCAAGAACATATCAAAATAACCACCCATTTGAAGAAGTTTACTTCCAACCTTTCAATCCCACTCCACCACTCTTTTGGTTCTAGGATTTTTCTTATCTCTTAGAGTAACTTTGTCCAAGTAACTTGAGGTAGTAACCTTGCTCATAATCTTGTTCGATTCATAATTATATAGCTATCTTATTTTGTGGTATAAAATTTTAACAACAAGAACATAGTTTGAATGATTTCAAACTTGTTCGCAAACTAAATAGATCCTTCTAACTTGACTTTTAAAACACTTCAAGACCTGTAATATATCATAATGATATGCTAACTTAACAAGATATAACTTGGTTTTACAAAGAACACCTTAAAAACTGAATCTATGTCGTTGGAGTGCAACCGGGGGCTGTTTTGGGTTGGATAAATAAAAACTATCTTGAACTTTGAATTGGAAGTTCATGTTCTGGAAAAATGATATTTCTTATGAATATGTTAACACATAAAAATTTCATGGTTTAACTCAAAGTGTAAGTATTTTTAGAAAAATGATCATTAAATGTTATTTTTATGATGGAAAATGATCACTTTCATAAGTTTCACCAAAGTTTGACCTATAACCTGTGATTTTGAATACAAACTAAGGTATTATCAGTTCATATTCTTAAAATTTGACTCGATCCAAGGAAGTGGCAAGTTGAACCAACAAAAACGGAGTTGTAATGAAGAAACTACGACTAAAACAAGATTGGGTATCCGAAGCTAGTTTAGCTACGAAAATATTTGGAGAAAAAGTAAATTAATCATATTTTTGTTAATTAATATGATATTTTATATATATTTACTTATGATTTGATTTTATATATTTCAGGACCACCCGTAAACAACACGAGAAGATTAATCATAAGACCTCATGATTGTACGCAACACGTCATTTGACAACAAGGTACTTTATGTACGCAACACGTCATTTGACAACATGGTACCATGGGTCGAGATTAATTCTGATCAATACGAATACGATGGGGTCTTTATTTATTTTATTTAAGCAACTAATTATGGACCACTAACATCGGACTGCTAACTACGGACTAAGAAAATATTAAAAGTATTAAAAGTATATATATATATATATATATATATGTAACGCTTACTTAAAAAGAAAATATGTTGATATATTATATATATGGTTAGGTTCGTGATATCTATCGGAGACCAAGTCGAGTTAAATACCTTCAAGGCAAAAGTGAGTATATAGTTCCACTTTTAAACTCCAAATATTTCGGGATGAGAATACATGCATTTTATGATTTACGTTATGGACACAAGTGATTAAAAATATATATTCTACGTTGAGTTGTACCACTGGCATACTTCCCTGTAACTTGGTAACTACTATTTACATGAGGTATTGTAAACGCGAATCCTGTTGATAGATCTATCGGGCCTGACAACCCCAACCGGACTGGACGACCAGTATTCAACGGTTGCACAGTACTTCATTTCGGTGACTACACTTGGTACGGTGTAGTAAGATTTCATAATAAAGGGAATATGCGACGTTGATTAAATGTTAAGTATGGTTATCAAGTGCTCAACAACTTGAAATATTTTTATTAAAACATTTATATATGAAATCTTGTGGTCTATATTTATAACGCCGCCGGCATTAAACCTATATCTCACCAACTTTATGTTGACGTTTTAAGCATGTTTATTTTCAGGTGATAACTAAAAGCTTCTGTTGCAACATGTTGAATTTAAGCAAGATCTTGAGTATGCATATTAGTGTCAAAAATAAAACTGCATATCGGAGAAGTTGTAATGTAAAATACGTTGGAAATCGTGTTGTTATCATCACATGTAAAGTTTGTAAGGCTAAGATTATCGCTAAACTATAATCATTATTATGTTGTTTAAACTTTGTATTTTTAATAAAGGTTATGGTTTGTATTGTAAAAACGAATGCAGTTTTCTTTGAAAAATGTCCATATAGAGGTCAATACCTCGTGATGAAATCATATGTTATTATATTTGTCCTTATGGTTTAGGACGGGTTATGACATGAGAACTGTTAAATTCCCAAGCTTAATAATTTATTGTTAAGACTAATACCATTTTTTTTACCGTCCAACAGTAGACACATTTCGGATCAAACCCATATCCAATTCGGATCCTTACCTGATCCGACCCTTAACCCAAGAAAATTTTATTTTTTTCCTAGAACTTAAAAGCGTATTTTTACACGGAAAATAAAGTTTCACGAAAGAAAAATTTTTAGCCTCAAAAAATCACCCAAAAACGCGCGTTTTCGAACGAAATTTGGCCGAAAACTTTCAAAAATTCTATTTTTTTCAAAAACTTCTAAACACCCATTAGTTGAAATACCAAAAGTTTACGACGTGATTTTTTATCAATAATTTTTGGAGGGAAACGAGTATTTAACGGAAAATTAATGACCAATTGACGAAAAACTAACGAAAAGTCAAATCTTTCAGTTTTTTCAAGGTTATTAAATATTTCATTCAAATTGTTTTCTGCCCGACAACAGTTTTGACCGAAAACCTTCCCTAACCGAAAAATTTGTCCGAAAACCTTGATTTTGACCAAAAACCTTTCCTGACCGAAAACCTTGTTGTTCGAAATCTTGTACAATCTTGTGGTTGCTCAAAATCTTTGACAACCTTGGCCGAGAACCTTTGACCGAAATCCTTTGGTGCCCGAAATCTTTGATTGTCTAAATTGTTTACTACCCAAAACCTGTAACTGACCAAAACCTTTTTGTCCAATAACCTGTTTTGTCGAAAATGGCTGTGAATCTATCTAAGATGGCCAACTGGATACATGAGCTTACACGAAGTGAATTTTAGTTGAAAGAGAAAATTACAAAGCACGAAGAGAATCAGAAAGAACAACATGATCTATTTAATGATGAAAGGATCAAACTTCAGAGTCTGCATCTTCAACTCAAACATGAGCTTATGATTACATCTAAATCCATTCACTCTTTATAAGCTGAAAATAACGCGTTGACTGGTGAAAACTTGCCTTGATTGCTCAATCAAATGAATTTGAAATTAAATGCGAGAATTACAAATCCGAACAAGTTACTTTAAATTACAAAATCAATAAACTTGAAAGTGATTTAAAATCTCAGAAAGAATCTTTTGAGCTTGAAAAGCAATGTTTAGTTCAGAAAATCAATATCTTTGAATTGCAAGGGAATACATCACACTATTTAAAACATAAAATTGTGTAGATGGGTGTTCAAACATCATCTTGTGAAAGGCCTTCAACCTCACTTGAAAATGTTCCCGTAGGACTTCAGATTGAGATTACAATGTTGAAAACACTAGTTGATACTCTAGAACAGAAATCTAGTGAACTTCATGTTAGGTGTTTAACTTACACACAATGTAGACCTACATTAGCCCTAGTCAATGAGCTACTTTTCGATCTTAAGTTAGAGATTAAAGATTTGAGATAATATAATGATCAACTTGAGAGAGAAAATGTAGGGTTACAAGATCAATGTCGGTTCTTAAAGAATACTCAATCAATGAAACTTGACCTGTAACACCCTAGGCAAATCCCACATCGCCCACAGACATGAGTGATCATGGGATTATAAGGTAATACTCACGCTTAAATGACACAACGCGTTTTGGGATCACAGGCAGAGCAGATGTGTGAGTACGCTGCAGTTAAGCGTGCTCGGGCGAGAGCACTACCAGGATGGGTGACCTCCTGGGAAAGTGTTCCTCGTGTGTGGTCGCCAAGAAAAAGCCGTGCGCCTGCGGGCAAAGCGGACAATATTGTGGTCATGTTAAGCTGGGGTGTTACAGAATGGTATCAGAGCCACTCATGTGCCATTGGGGGTGGTGGGGCAAACCTCATCGAGGACGATGAGTCCCTGAGGGGGGGGGGGGTGAATGTAACACCCTAGGCAAATCCCACATCGCCCACAGACATGAGTGATCATGGGATTATAAGGTAATACTCACGCTTAAATGACACAACGCGTTTTGGGATCACAGGCAGAGCAGATGTGTGAGTACGCTGCAGTTAAGCGTGCTCGGGCGAGAGCACTACCAGGATGGGTGACCTCCTGGGAAAGTGTTCCTCGTGTGTGGTCGCCAAGAAAAAGCCGTGCGCCTGCGGGCAAAGCGGACAATATTGTGGTCATGTTAAGCTGGGGTGTTACATGAACACCATTTAACATTAAAAATGGTGTCTACTGGAACAAATGTGTCCATCCCCGAGGTGCCTTAATACTCTGAAATTGCTAAAAATAGAGCTTTCTTAAAAAAATGTTTGACATTGTTGCAATTTATTCTTCTTTTAAGTCTTTTAAACAAAAACTATTGTATAATACACAACATGTTAAAACATATAATTTAGGCCTTCGTAGAAAGATACTACTTGGAATGATGGTTTGTTCCATTTGTTCCTCACGATCTGTTAGTGTAACAACCATGCTATTTCCATTAAGCTTCGTTAACTGGCCATTAAGTTATTTAACGGAACGAACTTGAATTTTGTGTATTAAATCAAATTAAGTGCATACTTGGTTCTTTGAGGACTACTATAATTAATATGAGAATATATTAATCAGAAAACTTATTTCATGTATTGAAATACAAAGAAAACGATACGGTCTTGAAAACTGCAACAGAGATCCCGTGAAACTGCGAAACGATCGATTTTTAATAAAATAATTATTTTTACTAATTATTAACTTTAAAAAGAACTTATTTAATTTATAATCTTTATAAATAAATTAACTTGGTGGGATGGGTTTTAACGATCGGTTAACGTTCCGGAACTCGGTACGGTTAACGTCAACTAGAAACGAACCACACTTCGCGTGCTAGCAAGCCAAAGCATAATGTAATTTAATTTAAATAATTATATTATATAATTATTATGTTTGTAAGACACTTTAAATTTATTAGAATTTTTATAGATTAAAAACGCGAGAAATTAACGTTAAGCGATTCAGTTTACGTTTTCGGTTAACGACACCTAACGGGCTACACTATAAATGCACCAACTATTTAATATTAGAACAAATGCTCCCTTTTGGGCCCTCTTGTTCGTTTTCCTTCTATCTCCATAGACCATTTGAGTATTTGTGGCCCGATTGACTATTAAGTAATCCATTAAGCTTTAAACCTAGCCCTAAACTATCATAAAATAAAATAAAATAAAATACATACACACTCTTCCTCACTCCCAAAACCACGACCTAAATTAGCCCCCAAACTCTCTTATCTCCATTGAATACTTCCATGGCCAAGAACACATCGATTGGTTGCTTGTTTGCTTGCCCGTTCACGAATTCTTGCTCCTCTCGTTCTCCTCTACACGTGGACACAAGTAATTGCTTGATTGGTGGTAAAATCTCACAAAACCTGATCTTATTAAGTATGATTTTGATCAATTATATAGTGTACAAGGGTCTAGTACTCCATTTATTGTGATTGCATATGTTGTTAGTCATTATTTTGCGCGATTGACGTATTTTGTTTGAATCACGGATTGATTTGCTATGAATCTGATGAGATGAGTTTAATTATTGTTTGTATAATGTATCTAGATGGATATATCTCAAAAAATTAATAAATTTTGACTTTGGAATTGCATGATTTGCTAGGGTTTTGCATGCCATACGAATTTTCTGGTATTTATGCTTTATGAATTAGTCATTTAAATGCTAACCCCTGGATTCCTTGTTAAATATCACTCAAGATAGACTTAAGAATCATGCCAATTGGTTATGTATAGCTCTCGGTATGATTAAATGAAAATGATGTCTTGTATTGCTCGGAAACTGTTTTCATATGCACACGAAATGACCTCACATGAACTATAAATTGTTTGAGACCTTGATCTTATGGAATATTGTCAATTAGATGTTCCTAAACACATTTCATTTGTATGAAAACTTCTGAAACCATTGTTTGCTATATGTTATGTGCATCACCAAATGACATGTTTAAATGTGGTCTAAATCAGAAGGTCTGTAGAGATATGCAAAACTGTACAAAATGGCTTCATGGATTGCTTTGAATATTTTACCACTAAAAGTTTGGAGTGTCTAGAGTCATATCAAATTGGCCGTTCATTAATAGAAATTTTCTAAATTAAATGAGAATTTTTCTAAAACTGTTGCGTGAGCAGAAACTGATATGGTAAACCTTAATTGAACCTTATCTGAAACCCGACTTGTAGACATCGTATAAAGGCATGACAAGGCTTTTTAGAAATGTTTATGAGTCTAGTTATGATATGGATTTTTCCATATTATCATGATTTATGTTCTATGAATTATGTTCGTTGTATGCAACTTGTGCATGCTTTTATGCGATACGATAAACTGTGAACGCGTACTTGACAAACTGTGAGCTAAAACATGCTAGTTGACTTAGGATTGACATGTTGAATAAGATTTCATGACCTACTGAGATGATTGACTTTAGTTAACACTTTGACCAAGTTGACTTTTGGTTTGACTTTGGTTGACTTTGGTTGACTTTCTTGGATTAGTTGACTTTTGCTTACATGATTGAGTCAGTCTAAGCACTAGGACTACGCGTACACTATGGGTTGACATAGTGTAACTTATGTATTTAATTAAGGTAAGCTAATTGATTATGTTGCATTATACGGTTGTGATCGTCCGGCTACCGTACTGTTTTACAAAGCTTTTACTGTGCTTTTCAAGGTGAGTCTACAGTCCCATTTTCTTTAACATTTTTGGGATGAGATAATATGCAATTTCAAATTAGTTTTCATATTAGGCACGAGTAACTTAAACGAATATACATATGAGTTCAGATCAAAAATCCCTTAGCTTTATTTTATTAATTACTTTACGTAAGGTCGACTTATAGGGACGGTACCGTTAAGTTTGACAAACCTCGCCCCAACGCACGCGGGTGCTTATGTAGTTTTAACTTGTACACTTGATCGATGTATGCTTAGAAAGGGTAAAAGGAAGACGCATAGCGAATGAGCTATCCGCAGGTTAAAGTCTTATAATCAAGTGCTCATGACAAATGTATACTTTTACGAAGCTTATAAAGAAAATCTCGTGGCTTAACTTACGATAAATGTTAACAAAGAATTATTACATTGAATACTGTTTTTCAGACTGTCCTTTATGCTACTTAAACTTGAGATTTACGAACTAGAAACTAGACATGGTAATGTCTACACACATTTGAAATAAAATCTTTTTGATGTCACACACAGTTGAAACTTGACGTCGCTGATTGCAAACAGTTTAATACTTGACATTTGCTGTATGAAAAATTTTGACATTAAACCTTAGTGGTTTTATACTGATAAATGTTTACTAATTTCTGAATACTGATTTTCGGATACCGATTATTGATAAACGATTCTGATAACTGGTTTTTTGATAAACGAGTTTTGTAAACTGTTTTATGAAATATACGAGAACTATTTACTTAAACCTGTAGATTCACTCAACTTTATGTTGACCGGTTTTGCATGTTTTATCTCAGGTATTAATTTCTTCCGCTGTAGAACATTGTTGTTACATAGAAGTCCAGCCAAGCACTGGGACCAGAGTTAACATTCTATTAGTGTGTTCTGGCGGGGCGCATTAGTGGGTCTAGTCTATAGCCGTATACCCTGAATAAGTATTATACACCATACTTGCACTGTTTGCTTCACTATGCTACATGTAGGACATTACATCACATACATATACACCCTATACCCATATGATATGGACTTGGACTAAATATACTATATCACGAATCGCATAAGTACACACGACGCGAGACTTAATTGAATTAAGTTGACTACGCTATCTTGAACTTATGGAGTAATGTCGAATGGAAGATAGCGTAACGTAATGATCGGGATTACATTACGGTAACTCATATAGAAGTTCCGACATCGCAAAATAAGGAATTGGGAGCGATTCAAGTAGGTTACTTGGATAAATACCGTTAGAACATAAACCGTATAATCTCATATATGAGTAGAAATTTACACTGTGCAAATTAATTGTTATTATAACCTATAAAAATCATGTAATCACGTCATAACTTGTCACTACTAGACATTTTCCATCACCATCGATCACCACTTGACACTACAAAGACACTGCTTGAAACATACTCATCATCTCATACCACTACTCCTTACTACTTATCGTTGCTAACTACTACTCAACACCGCCCCTCATTGCTAGTCTCGACCGATCACTACTTCTTACTGCTTGTCATTAATAATTACTACTTAGTGCTACACATTGCTACTTACCACTACTAAATACTACTCATCACTACAAGCACCTCCACGATTTACTACTAGCCACTATGCATCATAACTCATTTCGGATACATCTTTAGAGAATGAATTCTCGGTAACAACCCGCACAATACGTAGTAGGTATTTTCTACTTGACTTTCGACTTACCTATCATTCAGCCACCCGCGGCTTCACAATGTTGCTTTCCAATACGAGTCTGCCGGAAGAGGTATTCATATCCTCCCTCATAAAGGGTATTCCGTTCTTCTCCCCCACCGATGTGGGAAAAGTCTGATAACTCACCCTGTTTTCAACATCAACTTCAATGAAGTTCATCACGAGTACGTTCTTACTCAACAGTCATAATATTTATATCCTACTGACGCCGGTGCTGATAGAAACTTTACTGCTAGAGAATTCTGTTACGACATTTGGAATCCAATACCTACCTTAGACAACGTGAACCCTATAGAACTATCAACTGGGAATAAAACGCATCATGATTGATGTCATTTTAGTTTAAGGAGGTCAAGTTTTAAGAAGGTTGATCGTACACTCCCATCGTAAATGTATCTCACCCGAAATTCACCCCAAACTTTAATCGACGATTACTCCTAATCCTTTGCAAATTATAAGCTAAGTCCCATACCGTTAAGCTCATAACAACTTTCAGGACCAAATAGTACTTTTTTCGATGATTGGCGAGCCATTACAATAGAAATCTATTTGAGTGATGTTTGGAGTTAAATTATTTTACTTGGACTACCATATTTCTTTTATTTGACCTTGTTGTTGGAATGGACTGGTTATCTGACCACAAAACCGAAGTTGTTGTAACTAGAAGGCTATTCGAATTCCTTTTACGTGGGGCGAATCAATGATGGTGTATGGAGAGAAGATCACTACACCACTGTGTTACATTAAATTGCTCGAAGGTCCAGAAGTACATGAGATAAGGATGTCTCGCAATTCTGGCACATGTGAGCAAAGTTGAACCACCAATTGAGGGACCGGAAGATGTCCCAACCATCAAAAATTTTCCTTAAGTTCCTTCCGAAAGAGCTACCTGGTCTTCCACCTCACCGTGAAGATGAACTTTAGATTGATCTAGTACTAGAAGCGGCTCCAGTGGTTGCTCACCGTGTAGACTTACACCCCCAGAGCTACGAGATATGTTGGCTATGAATGCCAAGCTGAGGAGCAAGGTGCTCATACTAAATAGGAACTCCCCATGGTGAAGAACATCAGGGTTGTCATACTCTGATCCTATATCCAAGGAGTTCAAAGTTCGAGCTCCAGCTCTTTTTGTTAAGCATAAGGATGGATCTATGAGACTTTACATTAATTACAAAGAACTGAATAAGCTGACTATCAAGAATAGATATCCGTTACCGAGAGTCAATGATCTGTTTGATCAGTTGCAAGGATCTGGAAGTTACTCTAAGATTGACCTGACGTCAGGTTATCATCAAATGAGAGTAAAAGAGACTGATATGGTGAAGACAATGTTCAGAACACGCTATGGACATCATGAATTTACAATAATGTCATTTGGATTGACGAACGCACCGGCAGTGTTCATGGATCTCACGAACCGTGTGTGTAAGCCATATCTAGACAAGTTTGTTATTGTATTTATTGATGATATTCTGTTATACTCTAAGAACGAGAAGGAACACAAACAACATCTCCGTTTGATACTTAAGATGTCAGTAAGGAGCAGTTGTACGTGAAGTTTTCGAAGTGTGACTTCTGGCTACAAGAAGTTCAATTTTTGGGTCATATCGTAGGTGTCAATGGATTCAAGTTGATCCTTTGAATATAGAAACGGTCAAGAAATGGGAGACTCCTA
Organism: Rutidosis leptorrhynchoides; assembly: GCF_046630445.1. NCBI lineage: Eukaryota > Viridiplantae > Streptophyta > Magnoliopsida > Asterales > Asteraceae > Rutidosis > Rutidosis leptorrhynchoides. The sequence goes on from NC_092335.1 coordinate 613,423,592, forward strand.
AGTCGCCAACGCAGGTTCGACAATTCTTGGGTCTCGCTGGATATTACAGGAGATTCATTGAGGAATTTTCTACTATTGCCAGACCGTTGACAACAATGACTCACAAGGGTAAAAAGTATGAGTGGACTAAGCAACATGAGTGTGCATTTCAGTTGTTATAATAGAAATTGACTACTGTTTCGATTTTGTCTTTACCCGAAGGGAATGAAGATTTCGTGATTTACTGTGATGCTTCACGATAGGGTTTTGGTTGCGTGACGGAAGAAAGTGATTGCCTATGGATCACGAAAATTGAAGATACATGAACAGGACTACAAGACACATGATTTGGAACTTGGTGATGTGGTCTTTGAACTGAAGATGTGGAGACACTACTTGTATGGTACTAAGTTTACTGTTTTCCCTGATCACAAGAGCTTACAACATATCTTCGAACAGAAACAGCTCAACATAAGAGTTGAGACAGAGATGTTGGTTGAACTGCTGAACGACTACAATTGTGAGATTCGCTATCATCCTTGCAAGGCTAATGTTGTTGCAGATGCCTTAAGTAGGAAAGAGAACGCTCAACCTCTCCGTGTTAGAGCGCTGAATATGACTGTCCGAATAAACCTTACTTCTCCGATACGCGATGCATAACTTGAGGCTTTGACACAAGAGAATATTACTACTGAATCACTCAAGGACCTAGATAAATAGTTCGTCATTATAGATGATGGAACTCACTACTTTCCTAATAGAATCTGGGTACCGAAATTTGGCAGATTAGGGGAACTAGTGCTACATGAGGCACACAAGTTAATATACTCTATTCACCATAGATCCGACAAAATGTATCAAGATCTTAAGGCACTATATTGGTGGCCCAATTCTAAAGCCGATAGTGCTACCTATTTGGTAAATGCTTGACATGCTAAGGTCAAGGCAGAACATGAGAGACCTTCAGGACTCCTGACACAACTAGAGATTCCCCAGTGGAAATGGGAATGTATTGCTATGAACTTCATTACTAAGTTACCCAAGACTGTGGGAGGTTACGATGCTATTTGGGTTATTGTTGATCATCTCACAAAATCAGCTCATTTTCTACCGATTAGGGAAACGGATAAGATGGAGTAGTTGGCACAGGTTTACCTAAAAGAAGTAGTTTCCCGACATGGAATGCCTATATCTATTATTTTTGACAGAGACATCAGATTTACATTTAGATTTTGGTAAGCATTGCAAATGGCAATGGGAACTCGACTTGATATGAGTACAGCGTATCATCTACAGACAGATGGCCAAAATAAAAGAACCATCCAAACATTAGAAAACATGCTAAGGGAATGTGTTATCGACTTCAAAAATAGATGGGATAAACATCTACCACTGGCAGAATTCTCGTACAACAACAGTCACCACACGTGCATAAAGGTCGCGCCTTTTGAAGCACTTTATGGCAGAAAGTGTAGGTCTCCCGTATGTTGGACTGAACTAGGGGATAGTCAACTGACAGGTCCTGAGATCGTACACGAAATAACTGAGAAGATCGTACAGATACAAGAGAGACTGAAAATGGCTCGAAGTCGTCAAAAGAGTTATGTCGAAGTTAGAAGGCGGGATTTGGAATTTCAGGTAGGAGACAAAGTCATGCTTAAGGTATCACCCTGGAAGGGTGTGGTGCGTTTTGGTAAATGAGGTAACCTAAGTCCAATTACATTGGACCATTTGAGGTAACTGAAAGAATTGGACCAGTAGCGTATAGAATGAAACTACCACAAGAACTAAGAGAAATTCATGACACGTTTCATGTGTCGAACTTGAAGAAGAGCTTGACCGACAAGAATATGATAATTTCTTTAGAATAAATACAAGTTGATAGTAGACTTCATTTCATGGAGTAACCTGTTGAGATCATGGACCGTAAGGTCAAACGCTTAAAGCAGAACAACACACCGATAACGCAAGCAGAGGACCAGAATTCACGTAGGAACGTGAAGGCCAATGAAAAAAAATATCCGCAACTGATTTCAGTGAAAAAACTCTAGCCGACGTGCACCAAATTTCAGGACGAAATTTCATTAACGGGGGGATAATGTAACAACCCTGCTATTTCCGTTAAGCTTCGTTAACTGACCGTTAAGTTATTTAACGGAACTTACTTGAATTTTCTGTATTTAACCAAATTAAGTGCATACTTGGTTCTTTGAGGACTACTATAATTAATATGAGAATATATTAATCAAAAAACTTATTTCATGTTTTGAAATACAAAGAAAACGATACGGTCATGAAAACTGCAATTGAGGTCCCGTGAGACTGCGAAACGGTCGATTTTTAATAAAAAAAACTATTTTTAATAATTATTAACTTTAAGAAGAACTTATTTAATTTATTATCTTTATTAATAATTTAACTTGGTGAGATGCGTTTTAACGATCGGTTAACGTTCCGGGACTCGGTACGGTTAACGGCAACTAGAAACGAACCACACTTCGCGTACTAGCAAGCCAAAGCATAATGTAATTTATTTTTAATAATTATATTATATAATTATTATGTTTGTAAGACACTTTAGATTTATTGGAATTTTTATAGATTAAAAATGCGAGAAATTAACGTTTAGCGATTCAGTTTGCGTTTTCGGTTAACGACACTTAATGGGCTACACTATAAATGCACCAACTATTTAATATCAGACCAAATGCTCTATTTTGGGCCCTCTTGGTCATTTTCCTTCTATCTCCATACTCCATTTGAGTATTTGTGGCCCGATTGACTATTAAGTGATCCATTATGTAGTGACCCGAACTTTTCCATGTTTATATATATTAAATGAAATTCATATTTACATGATTAAGTGTTTCCAATATATTATGCAATCAAACTTATTAAGACTTGATTAAATAAAATAAGTTTCATATAGACAATTGATCACCCAAGTTGACCGGAGATTCACGAACGTTACAAAATTGTAAAAACTACATGTTGTGGTATATATATAGACATATATATATGGTTGACATAAGATTATGATGAGTAAGTATCTCACTAAGTATATTAACAATGTGTGATATACATAAGAAATGAGATTACTAAGTTAAGAAACTCGAAATAATATATATAACGATTATCGTTATGATAACGTCTACTAAATACATATGTATCATATTAAGATATTGATACACTATATTTAACATGATAAAATGATATTTAAATATATCATTAAGTGTGTTAACAATGAACTACATATGTAAAAACAAGACTACTAACTCAAGAATTACGAAACGAGACTTATATGTAACGATTATCGTTGTAACGACATTTAAATGTATATATATCATATTAAGATATATTAATATATCATAATATCATGATAATATAATAATTTAACATCTCATTAGATATAATAAACATTGGGTTAAAAACATTTAACAAGATCGTTAACTTAAAGGTTTCAAATCAACATTTACATGTAACGACTAACGATGACTTAACGACTCAGTTAAAATGTATATACATGTAGTGTTTTAATATGTATTCATACACTTTTGAAAGACTTCTAGACATATATAAAAGTACTTCTACTTAACAAAAATGCTTACAATTACATCCTCGTTCAGTTTCATCAACAATTCTACTCGTATGCACCCGTATTCGTACTCGTACAATACACATCTTTTAGATGTATGTACTATTGGTATATACACTCCAATGATCAGCTCTTAGCAGTCCATGTGAGTCACCTAACACATGTGGGAACCATCATTTGGCAACTAGCATGAAATATCTCATAAAATTACAAAAATATGAGTAATCATTCATGACTTATTTACATGAAAACAAAATTACACATACTTTATATCTAATCCATATACCAACGACTACAAACACCTAAAAACACTTTCATTCTTCAATTTTCTTCATCTAAGTGATCTCTCTCAAGTTCTATCTTCAAGTTCTAAGTGTTCTTCATAAATTCTATAAGTTCTAGTTTCATAAAATCAAGAATACTTCCAAGTTTGCTAGCTTACTTCCAATCTTGTAAAGTGATCATCCAACCTCAAGAAATCTTTCTTATTTACAATAAGATATCTTTCTAATACAAGGTAATACTCATATTCAAACTTTGGTTCAATTTCTATAACTATAACAATCTTATTTCGAGTGATGATCTTACTTGAATTTGTTTCCGAGTCATGATTCTGGTTCAAGAACTTTCAAGCCATCCAAGGATCTTTTGAATCTAGATCCATTTGTCTCTTTTCTAGTAGGTTTATCCACAAAACTTGAGGTAGTAATGATGTTCTTAACATCATTCGATTCATACATATAAAGCTATCTTATTTGAAGGTTTAAACTTGAAATCACTAGAACATAGTTTAGTTAATTCTAAACTTGTTCGCAAACAAAAGTTAATCCTTCTAACTTGACTTTTAAAATCAACTAAACACATGTTCTATATCTATATCATATGCTAACTTAATGATTTAAAACCGTAAAACACGAAAAACACCGTAAAACCGGATATACGCCGTTGTAGTAACACCGAGGGCTGTTTTGGTTTGGATAATTAAAAACTATGATAATATTTGATTTAAAAGTTGTTCTTCTGGAAAAATGATTTTTCTTATGAACATGAAACTATATCCAAAAATCATGGTTAAACTCAAAGTGGAAGTATGTTTTCCAAAATGGTCATCTAGACGTCGTTCTTTCGACTGAAATGACTATCTTTACAAAAATGACTTGTAACCTGTAATTCCGACTATAAACTAATACTTTTTCTGTATAGATTCATAAAGTTAAGTTCAATATGAAACTATAGCAATTTGATTCACTCAAAACAGATTTAAAATGAAGAAGTTATGGGTAAAACAAGATTGGTTATTTTTGCTTGTTGTAGTTACGTGAAAATTGGTAACAAATCTATATTAATCATATCCTAGCTAACTTATATTGTATTATACATGTATTCTAATATATTATGTAATCTTGGGATACCATAGACACGTATGCAAATGTTTTGACATATCATATCGACCCATCTATATATATTATTTGGAACAACCATAGACACTCTATATGCAGCAATGTTGGAGTTAGCTATACAGGGTTGAGGTTGATTCCAAAAATATATATAGTTTGAGTTGTGATCTAGCCTGAGACGTGTATAATCTGGGTCATGGATTGATTCAAGATAATATATATCGATTTATTTCTGTACATCTAATTATGGACAACTAGTTGTAGGTTACTAACGAGGACAGCTGACTTAATACACTCAAATCTTTAAAACATAATAAAAATGGTTATAATTATATTTTGATCATACGTTGATATATATGTACATATTTGTATAGGTTCGTGAATCGATCCGTGGCCAAGTCTTATTTCTGAGGAAGGAAATATCTGTGAAAGTGAGTTATAGTCCCACTTTTAAAATCTAATATTTTTGGGATGAGAATACATGCAGGTTTTATAAATGATTTACAAAATAGACACGAGTACGTGAAACTACATTCTATGGTTGAATTATCGAAAATGAATATGCCCCTTTTTATTAAGTCTGGTAATCTAAGAATTAGGGAACAGACACCCTAATTGACGCGAATCCTAAAGATAGATCTATTGGGCCTAACAAACCCCATCCAAAGTACCGGATGCTTTAGTACTTCAAAATTTATGTAATATCCGAAGGGTGTCCCGGAATGATGGGGATATTCTTATATATGCATCTTGTTAATGTCGGTTACCAGGTGTTCACCATATGAATGATTTTTATCTCTATATATGGGATGTGTATTGAAATATGAAATCTTGTGGTCTATTGTTACGATTTGATATATATAGGTTAAACCTATAACTCACCAACATTTTTGTTGACGTTTAAAGCATGTTTATTCTCGGGTGAATATTAAGAGCTTCCGCTATTGCATACTAAAATAAGGACAAGATTTGGAGTCCATGTTTGTATGATATTGTATAAAAACTGCATTCAAGAAACATATGTCGATGTAATATATTTCTATTGTAAACCATTATGTAATGGTCGTGTGTAAACAGTATATTTTAGATTATCATTATTTGATAATCTACGTAATGTTTTTAAAACCTTTATTGATAAAATAAAGGTTATGGTTGTTTTAAAAGTGAATGCAGTCTTTGAAAAACGTCTCAAATAGAGGTCAAAACCTCGCAACGAAATTAATTAATATGGAACGTTTATAATCAATATGAACGGGACATTTTAGTTGGTATACGAGCGTTGGTCTTAGAGAACCAGAAAATTTGCATTAGTGTGTCTTATCGAGTTTGTTAGGATGCATTAGTGAGTCTGGACTTCGACCGTGTTTTCTTTAAAAATGATTACTTAACATTTTTGTTGGAAACTATATATTATTAACATGTAAATATTATGTGATATATTAATCTCTTAACATGTTTGATATTGTGTGATAGATGTCTACCTCTAGCACAAATCCCATTGACTCACCTAATAATAACGAAGAGTCGAATATATATTGGCAAGATTCACAAGTTCCCGAAGAACCGGAAGAAGAAATGGAACCGGAAGAAGAGGAACCAGAAGAAGAGGAACCGGAAGAAGAAGAGGTTCCAGAAGGGGGAATAGAAGGAACCACAGAAAACCGGTCAAATAAAAGAAAATCCTCAACCAATGGACCAAAGTTAATAATGGTCAATGGTGTTTCCGCTAAGGAAGCAAAATATTGTGAAAATTACCAATTTTCCGATGAATCGGATCCTGATGAGGATTCCGATGATGTTATAGAAATTACCCCGACCCAATTTAATGAGGTAAAAGAAAATAATAAGGGAAAAGGCATCAAAATAGAGAAATCTGATTCCGACCCCGATGAACTTTATATGTACCGTCAACACCCGTATTTTCAATATCGTGACAATAACCCGGGAACCTCTAAACCACCAGGTTTTTCTAAACCAATGTGGAAATCGATGACTCGTATTAGAGGAACATCATATATCCCTAGAAAATTAGGAAAAAGAACCAAGTCTGAAGAAGAAGAAACCAGTGATTCAGATTAGAGGGGTGTGAGAATGTTGTGTAATAAATGTATTGTAGTGTGCTTGTACTTTTATGTTCTATGTAAAAATTGCTTGTATTGTTTGTTATTACGAATCTAATCCTTGTCTATTTTACATTATAAAAACAAAATGGACGTTAAGGGTAGACAACCGAATATTTTAGAAGACCTACCAGAGGATATGATTGAGGAAATCTTGTCTAGAGTCGGTCAGAATTCATCAGCACATTTAGTTATGGCGAAATTAACTTGTCAAACATTTGAAAGACTTTCCAGAAATGCCTTAGTTTATAAAAGGCTTTCCTTTGATAGGTGGGGTATATCACATTGGGGAGACTTTAAGTTACGCCGTGTTTTCTTTAAAACGTTAAATGCAGGGAACCCAAATGCAATTTTACACTACGGGTTAAGAACCTATTTTAACTCAACATACACCAACATAGGATTTCGTGAATTAGAAAGAGCTTCTAACATGCAACATAAAGAAGCATGTTATGCTTACGGGTTAGTGATGTTCGCTTCTTACCAAAGTGAGAAAAAGAACATCGGATTGCAGCTTTTAAATAAAACTTTCCCACAAGTGATGGATTTAGTAGTTGGGGTGAGAAACAAGGTTTTTAGATTATTACGGGTGATGTTTTAGCAGAGTAGTATATAAAATAGCTTATATTTTTACAGGAAATACTATTAAATACGATACAATTTTACACAAGATATTTATTTATTTAGAGAATGGATATACTTAAACCTTGCTACAACACTTATAGGCAGTGTACCTAATCGTACAGTAGTGTAGTTTTTAGTAAGTCCGGTTCCTTCCACATGGAATCTTTTTAAACAAAGCTTAACGCTATATTAGTTTACTTTTATAAAAATACAAATATATATATAAGTAATATTATTATTATAAAGGGGGTTTTTTACCGTTTAATGACCGGTTTGTCGATTTTAAAACTTTAGTCGCAGTTAAAACCAAATGTAAAATAATAAATAAATACAAGACTTAAATTAAAGCGTAAAGTAAATAACGATAATGAAATTGCGAATAATAAAAGTGCGATAAAATAAACTTGCGATAATTAAAAAATACGATAATTAAAAGTGCAATAACAATAAAAATGCGATAATTAGAAGTGCAATTAAATATAAAATAAAGGAAATTAAATAGGAAATAAAAGAATTATGCTTATTTAAACTTCCGTAATCATGATGTTTGACGTGTTGATTTTAGTTTTATGCCCATGGGTTAATTGTCCTTTGTCCTGGATTATTTAATATGTCCGTCTGGTTTTTGTCCATAACAGTCCATCAGTCATAAATATAAAGTGCGAGTATCCTCGTCAAATTATCCTTATACCCGAAGTTAAATATTCCAACTAATTGGGGACTTAAACTGTAACAAGATTTTAATACTTTGTTTAATAATTACACCAGGATGTCGACTGAGTGTAACCCAAGGTTTTAATATTTTGTTATCAATTATACCAAGTGTCCTTGTACATAATTTCACCCCTGTTTTAATTATTCTAGTGACTATTAATCCATTCCCGTGTCCGGTTAAATGAACGATTATTCGTACATATAAATACCCCGCCCATCGTGTCCGATTGAGTGTATATGGTAATTTATAGGGACGCCCAATTGTAAATCTTTATATTAACATTAACAAACTATCATTTAGTTAAACAAATATAAAGCCCATTAATAGCCCATAGTCTAATTTCCACAAGTGTCGTTCTTTTGTCCAAACCCCAATTATGGTACAAAGCCCAATTACCCAATTTTAGTAATTAGCCCAACATCATGATTACTTCGGATTAAATAAGCATAATAATAACTTAGCTACGAGACATTAATATAAAAAGGTTGAACATAACTTACAATGATTAAAAATAGCGTAGCGTTACACAGACAGAATTTCGACTTACACCCTTACAATATTCGCTAACATACCCTTATTATTAGGATTAAAATTAAAATTAAAATTAAAATATAAATTTTATATATATATATTTTACGTATATAGATAGAGAGATGGATATATTGGTGATGAAAAATGATCAGAATTCGGTTGGCTTTATAGGGAGTTTCAAACTTTGGGTCTCCGCGACTCGCGGCCCATTTTACCTTCAAACTCCGCGAGTCGCGGAGTTTGTAAATACAGCTCGCCAACTTTTGGAGTCTTTCTTGCCGACAGTTTTTATTTATTTATATAATATATATATAATTAATATAATTAATTATATATTATATTATATTTATATATATAATTAACTTGTAATTTTTAGTCCGTTGCATCGAGCGTTGAGAGTTGACTCTGGTCCCGGTTCCGGATTTTCGAACGTCCTTGCGTACAATTTAATATCTTGTACTTTGCGTTTTGAATCTTGTACTTTTGTAATTTCGAGACGTTTCTTATCAATAATTGGAACCTCTTTGATTGTCTTTTGTACTTTTGAGCTTTTTGGTCGTTTGCGTCTTCAATTCGTCGAATCTGTCTTTTGTCTTCACCTTTTATTATTTAAACGAATACTTGTAAATAGAACAATTGCAACTAAAAGCTTGTCTTTCTTGAGGAATAATGCTATGAAATATATGTTCGTTTTTAGCATTATCAAATATTCCCACACTTGAGCGTTGCTTGTCCTTAAGCAATATCGTTTTGAAATACTAGAATCACTTCTTTATTCTTCACACTTTGTACATCAGTGATTTCCATACGGCGGTATAAACAATGGTAGTAACGATATGGTTTACAGTCCCACATGACTATAAAAATTTAGATCCATTAAGGAAATTGGATCTTTATGAAAACATTTGATCTTTTGAAAATTAAATCTAGTTTTTACCCTAGATAAGTTTTCCGGAATAACCCTTCACCGGTGTTTGCAAAATATTTTTGTGGGTTTGGTGGGTTTCAGATTTGAAAATTTTAGCTCAAAACTTGCGGTTTTGTGTCACCCACTTGCTAACCTTGTATTTGGAAAGCAACACGTCCAGTTTACTTGTCCCGTATATTACCTTTCGGTAAACTACCGTCCGGTTGTAAAGGAAAGCGTTGAACAAGCAACTGTTAAGGCAATGTCCCCTGACATGCTTTTAATTATGGTCTATAACGTGTCGGACGCAATTACTATTCTTGGTAGGAGCAATAGTAAAGCTCACCCTTATAATTTTTCGGTCTGGCACAAGGTCCTGTCTTCGACCATGCTATGCAACCACCGTTCTTACGGTTGACACCCGATTTGGTTCAGGTGACCTAATGAATTCCAGGTGAATTCCTAGGATTTTACGTTCAATGGTAATGAACGCATTGAAAATGGGTTTTCAGAAAACAAATCGGTTTATAATTTTGATCAAAATATTTTTCTCGTTCAAGCTCGAGTTTAGATATCAATGAATTCCATGAGTTTGAATTCTCAATCTTTAAGGTCAATCTCAAGGATTGAGTAATATCAGTCTTAAAAGCTGATTTTTAATCTTTAAGGAGATTATCCTTTCTGGGGATCTGATTCATTAGTCTTATCAAGCTAATTTGCACGGTGTCCCCCCCATTGTACGAGATAAATCCTTCTCATGGTTAGGATAAATCTGACCACTTGGCGACCCTATTTAATGCTGAGGTCCGTGGATTTCCTGCTGATTTTAGTGATGACTTTTCTAGATTTTTCGTCAACCTACAGCTGGTCTGGACGACAACTTCATGACCTAAATCAAGAAGCGCGTGTCTTTTTCGGAAGACTTTACTTCCTTTTAATGATGGAATTGATTCATCGTGTAGATCCATCTCTTCTTTTCTTTCATTGGGTAAAACAGTTTAGTTTAGTCCAAAGCAAAAGTATTTTCAGTTATTTGTTACAGATATATGTGACATATGTTTAAGATAACTTGGTAAATTTTCCCACACTTGGCTTTTATTTTCCTTTTTATCGTCCTCTATTCCATTTTAAATGAATTTTAACATTTTGGTTTGTTTCTCAATTTATGTCCTTTCTGAGGTAACAATAATTTCGGTGTTAAAACCTAGTTTTATCGTTCATAAATATGTATAAACATGATTTTGAGTTCATTTAATTGAAAATTTTGAAAATTTTTACTAGAATTGGGTAGTCAGTATATAAGACTAGGGCTGTTCTTTATTATCAGAGAGCACTAGATTCTAATACAACTACTACTTTACTAGTATTTCTAATGGTAACCAAGTGTATAAAGTAAAAATTTTAAAATCCGAAAGAATTTAACCCCTTCCCACACTTAAGATCTTGCAATGCCCTCATTTGCAAGAAATCAGTAACAATTTAAATTATTGAGGGTGATTTGTGTGAAATTGATTAAATTTTACCAAAGTTTCCAAACATATTGGCGTTTGTTTGCTGAATGATAAATGGTGCACATCATTTGTTCATTCCGTCTTGTTGTTATTTCACATATATTTTGCATCTTGTCGTCAAAATTAGTTGCTTTTGCTGAACTTAATGCCAGTCTTTGAAAATGCGTTGTTTTACCCTGTTGTGTACATAAGATAAACTGCAAACATATATACATATTTTTGAAGTTTGGTATATTACCCCACATTCAAAAATTATTAAAATCTAAGAATAAAAGTTAGAAAATTATAAAAACTATTACAATATTAACATAAGTATTAAACGTATCAACATTACAAATTACAAAATAAATAAAACTAAGTAGACTAGGGATGATACTGGTACCAATAGGGGTTCCAAGCATAACCATAGGTGCTATAGAATGCTTCGACAGGGTTATACGTAGGATACGGTGGTTGCATCTCTATAGACCAGGGAGGGAATATGGGTTTTGGTGTAGGAATATAGTTTCTACCTATATGTTGGCAATGAGCTATGATTTGGTTTTGATGAACTTGCCAATCTTCAAATGCTCTCTGTCTAGCATTTTCGTACTCCTGTGAAGCTATAAACCTTTACATTTCTTGCATTTCATTTCCCCCTCCTACATTACCTTGCTGTTGGTTTCTCTCAACCCGTGGATGTCTACCATGGTATTGTACTGCGGCGTTATTTCGCCTCTTCAAAACTTTCGCACCATGGTATACATTTAAACCTATAGTATCGCGGGGTTCTGGTTCTTCTACTAATAATCCCCCCCGACTTATATCCACACCGAGATATTCAGCAATCAAAGTAATAAAAATACCACCTCCTATTATGCTATGCGGTCTCATCCCCCTAACCATAGCTGATAAATAATAACCCACACAATAAGGTATACTTACAGCGCTTTGTGGGTCTCGAATACACATATGGTAAAACAAATCCTGTTCATTTACCTTTTCCTTGTTCTTACCTCTTTGTGTAATTGAATTAGCTAAAAACCTATGAATCACTCTTAATTCAGCTCTATCTATATCCAAATAAGAGTAATTTCCCCCTTTGAATCGGTGATGGCTTGTCATTTGACTCCATACACCGTGTGTATCAAAATTTTCATCTATCTTTCTACCATTTAGTATCAACCCTCTACAATCGGCAGATGCTAACTCCTCAGGCGTATATATACGTAAAGCCTGAGCCATGTCTAGTAAAGACATGTGGCGCATCGAACCTCCTAACAAAAATCTAATAAAAGATCGATCGGTTAAACTAGCTACCCGATCATTTAATTCTATACTACACAACAATTCTTCACACCATACTTTATATACAGGTCTACGCATGGTGAATAAACGTACCCAGTCATTAAAAGTAGAATTACCATCTCTGTACAAGTAATTCCCTAATTGGCCCGGCCAATTCTACAGCTTCTAATGGTCCCCATTCTATGACCCTAGGTACCTCAACAACTTTAGAATGAAGAGTATGCAAACCCCTTTGGTATTTTGGATAATCTATCCAAAGTCTGTCAAATCTCAGGTTCGGGTGCAAATCTTCCAAGTGCATATCAGAAAAGGTCATGACTGGATGAGGTATATCTTGCTTGTAGTAGTTATCCACCTCCTGTTGTTCCGCATTCTCAGCAGGAGCATTACGAGCTTGGGATGAAGATTCACCCCTTTCAGTCTGCAAAACACATCAAACACAATTTTTGTGCATCGAAATATGCATTAGTGTCAGCAAAATCATCAATCAAAATAATTACAATGACATGATCAATTTATATCAAACTTAAGCTCATTTTCACATTTTTAGCAAATCTACACTTTTTCAAATAAGCATATACGAAAATGTTCGCCAAGTTCATAAGCATTCAACTCAAATAACATGTCAAAATAATCATTACTAGCAATTAAACAAGTTTCAAATGGCATTATCTCTCAAAAATCAAGTTCATGAATTTTTAGACTTGAAAAAGTCCACTTTAATTCTCAAAATCATGTTTAGGCTCAAAGTTTGGATCATTTAACTACCTAAACATGTTACACTACTTAATTTAGCAATAATTCATGACAAAAATCGGCCATAACCTGTTTATATCAAAAAGCCCCAAATTTGCTCAAGAACACAAACCCTAGATTACTCAAAATTTGAAGTTTAAGGCTTCTAATCATGTTAAATAGCATCAATCTAGGTTATACAAGCATAATACATAAACAATTTAAGCATAATTACACTAAAAAGCATCAAAATCAAATTGGGGAAAATAAATTGCTCAAGAACACTAATTTTCGGATTAAATGGTGTTTAGGTGTAGAAATTTACCGTTTTTCTTGAGTAATTCCTTGATAGCATCCTTCTCAACATGATTTTAGTAAAAGATTTGATGATTAACGGTTAAAAATTGTGATTTTGGGGGTGTATTTTCGACTTTTTTCTCAGTTATTTCGCTGTATGTTTGAGTTGTGTGTGTTGTCTGAGCAGTTCTTTGCGTTTTATTTTTTTCTGTATTTCGGTCCTCCCGCGACTCGCGGTGAATTTACCTTTCAAACTCCGCGACTCGCGGAGTTTGGTTTTTTTTTTTTTTTTTTTTTAACATCTTATACTAATTAAAACAATTAAGTAATTAATTTTAAAATTTTGTTTCCCTTGTTATTTAGGACGAGGTCGTTTCGGATCGATGTCCTAGTCCGTCCTTCGACAAAATTTTAAAATTTGTCTTTTTGTAGCGATTGTTTTAAAAGCTAAGATTTTTGGGTTTTTTTTAATGTTTTTGGCATACTTTAATTCAATAAGTTTAAAAAATAATGATAATAAAAGTTCTCGTTCCTCCCTTGGGTAAAGCAATTTCAGTTCAAAGACCTAGTCTTCAACTTAAGACGAATTTTAAAAATCATATTTTTAACTTAATGAGATAAAGTAAATTTTTGTTTTTAAATTCACACAATTTAAATATAAAATTCAAAAAAAAGTCACACCAAACTTAAAATTTAAAATGCATAAAAATAAAATTTATATTTTAAAAATTAAAAATTCACACCAAACTTAATTTAAAAATTCATATTATAAATTCAAACCAAACTTATATTAATTTTTCAAATATTTACAATTTTAAAAATATTGTTTTTACAAAGTTTACAATATTAATTTAAGATTTAAATATTAATTTTAAAAACATGGTAAAAATAAAATTAAAAATCTTTTTGGCTTTTTATCCCACTTTAATCAATCAAATATTATCAAAAATATGCGCTCCTCTTTTCGGTAAAGTAATTTCGGTTCCAAGACCTAATTTAACTCATGACGAATTTTTGAAATATTTTGAGTTGATTGATTAAAGATATTTATACCTTAAGAATAAACGTTAAATTTCGCAGTGATGTAATAATTTTTTTTTTTGAATGATATCAATAATTTCGGTCGCCAAACCTAATTTTATTCAATACCAATTTAATACTTTATAGCGAACAAATTAGCGTTTATTATCAAAAGGTTAAAAATAAAAAAAAATATAAAAACTGTACAAACATACCTGTGAAATAGATTTCTTAGTTATATGATCTATCCCATTCATAAGATAGTCGGTTTAATTGGTTTTCCATAGCTACATAGGCGTAACCTCGAGCATTCAGTGTCTTTTCTTCTAAACATATGAACGGTCCGTCTCTGCATAAAGTAACAAATTCGGTGTTTGAATAGGTTTGATTATTTGAACATTTACCTCCATGTGACCATTTTCCGCATTTGTGACATCTTTCTAGGTGTCGTGCTCTTCTTTTCGCTGCGGATTTTGATTTTCCTTTACTAAATTGTAACTTATTATCTTCGCATCTGGATTCTTTTCTAACTCCGTCCAATCTTTCTCTGATTACTGATACTATTTCACTCGGTAGTGTGTCATTATTACGTTTAGTGATCAAAGCGTGTAGCATTAGACCATGGTTTAGTTCACAGGCAGTCTTCATTTTGTAAAAACCTAAAAAAAATAAAAATTCAGAATGGGGGGAGAAGACTAGTTCTTTAGGGTCTGCTAGGGAAAGACCATTCGGGTTCCATTTTCGAGAACTGCACGAAAACAGACAATCTAACTCTAACAGAAATACATATTATCCTTTAAAGACTTGATTCTCCCCACACTTAGTTAGCTATGGTGTCGAAATTGTGATTAACTTCGTTGTCGACTTCCATCGGACTATCTATGTAGTGTTTAACTCTGTGACCATTAACTTTAAATTCAATCCCATTTGAATTTATCAATTCTACTGTTCCGTATGGGAAAACTCTTTTGACTATGAATGGTCCAGACCATCTTGATTTCAATTTTCCAGGAAATAGCTTGAATCGTGAATTGAAAAGAAGAACTCTGTCTCCTTCTTTAAATTCTTTTGAACTTCTGATTCTTTTATCATGCCATTTCTTCGTTCTTTCTTTATAGATTAACGAATTTTCGTATGCTTCATGTCTTAACTCTTCTAATTCATTTAGTTGACTTAATCGTAGACATCCGGCTTCATGTAAATCAAGATTACATGTCTTCAAAGCCCAAAATGCTTTGTGTTCAATTTCTACTGGAAGATGACATGCTTTTCCATAAACAAGTCTAAAAGGTGTGGTTCCAATTGGAGTTTTGTAGGCTGTTCTAAAAGCCCAGAGTGCATCCTCTAATTTAATGGACCATTCCTTCGGATTTGATCCTACGGTTTTCTCTAGAATACGTTTTAAAGCTCGGTTGGTATTTTCAACTTGTCCACTTGTTTGTGGATGATATGCGGTGGAGATTTTATGAGTTACTCCATATCTTTTAAGAACTTTCTCAAGTTGATTATTACAGAAATGAGTACCCCGATCACTTATTAAAGCTTTCGGTGTTCCAAACCTTGTAAAAAGACGTTTTAAAAAGTTGACTATAACTCGTGCATCGTTAGTTGGGAGAGCTTGTGCTTCCGCCCATTTAGATACATAATCAATGGCTACGAGTATATATAGATTATTATGAGATTTTGGAAATGGACCCATAAAGTCAATACCCCAAATGTCAAATACTTCACATACTTGGATGACATTTTGTGGCATTTCATCACGTTGACTTATTTTTCCGGCCCTTTGACAAGCATCACAGGATTTGCAAAGAAGGTGTGCGTCTTTGTAAATTGTAGGCCAATAGAATCCAGCATCATAAACTTTTCTTGCTGTTAGTTGAGGCCCATAATGCCCTCCTGTTGGTCCTGTGTGACAATGGTTTAGAATTTTACTAGCTTCATCTCCAAATACACATCGGCGTATTATTCCATCGGGACAACTTTTAAACAGATGTGGATCTTCCCAAAAATAGTGTTTTATATCACTGAAGAATTTCTTTCATCTTTAGTATGATAATCCTTTTTCAAGGAATCCACAAACTAAGTAGTTTGCATAGTCTGCAAACCATGGAATTTCTTTATAATCTATCTTCAATAGATATTCATCAGGAAAGTTGTCTTGTATGGCCGATTCATTTAGAACTTCTAATTCGGGATTTTCAAGACGAGAAAGATGATCAGCGGCGAGATTTTCTGCTCCTCTTTTATCTCGGATTTCAATATCAAACTCTTATAAGAGTAAGATCCAACGGATTAACCTTGGTTTAGCATCTTGTTTTGAAAATAGGTATCTAAGAGCAGAATGGTCGGTATAGACCACCGTTTTTGCTAGAACGAGATATGAACGAAATTTGTCAAAAGCAAAGACAATAGCAAGGAGTTCTTTTTCAGTAGTTGTATAGTTCGTTTGTGCTCCTTGTAACGTCTTACTAGCATAATATATAGGTTGAAATCGTTTTTCAATTCTTTTTCCTAAAACGGCTCCCATTGCAAAATCACTTGCATCGCACATTAGTTCAAATGGTAGATTCCAATTTGGTGTTATCATGATCGGCGCATTAGTGAGTTTCTCTTTAAGAATATTAAAAGATTTGGTACACTCATCTAAAAAGATGAATGGAGCATCCTTTTCTAGGAGTTTATTCATAGGAGTGGCAATTTTAGAAAAATCTTTTATGAAACGTCGGTAAAAACCGGCATACCCTAGAAAACTCCTAACTCCTCTAACATTGGTGGGATGTGGAAGTTTAGCAATTACATCTACTTTAGCTCTATCCACTTCAATTCCTTCTTTTGAAATTTTATGACCAAGAACGATGCCTTCTTTAACCATGAAATGGCATTTCTCCCAATTAAGTACTAGATTTGATTGTTCGCATCTAATAAGCATTCGTTCCAGATTAACTAGACATGATTCAAATGTATCACCGAAGACTGAAAAGTCATCCATGAAAACTTCCATGCATTCTTCTATCATGTCGTGAAAAATCGCCATCATACACCTTTGAAAGGTTGCAGGGGCGTTACAAAGTCCAAATGGCATGCGTTTGTAAGCAAAAGTACCATAAGGGCACGTGAATGTGGTTTTCTCTTGATCTTCGGGTGCTATTGGAATTTGAAAATATCCGAAAAATCCATCTAGAAAACAATAGTAACTATTTCCGGCTAATCTTTCCAACATTTGATCAATGAAAGGTAAGGGAAAGTGATCTTTTCTGGTGACATCATTTAATTTTCTATAATCAATACATACACGCCATCCTGTTACAGTCCTAGTAGGAATAAGCTCATTTTTCTCATTTGTAATGACAATCATGCCACCCTTCTTAGGCACGCATTGTACTGGGCTTACCCATGGACTATCAGAAATTGGATAAATTAGACCTGCGTCTAGCAGTTTAATAATCTCTTTCTTAACTACATCTTGCATATTAGGATTTAGTCTTCGTTGGCTTTGCACATACGTTTTATGACCTTCTTCCATAAAGATTTTATGTGTGCAATACGAAGGACTTATTCCTTTAATATCATGAATCTTCCATGCAATGGCTGGTTTATGGGCTTTCAACACAGAAATGAGTTGTGATTTCTCATTTTCAGTAAGAGAAGACGATATTATTACAGGTAATTCAGATTCACCATGTAAATAAGCGTATTCCAAATGGTTTGGAAGTGGCTTTAACTCTAATTTCGGAGGTTCTTCTATCGATGATTTGTATCGATATCTGTATTCTTCTTTTAGCATTTGGATTTCTTCTGTTGTTGGTTCATATCCATTAGCTATAAGTGTAGTTAACATTTCAGCTTCATCAATTGGTTCATTACCTTCTCCTAAAGAACATTCTCATGTTCCTTGTAATTCTAGAAATTCTTCTAATAATTCTGCATGTGCATCTATAGTTTGAATATAATAACATGTATCATCTGCAGATTGTGGTTGTTGCATTTCTCTATCAACTGAAAAGGTAACACTCTCATCCTCTATACTTAGGGTCAGTTTCTTACCGAACACGTCTATCATTGCTTTAGCCGTGTTTAAGAATGGTCTTCCTAATATGAGAGGAACTTGAGAATCTTCTTCCATGTCCAGAACAACAAAATCTACTGGAAATACTAAAGTACCAACTTTAACTAGCATGTTCTCCATTATCCCTCTAGGATATTTTATTGATCTATCGGCTAGTTGTATGCTTATTCTGGTTGGTTTCAATTCTCCAAGGTCTAGTTTAGCGTAGAGTGAATACGGCATTAGATTTATACTAGCACCTAAGTCTGCCAATGCTTCTATTGAACTAAGACTACCCAGAAAACATGGAATTGTGAAACTTCCTGGATCAGATAGTTTTTCTGGTATCTTATTCAACAGCACTGCTGAACAATTAGCATTCATGGTAACAGCCGAGAGTTCTTCCATTTTCTTTCTATTTGAGATTAGATCTTTCAAGAATTTAGCATATCTAGGCATTCCTGAAATCACATCAATGAAAGGAAGATTTACATTTATCTGTTTAAACATATCCAAGAATTTGGATTGCTCGGCTTCAAGTTTCTTTTTCTTCATTTTACTCGGGTAAGGAAGTGGTGGTTGGTATGGTTTAACATAAGGTTTAGCCTTAACTGTGTTATCTTCATTAACCTTTTCAACTACCGGTTCTTTTTCCTTATCTTGATCAGGTTGTGGTTCTTGTGGAGTAGGAATAGCTTCATCAGAAGTTACATGTATTTCAGGTGGTTTAAGTGTTGTACCACTTCTTGTGGTAATGGCTTTAGCTGTTTCATTCCGGGGGTTAGCATTTGTATCACTAGGTAGACTTCCCGGTTTTCTTTCACCTATTAACCTTGCTAGGTTACTTACTTCTTGTTCTAGATTTTGAATAGAAGCTTGTTGATTTCTAAATGCTTGAGCATTTTGTTCATTGGTTTGTTTTTGAGATGTGAAAAACTGCGTTTGAGTTTCAACTAGCTTCGTCATCATATCTTCTAAATTCAGCTTTTTATCATCGGTTTGTTGTGGTGGTTTGTTTTGAAAATTAGGTCTTTGCTGATTGTAAGTATTATTGGATACTTGTTGATTGCTAGGACCTTGTTGGTTGTTTTATGGAATATTTCTGTTATAATTCTGGTTTTGATTGTAAATCGGTCTTGGCGGTTGATAATTATTCTGATAATTATTTCCAGGCCTTTGGTTTATGTATGAAATATTCTCTCTTTGTTCCATTGTTAATTCAATACTGAGACAATCTTTTGTCAAATGTGGTCCTCCACACTGCTCACAACTAATTCGTATTGAGTGAATATCTTTAGTCATCTTTTCCATTCGTCTCTCCACAGCATCTATCTTTGCGGAAATGGAATCTAAGTCATGGCTAGAATCGGCTCTAGCTGCTTTAGATGATCTAACGATATCTTTTTCTTGGTGCCACTCATGTGAGTGGGAAGCAGTGTTATCAATAATTTTGTAAGCATCAGTTTCGGTTTTCTTCATAATAGAACCACCAGCTGCTATATCTATGTCTTTCCTTGTAGTGATGTCGCATCCTTGGTAGAATATTTGTACTATTTGACAGGTGTCTAAACCATGTTGCGGACATCCTCTTAACAACTTTCCATATCTTGTCCACGCCTCATATAGAGTTTCATTTGGCTTCTGTGTAAACGTAACAATTTCTGCTTGAAGTCTTACGGCTTTAGATGCAGGAAAGAATTGTTTAAGAAATTTTTCAACTAAAACGTCCCATGTATCAATCGCCCCTTCAGGTAACGATTCCAACCAATCTTTGGCTTCTCCCTTTAAAGTCCAGGGAAATAACATGAGATATATCTGTTCATCCTCAACTTCTCGGATTTTAAATAGTGTGCAGATCCTATTAAAGGTACGTAGATGTTCATTTGGATCTTCCTTCGGCGCACCACTAAATTGGCATTGATTAGTCACCATGTGTAGAATTTGTCCTTTGATTTCATAATCTGGCGCATTAATGTCTGGATGAGTAATTGCGTGACCTTGGCCAGTGCGTTTAGCTCTCATTCGGTCTTCCATACTTAAAGGTTCCAGATTCTCCATAATTGAATTTGTTGAATCGGAATCACTAGAGGATTCTGATTTAATGGTTCGTTCCTCAACAATCTCTGTTTGAATGATTGGTGGTTCCGGAGGAAAGTTTAGTGGTTCAGGATCTACGAATCGTTCCTGAATATTCTCCGGATTCTCAATTGTGAGGTCGGGTTCAAAAAATGGATTATCGGAAATTTGAACTGGAGTCTTTGGTCGACTGGAGGACGATTCTAAAGAGAAATCAACGGCAGTAATATTTGCTAAATGTCTTGATCTAGTTACAGGTGGTGATCGTACAAAAGGTGGTGAACGTCTTGCTCGATGCATTCACTGAATATCCTATTAGTTTTTAAAAGGAAAGAAAAATTATAATAAGTTATCCAATCAATAGACTTTTCTGATTTTGCCCACGTTTCGAATAGCCAAAAGATGCAGCAGAGGGGCAGGATTCGTTTGGTCTCAATATAATTGAGGACTGTTTGGCTCCAATAACCCGGTCCACGTACAAATCCAACTATTACTACGAACCAGAAAATTTTGATGTCTATTAATTTAACCACTTAAAATAAATTTTCGTAATTTTAAGAAATTTAGATAAGAAGTAGAATAAAAATCTATGTCCTAAAACTAGAATAGCGAGAAATAAGAAAGAAAAAGAGTTCGTCGAAAAAGGTCGAAAAAGAAAAATGGTTGAAAAATAAAAGGTGACGGAAAAATAAAAGAAACTTATAAAACTTAAAAATACTTGACTAACCTAACCTTATTACTACAACTAACTTAAAATTATAATCGCAAATTGAGATTACTAATTGGAATGATAATTGATACATAGGTAAAAGTCGTCTAAAAATATTAAAGCTTACAGGAAAAACTAAATCCCAAATGGAAATAACTTATAAAGGTACTAAAATTTAAAAAGGCTTCGCAAAATTCTAAAGTACCTAAATCTTAGTTTAAAGAAAAAGCACTTAAGAAATTTTACGGCAAAGCCTAAAAATCTAGAAGTAAAAATAACTATGGCAAAAACTAAGTTTAAAACTAAATATGAGCTAAAAATACAAATATTACGCTAAAACGATTAAAAGGGGACAAAATATAAAAATATACAAAAAGTTGTAAAAAGTACAATTTTTATAAAAATATTATTTTTATATTATTTATTTATTAAAACTATTAATTTTACAAATTAATTAAACTAATTAAACTAAATACATAAATTAATTAAAACTTAAATTAAATACTAAATTAATTAAATATTTAACCTTAATTACAAATAATTAATAATAATTAATAATACTCCGTATTTAATGCAGATTAGGGTTCTGTGTGGCCCGTGTCAGACGGCTCCGCGAGTCGCGGTTCCCGAAGCTGCAAACCCCGCGAGTCGCGGGGTTCCCGAATTCAACTCAGGTACAGTTTAAATTTTACGTGTTTTTATTTTTTTTTATTTTATATTTTCTATTTTTATATTTTCTGTTTATATCAAAATATTTATATAATAAAAACTTATATTTTTATAAAATGAAAATAAAGAAACTTTATAAAACTTAAATATTTAACAAAATCTTAAAAAAAATACTTATTTTTTTTGTTTTTCTTTTTATATTTTCGAATATTTAAAACGTATTTTTACAAAAGAGAATTTTAATAAAAGTAAACTAAAAATCTTTTTTTTTCTTTTTTTATATTAGTGTTGCTTCCGGCTTTTAAGCGATTCCCCGGCAGCGGCGCCAAAAATACTTGATGTTTTAGCAGAGTAGTATATAAAATAGCTTATATTTTTACAGGAAATACTATTAAATACGATACAATTTTACACAAGATATTTATTTATTTAGAGAATGGATATACTTAAACCTTGCTACAACACTTATAGGCAGTGTACCTAATAGTACAGTAGTGTAGTTTTTAGTAAGTCCGGTTCGTTCTACAGGGAATCTTTTTAAACAAACCTTAACGCTATATTAGTTTACTTTTATAAAAATACAAATATATATATAAGTAATATTATTATTATAAAGGGGGGTTTTTACCGTTTAATGACCGGTTTGTCGATTTTAAAACTTTAGTC
Source organism: Rutidosis leptorrhynchoides (assembly GCF_046630445.1). NCBI lineage: Eukaryota > Viridiplantae > Streptophyta > Magnoliopsida > Asterales > Asteraceae > Rutidosis > Rutidosis leptorrhynchoides. Next base: position 613,446,478 of record NC_092335.1, read on the forward strand.
GCAGTTAAAACCAAATGTAAAATAATAAATAAATACAAGACTTAAATTAAAGCGTAAAGTAAATAACGATAATGAAATTGCGAATAATAAAACTGCGATAAAATAAACTTGCGATAATTAAAAAATACGATAATTAAAAGTGCAATAACAATAAAAATGCGATAATTAGAAGTGCAATTAAATATAAAATAAAGGAAATTAAATATGAAATAAAAGAATTATGCTTATTTAAACTTCCGTAATCATGATGTTTGACGTGTTGATTTTAGTTTTATGCCCATGGGTTAATTGTCCTTTGTCCTGGATTATTTAATATGTCCGTCTAGTTTTTGTCCATAACAGTCCATCAGTCATAAATATAAAGTGCGAGTATCCTCGTCAAATTATCCTTATACCCGAAGTTAAATATTCCAACTAATTGGGGACTTAAACTGTAACAAGATTTTAATACTTTGTTTAATAATTACACCAGGATGTCGACTGAGTGTAACCCAAGGTTTTAATATTTTGTTATCAATTATACCAAGTGTCCTTGTACATAATTTCACCCCTGTTTTAATTATTCTAGTGGCTATTAATCCATTCCCGTGTCCGGTTAAATGAACGATTATTCGTACATATAAATACCCCGCCCATCGTGTCCGATTGAGTGTATATGGTAATTTATAGGGACGCCCAATTGTAAATCTTTATATTAACATTAACAAACTATCATTTAGTTAAACAAACATAAAGCCCATTAATAGCCCATAGTCTAATTTCCACAAGTGTCGTTCTTTTGTCCAAACCCCAATTATGGTACAAAGCCCAATTACCCAATTTTAGTAATTAGCCCAACATCATGATTACTTCGGATTAAATAAGCATAATAATAACTTAGCTATGAGACATTAATATAAAAAGGTTGAACATAACTTACAATGATTAAAAATAGCGTAGCGTTACACGGACAGAATTTTGACTTACACCCTTACAATATTCGCTAACATACCCTTATTATTAGGATTAAAATTAAAATTAAAATTAAAATATAAATTATATATATATATATATATATTTTACGTATATAGATAGAGAGATGGATATATTGGTGATGAAAAATGATCAGAATTCGGTTGGCTTTATAGGGAGTTTCAAACTTTGGGTCTCCGCGACTCGCGGCCCATTTTGCCTTCAAACTCCGCGAGTCGCGGAGTTTGTAAATACAGCTCACCAACTTTTGGAGTCTTTCTTGCCGATGGTTTTTATTTATTTATATAATATATATATAATTAATATAATTAATTATATATTATATTATATTTATATATATAATTAACTTGTAATTTTTAGTCCGTTGCGTCGAGCGTTGAGAGTTGACTCTGGTCCCGGTTCCGGATTTTCTAACGACCTTGCGTACAATTTAATATCTTGTACTTTGCGTTTTGAATCTTGTACTTTTGTAATTTCGAGACGTTTCTTATCAATAATTGGAACCTCTTTGATTGTCTTTTGTACTTTTGAGCTTTTTGGTCGTTTGCGTCTTCAATTCGTCGAATCTGTCTTTTGTCTTCACCTTTTATTATTTAAACGAATATCACTTGTAAATAGAACAATTGCAACTAAAAGCTTGTCTTTCTTGAGGAATAATGCTATGAAAAATATGTTCGTTTTTAGCATTATCAACGGGGCTGCTGGACATTACAAAACCCTCGTCCTTTTGACGACATTACAACATGCTGCCTAGCTAATGGTCATAACGGTTATTTTCCACAAGACCAAGGATGGGAAGTCGTCTTAGTAAAACCAGAATGCATGACTTGTTTCTGGACTTATGAATTACGTGTCTTTATTTACTTTGTTGAACAGCTTGCGTATTAACTAGATTTATCTTCAAAACTGTCCTGTATCATAGTGTACTATATTTCATGTTATATGTAATATAGCGAAGTTGTAAGTTTGAAGAATATTTGTATGTGATATATTATTATAATCAGTTTTTCATATGGAATTGTAGTAGTTGAATTGTATATTAGCTACTAAGTATGAACTTAACGGGTAGGTAGTACCCGAATTTAAACTTATAAAACGCTAATATGAAGAAAAAACTTTTATAAATGAGTTCATATTATGCTACGAGATACTATTGACTACTCTTAATATTCTGTATGATTAAATTGTTTCATTTGACTATTTTGAAGGAAATCGCACCGACTACTCGACACACCTTGAATATGAGCGAAGAGGAATTTCGTGCCTTTCTTGCTTCAAACATAGCCGCAGTACTGGCTGCGCTACATACCAACAATAACTCTGAATCTAGCAATAAAGCTAACGGCACAAGAAATCATGTAGGATGCTCCTACAAAGAATTCACTGCCTGCAAACCTTTAGAATTTGATGGAACCGAAGGACCAATTGGATTGAAACGGTGGACCGAGAAAGTCGAATCGGTGTTTGCCATAAGTAAGTGTACTGAAGGAGACAAAGTGAAGTACGCTACACATAACTTCACAGGTATTGCGTTAACATGGTGGAATACCTATCTAGAGCAAGTGGGACAAGATGCTGCTTACGCGCTACCGTGGTCAGCATTCACGCACTTGATGAACGAGAAGTACCGTCCCAGAACCGAGGTCAATAAGCTCAAGTCGGAACTTAGAGGGTTACGAACACAGGGATTCGATATTACTTCGTACGAAAGACGATTCACAGAATTGTGCCTATTGTGTCCGAGAGCGTTTGAAGATGAGGAAGAGAAGATCGACGCGTTTGTGAAAGGGTTACCGGAGAGAATCCAAGAAGATATAAGTTCACACGAGCCTGCCTCCATACAAAAGGCATGTAGAATGGCTCACAAACTAGTGAACCAGATTGAGGAAAGAATTAAAGAACAGGTGGCCGAAGAGGCCAACGTGAAGTTAGTCAAAAGAAAGTGGGAGGAAAACGGTGATAAGAGTCACAAAACAACAACAACTATCCCAACAATCGCAACATCAATCGCAACTACAACAAACGGGACAACAACAACAACAACAACAACAACAACAACAACAACAACAACAACAACAACAACAACAACAACAACAACAACAACAACAACAACAACAACAACAACAACAACAACAACAACAACAACAACAACTACAACAATCATCCCAACAACAATAACAACCGCAACAACAACAACAACAACAACAACAACAACAACAATCAGAAGCAGCTATGCCAAAGGTGTGAAAAGTATCACTCGGGGTTTTGCACCAAATTTTGCAGCAAGTGTAAAAGAAATGGTCATAGCGCGGTGAATTGTGAGGTCTACGGACAAGAGGTTAATAGAACGAAAGGAACAAATGGTGTCGGAACGAGTAATGGTGGAGCAAGTAGTGTCGGAGCAAGTTATGCCAATGTAGTTTGTTATAAATGTGGAAAACCGGGCCACATTATTAGAAATTGCTCGAACCAGGAGAACACGAATGGACAAGGCCGCGAAAGAGTTTTCAATATTAATGCGGCAGAGGCACAGGAAGACCCGGAGCTTATTACGGGTACGTTTCTTATTGACAATAAATCTGCTTACGTTTTATTTGATTCGGGTGCGGATAGAAGCTATATGAGTAGAGATTTTTGTGCTAAATTAAGTTGTCCATTGACGCCGTTGGATAGTAAATTTTTACTCGAATTAGCAAACGGTAAATTAATTTCAGCAGATAATATATGTCGGAATCAAGAAATTAAACTGGTTAGCGAAACATTTAAGATTGACTTGATACCAGTAGAGTTAGGGAGTTTTGATGTGATAATCGGTATGGACTGGTTGAAAGAAGTGAAAGCAGAGATCGTTTGTTACAAAAATGCAATTCGCATTATACGAGAAAAAGGAAAACCCTTAATGGTGTACGGAGAAAAGGGCAACACGAAGCTACATCTTATTAGTAATTTGAAGGCACAAAAACTAATAAGAAAAGGTTGCTATGCTGTTCTAGCACACGTCAAGAAAGTGCAAACTGAAGAAAAGAGCATCAATGATGTTCCCGTCACAAAAGAATTTCCCGATGTATTTCTGAAAGAATTACCGGGACTACCTCCACATCGATCTGTTGAATTTCAAATAGATCTTGTACTAGGAGCTGCACCAATAGCTCGTGCTCCTTACAGACTCGCACCCAGCGAGACGAAAGAACTGCAAAGCCAACTGCAAGAACTATTAGAACGTGGTTTCATTCGACCAAGCACATAACCATGGAGAGCTCCTGTTTTGTTTGTCAAGAAGAAGGATGGTACATTTAGGTTGTGTATTGACTACAGAGAGTTGAATAAACTTACCATCAAAAACCGTTATCCACTGCCAAGAATTGACGACTTATTTGATCAACTACAAGGCTCGTCGATTTATTCAAAAATCGATTTACGTTCTGGATATCATCAAATGTGAGTAAAGGAGGATGATATTCCAAAAACTGCTTTTAGGACGCGTTATGGTCATTACGAGTTTATGGTTATGCCGTTTGGATTGACTAACGCACCAGCTGTGTTTATGGACCTTATGAACCGAGTATGTGGGCCATATCTTGACAAGTTTGTCATTGTTTTCATCGATGACATACTTATTTACTCAAAGAATGATCAAGAGCACGAAGAACATTTGAGAAAAGTGCTAGAAGTATTGAGGAAAGAAAAACTGTACGCTAAGTTTTCAAAGTGTGCATTTTGGTTGGAAGAAGTTCAATTCCTCGGTCACATAGTGAACAAAGAAGGTATCCAGGTGGACCCGGCAAAGATCGAAACCGTTGAAAAGTGGGAAACCCCAAATACTCCGAAGCATATACGTCAATTTTTAGGATTGGCTGGTTACTACAGAAGATTCATCCAAGATTTCTCCAAAATAGCAAAACCCTTGACTGCATTAACGCATAAAGGGAAGAAATTTGAATGGAAGGATGAACAAGAGAAGGCGTTTCAGTTATTGAAGAAAAAGCTAACTACGGCACCTATATTGTCACTGCCTGAAGGGAATGATGATTTTGTGATTTATTGTGATGCATCAAAGCAAGGTCTCGGTTGTGTATTAATGCAACGAACGAAGGTGATTGCTTATGCGTCTAGACAATTGAAGATTAACGAGCAAAATTATACAACTCACGATTTGGAATTGGGTGCTGTTGTTTTTGCATTAAAGACTTTGAGGCATTATTTATATGGGGTCAAAAGTATTATATATACCGACCACAAAAGTCTTCAACACATATTTAATCAGAAACAACTGAATATGAGGCAGCGTAGGTGGATTGAATTGTTGAATGATTACGACTTTGAGATTCGTTACCACTCGGGGAAGGCAAATATGGTAGCCGACGCCTTGAGCAGAAAGGACAGAGAACCCATTCGAGTAAAAGCTATGAATATAATGATTCACAATAACCTTACTACTCAAATAAAGGAGGCGCAACAAGGAGTTTTAAAATAAGGAAATTTAAAGGATGAAATACCCAAAGGATCGAAGAAGCATCTTAATATTCGGGAAGCGGAACCCGGTATAGGGCTGAAAGAATTTGGGTACCAAAATTTGGAGATATGAGAGAAATGGTACTTAGAGAAGCTCATAAAACTAGATACTCAATACATCCTGGAACGGGGAAGATGTACAAGGATCTCAAGAAACATTTTTGGTGGCCAGGTATGAAAGCCGATATTGCTAAATACGTAGGGGAATGTTTGACGTGTTCTAAGGTCAAAGCGAAGCATCAGAAACCATTAGGTCTACTTCAACAACTCGAAATCCCGGAATGGAAATGGCAAAACATTACCATAGATTTCATCACTAAATTACCAAGGACTGCAAGTGGTTTTGATACTATTTGGGTAATAGTTGATCGTCTCACCAAATCAGCACAGTTCCTGCCAATAAGAGAAGATGACAAGATGGAGAAGTTAGCACGACTGTATTTGAATGAGGTCGTCTCCATACATGGAATACCAATCTCTATTATCTCTGATAGGGATAGCAGACATTACAGCAAGCATTAGGAACTCGTCTAGACATGAGTACTGCCTATCATCCACAAACTGATGGGCAGAGCGAAAGGACGATACAAACACTTGAAGACATGTTACGAGCATGTGTTATTGATTTCTGAAACAGTTGGGATCGACACCTACCGTTAGCAGAATTTTCCTACAACAACAGTTATCATTCTAGTATTGAGATGGCGCCGTTTGAGGCACTTTATGGTAGAAAGTGCACGTCTACGATTTGTTGGAATGAAGTGGGGGATAGACAGATTACGGGTCTAGAGATAATACAAGAAACTACCAAGAAAATCATCCAAATTCAACAACGATTGAAAACCGCCCAGAGTCGACAAAAGAGCTCCTCGGACAGTAAAAGAAAATATATAGAGTTTGAAATTGGAGAAATGGTCATGCTTAAGGTTTCACCTTGGAAAGGCATTGTTCGATTTGGTAAATGGGGGAAACTAAATCCAAGGTACATTGGACCATTCAGGATTATAGATCATGTCGGACCAGTAGCTTACCAACTAGAGCTACCTCAACAACTCGCGGCTGTACATAACACTTTCCACGTCTCGAATTTGAAGAAATGTTTTGCTAAAGAAGATCTCACTATTCTGTTGGACGAAATCCAAATCAACGAAAAACTTCAATTCATTGAAGAACCCGTCGAAATAATGGATCATGAGGTTAAAAGACTTAAGCAAAACAAGATACCAATTGTTAAGGTTCGATGGAATGCTCGTAGAGCACCCGAGTTCATCTGGGAGCGTAAAGATCAGACGAAGAAGAAATACCCAAATCTATTTCCAGAAGATTCGTCAACACCTCCAACTGCTTAAAAATTTCGGGACGAAATTTATTTAACGGGTAGGTACTGTAGTGACCCGAACTTTTCCATGTTTATATATATTAAATGAAATTGATATTTACATGATTAAGTGTTTCCAACATGTTAAGCAATCAAACTTGTTAAGACTTGATTAAATGAAATAAGTTTTATATAGACAATTGATCACCCAAGTTGACCGGCGATTCACGAACGTTACAAAATTGTAAAAACTACATGTTGTGGTATATATATAGACATATACATATGGTTGACATAAGATTATGATGAGTGATAAGGCTAAAAAGGAACATATATTTCATAGCATTATCCCCCAAGAAAGACAAGATTTTAGTTGCAATTGTTCCATTTTCAAGTAATATTCGTTTATTTTAAATAAGTGCGAAGACAAAAGGCGAAAACGACGATTTGAAGACAAAAAGGTCCAAAAAGCTAAAAAGTACAAGATACAATCAAAAAGGTTCAAATTATTGATGAAGAACGTCTAAAAATGACAAGAGTACAAGTTAGAAAACGCAAAGTACACGATATAAAATTGTACGAAAGGACGTTCGAAAATCCGGAACCGGGACATGAGTCAACTCTCAACGCTCGACGCAACGGTGTAAAAATTACGAGTCAACTATGCACAAGAATAAAATATAATATTTAAATAATTCATAATAAGAATAATATTAAATAATAAAAAGTTGTTAATTGAGCATAGTTCAGGGGTCATAAATGAAAATTCAAATTTATAATTTGCCTATAAAAGGCTATGTAATTCGATCGATATAGGGACACATTTTTCTATCCTAAATCTATCTTTCTATTTCTATATCTTTCCCCTTAATATCAAATATCAATATCTATATTCTATATCTCTATCATAATGTTAACTTAATAAGATATAACAATAATCTTAATTTTAATTTTAAATTATGATAATAATAAGATTTATGATAGAGATCGTTTGAGTGTGTAAGTCGAAATTCTGTCCGTGTAACGCTACGCTATTTTTAATCATTGTAAGTTATGTTCAACCTTTTTACATTAATGTCTCGTAGCTAAGTTATTATTATGCTTATTTAAAACGAAGTAATCATGATGTTGGGCTAATTACTAAAATTGGGTAATTGGGCTTTGTACCATAATTGGGGTTTGGACAAAAGAACGTCACTTGTGGAAATTGGACTATTGACTATTAATAGATGGGGGTATTGTCTAATTGAGTGACAACTCATTGGAGTCTGTCAAACCTATCTTCAAATTAATTAACCTAATAATTAATAATGATTATGGTTGTCCTATTTAGTGACGTTCATATGGAATATGTTATAATCATTTAATTAATCAATTGGGTTGGGTAATTGATTATTCATTCTGATCAAGTGGATGAATTAATATTCATAAACTAATTAAAACAGGGGTGGATTACATACAGTGATAACTGGTGTAATTGTTGACAGAAGTGATAACTGCGTCACAGTTTAAATCCTTAATTAGTTGGAATATTTGACTTCGGGTATAAGGGTAATTTGACGAGGATACTCGCACTTTATATTTATGACCGATGGACTATTATGGACAAAAACCAGATAGACGTATCAAATAAACCAGGACAAAGGACAATTAACCCATGGTAATAAATTAAAATCAACACGTCAAACATCATGATTACGGAAGTTTAAATAAGCATAATTCTTTTATTGTATTTCTCATCGTATCTTTATTTACTGTCATTTTATTACTCGCAATTTTATTTACTGTCATTTTATTTATTGTCATTATTTTACGCACTTTAATTATCGTCATTTATCTTTGCGCTTAAAATATAGAATCGACAAACCGGTCATTAAACGGTAAAACCCCCCTTTTATAATAATATTACTACTTATATAATTATATATATTTTGTATAAATATAGTTGTTAAAAATATAGTAAGTATCACGAGCTCCCTGTGGAACGAACCGGACTTACTAAAAACTACACTACTCTACGATTAGGTACACTGCCTATAGTGTCGTAGCAAGGTTTAGGTATATCCCATCCGTAAATTAATAAAACTTGTGTCATATTTTGTAGTATTTTGTATTAAAAATAATACTATTTCGTACCCTCACGCTACATCATCAAGTTTTTGGCGCCGCTGCCGGGGAACGCTTAAACGCTATATTTTTAATTTATATTTGTAAAAATAAAATTATATAAAACAAAGTAATTTTGGGGACACGTTGTGTCTAATAGATTTTTTTTTTTTAATTAGTTTTTATAGATTTTCACTAGATTTCACTAGATTTTCACCCTTCTTTTTCTTTGTTTCTAGCGTGACCACCAAAAGCAAAAGCAAAAGCAATGGGTCCCACTTCTTAATTGCCTACTAAAAATACCTTATTCATTTTCTTGGATGCTGTGCTTTAATAGAAATAAAAAAAAGAACGAAATGAGATTTGGTACAAGTTAATGACTGTAATTAATTTAATTGTTAATAAATCTAGTCGCAGATCATTTATATGAGATTTGGACTTATTTCATTTAAAAAAAAAAACGTAAAAAAAAAAACGTAAAAAAAACGTAAAAAAAAAAAAAAAAAAAAAACACGAGTTTTGAATCTGCATCAGTTTTGAGCCTGCATAGTTTTGAATCTGCATCAGTTTTGAATCTGCATCAGTTTTGAGCCTGCATAATTTTGAATCTGCATCAGTTTTGAACCTGCATCAGCTTTTGAACTTGCTTTCAATTTTGAATCTGCACTCCCATTTTGAGCCTGCATATATAAAAAAAAAAAATTATTAAAAAAAAATATATTTTTTTAAGATTTTGTCTATAAAAAAAAATGTTTTTTTTAGTTTTATTACCTTTAGATTTTTAGACTATAGTCGCAACTTTTAGTATTAAGTTTAGTTTTGCCATAGTTATTTTCTTATTTTTATTTTTCGATGCCTTTTACCTATGTATCAATTACAATTCCAATTAGTAATCTCTATTTGTAGTTTTAATTTTAAGATAGTGATAGTTATAAGGTTGGATTAATCGCGTGTTTTTAAAGTCTTATAAGCCACTCTTCGCCTTTTTCGTTTTTCGACACTTTTCGACGCGCAATCTATTTCTTCCTTATTTCTCGTCATTCTAGTTATAGGACATAGAATTTTATCTACATCTAATCTAATATTTCTTAAACGGAAAGAGAAATTATTTAAGCGGTTAAGTTAATAGACGTTGACATTTTTCTGGTTCGTAGTAATAGTTGGATTTGTACGTGGACCGGGTTGTTGGAGCCAAACAGTCCTCAATTATATTGAGACCAAACGAATCCTGCCCCTCTGCTGCATCTTTTGGCTATTCGAAACGTGGGCAAAAATCAGAAAAGTCTATTAATTGGATAGCTTATTTAAGTTTTTCTTATTATTTTTATAACTAATAGGATATTCTGTGAATGCACCGAGCAAGACGTTCACCGCCTGTCGTACGATCACCGCCTGTAACTCGATCAAGGCATTTAGCCAATATTGTCGCCGTTGATTTTTCTTTAGAATCATCATCTAATCAAACAAGAACTCCAACTCAAATTTCCGATAATCCATCTTTTGAACCCGATTTCACAACTGAGAACCCGGAGGATATTCAAGGACAATTCCAAGATCTTGAACCACTAATTATTCCTCCTGAACCACAAACCGTTAAATCAGAGTCCTCTAGTGATTCGTATTCAACGAATTCAATTATGGAAAATCTAGAACCTCTAAGTATGGAAGATCGAATGAGAGCTAAACGCACTGGCCAAGGTCACGCCATTATTAAGCCAGAAGTTAATGCTCCAGATTATGAAATCAAAGGACAAATCCTACACATGGTAACTAATCAGTGCCAATATAGTGGTACGCCGAATGAAGACCCAAATGAACATCTTCGTACGTTCAATAGGATCTGTACACTATTCAAAATCCGAGAAGTGGAGGATGAACAGATCTATCTCATGTTATTTCCCTGGACCTTAAAGGGAGAAGCCAAAGATTGGTTAGAATCGTTACCTGAAGGGGCGATTGATACATGGGATGTTTTAGTAGAAAAATTTCTTAAACAATTCTTTCCGGCATCCAAAGCCGTGAGACTTCAAGGAGAAATTGTTACATTCGCGCAAAAGCCAAATGAAACATTATATGAGGCGTGGACAAGATTCGGAAGGATGTTGAGAGGATGTCCTCAACACGGATTAGATACTTTTCAAATAGTGCAAATCTTCTATAAAGGCGTAGACATCGCTACAAGAAAAGACATCGACATAACAGCTGGTGGTTCCATCATGAAGAAAACCGCAACTGAAGCTTACAAAATTATTGATAATACAGCCTCCCACTCTCATGAGTGGCACCAAGAAAAAGATATCGTTAGATCATCTAAAGCGGCTAGAGCCGATTCTAGCCATGACTTTGATTCCGTTTCCGCAAAAATAGATGCTTTCGAAAGACGAATGGAAAAGATGAATAAAGATATTCACGCAATACGAATCAGTTGTGAGCAATGCGGTGGACCACACTTATTGAAAGATTGTCACTTTGAACCAACCATGGAACAACGAGAGAATGTTTCCTACATGAACCAAAGGCCGGGAAATAATTATCAAAATAATTATCAACCACCAAAGCTAAACTTCAATCGAAATCAAAACATTCTTTACAATCCAAATGGACCAAACAACAACTCGTATAACCAACAAGGTCCGAATAACCAACCAACTCAAAACAACACTTTCAATCAACAAAGACCTAGCTTGTATAAACCACCACAACAAACCGAAGAGAAAAAGCCAAATCTAGAAGAAATGATGGTAAAGCTAGTTGAATCTCAAACGCAATTTATTACATCTCAAACCCAAACGAATAAGAGGTTTGATCAGTCATTAAGAACTCAACAAGCTTCCATTTTGAATCTAGAAAAACACGTAGGTACTCTTGCTAGCTTAATGAGTGAGAGGGAACAAGGAAAGCTACCGAGTAATACTGAAGCAAATCCTCGGAATGAGAATGTTAACATGGTTTCAACAAATTCTGAAAAACCAGCTCCAGAAGATGGGAAGGTTTTAGATGAGAATAAAAATGAAGAAGTTACACCACCACCACCAGAGTATGTAAAGCCAGTGGTGGCACCATATAAACCACCCATCCCGTTTCTAAGAAAAAGAGTTGAGTATGAACAAGTAATAGGTAATAAAGTTGGTGATACATCTGGAAAGAAGAAGAAGAAAAAGAATAAGAAAGTACAAGAAACAAAAACCGTAGAAGTAAACCCGGTGAAGACAGTTCCACCAAAACCTCCACCTAGGGTAGGTGATCCGGGTGAATTTATTGTTCCTTGTCTACTTAGTGATTGTGTCATGTATGATGCACTAGCAGATTTAGGTGCAAGTGTAAGTGTTATGCCTCTTTCCTTATATAAGAGATTACGTGTAGGTAAGTTAAGTCCAACGGATATGAGTGTTCGACTCTTTGATCAAACCATTAAGCACCCAGTTGGAATTGTTGACAACCTACCCGTTCAAGTAGGCAGTTTAACCTTTCTAGTCGAATTCATTGTCATTAACATAGAAGAGGACCCAAACATTCCTCTAATTTTAGGTCGACCATTCTTAGCGTCCACCAAGGCGTTATTTGATGTAGGAAATGGTAGAATGACACTTAGTAGTGGTGACAAATCGATCACCTTTATGATTTAAAAGACTAAATCTCCACCAACCAAAACCGTTGAACCAGCAAAAACGATTGGTAAGAACCATGTTGTTTTACCAACTCCAACGGTAATACTTAGCAATAATGAAACGCCTAAGTGTGGGGAAAATGAAGTAACACCTAATGATGACATGATAACAAAGAACCCCGTTGTTGATACGAAATTAAATGATCCCGTTATTAATAGTTCAATGAAGAAACTTATTAAACGGATTCGCGATGCTAGAACCAAGGGGAACTTTAAGTTATGTAACCGGTTAGTATCCAATCTATCACCTAAAGAAAAGGAGAAACTAGTTGAAATTGTGGATATTACACAGGAATCCGACCAATGGCTTAAAGAAAAAGTCACGGATATGTAAGTTGATTATGGACCAAGAGAAATTAACGATGAAGTTAATCACAATTTTGACACCACGGCTACCTAAGTGTGGGGAGATTCAAATGTTCTAAAAAGAAAATGCTATCTAGAGTTAGTTGTTCTGTTCTCGTGTAGTTCCGAGAATGGAACCCGATTGGTCTTTTCCGCTAGCAGACACTAAAGAACTAGTTTTCTCCCTCCATTCTGAATTTTTGTTTTGTAGTTTTTTTTTATGAAATTAATATGCATTTTAATTTAAGTTTTTAAAAACAAAATTTACTTTAATTCATTAAGTTGAAAAAATGATTTCTAAAATTCGTCGTGAGTTGAAGACTAGGTCATTAAGCCGAAATTACTTTACCCGAGGGCGGGGCGACAAATTTTGTTATCATTATTTTTAATTTTATTGATTTAAAGTATGCCAAAAATATTATACTTTATAAATTTTTGAAAAGTGGGGTTATAAACCAAACTTCAAAAATATATATATATATATATATATATATATATATATATATATATATATATATATATATATATATATATATATATATATATATATATATATATATATATATGTTTGTATTTTATCTTATGTACAAAACAGGGTAAAACAACGCACTTTCAAAGACTGTCATTAAAGTTCAGCAAAAGGTACTAATTTTGACGACAAGACGCAAAACAACAAATATGATATAACAAATGAAGGAATGAACGATGAGGCGCCATCTATCATTCGACGAGCTTTGTAATTACAAACTCGGTATTTTTAATCACTTTTCTACGCTAATCACCCTCATGAATTTAAATTATAGTCTGATTTCATGCAAATGAGGGCATTGCATGATCTTAAGTGTGGGGAAGGGTTATAAATTCTCTCAGGTTTATACTTGGTTTATTTGCCAAATTTTGTGAAAATTTGAAAAATTTTCAATTAAATGAAGTCAAAATCATGTTTATACATATTTATGAACGGTGAAAACTAGGTGATAATACCGAAATTATCGTTACCTCGGAAAGGACATAAATTGAGAAACAACCTAAAATGCTTGAATTCATTTAAAATGGAATAAAGGAGAATAAAAAGGCAAAGAAAGAAACTAAGTGTGGGGAGAATTTACCAAGTTATTCAATTAAAAACTATCTATCACATATTTTTGTACAAGATTATTGCAGGTACTTTTGTTTTGGATGATACTAATCAGTTTTACCCGATTTACTATAATACTTTTGAAAGAAAGATGGATCTACACGATGAATCAATTCCATCATTTGAAGGAAGTAAAGTCTTCCGAAAAAGACACACGCTTCTTGATTTAGGTCAAGAAGTTGTCGTCCAGACCAGCTGTAGGTTGACGAAAAATCTAGAAAAGTCATCACTAAAATCGGCTGGAAATCCACGGACCTCAGCATCAAACAGGGTCGCCATGTGGTCAAATTTATCCTAACCATGAGAAGGATTTATCTCGTACAATGGGGGGGCACCGTACAAATTAGCTTGATAAGACTAATGAATCAGATCCCCAGAAAGGATAATCTCCTTAAAGATTAAAAATCAGCTTTTAAGACTGATATTACTCAATCCTAGAGATTGACCTTAAAGATTGAGAATTCAAACTCATGGAATTCAATGATATCTAAACTCGAGCTTGAACGAGAAAATATTTTGATCAAAATTAAAACCGATTTGTTTTCTGAAAACCCATTTTCAATGCGTTCATTACCATTGAACGTAAAATCCTAGGAATTCACCTGAAATTCATTAGGTCACCTGAACCAAATCGGGTGTCAACCGTAAGAACGGTGGTTGCATAGCATGGTCGGAGACAGGACCTTGTGCCAGACCGAAAAATCATAGGATGATCTTTACTATCGCTCCTACCAAGGATAGTTCTAGCATCCGACACGTTAAAAGACCATAATCATCTGCATGTCACGGGACATTGCCTTAACAGTTTCTTGTTCATCGCTTTCCTTTACAACCGGACGGTAGTTTACCGAAAGGTAATATACGGAACAAGTAAACTGGATGTGTGCTATTCGATACCGGGATAGCAGTGGATTACACGAACCTAAAAGTTTTAGCCAAAATATTGATCCACAAATATATTTTGCAACACCGATGATGGATCAAATCAGAAAACTTGTCTAGGGTAAAATCTAGCTTGAATTTTCAAAAGATCAAATGTTTTCATAAAGATCCAATTTCCTTAAAGGATCTAAATTTTTATAGTCATGTGGGACTGTAAACCGCCTTTCAAATGTGCACTTTGCTTTGGAAACCGAAAGTAAATCGGCTATTTGATTGCAAGTGTCGTTGACCTAAACCCAAGGCAACTGTGGATGACACACCCACCTTTAACCATATCGTTACTATCATTGTTTATACCGCCATATCAAAATCACTGATGTATAAAGTGTGAAGAATAAAGAAGTGATTTGTATGTTTTTATTTCAAGACTATATTGCTTGAGGACAAGCAACGCTCAAGTGTGGGGATATTGATAAGGCTAAAAAGGAACATATATTTCATAGCATTATCCCCCAAGAAAGACAAGATTTTAGTTGCAATTGTTCCATTTTCAAGTAATATTCGTTTATTTTAAATAAGTGCGAAGACAAAAGGCGAAAAAGACGATTTGAAGACAAAAAGGTCCAAAAAGCTAAAAAGTACAAGATACAATCAAAAAGGTTCAAATTATTGATGAAGAACGTCTAAAAATGACAAGAGTACAAGTTAGAAAACGCAAAGTACACGATATAAAATTGTACGAAAGGACGTTCGAAAATCCGGAACCGGGACATGAGTCAACTCTCAACGCTCGACGCAACGGTGTAAAAATTACGAGTCAACTATGCACAAGAATAAAATATAATATTTAAATAATTCATAATAAGAATAATATTAAATAATAAAAAGTTGTTAATTGAGCATAGTTCAGGGGTCATAAATGAAAATTCAAATTTATAATTTGCCTATAAAAGGCTATGTAATTCGATCGATATAGGGACACATTTTTCTATCCTAAATCTATCTTTCTATTTCTATATCTTTCCCCTTAATATCAAATATCAATATCTATATTCTATATCTCTATCATAATGTTAACTTAATAAGATATAACAATAATCTTAATTTTAATTTTAAATTATGATAATAATAAGATTTATGATAGAGATCGTTTGAGTGTGTAAGTCGAAATTCTGTCCGTGTAACGCTACGCTATTTTTAATCATTGTAAGTTATGTTCAACCTTTTTACATTAATGTCTCGTAGCTAAGTTATTATTATGCTTATTTAAAACGAAGTAATCATGATGTTGGGCTAATTACTAAAATTGGGTAATTGGGCTTTGTACCATAATTGGGGTTTGGACAAAAGAACGACACTTGTGGAAATTGGACTATTGACTATTAATAGATGGGGGGTATTGTCTAATTGAGTGACAACTCATTGGAGTCTGTCGAACCTATCTTTAAATTAATTAACCTAATAATTAATAATGATTATGGTTGTCCTATTTAGTGACGTTCATATGGAATCTGTTATAATCATTTAATTAATCAATTGGGTTGGGTAATTGATTATTCATTCTGATCAAGTGGATGAATTAATATTCATAAACTAATTAAAACAGGGGTGGATTACATACAGTGATAACTGGTGTAATTGTTGACAGAAGTGATAACTGCGTCACAGTTTAAATCCTTAATCAGTTGGAATATTTGACTTCGGGTATAAGGGTAATTTGACGAGGATACTCGCACTTTATATTTATGACCGATGGACTATTATGGACAAAAACCAGATAGACGTATCAAATAAACCAGGACAAAGGACAATTAACCCATGGTAATAAATTAAAATCAACACGTCAAACATCATGATTACGGAAGTTTAAATAAGCATAATTCTTTTATTGTATTTCTCATCGTATCTTTATTTACTGTCATTTTATTACTCGCAATTTTATTTACTGTCATTTTATTTATTGTCATTATTTTACGCACTTTAATTATCGTCATTTATCTTTGCGCTTAAAATATAGAATCGACAAACCGGTCATTAAACGGTAAAACCCCCCTTTTATAATAATATTACTACTTATATAATTATATATATTTTGTATAAATATAGTTGTTAAAAATATAGTAAGTATCACGAGCTCCCTGTGGAACGAACCGGACTTACTAAAAACTACACTACTCTACGATTAGGTACACTGCCTATAGTGTTGTAGCAAGGTTTAGGTATATCCCATCCGTAAATTAATAAAACTTGTGTCATATTTTGTAGTATTTTGTATTAAAAATAATACTATTTCGTACCCTCACGCTACATCATCAATGAGTAAGTATATCACTAAGTTTATTAACAATGTGTGATATACATAAGAAATGAGATTACTAAGTTAAGAAACTCGAAATGATATATATAACGATTATCGTTATGATAACGTCTACTAAATACATATGTATCATATTAAGATATTGATACACTATATTTAACATGATAAAATGATATTTAAATATATCATTAAGTGTGTTAACAATGAACTACATATGTAAAAAAAAGACTACTAACTCAAGAATTACGAAACGAGACTTATATGTAACGATTATCGTTGTAACGACATTTAAATGTATATATATCATATTAAGATATATTTGTAGTGACCCGAACTTTTCCATGTTTATATATATTAATTGAGATTGATATTTACGTGATTAAATGTTTCCAACATGTTAAGCAATCAAACTTGTTAAGACTTGATTAATTGAAATAAGTTTCATATAGACAATTGACCACCCAAGTTGACCGGCGATTCACGAACGTTAAAACTTGTAAAAACGACATGACGATATATATATGGACATACATATGGTTAACATGAAATTATGATAAGTAAGTATCTCCATAAGTATATTAACAATGAGTTATATACATATAAACAAGACTACTAACTTAAGGATTTCGAAACGAGACATATATGTAACGATTATCGTTGTAACGACATTTAAATGTATATATATCATATTAAGATATATTAATATATCATAATATCATGATAATATAATAATTTAACATCTCATTAGATATAATAAACAATGGGTTAACAACATTAATTGAGATCGTTAACTTAAAGGTTTCAAAACAACACTTACATGTAACGACTAACGATGACTTAACGACTCAGTTAAAATGTATATACATGTAGTGTATTTAGATGTATTAAAATACTTTTGGAAGACTTCAAGACATATATCAAAACACTCATACTTAACGAAAATGGTTACAGTTACTTTCCCATTCTTTTCTTTCATCAAGAATTCTAGTCGTATTCTTACCCGTATTATACACAGCTTCAAAACGTACTTACTATGGGTATATACCAATAGGAACTAGCATGGGATTCCACTCTTTATTATGTCATGTATGACTAATCAATTTTAACTTCTACCATGAGCTAGTCAACTAACTAGAACTCCTTTTAACCCCACTCACCACTCACCAATTACCACTCATCATTCACTCCATTTCACTTCCAATTCTCTTTCTAATTCTCTCTCAACACACACACACACACACTATTATGAACGTATTTTTCCAGTAGTTAATCATCATCTTCATCAAAAATCACTTCAAGAATCAAGCTATAATCATCATAGGAAGAACACTTCAAGAACACTTCAAAAATCCCTTCAAGTTTACTAATTTACTTCCAAGCTTTCTAATCCATTCCAAGTAATCATCTAAGATCAAGAAACCTTTGTTATATACAGTAGGTTATCTTTCTTATTCAAGGTAATATTCATATTCAAACTTTGATTCAATTTCTATAACTATAAACTATCTTAATTCGAGTAAAAATCTTACTTGAACTTGTTTTTGTGTCATGATCCTACTTCAAGAACTTTCAAGCCATCCAAGATCCTTTGAAGCTAGATCATTTCTTGTCACTTCCAGTAGGTTTACCTACTAAACTTGAGGTAGTAATGATGTTCATAACATCATTCGATTCATATATATAAAACTATCTTATTCGAAGGTTTAAACTCGTAATCACTAGAACATAGTTTAGTTAATTCTAAACTTGTTCGCAAACAAAAGTTAATCCTTCTAACTTGACTTTTAAAATTAACTAAACACATGTTATATATCTATATGATATGCTAACTTAATGATTTAAAACCTGGAAACACGAAAAACACCGTAAAACCGGATTTACGCCGTCGTAGTAACACCGCGGGCTGTTTTGGGTTAGTTAATTAAAAACTATGATAAACTTTGATTTAAAAGCTGTTATTCTGAGAAAATGATTATTATTATGAACATGAAACTATATCCAAAAATTATGGTTAAACTCAAAGTGGAAGTATGTTTTCTAAAATGGTCATCTAGACGTCGTTCTTTCGACTGAAATGACTACCTTTACAAAAATGACTTATAACTTATTTTTCCGACAATAAACCTATACTTTTCTGTTTAGATTCATAAAATAGAGTTCAATATGAAACCATAGCAATTTGATTCACTCAAAACGGATTTAAAATGAAGAAGTTATGGGTAAAACAAGATTGGATAATTTTTCTCATTTTAGCTACGTGAAAATTGGTAACAAATCTATTCCAACCATAACTTAATCAACATGTATTGTATATTATGTAATCTTGAGATACCATAGACACGTATACAATGTTTCGACCTATCATGTTGACACATCTATATATATTTCGGAACAACCATAGACACTCTATATGTGAATGTTGGAGTTAGCTATACAGGGTTGAGGTTGATTCCAAAATATGTATAGTTTGAGTTGTGATCAATACTGAGATACGTATACACTGGGTCGTGGATTGAATCAAGATAATATTTATCGATTTATTTTCTGTATATCTAACTGTGGACAACTAGTTGTAGGTTACTAACGAGGACAGCTGATTTAATAAACTTAAAACATCAAAATATATTAAAAGTGTTGTAAATATATTTTGAACATACTTTGATATATATGTATATATTGTTATAGGTTCGTGAATCAACCAGTGGCCAAGTCTTACTTCCCGACGAAGTAAAAATCTGTGAAAGTGAGTTATAGTCCCACTTTTAAAATCTAATATTTTTGGGATGAGAATACATGCAGGTTTTATAAATGATTTACAAAATAGACACAAGTACGTGAAACTACATTCTATGGTTGAATTATCGAAATCGAATATGCCCCTTTTTATTAAGTCTGGTAATCTAAGAATTAGGGAACAGACACCCTAATTGACGCGAATCCTAAAGATAGATCTATTGGGCCTAACAAACCCCATCCAAAGTACCGGATGCTTTAGTACTTCGAAATTTATATCATATCCGAAGGGTGTCCCGGAATGATGGGGATATTCTTATATATGCATCTTGTTAATGTCGGTTACCAGGTGTTCACCATATGAATGATTTTTATCTCTATGTATGGGATGTGTATTGAAATATGAAATCTTGTGGTCTATTGTTACGATTTGATATATATAGGTTAAACCTATAACTCACCAACATTTTTGTTGACGTTTAAAGCATGTTTATTCTCAGGTGAATACTAAGAGCTTCCGCTGTTGCATACTAAAATAAGGACAAGATTTGGAGTCCATGTTTGTATGATACTGTGTAAAAACTGCATTCAAGAAACTGATTTCGATGTAACATATTTGTATTGTAAACCATTATGTAATGGTCGTGTGTAAACAGGATATTTTAGATTATCATTATTTGATAATCTACGTAAAGCTTTTTAAACCTTTATTTATGAAATAAAGGTTATGGTTTGTTTTAAAAATGAATGCAGTCTTTGAAAAACGTCTCATATAGAGGTCAAAACCTCGCAACGAAATCAATTAATATGGAACGTTTTTAATCAATAAGAACGGGACATTTCAGTTGGTATCCGAGCGTTGGTCTTAGAGAACCAGAATTTTGCATTAGTGTGTCTTATCGAGTTTGTTAGGATGCATTAGTGAGTCTGGACTTCGACCGTGTTTACTTGAAAAATGATTGCTTAACAAATTTTGTTGGAAACTATATATTTTTAACATGTGAATATTATGTGATATATTAATCTCTTAACGCGTTTGATATTATGTGATAGATGTCTACCTCTAGAACAAGTCCCATTGACTCACCTAATAATAATGAAGAGTCAAATGTAAATTAGAATGATTCGTGGACTGATTCACAAGTTCCCGAAGAGGAACCGGAAGAAGAGTCGGAACCGGAAGAAGAATCGGAACCGTAAGAAGAATCGGAACCAGATGAAGAAATAGAACCGGTGGGGGAAATAATAAAACGGTTAAGTAAAAGAAAATCCTCAACCAACCGACCAAGGTTAATTATGGTCAATGGTGTTTCCGCCAAGGAAGCAAAATATTGGGAGGATTACCAATTCTCCGATGAATCGGATTCCGACGAGAATTCCGATGATGTTATAGAAATTACCCCAACTGAATTTAAAAAGGCAAGAGAAAATAATAAGGGAAAAGGCATAAAAATAGAGAAATCTAATTCCAACCCCGATGAACTTTATATGTATCATCAACCCCCGAAGTCCTTAAGTTGTAACAATGACCCGGGAACCTCTAAACCACCAGGTTTTTCTAAACCAATGTGGATAACGACGGCTCATATTAGGGGAACATCATATATTCCTAGAAACTTGGCAAAACGAACCAAAACCGAAGAAGAAGAAACAAGCGAGTCGGAATAAGATAGTTGTATTCGTGTGGTGTAATATAAGTAATATAGTGTGCTTATGCTTTATGATATATGTAAAAAAATTGCTTGTATTAATAAGTATTTTTTTTTATGAATCTAACTCTTGTCTATTTTACAGTATAAAAACACAAAATGGATAGACAACCGAATATTTTAAGAGACCTACCCGGAGACATGATTGATGAAATATTTTAAGGCGAGATCAGTTTGTAAGACATTCGAAGAACGTTCCAAGAATGCCTTGGTTTATAAAAGGCTTTCGTTCGAAAGATGGGGGATATCACATTGGAAAATCCATAAGTTACGATGTGTTTACTTTGACGCATATATTGCGGGGAACCCAAATGCTATTTTACGCAATGGGTTATGAAATTATTTTGACTCAATATATCCGAATATTGGACTTCGTGATTTAGAAAAAGCGGCTAACATGCAACATAAAGAAGCATGTTATGCTTACGGATTAGTAATGTTCGCTTCTCACCAAAGTGAGAACAAGAACATCGGCCTACAACTATTAAACAAAACGTTCCCACAAGTGACGGAGTCGGTAATTGGGGTAAGAAATGAGGTTTTTAGATTGTTACGGGACTGTTGGACATTACGTAACCCTCGTCCCTTTGACGAAGTTACAACACGCTGTCTTATCAACGGCCATAACGGTTATGTTCCACAAGACCAAGGATGGGAAGTAGTCCTAGTAAAACCAGAATGCATGACTTGTTTCTGGACGTATGAATTACGTGTCTTTATTTCCTTTGCTGAACGACTTGTGTACTAGCTAGAATTATCTTCACAACTATCTTGTATCAAAGTTATTGTGTGCTATATTTCATGCTTTATGTAAAATAAGCGGTATTGTAAGTTTGTAAAATATTGTATAAAAGTTTGAACGCGAAATATTATTATAATCAGTTTTTCATATAGAATTGTAGTAGTTGAATTGTATATTAGCTACTAAGTATGAACTTAACGGGTAGGTACTACCCGAATTTAAACTTATAAAACGCTAATATGAAGAAAAAGCTTTTATAAATGAGTTCATATTATGCTACGAAATACTATTAACTACTCTTGATATTCTGTATGATTAACTTGTTCCATTTGACTATTTTGAAGGAAATGGCACCGACTACTCGACACACCGTGAATATGAATGAAGAGGAATTCCGTACTTTTCTAGCTTCAAACATAGCCACAGTACAGGCTGCGCTACATACCAACAATAACCTTGGATCTAGTAGTACAGGAAATCCTGTAGGATGCACCTACAAAGAATTCACTGCCTGCAAACCTTTGGAATTTGATGGAACCGAAGGACCGATCGGATTGAAACGGTGGACCGAGAAGGTCGAATCGGTGTTTGCCATAAGTAAGTGTACTGAAGAGGACAAAGTGAAGTACGCTACGCATACCTTCACAGGTTCTGCGTTAACATGGTGGAATACCTATCTAGAGCAAGTGGGACAAGACGATGCGTACGCACTACCGTGGTCAGCATTCAAGCACTTGATGAACGAGAAGTACCGTCACAGAACCGAGGTCAATAAGCTCAAGACAGAACTTAGAGGGTTACAAACCCAAGGATTTGATATTACCACATACGAAAGACGATTCACAGAATTGTGCCTATTGTGTCCGGGAGCATTCGAAGATGAGGAAGAGAAGATCGACGCATTTGTGAAAGGATTACCGGAAAGAATCCAAGAAGATATAAGTTCACACGAGCCCGCCTCCATACAACAGGCATGTAGAATGGCTCATAAACTAGTGAACCAGATTGAAGAAAGAATTAAAGAACAGACTGCTGAAGAGGCCAATGTGAAGCAAGTCAAAAGAAAATGGGAGGAAAATGGTGATAAGAATCACCAATACAACAACAACAGCAATTACAACAATAATCGCAACAATTATCCCAACAATCGCAACATCAATCGCAACTACAACAAACGGCCCAACAACAACAACAACAACAACAACAGCAACTACAACAATCATCCCAACAACAATAATAACCGCAACAACAACAACAACAATCAGAAGCAGCTATGCCAAAGGTGTGAAAAGTATCACTCGGGGTTCTGCACCAAATTTTGCAATAAGTGTAAAAGAAATGGTCATAGCGCGGCGAAGTGTGAGGTCTACGGACCAGGGGTTAATAGAACGAACGGAACAAATGGTGTCGGAACGAGTAATGGCGGAGCAAGTAGTGTCGGAGCAAGTTATGCCAATGTAGTTTGTTATAAATGTGGAAAACCGGGCCACATTATTAGAAATTGCCCGAACCAGGAGAACACGAATGGACAAGGCCGCGGAAGAGTTTTCAATATTAATGCGGCAGAGGCACAGGAAGACCCGGAGCTTGTTACGGGTACGTTTCTTATTGACAATAAATCTGCTTACGTTTTATTTGATTCGGGTGCGGATAGA
The DNA here is from genome assembly GCF_046630445.1 of Rutidosis leptorrhynchoides. NCBI lineage: Eukaryota > Viridiplantae > Streptophyta > Magnoliopsida > Asterales > Asteraceae > Rutidosis > Rutidosis leptorrhynchoides. The sequence continues at coordinate 613,470,574 of NC_092335.1, forward strand.
AGCTATATGAGTAGAGATTTTTGTGCTAAATTAAGTTATCCATTGACGCTTTTGGATAGTAAATTTTTACTCGAATTAGCAAATGGTAAATTAATTTCAGCAGATAATATATGTCGGAATCGAGAAATTAAACTGGTTAGCGAAACATTTAAGATTGATTTGATACCAGTAGAGTTAGGGAGTTTTGATTTGATAATCGGTATAGACTGGTTGAAAGAAGTGAAAGCAGAGATCGTTTGTTACAAAAATGCAATTCGCATTATACGAGAAAAAGGAAAACCCTTAATGGTGTACGGAGAAAAGGGCAACACGAAGCTACATCTTATTAGTAATTTGAAGGCACAAAAACTAATAAGAAAAGGTTGCTATGCTGTTCTAGCACACGTCGAGAAAGTACAAACTGAAGAAAAGAGCATCAATGATGTTCCCATTGCAAAAGAATTTCCCGATGTATTTCCGAAAGAATTACCGGGATTACCCCCACATCGATCCGTTGAATTTCAAATAGATCTTGTACCAGGAGCTGCACCAATAGCTCGTGCTCCTTACAGACTCGCACCCAGCGAGATGAAAGAACTGCAAAGCCAATTACAAGAACTTTTAGAGCGTGGTTTCATTCGACCAAGCACATCACCGTAGGGAGCTCCTGTTTTGTTTCTCAAGAAGAAAGATGGTACATTCAGGTTGTGTATCGACTACCGAGAGTTGAACAAACTTACCATCAAGAACCGCTACCCACTACCGAGAATTGACGACTTATTTGATCAACTACAAGGCTCGTCTGTTTATTCAAAGATTGACTTACATTCCGGGTATCATCAAATGCGGGTGAAAGAAGATGATATTCCAAAGACTGCTTGCAGAACACGTTACGGTCATTACGAGTTTATGGTCATGCCGTTTGGTTTAACTAATGCACCAGCTGTGTTCATGGACCTTATGAACCGAGTGTGTGGACCATACCTTGACAAGTTTGTCATTGTTTTCATTGATGACATACTTATTTACTCAAAGAATGACCAAGAAAACGGTGAACATTTGAGAAAGGTGTTAGAAGTATTGAGGAAGGAAGAATTATACGCTAAGTTTTCAAAGTGTGCATTTTGGTTGGAAGAAGTTCAATTCCTCGGTCACATAGTGAACAAAGAAGGTATTAAGGTGGATCCGGCAAAGATAGAAACTGTTGAAAAGTGGGAAACCCCGAAAACTCCGAAACACATACGCCAGTTTTTAGGACTAGCTGGTTACTGCAGAAGGTTCATCCAAGACTTTTCCAGAATAGCAAAACCCTTGACTGCATTAACGCATAAAGGGAAGAAATTTGAATGGAATGATGAACAAGAGAAAGCGTTTCAGTTATTGAAGAAAAAGCTAACTACGGCACCTATATTGTCATTGCCTGAAGGGAATGATGATTTTGTGATTTATTGTGACGCATCAAAGCAAGGTCTCGGTTGTGTATTAATGCAACAAACGAAGGTGATTGCTTATGCGTCTAGACAATTGAAGATTCACGAGCAAAATTATACGACGCATGATTTGGAATTAGGCGCGGTTGTTTTTGCATTAAAGACTTGGAGGCACTACTTATATGGGGTCAAAAGTATTATATATACCGACCACAAAAGTCTTCAACACATATTTAATCAGAAACAACTGAATATGAGGCAGCGTAGGTGGATTGAATTGTTGAATGATTACGACTTTGAGATTCGTTACCACCCGGGGAAGGCAAATGTGGTAGCCGATGCCTTGAGCAGGAAGGACAGAGAACCCATTCGTGTAAAATCTATGAATATAATGATTCACACTAACCTTACTACTCAAATAAAGGAGGTACAACAAGGAGTTTTAAAAGAGGGAAATTTAAAGGATGAAATACCCAAAGGATCGGAGCAGCATCTTAATATTCGGGAAGACGGAACCCGGTATAGGGCTGAAAGGATTTGGGTACCAAAATTTGGAGATATGAGAGAAATGGTACTTAGAGAAGCTCATAAAACCAGATACTCAATACATCCTGGAACGGGGAAGATGTACAAGGATCTCAAGAAACATTTTTGGTGGCCGGGTATGAAAGCCGATGTTGCTAAATATGTAGGAGAATGTTTGACGTGTTCTAAGGTCAAAGCTGAGCATCAGAAACCATCAGGTCTACTTCAACAACACGAAATCCCAGAATGGAAATGGGAAAACATTACCATGGATTTCATCACTAAATTGCCAAGGACTGCAAGTGGTTTTGATACTATTTGGGTAATAGTTGATCGTCTCACCAAATCAGCACACTTCCTGCCAATAAGAGAAGATGATAAGATGGAGAAATTAGCACGGCTGTATTTGAAGGAAGTCATCTCCAGACATGGAATACCAATCTCTATTATCTCTGATAGGGATGGCAGATTTATTTCAAGATTCTGGCAGACATTACAGCAAGCATTAGGAACTCGTCTAGACATGAGTACCGCCTATCATCCACAAACTAATGGGCAGAGCGAAAGGACGATACAAACGCTTGAAGACATGCTACGAGCATGTGTTATTGATTTCGGAAACAGTTGGGATCGACATCTACCGTTAGCAGAATTTTCCTACAACAACAGCTACCATTCAAGCATTGAGATGGCACCGTTTGAAGTACTTTATGGTAGAAAGTGCAGGTCTCTGATTTGTTGGAGTGAAGTGGGGGATAGACAGATTACGGGTCCGGAGATTATACAAGAAACTACGGAGAAGATCATCCAAATTCAACAACGGTTGAAAACCGCCCAAAGTCGACAAAAGAGCTACGCTGACATTAAAAGAAAAGATATAGAATTTGAAATTGGAGAGATGGTCATGCTTAAAGTTGCACCTTGGAAAGGCGTTGTTCGATTTGGTAAACGAGGGAAATTAAATCCAAGGTATATTGGACCATTCAAGATTATTGATCGTGTCGGACCAGTAGCTTACCGACTTGAGTTACCTCAACAACTCGCGGCTATACATAACACTTTCCACGTCTCGAATTTGAAGAAATGTTTTGCTAAAGAAGATCTCACTATTCCGTTAGATGAAATCCAAATCAACGAAAAACTCCAATTCATCGAAGAACCCGTCGAAATAATGGATCGTGAGGTTAAAAGACTTAAGCAAAACAAGATACCAATTGTTAAGGTTCAATGAAATGCTCGTAGAGGACCCGAGTTCACCTGGGAGCGTGAAGATCAGATGAAGAAGAAATACCCGCATCTATTTCCAGATGATTCGTCAACACCTTCAACAGCTTAAAATTTCGGGACGAAATTTATTTAACGGGTAGGTACTGTAGTGACCCGAACTTTTCCATGTTTATATATATTAATTGAGATTGATATTTACGTGATTAAATGTTTCCAACATGTTAAGCAATCAAACTTGTTAAGACTTGATTAATTGAAATAAGTTTCATATAGACAATTGACCACCCAAGTTGACCGGCGATTCACGAACGTTAAAACTTGTAAAAACGACATGACGATATATATATGGACATACATATGGTTAACATGAAATTATGATAAGTAAGTATCTCCATAAGTATATTAACAATGAGTTATATACATATAAACAAGACTACTAACTTAAGGATTTCGAAACGAGACATATATGTAACGATTATCGTTGTAACGACATTTAAATGTATATATATCATATTAAGATATATTAATATATCATAATATCATGATAATATAATAATTTAACATCTCATTAGATATAATAAACAATGGGTTAACAACATTAATTGAGATCGTTAACTTAAAGGTTTCAAAACAACACTTACATGTAACGACTAACGATGACTTAACGACTCAGTTAAAATGTATATACATGTAGTGTATTTAGATGTATTAAAATACTTTTGGAAGACTTCAAGACATATATCAAAACACTCATACTTAACAAAAATGGTTACAGTTACTTTCCCATTCTTTTCTTTCATCAAGAATTCTAGTCGTATTCTTACCCGTATTATACACAGCTTCAAAACGTACTTACTATGGGTATATACCAATAGGAACTAGTATGGGATTCCACTCTTGATTATGTCATGTATGACTAATCAATTTTAACTTCTACCATGAGCTAGTCAACTAACTAGAACTCCTTTTAACCCCACTCACCACTCACCAATTACCACTCATCATTCACTCCATTTCACTTCCAATTCTCTTTCTAATTCTCTCTCAACACACACACACTATTATGAACGTATTTTTCCAGTAGTTAATCATCATCTTCATCAAAAATCACTTCAAGAATCAAGCTATAATCATCATAGGAAGAACACTTCAAGAACACTTCAAAAATCCCTTCAAGTTTACTAATTTACTTCCAAGCTTTCTAATCCATTCCAAGTAATCATCTAAGATCAAGAAACCTTTGTTATATACAGTAGGTTATCTTTCTTATTCAAGGTAATATTCATATTCAAACTTTGATTCAATTTCTATAACTATAAACTATCTTAATTCGAGTAAAAATCTTACTTGAACTTGTTTTTGTGTCATGATCCTACTTCAAGAACTTTCAAGCCATCCAAGATCCTTTGAAGCTAGATCATTTCTTGTCACTTCCAGTAGGTTTACCTACTAAACTTGAGGTAGTAATGATGTTCATAACATCATTCGATTCATATATATAAAACTATCTTATTCCTAGGTTTAAACTCGTAATCACTAGAACATAGTTTAGTTAATTCTAAACTTGTTCGCAAACAAAAGTTAATACTTCTAACTTGGCTTTTAAAATTAACTAAACACATGTTCTACATCTATATGATATGCTAACTCAATGATTTAAAACCTGGAAACACGAAAAACACCGTAAAACCGGATTTACGCCGTCGTAGTAACACCGCGGGCTGTTTTGGGTTAGTTAATTAAAAACTATGATAAACTTTGATTTAAAAGTTGTTATTCTGAGAAAATGATTATTATTATGAACATGAAACTATATCCAAAAATTATGGTTAAACTCAAAGTGGAAGTATGTTTTCTAAAATGGTCATCTAGACGTCGTTCTTTCGACTGAAATGACTACCTTTACAAAAATGACTTGTAACTTATTTTTCCAACTATAAACCTATACTTTTTCTGTTTAGATTCATAAAATAGAGTTCAATATGAAACCATAGCAATTTGATTCACTCAAAACGGATTTAAAATGAAGAAGTTATGGGTAAAACAAGATTGGATAATTTTTCTCATTTTAGCTACGTGAAAATTGGTAACAAATCTATTCCAACCATAACTTAATCAACTTGTATTGTATATTATGTAATCTTGAGATACCATAGACACGTATACAATGTTTCGACCTATCATGTCGACACATTTATATATATTTCGGAACAACCATAGACACTCTATATGTGAATGTTGGAGTTAGCTATACAGGGTTGAGGTTGATTCCAAAATATGTATAGTTTGAGTTGTGATCAATACTGAGATACGTATACACTGGGTCGTGGATTGAATCAAGATAATATTTATCGATTTATTTTCTGTATATCTAACCGTGGACAACTAGTTGTAGGTTACTAACGAGGACAGCTGATTTAATAAACTTAAAACATCAAAATATATTAAAAGTGTTGTAAATATATTTTGAACATACTTTGATATATATGTATATATTGTTATAGGTTCGTGAATCAACCAGTGGTCAAGTCTTACTTCCCGACGAAGTAAAAATCTGTGAAAGTGAGTTATAGTCCCACTTTTAAAATCTAATATTTTTGGGATGAGAATACATGCAGGTTTTATAAATGATTTACAAAATAGACACAAGTACGTGAAACTACATTCTATGGTTGAATTATCGAAATTGAATATGCCCCTTTTTATTAAGTCTGGTAATCTAAGAATTAGGGAACAGACACCCTAATTGACGCGAATCCTAAAGATAGATCTATTGGGCCTAACAAACCCCATCCAAAGTACCGGATGCTTTAGTACTTCGAAATTTATATCATATCCGAAGGGTGTCCCGGAATGATGGGGATATTCTTATATATGCATCTTGTTAATGTCGGTTACCAGGTGTTCACCATATGAATGATTTTTATCTCTATGTATGGGATGTGTATTGAAATATGAAATCTTGTGGTCTATTGTTACGATTTGATATACATAGGTTAAACCTATAACTCACCAACATTTTTGTTGACGTTTAAAGCATGTTTATTCTCAGGTGAATACTAAGAGCTTCCGCTGTTGCATACTAAAATAAGGACAAGATTTGGAGTCCATGTTTGTATGTTACTGTGTAAAAACTGCATTCAAGAAACTGATTTCGATGTAACATATTTGTATTGTAAACCATTATGTAATGGTCGTGTGTAAACAGGATATTTTAGATTATCATTATTTGATAATCTACGTAAAGTTTTTTAAACCTTTATTTATGAAATAAAGGTTATGGTTTGTTTTAAAAATGAATGCAGTCTTTGAAAAACGTCTCATATAGAGGTCAAAACCTCGCAACAAAATCAATTAATATGGAACGTTTTTAATCAATAAGAACGGGACATTTCAATATTAATATATCATAATATCATGATAATATAATAATTTAACATCTCATTAGATATAATAAACATTGAGTTAAAAACATTTAACAAGATCGTTAACTTAAAGGTTTCAAATCAACATTTGCATGTAACGATTAACGATGACTTAACGACTCAGTTAAAATGTATATACATGTAGTGTTTTAATATGTATTCATACACTTTTGAAAGACTTCTAGACATATATCAAAGTACTTCTACTTAACAAAAATGCTTACAATTACATCCTCGTTCAGTTTCATCAACAATTCTACTCGTATGCACCCGTATTCGTACTAGTACAATACACATCTTTTAGATGTATATACTATTGGTATATACACTCCAATGATCAGCTCTTAGCAGCCCATGTGAGTCACCTAACACATGTGGGAATCATCATTTGGCAACTAGCATGAAATATCTCATAAAATTATAAAAATATGAGTAATCATTCATGACTTATTTACATGAAAACAAAATTACACATCCTTTATATCTAATCCATATACCAACGACTACAAACACCTAAAAACACTTTCATTCTTCAATTTTCTTCATCTAAGTGATCTCTCTCAAGTTCTATCTTCAAGTTCTAAGTGTTCTTCATAAATTCTATAAGTTCTAGTTTCATAAAATCAAGAATACTTCCAAGTTTGCTAGCTTACTTCCAATCTTGTAAAGTGATCATCCAACCTCAAGAAATATTTCTTATTTGCAGTAATATATCTTTCTAATACAAGGTAATACTCATATTCAAACTTTGGTTCAATTTCTATAACTATAACAATCTTATTTCGAGTGATGATCTTACTTGAATTTGTTTTCGTGTCATGATTCTGTTTCAAGAACTTTCAAGCCATCCAAGGATCCTTTGAAGCTAGATCTATTTGTCTCTTTTTCAGTAGGTTTATCCAAAAAAATTGAGGTAGTAATGATGTTCTTAACATCATTCGATTCATACATATAAAGCTATCATATTCGAAGGTTTAAACTTGAAATCACTAGAACATAGTTTAGTTAATTCTAAACTTGTTCGCAAACAAAAGTTAATCCTTCTAACTTGACTTTTAAAATCAACTAAACACATGTTCTATATCTATATGATATGCTAACTTAATGATTTAAAACCGAAAAACACGAAAAACACCGTAAAACCGGATATACGCCGTTGTAGTAACACCGGGGGCTGTTTTGGTTTGGATAATTAAAAACTATGATAAACTTTGATTTAAAAGTTGTTCTTCTGGAAAAATGATTTTTCTTATGAACATGAAACTATATCCAAAAATCATGGTTAAACTCAAAGTGGAAGTATGTTTTCCAAAATGGTCATCTAGACGTCGTTCTTTCGACTGAAATGACTACCTTTACAAAAATGACTTGTAACCTGTAATTCTGATTATAAACTTATACTTTTTCTGTATAGATTCATAAATTTAAGTTTAATATGAAACCATAGCAATTTGATTCACTCAAAACGGATTTAAAATGAAGAAGTTATGGGTAAAACAAGATTGGTTATTTGTGCTTGTTGTAGCTACGTGAAAATTGGTAACAAATCTATATTAATCATATCCTAGCTAACTTATATTGTATTATACATGTATTCTAATATATTATGTAATCTTGGGATACCATAGACACGTATGCAAATGTTTTGACATATCATATCGACCCATCTATATATTTTATTTGGAATAACCATAGACACTCTATATGCAGTAATGTTGGAGTTAGCTATACAGGGTTGAGGTTGATTCCAAAAATATATATAGTTTGAGTTGTGATCTAGCCTGAGACATGTATACACTGGGTCGTGGATTGATTCAAGATAATATATATCGATTTATTTCTGTACATCTAATTATGGACAACTAGTTGTAGGTTACTAACGCGGACAGCTGACTTAATACGCTCAAATCTTTAAAATATAATAAAAATGGTTGTAATCATATTTTGATCATACTTTGATATATATGTACATATTTGTATAGGTTCGTGAATCGATCCGTGGCCAAGACTTATTTTCGTGGAAGGAAATATCTGTGAAAGTGAGTTATAGTCCCACTTTTAAAATCTAATATTTTTGGGATGAGAATACATGCAGGTTTTAAAAATAATTTACAAAATAGACACAAGTACGTGAAACTACATTCTATGGTTGAATTATCGAAATCGAATATGCCCTTTTTTATTAAGTCTGGTAATCTAAGAATTAGGGAACAGACACACTAATTGACGAGAATCCTAAAGATAGATCTATTGGGCCTAACAAACCCCATCCAAAGTACCAGATGCTTTAGTACTTCGAAATTTATATCATATCCGAAGGGTGTCCCGGAATGATGGGGATATTCTTATATATGCATCTTGTTAATGTCGGTTACCAGGTGTTCACCATATGAATGATTTTTATCTCTATGTATGGGATGTGTATTGAAATATGAAATCTTGTGGTATATTGTTACGATTTGATATATATGGGTTAAACCTATAACTCACCAACATTTTTGTTGACGTTTAAAGCATGTTTATTCTCAGGTGAATACTAAGAGCTTCCGCTGTTGCATACTAAAATAAGGACAAGATTTGGAGTCCATGTTTGTATGATATTGTGTAAAAACTGCATTCAAGAAACATATGTCGATGTAATATATTTCTATTGTAAACCATTATGTAATGGTTGTGTGTAAACAGTATATTTTAGATTATCATTATTTGATAATCTACGTAATGTTTTTAAACCTTTATTGATAAAATAAAGGTTATGGTTGTTTTAAAAATGAATGCAGTCTTTGAAAAACGTCTCATATAGAGGTCAAAACCTCGCAACGAAATCAATTAATATGGAACGTTTATAATCAATATGAACGGGACATTTCACATTAAGCTTTAAACCTAGCCATAATCTATCATAAGACAAAAAAATGCATACACACTCTTCCTCCCTCCCAAAACCACGACCTAAATCAGCCCCAAACTCTCTTATATCCATTTATTACTTCCAAGGCCAAGAACACATCGATTAGTTGCTTGTTTGCTAGCCAGTACACGAATTCTTACTCCTCTCATTCTCCTCTACACGTGGATACAAGTAATTTCTTGATTGGTGGTAAAATCTCACAAACCCTAATCTTATTAAGTATGATTTTGATCAATTATATAGTGTACAAGGATCTAGTGCTCAATTGATTGTCATTACATACGTTGTTAGTCGTTATTTTGCGCGATTGATGTATTTTGTTTGAATCACGAATTGATTTGCTATGAATCTGATGAGATGAGTTTAATTATTATTTGTATAATTTATCTAGATGGATATATCTCTAAAAATTAATAAATATGGGCTTTGGAATTGCATGATTTCGTTACCGAATGTGTTAGTTATGATCAATTGAAGTTTTTGCTAGGGTTTTGCATGCAATACGAATTTTTTGAGATTTATGCTTTATGAATTAGTCATTGAAATGCTAATCACTTGATTCCTTGTTAAAAATAACTGAAGATAGACTTAGGAATCATGCTAATTGGTTATGTATAGCTCTCGGTATGATTAAACAAAAATGATGTCTTGTATTGCTCGGAAACTGTTTTCATATGCACACGAAATGACCTCACATGAACTATAAATTGTTTGAGACCTTGATATTCTGGAATATTGTCATTTAGGTGTTCCTAAACACATTTCATTGGTATGAAAGCTTCTGAAACCATTTTTTGCTATGTGTTATGTGAATTACCAAATGACATGTTTAAATGTGGTCTAAATCAGAAGATCTGTAGAGATATGCAAAACTGCACAAAATGGCTACATGGATTTCTTTGATTATTTTAACACTGAAAATATGGAGTGTCTAGAGTCATCTTCAATTGGTTGTTGGTTAATAGCTATTTTTTAAATTAAATGAAAATTTTTCTAAAACTGTTGCGCGAGCAGAAATAGATTTGGTAAACCTTAACTGAACCTTATCTGAAACCTGACTTGTAGACATTGTATGAAGGCATGACTAGGCTTTTGGAAAAGTTTATGAGTCTAGTTATGATCTGGAGTTTGCCATATTACCATGATTTATGTTCTATGAATTATGTTCGTTGTATACAACTTGTGCATGCTTTTATGCGATACGATAAACTGTGAACGCGTACTTGACAAACTGTGAGCTAAAACATGCTAGTTGACTTAGGATTGACATGTTGACTAAGATTGCATGACCTAATGAGATGATTGGCTTTAGTTGACACTTTAACCAAGTTGACTTTTAGTTTGACTTTTAGTTTGACTTTTGTTGACTTGCTTGGATTAGTTGACTTTTGCTTACATGATTGAGTCAGTCTGAGCACTAGGACTACGCGTACACTATGGGTTGACATAGTGTGACCTATGTAATTACTTAAGGTAATCTAATTGATTAGGTTGCATTATACGGTTGTGATCGTCCGGCTACGGTACTGTTTTACTATGCTTTTACTGTGCTTTTCAAGGTGAGTCTACAGTGCCATTTTCTTTAACATTTTTGGGATGAGATAACATATTTCAAATTGTTTTACATATTAGGCACGAGTAATTTAAACGAATATACATATGAGTTCAGAACAAACATCCCTTAGCTTGATTATATTAATTACTTTACGTAAACTCGACTTATAGGGACGGTACCGTTAGATTTAACAAACCTTGCCCCAACGCACGAGGGTGCTTATGTAGTTGTAACTTGTACACTTTACCGGTGTATGCTTAAAAAGGGTAAAAGGAAGAAGCTCGTCGAATGATCTATCCGTAGGTTAAAGTCTTATAATCAAGTGCTCATGACAAATGTATACTTTTACGAAGCTTACAAAGAAAATCTGTTGGTCGAAGTTACGATAAATGTTAACAAAGAATTATTACACTGGATACTGTTTTTCAGACTGTGCTTTATGCTACTTAAACCTGAGGTTTACGAATTAGAAACTAGGTATGGTAATGTCTATAAACATTTGAAACAAAACCTTTTTGATGTCACACACAGTTGAAACTTGACGTCGCTGATTACAAATAGTTTAACACTTGAAATTTGTTGTATGCAAACTTTTGACATTAAACCTTGGTGGTTTTATAATGATAAATGTTTACTAATTTATGAATACTGATTTTCGGATACCGAATACTGTTAAATGATTCTGATAACTGATTTTTCGATAAACGAGTTTTGGAAACTGTTTTATGAAACATATGAGAACTATTTACTTAAACCTGTAGATTCACTCAACTTTATGTTGACCCGTTTTGCATGTTTTATCTCAGGTATTAATTGCTTCCGCTGTAGAACATTGCTGTTACATAGAAGTCAAGCCAAGCACTGGAACCAGAGTTAACATTCTGTTAGTGTTCTGAAGGGGTGTTATAGTTAGGAATTGTGAGACATCCCTACCCAAGACTACCCCCAAGATCTAAAGACCCGGGCAGTTAATAATAATTTGGTTATCACAACAATTGCCCATCCTAGTCAATCATTGTCAGGCAACTCAACCAAGAAAAACCCTGCACCATCCACCAAGGATAGGAGGGGTGGTTCTCTGAAAGATTCAATGAAAAGAACAACTGTTAAAAACAGGAGTGGTAGACCGATAGAACAAGAGTCAGAAACAACCAAAAACCTACAATAACCCAAAATTCATAACACTAAACATCGGTTGGATTCTGCCACTGATAAGTTTGTGTGCACTGTATCTAGTGGTTTGTCAATGACTCAAAAGCGAAATAGTCACAAGTAAGCTCGTCGGGACAAACAGTCCTACTTTAACCTGATCAATGTTGAGACCAAGTCACCTAATGCTTCAATGTCTACACCTCAGACGGTTGAAAAGCAGGTTACTTTTTCAAAGGCCCCCATACCAACCAATCAAGGATCTCCAAAGTCAACGACGACTTCGAGAAAAACATCATTGATGTAATGACCCGAACTTTTCCATGTTTATATATATTAAATGAAATTGATATTTACATGATTAAGTGTTTCCAACATGTTAAGCAATCAAACTTGTTAAGACTTGATTAATTGAAATAGGTTTTATATAGACAATTGACCACCCAAGTAGACCGGCGATTCACGAACGTTAAAACTTGTAAAAACTATATGATGACATACATATGGATATATATATATATATATATATAGTTATCATGATATTATGATAAGTATGTACCTCATTAAGTATTTTAACAATGAGTTATATACATAAAAATGAGACTATTGAATTAAGAAACTTGAAAACGGTATATATAACGATTATCGTTATAACAACGTCTTACTAATTACATATGAATCATTTTAAGATATTGATACACTATATATAAACATGTTAAATGATAAGTAAACTTATCATTAAGTATAATAACAATGAACTACATATGTAAAAACAAGACTACTAACTTAAGGATTTCGAAACGAGACATATATGTAACGATTATCATTGTAACGAAAATTAACTGTATATATATCATATTAAGATATATTAATACATCATTATATCATGATAATGTAATAATTTAACATCTCATTAGATATAATAAACAATGTGTTAACAACATTTAACAAGATCGTTAACTTAAAGGTTTCAAAACAACATTTACTTGTAACGACTAACGATGACTTAACGACTCAGTTAAAATGTATATACATGTAGTGTTTTAATATGTATTCATACACTTTGAAAGACTTCAAGACACTTATCCAAGTACTTCTACTTAAAAAAAATGCTTACGATTACATCCTCATTCATTTTCATCAACAATTCTACTCGTATGCACTCGTATTTGTACTTGTACAATACACAGCTTCTAAATGTATTTACTATTGGTATATACACTCCAATGATCAGCTCTTAGCAGCCCATGTGAGTCACCTAACCATGTGGGTACCATCATTTAACATCTATCATGACTTATGAGCAAGGAAACAAAAACAAGAACTCCTTTTAACCCCACTCACCTTCACCACTCACCACCTACTCCATTTCACTTCCAATTTTCTTCCCAATTCTCTCTCAAAACACACACACTCTTCCATGAATGTCTAAGTTACTATTTTTCCAGCAAAAATCATCAAATACAAGCTTTGTTATTTACCTATAATCATCATAAAAACAATTACTCAAGAACACATCAAGAACACTTCCAAGTTTACAAGTTTACTTCCAAGTTTCCTAATCCATTCCAAGCAATCATCTAAGATCAAGAAACCTTTGTTATTTATAGTAGGTTATCTTTCTAAATCAAGGTAATATTCATATTCAAGCTTTGATTCAATTTCTATAACTATAACTATCTTAATTCAAGTAATAATCTTACTTGAACTTGTTTTTGTGTCATGATTATATTTCAAGAACTTCCAAGCGATCAAAGATCCTTTGAAGATCAAGTTATTTTTTCATAATTTCCAGTAGGTTTACCTACTAAACTTGAGGTAGTAATGATGTTCATAACATCATTCGATTCATATATGTATAACTATCTTATTCGAAGATTTGAACATGTAATCACTAGAACATAGTTTAGTTAATTATAAACTTGTTCGCAAACAAAGTTAATCCTTCTAACTTGACTTTTAAAATCAACTAAACACATGTTCTATATCTATATGATATGCTAACTTAATGATTTAAAACCTGAAAACACGAAAAACACCGTAAAACTGGATATACGCCGTCGTAGTAACACCGCGGGTTGTTTTGGGTTAGATAATTAAAAACTATGATAAACTTTGATTTAAAATTTGTTCTTCTGGGAAAATGATTTTTCTTATGAACATGAAACTATATCCAAAAATTGTGGTTAAACTCAAAGTGAAAGTATATTTTCCAAAATGGTCATCTAGACGTCGTTCTTTCGACTGAAATGACTATCTTTACAAAAATGACTTGTAACCTGTATTTCTGACTATAAACTTATACTTTTTCCATTTAGATTCATAAAATTAAGTTCAATATGAAACCATAGCAACTTGAATCACTCAAAACAGATTTGAAACGAAGAAGTTATGGGTAAAACAAGATTGGATAATTTTTCTTGTTGTAGCTACGTGAAAATTGGTAACAAATCTATATTAATCATATCCTAGCTAACTCATATTGTATTATACATGTATTCTAATATATTATGTAATCTTGGGATACCATAGACACGTATGAAAATGTTTTGACATATCATATCGACCCATGTATATATATGATTTGGAACAACCATAGACACTCTATATGCAGTAATGTTGGAGTTAGCTATACAGGGTTGAGGTTGATTCCAAAAATATATATACTTTGAGATGTGATCTAGCCTGAGACGTGTATACACTGGGTCATGGATTGATTCAAGATATATATATCGATTTATTTCTGTACATCTAACTGTGGACAACTAGTTGTAGGTTACTAACGAGGACAACTGACTTAATAAACTTAAAACATTAAAACGTATTAAAAATGTTGTAATTTTATTTTGAACATACTTTGATATATATATATGTACATATTTGTTATAGGTTCGTGAATCGACCAGTGGCCAAGTCTTACTTCCCGACGAAGTAAAAATCTAATATTTTTGGGATGAGAATACATGCAGGTTTATAAATGCTTTACAAAATAGACACAAGTACATGAAACTACTTTCTATGGTTGAACGATCGAAGCTGAATATGCCCCTTTTTACTTGGTAACCTAAGAATTAGTAAACCAGTCTACTAATTGACGCGAATCCTAAAGATAGATCTATTGGGCCCAACAAACCCCATCCGTTGTAGTGGATGCTTTAGTACTTCGATGTAGTTTTATCATGTTCGATGGATGTCCCAGAATGATAGGGGATATTCTTATATGCATCTTGTTAATGTCGATTACCAGGTGTTCAAACCATATGAATGATTTTTATCTCTATGAATGGGATGTATATTGAAATATGAAATCTTGTGGTCTATTATTACGATTTGATAAATATATAGGTTAAACCTATAACTCACCAACATTTTTGTTGACGTTTAAAGCATGTTTATTCTCAGGTGATTATTAAGAGCTTCCGCTATTGCATGCTAAAATAAGGACAAGATTTGGTGTCACCATGCTTGTATAATATTGTTTAAAACTGCATTCGAGATTTACTTTGTTGTAACATATTAATATTGTAAACCAATATGTATTGGTAGTGTGTAAGTGTGATATTTTTTAGATTATTATTTCTGAATAATCTAGGTGATGTCCTTTTAACCTTGTCGATAAAATAAAGGTTATGGTTTATTTTTAAAAATGAATGCAGTCTTTGAAAAACGTCTCATATAGAGGTCAAAACCTCGCAACGAAATCAATTAATATGGAACGTTTATAATCAATATGAACGGGACATTTCAGTTGGTATCCGAGCGTTGGTCTTAAAGAACCAGAATTTTTGCATTAGTGTGTCTTACCGAGTTTGTTAGGATGCATTAGTGAGTCTGGACTTCGACCGTGTTTTTCTTCAAAAACGATTGCTTAACATTTTTTTTGTTGGAAACTATATATTATTAACATTTAAATATTATGTGATATATTAATCTCTTAACGTGTTTGATATTGTGTGATAGATGTCTAACTCTAGTACAAATCCCATCGACTCACCTAATAATAATGAAGAGTCGAATATATTTTGGGAAGATTCACAAATTCCCTAAGAAGAACCGGAAGAGGAGGAACCGGAAGAAGAGGAACCGGAAGAGGAGGAACCGGAAGAAGAAGAGGTTCCGGAGGAAGAAATATTGATACCTACAGTAAATCAATTAAATAAAAGAAAATCCTCAACCAACGGACCAAAGTTAAAAATGGTTAATGGTGTTTCCGCCGAGGAAGCAAAATATTGGGAAGATTACCAATTTTCCGATGAATCGGATCCCGATGAGGATTCTGATGATGTTA
The DNA here is from genome assembly GCF_046630445.1 of Rutidosis leptorrhynchoides. Taxonomy (NCBI): domain Eukaryota; kingdom Viridiplantae; phylum Streptophyta; class Magnoliopsida; order Asterales; family Asteraceae; genus Rutidosis; species Rutidosis leptorrhynchoides. The sequence continues at coordinate 613,487,063 of NC_092335.1, forward strand.
TAGAAATTACCTCAACCCAATTTAATAAAGCAAAAGAAAATAATAAGGGAAAAGGTATAAAAATGGAGAAACCTGATTCCAACCCCGATGAACTTTATATGTATCGGCAACATCCGTATTTCCTAAATTGTAACAATAACCCGGGAACCTCTAAACCACCAGGTTTTTCTAAACCATTGTTGAAAACGATGGCTCGTATTAGAGGAACACCATATATCCCTAGAAAATTAGGAAAACGAACCAAGTCCGAAGAAGAAGAAACCAGTGATTCAGATTAGAAGGTTGTAATCATGTTGTGTATTATATGTATTGTAGTGTGCTTTTACTTTTATGTTCTATGTAAAAATTGCTTGTATTGTTTGTTAATTATCTTTTACGAATCTAATCCTTGTCTATTTTACAGAATAAAAACAAAATGGACGTTAAGGGTAGACAACTGAATATTTTAGAAGACCTACCAGAGGATATGATTGAGGAAATCTTGTCTAGAGTCGTTCGGAATTCATCAGCACATTTAGTTATGGCGAAATTAACTTGTCAAATATTTGAAAGACTTTCCAGAAATGCCTTAGTTTATAAAAGGCTTTCCTTTGATAGGTGGGGCATATCACATTGGGGAGACCGTAAGTTACGCCGTGTTTTCTTTAAAGCGTTAAATGCGGGGAACCCAAATGCAATTTTACGCTACGGGTTGAGAACCTACTTTGACTCAACATATCCCAACATAAGATTTCGTAAGTTAGAAAGAGCTTCTAACATGCAACATAAAGAAGAATGTTATACTTACGGGTTAGTGATGTTCGATTCTTACCAAAGTGAGAAAAAGAATATCGGATTACAACTTTTAAATAAAACCTTCCCACAAGTGACGGATTCAGTAGTTGGGGTGAGAAACAAGGTTTTTAGATTATTACGGGGCTGTTGGACATTACGAAACCCTCGTCCTTTTGACGACATTACAACATACTGCCTAGCAAATGGTCATAACGGTTACTTTCCACAAGATCAAGGATGTAATGCCCCGTACAAAACCATCGTGTACGAATCATCAACAACATGATCATTACAAGGTTAAGTACTATATGCTGTAATTAAAGAAGTTGCATTCACGATAAAAAGGTGATGTCATAACCGACATCAAATGTTTTACATTTCAAAAGCATGCTTCACTAAATAGAAGCAAATAATAAGTATATGTGACCACAATGGTCGTTACAAGTCATAGTTCAAAAGTACGAATGTTTGAATGCAAAATAAAGTAGTTCATGCGATGACAACTCTAAGCAGCGGGTGTCTACAGCACGACTAGTACACAGCGGAAGCTAACCTCAAGCACCTGAGAAAAACATGCTTAAAAACGTCAACACAAAGGTTGGTGAGCTATAGTTTAAGTATAACAGTATGTAAGGTAGGCCACGAGATTTCAGTGCTACTAAGAGCGTTTCAAAACAGTATGATAAAGTATATGTTAACCGTGGGCACTTGGTAACTAACTTAACGTTTATACCCCCTGAAAGTACACTTGGCAAGTGCGTATGCCTACGAAGTATTAAACACTCATTAAATGCTAGCGCTACTAGCCCGAGTGGGGATGTCAAACCCTATGGATCCATATCTAAGATTCGCGTTCACGGTTCAAAAACCAATGATTAAACGTTACCGAGCTAAAGGGAATGTTTATGCCGTTGTATAACCCACACATATATAAGTTTAAGTACTCGTGCCTAGTATGTAAAACATAAAATCCGCATGTATTCTCAGTTCCCAAAATAAGTTAAAGTAAAAAGGGAATGCTATAAATCACAATGATAATGTAGTCGTAAAGTCGGTCCGGTAAAGGTGTGCAAGTAAACGGTCCGAAGGTCCTCAACCTAAGGCAAATAATACTAAGTTAGTAAATCGTATTAATAGGTTTAAAAGTATGTATTTAAGGTCTTAAGGGTCATCATCCTTCATCATTAAACAAAAGGCGTAAAGTAGGTTTCGTTTATGAAAGTAGTTTAAAACAAAGTCTGACTTCAGTCAGTCACCACGGCCTCTACCCTTACTGAATTAAGGTGAGACCAGTGGTCATGGCTCCGTCTATGAGTCCCTTAACTGTGGTAAAATTTACAGAAGCAAACTCATCTTCGTTTAACCGTGGTGACGGTTTAAGTGCGAGTAGGTCTGAAATTTCTGCACAACGTTAAAGGACATAGTGACGATCGGAGGGCCATAAATCCTAAACCGTAACTCGGATTAAGACGAGTCCTATATGAAAAGTTATCTACTCAAAAAGTTCTATCTAAAAATCAAGGTTAGAATAGCCCAGGTCTACTGGTCTGTTACAGAAACATCAGATCAATAGCTTTTGGACAGAAACAGTAAGTTTAAAAGGGTTCCGGTGGTCTTGGTGCTTGATGTTCATCATGGTTCTCATCCTTGATGCATATAGCTTCAAGTGTACAACTCATTGATGTATCTTCATCATCTTAACCAAGTCTTGACCATCATAACCCAAGTGCAAGTCTAAGACATGAAGCACAACTCACTTAAGAGTTGCATGTAGTTTTGATGAACCAAAGTTACATCAAAGTCTTAGGTTTCACACTTACATGAACTATAATAGAAATATTGAACTCTAAACTTGAAAGTTAACTAACTAATCAAGATCATAAGTAGTAGAACATAGTTCTTAGTTTGATCTTGAAGATCCAAGACTCAAAAGTCTAGATCCAAAGTTATATTTAAAGAAAACTTATTTGTGTGTTCTTGAACTTTCAAGGTTAACTTAATTTGTTCAAGAGATATGAGATCAAGACTAACTTGTAGTACTTGACCATATAAACTAACTACATGAAATTAAAGTGCATAAATGAAGAAGTAACCTTAAATAAACAAGAAAAGGTTCATGGTTGTTCATACTTTAAAGATTCAAACTAAAGTTTGATCTTTAGAAAGTAAACTTTAAAGTTTACTTCATGAGCTTCAAGTATGTCTTTAATCAACACAAGAACTTTATAATCTTTGAAACATTATATGTAGAACCTAAACTAGAGAGTTTAGTTCTTGATTGTTCTTGTTAAAACAAGATAAAAGATGAATCAAACTAGAAAGTTAGATTCTTGAAACATGTAAGTAAATAACAACAATTAACAAGACAAGTAACATTAACAACAAAGAACAACAAATGATGATGATGATTTGCATGTATGTATACGGTTTTAGGGAGAAAAGAAGAATAGAAAATGTCTTCAAGTTAACTTACAAAGAGCAAAGAAACCTTGAGAGAAAAAGAGAGAAAGATAATTGCAAGTAGAAGTGTGTTTGAGAAATGAGAGAAATGCTAGCAATATGTGATCAAATTTTGAAACAAAAAATGTACTACCAAGGCCATAAAGGCCACGGCCTGTAGTAGCAAAAGGAGAAGGGATGTATTCAATGGTTACAAGCATGTAAAGATGACAAAAGTTGGATAAAATGGGTGTTTGCATGGGAATGAACAAGTAACTTGATTCCTTACTAAGTTAACTAACTAGTTTACTTCTAATTGATACTTACAAGTGCAAGACATGGGCTAACTAAGTCCATTAATAATGTAGGGTGGGCTTGGAAGTCCAATAACATGAGTCCATTACACTAACAAAGCCCAAGTTCAACTAATTCACAAGTTAATCCAATTAAAGCCCAAGTAACTAACTAATAGTCTTAGTTAATTAAAATGATTAATAAATTTAATCATGAATGTAAATAATATCTAAAAATATTATTCGTGAAAGTTCCGGGTGTCACAAAGACGTTTCGGGCCACTAAAGTCAAGTTCGGGCAATCATGGCAACATGTAAATGTAATAACATACATTCGTTTAAACACGCGTATTAATAATAATAATTATTAATAAAATAACGTTGGAAATTCCAGGGTCGTTACAAAGGATGGGAAGTCGTCTTAGTAAAACCTGAATGCATGACTTGTTTCTGGACTTATGAATTACGTGTCTTTATTTCTTTTGCTGAACAACTTGTGTATTAACTAGAATTGCCTTTATAGCTGCCGAGTAACAAAGTTATTATGTGCTATATTTCATCCTATATGTATAATAGCGGTATTGTAAGTTTGTAAAATATTGTTTAAGTTTGAACGCGAAATATTATTGTAATAAGTTTTTAATATAGAATCGTAGAAGTTGAATTGTATAATAGCTGCTAAGTATGAACTTAACGGGTAGGTACTACCCGAATTAAAACTATAAAATGCTAATATGAAGAAAAAGCTTTTATAAATAAGTTCATATTATGCTACGAAATACTATTGACTACTCTTAAATTCTATATGATTAACTCAATTCTTTTGGCTATTTTTGAAGAAAATGGCACCGACGACTCATCAGAACTTGAACATGAGTGAGGAAGACTTCCGTGTTTTCCTTGCTGCGAACATAGCCACAATGCAGGCCGCAATGTAAAATAACAACAATAACTCTGGTTCTAGCAGTAGAAAAAATTCTACAAGAAATCGTGTAGGATGTTCCTACAAAGAATTCACTGCCAGCAAACCTTTGGAATTTGATGGAACCGAGGGTCCAATCGGATTGAAACGGTGGACCGATGTAACGACCCGCACTTTTTCGATCATTCTATACTTATAAGATTAATATTTACATAAATTAAACCTTACCAACATGATAAGCAATCCAAATTGTCGAGACTTATGTTTTTCGAAAAGAGTTTTACACAACGTTTGACCGTCTAGTTTGACCGATGATATCACGAACTATACAATATATGATAATTATACTGTGTATATATATGTATATATACATATTTAACATGACCTAAGAATGTTTTAATATCTCATTTTGTATTAATAACAATAAGTTATAAGTATATTTTGAAACTACTAACTTAAGTTTTCAAAACGATAACCATACGTAACGTTATTTGACTTAAATACTTATGACCTATAATGTTTATACATATATCGTATAAGTAATGTATTTAATCACTTTTAAAGACTTAAATACATAAAACAATATAAGTATATTTACAAAAGATAACTATATTTGAATCCTCGTTCCGTTTTCTCAAAGATTTCTATACGTATACCTAGGGTATATGTACCCGTATCATACGCAGCTTCTAGATGTATTTACTATTGGTATATACCAATAAAAATCTGCTCCTTAGCAGCCTTAAATGATTAAGAAACATGTGGAACCAACCATTTGTCAAGTAGCATGAATTATTTAGCAAGAAAACAAAGTTAGGTATCTTTTTTTTCCTTTATAACCTAAAAACGTTTTTATGCATGCACACCATTTCTTCACCCCATTTTCTCATACTTACACTTCCATTTCTCTCTCAAAATACTCTTAACTTCATACTTGATCATCTCCAAGCATTTTCCCCATCATTTAGCTTCAAAAACAACACTTAAACCTCATAAGAAAACCTTACAAAAACACTTCAAGAAATCCTTCCAAGAACACCAACTTACTTCCAATCTTTCATCCACTTCCATCACCCTTTTGGTTCTAGGTTCTTACTCCTCTTTTACAACAACCTTGTCCAAGGAACTTGAGGTAGAATCTATGTTCATAACCTTATTCGATTCATATATATATAGCTATCTTATTTTGTGGTATAAAATTTTAACAACAAGAACATAGTTTGAATGTTTTCAAACTTGTTTGCAAACTAAATAGATCCTTCTAACTTAACTTTTAAAATACTCCAAGACCTGTAATATAACTTAAATATATGCTAATTTAACAAGGTATAACTTGGTTTTTCAAAGATTATCTTAAAAACTGTTTTTACGACGTCGGAGTGCCACCGGGGGCTGTTTTGGATTGGATAATTAAAAACCATCTTAAACTTTGAATTGGAGGTTTATTTTCTGGAAAAATGATTTTTACTATGAATATGATAACACATAAAAATTTCATGATTTAACTCAAAGTATAAGTATTTTTAGAAAAATAATCATTTAAGGTTGTTTACATGATGGAAAATGATTAACTTCATAAGTTTCACTAAAGTTTGACCTATTCCGTGTGATTTTGAATACAAACTAAGGTATTTACAGTTCATAGTCTTAAAGAGGGACTCGATCCAAGGAGATGGCAAGTTGAATCAACGAAAACGGAGTTGTAACGAAGAAACTATGACCGAAACAAAATCGGATATCCAAGACTAGTTTAGCCACGAAAATAATTGGGAAAAATTAAATAAATCACATCTTTTTAAGTTAACATGATATTTTATATATATGTACTTATAATTCAATTTTATATGGTTCAGGATCATCCGTAAACAACACGAGAAGATTAATCATAAGATCCCATGATTGTACGCAACACGTCATTTGACAACACCGGTACTTTATGTACGCAACACGTCATTTGACAACACCGGTACCGTGGGTCAAGATTAATCTCGACCAATACATATACGATGGGGTTTTATTTATTTCGTTGGGGGTTTTATTTATTTCATTGCGGGTATATTAAACATCTAAAAATGAACCATTAAAATTGAATTACTAACAACGAACTGCTAACTACGGACTAAGGAATTATTCAAAGTATTAAAAGTATAACAAGTATATATATGTGACGTTTGTTTAAAAAGAAAAGGTATTGATATATTATATATGGATAGGTTCGTGATATCAACCGGAGACCAAGTCAAATTATATATATATCTTCAAGACGAAAGTGAGTATATAGTCCCACTTTTAAACTCTAAATATTTCGGGATGAGAATACATGTATTTTATGTTTTACGTTATGGACACAAGTAACTGAAAAATATATTCTACGTTGAGTTGTACCACTGGCATACTTCCCTGTAGCTTGGTAACTGTTATTTACAGCGGTATTGTAAACGCGAATCCTGTTGATAGATCTATCGGGCCTGACAACCCCAACCGGACTGGACGACCAGTATTCAACGGTTGCACAGTACTTCGTTTCGTGACTACACTTGGTACGGTGTAGTAAGATTTCATAATAAAGGGAATATGCGACGTGATTAAATGTTAAGTATGGTTACCAAGTGCTCAACCACTTAGAATATTTTTATTAAACTGTTTATATACGAAATCTTGTGGTCTATATATATATATATTGCTGGCGGCATTAAACCTATATCTCACCAACTTTATGTTGACCTTTTAAAACATGTCTATTCTCAGGTGATTACTAAAGCTTCCGCTGCATTATGTTGAATTTGAGCAGGATCTTGCGTACGCATATTTGTGTCAAAAATAAAACTGCATACCCAAGGATTTGTGTTGTAAAATATGCTCGAAATCGTGTTGTTATCATTATATGTAAAGTTTGTAAGTCGAAGATTATCGCTAAACGATAATCATCTTTTTATTGTCTAAAGCTTGTAACAAAAATAATGGTTATGGTTTGTAATGTATAATATATGCAGTTTCTCTTTTAAAAATGTCGCATATAGAGGTCAATACCTCGCAATGAAATCATACGTTATCTAACACGTTCTTATGGTTAAGGACGGGTTATGACATGTGGTATCAGAGCGGTGGTCTTAGCGAACCAGGTTTGCATTAGTGTGTCTAACTGATAAGTCGTTAGGATACATTAGTAAGTCTGGACTTTGACCGGGTCTGATTTAAAAACCATTGCTTATCATTGTTGGTTAAAATTTATATGTAAATATTATGTAGTACTAATGGGTTAGTTGTTGTGTGATAGATGTCGGGCTCAAAACTTGTCATCACGTTCAGCGACTCCGAACCAGAATCTTCAGATGGTGTTCCAGTCATTAACCTATCCGATGACGAAAATAATATCTTTGGGGAAGACTCACAAATTCCGGATGAACCGACTATAGAGAACCCGGAAAGTGAACCCGAGGAGGAAAGTGAACCCGAGGAGGAAAGTGAACCCGAGGAGGAAAGTGAACCCGAGGAGGAAAGTGAACCCGAGGAAGAAATACAGGAAATTACAAAAGACGAGTTTGAACTAGGAAAGAAACGAAAGGCTAATGAATTAGAAAATTCAAATCCCGAGTTTAGTAAGGATGATGTGGCACCAACTCCACTAGACACTACCACCCCTATTCCCGCTATTCCTATTTGTTCTATCCCGGCATCCAGTTCTTCAGTCCCACAGCCAAAATATAGGCAGACAGCCAGGATAAGCGTTAAGCGATTCTTTGAACCTAAACGTCCTAGAAAATAGACCAAACGATGCGCTGCCGTATTAAACCATGGGATCATATAATGTTTTGTATAATATTATTAGTGTGATTTGCTTAATGTTCGATGTAAGATAAGCATATGTAAAATAGTGAAGTGTGAAATGCAATAATTTTCCATGGTTAAGTATTATTTAGATGGTAGTAATTGATTCTGTACTAAGCTATTAAGTATGGACATTAACGGGTAGGTACTACCCTAGATATAATTATAAAACGCTAATAAGAAGAAAAGACTTTTATAATAATACCTGGTTCATATTATTAACAAGCTATAATGTACTATAAATACACACTACATCTATAATAATCCATGTGAATAATTATTTTCTTTCATTAGGAAATGGCGCGATTGAATCGAATGACGGAACAAGAAATCCAGGAACTCATCAATCAGCGAGTGAACGACAGAATGTTATGGGTCGAGGCTGCAAGAGGTGCTGCAGTTAACCCAAATCCTCGTGTGGGGTGCACTTACAAAACTTTTCAAGCTTGCAAGCCCTCATCAATCAGTGGAACAGAAGGACCAATCGGTTTAACCCGGTGGATAGAAAAGATGGAGACTGTGTTTAAAATCAGTGGTTGTGTTGAAAAGGACATGACCAAGTATGCATCGTGCACTTTACAAGATAGTGCACTCACGTGGTGGAAAAATTATGTGAAGGCTGTAGGAGGAGATGTAGCTTATGATACTCTGTGGGAAGAATTCAAAACAATGTTAATCAACGAATATTGTCCAAGGAACGAGGTTAGGAAGTTGGAAGATGAGTTACGAAGTCTGAAGGTTATTGGTACTGAAATCACCAACTACAATCAGCGATTCATGGAATTAGTTTTGCTATGTCCTGAATTGGTTCCAACCGAAGAACGGAAGATTGAAATGTACAAAGATGGTTTGCCCAAAAAGGTCAAGGCAAATGTTACAGCATCGAAACCTAAGACAATTCATGAAGCTATAACCATGGCAAACGAGCTAATGGATCAGGTCATCATGGATAAGAAAGTATCCAATACTGATGTGAAGGTATCAGGTAACAAAAGAAAGTGGAATGGAAATTATGATCGAGGTAACCAACAACAATCTTTTAAGAAACAAGAAAACACGCAAGGTGCGGGTAGTGGTTTAAGCTTTGGTTATAAAGGACAAAATCCTTTATGCAACCGATGCCACAAACATCACTCTGGTTACTGTAATGTGGTATGCAACAAATGTAATCGAAAGGGTCATCTTGCTGAAGATTGTAGGGCTCTCGTTACAAATACAAATGGTACCAATACTCTTGCCACCAATGCAAATAGAACTGCTTTGGCTACCATTACTTGTTTTGGGTGTGGAAAACAAGGTCACTATAAGAGCCAGTGCCCGAATCCAGAGAAGAATATCGGACCTGCACGTGGGAGAGCATTTGTTATTAATGCTAGAGAGGCATGTGAAGACCCGGAGCTTGTTACGGGTACGTTTACCATTAATAACTTATCCGCATCTATTATATTTGATACTGGTGCTGATAGAAGTTACGTGTGTAGAGACTTTCACGCTAAATTGAATTGTTCATCATTACCTCTAGATGCTAAGTACATGATTGAGTTAGCTAATGGTAAACTAATTAAAGCCGATAAAATTTGCCGTGATTGTAAAATAAATTTAGCCGGAGAAACATTTAAGATTGATTTGATACCCGTAGAATTAGGAAGTTTTGATGTAATAGTCGGCATGGACTGGATGTCCAAAATAGGAGCTGAAGTTGTGTGCGCCAAGAAGGCAATTCGCATTCCTCGTAAGAATAAAACGCCAGTAATGATTTATGGAGAGAAGGGTAACTCAAAGCTAAAACTCATTAGTTATTTGAAAGCTCAAAAGTGCTTGAAGAAAGGGTGCTATGCTATCTTAGCACATGTTAATAAAGTCGAAAAGAAAGAAAAAGAGAAGTGCATCAATGACGTGCCTGTGGCAAGAGATTTTCCTGAAGTATTTCCGGAAGAGTTGCCGGGATTACCTCCATTTAGATCTGTAGAATTTCAAATAGATCTTGTACCAGGAGCTGCACCGGTTGCCCGTGCTCCATATAGACTTGCACCGTCCGAGTTAAAAGAACTTCAGAGTCAGTTAAAAGAATTACTGGATCGTGGATTCATACGGCCAAGTACTTCACCGTGGGGAGCTCCAATTTTATTCGTCAAGAAGAAAGACGGATCTTTCCGAATGTGTATAGATTATCGTGAATTAAATAAGTTAACTATCAAGAATCGGTATCCACTACCGAGAATTGACGACTTATTTGATCAACTCCCAGGATCATGTGTGTACTCGAAAATTGACCTAAGATCGGGCTATCATCAATTACGTGTCAAAGAAGAAGATATACCGAAAACTGCTTTTCGGACACGTTATGGTCATTACGAATTTTTGGTCATGCCGTTTGGGTTGACAAATGCGCCAGCTGTATTCATGGACCTCATGAATCGAGTTTGTAGTCCATATTTAGATAAGTTTGTTATCGTTTTCATTGATGATATTCTTATCTATTCCAAGAGTGAGCAAGAGCATGAGCAGCATTTAAGGTTGATATTAGAGTTGTTAAGAAAAGAATAGCTATATGCTAAATTTTCTAAATGTGCTTTCTGGTTGAAAGAAGTGCAATTTCTTGGCCACGTTGTTAGTAGCAAAGGAATTCAGGTTGATCTAGCAAAAATTGAAACCATTGAAAAATGGGAGACTCCTAACACACCAACGCAGATACGCCAATTTTTGGGTTTAGCCGGTTATTATAGAAGGTTTATTCAAGATTTTTCCCGAATAGCTAAGCCGTTGACAGCGTTAACGCAAAAAGGGAAGAAATATGAATGGACCTCTGAGCAGGAGAACGCATTTCAAATACTAAAGAAGGAGTTAACTACGGCGCCTATTTTATCGTTACCAGAAGGGAACGATGATTTTGAAATATATTGTGACGCTTCACGACAAGGTTTTGGTTGCGTTCTTATGCAACGGAAGAGAGTTATTGCATACGCATCCCGACAATTGAAGATTCATGAGCGGAATTATACGACGCATGATCTAGAATTGGGAGCAGTTGTGTTTGCATTGAAGATGTGGAGACACTACTTGTATGGGGTTAAATTCACTGTGTTTACTGATCATAAAAGCCTTCAACATATTTTTGATCAGAAACAATTGAACATGAGGCAACGTAGGTGGGTCGAGTTAATAAACGACTATGATTGTGAAATTCGCTATCATCCCGGGAAAGCGAACGTAGTGGCCGATGCTCTAAGCAGAAAGGAACGAGAACCAATCCGAGTTCGAGCAATGAACATAAAAATTCGCATGAATCTCAACTCACAAATCAAAGAGGTTCAACAAGAAGCACTCAATAAAGAAAACATAAGAAATGAAATAATGAAGAAGTATGAGAAGCAACTCGTTATACGGGAAGACGGAATTCGATATTTTGCAAATCGTATTTGGGTACCGAAGTTGGGTGGATTAAGGAAGTTGATATTGAACGAGGCACATAAGACAAGATACTCGATACATCCTGGAGTTGGAAAGATGTATCAAGATCTTAAGACACGTTATTGGTGGCCTAATTTAAAGACAGACGTAGCAACATATGTTGGGGAGTGTTTAACTTGTTCCAAGGTCAAAGCAGAACACTAGAAGCCGTCAGGGTTACTTCAACAACCAGAAATCCCAGAATGGAAATGGGATGGTATTACCATGGATTTCATCACGAAGTTACCAAAGACTGCCTGGGGTTACGACACCATTTGGGTGATTGTTGATCGTCTCACCAAGTCTGCACATTTCTTGCCTATAAAGGAAACGGATAGAATGGAGAAACTATTACGATTGTATATAAAGGAAGTTGTTTCAAGGCATGGAATACCTATTTCCATTATATCTGATCGTGATAGTAGATTTACCTCAAAGTTCTGGCAATCACTACAGGAGGCACTAGGAACTCGTCTGGATATGAGTACCGCATATCATCCGCAAACCGACGGGCAGAGTGAAAGAACAATTCAGACTCTTGAAGACATGCTCAGGGCATGTGTGATCGATTTTGGAAACGGATGGGATAAGTATTTACCGTTAGCAGAATTCTTGTATAATAATAGTTATCATGCGAGCATTAAAGCTGCACCATTCGAAGCATTGTATGGAAGGAAGTGTAGATCTCCTATCTGTTGGAATGAAGTAGGAGATCGACATTTAACTGGTCCCGAGATCATACACGAAACGACTGAGAAGATAGTACAAATCAAGGAGAGATTGAAAACAGCCCGTAGTCGCCAAAAGAGCTACGCCGATGTCCGAAGGAAACCATTAGAGTTTCAGATCGGTGACATGGTTATGCTAAAGGTGTCACCTTGGAAAGGTGTGATACGTTTTGGAAAAAGGGGTAAACTGAACCCAAGATATGTAGGCCCGTTCAAGATCATCGAACGCATTGGACCGGTAGCTTATCGACTCGAGTTACCGCAACAACTCGCCGGAGTACATAATACCTTTCACGTCTCGAATCTTAAGAAGTGTCTTGTAAAGGAAGACCTCACCATTCCTCTTGAAGAAATCCATGTCGACGAGAAACTACAATTCGTCGAAGAACCAATCGAAATCATGGACCGTGAAGTTAAACAGCTCAAGCAGAGCAACATACCGATCGTTAAGGTTCGTTGGAATGCTCGAAGAGGTCCCGAGTTTACGTGGGAACGGGAGGATCAGATGAAACAAAAGTATCCACACTTGTTTCTCGATGACGCAAAATAGGTACAATTTTAAAATTTCGGGACGAAATTTATTTAACGGGGAGGTAATGTAACGACCCGCACTTTTTCGATCGTTCTATACTTATAAGATTAATATTTACATAAATTAAACCTTACCAACATGATAAGCAATCCAAATTGTCGAGACTTATGTTTTTCGAAAAGAGTTTTACACAACGTTTGACCGTCTAGTTTGACCGATGATATCACGAACTATACAATATATGATAATTATACGTTTGTGTACATATATGTATATATACATATTTAACATGACCTAAGAATGTTTTAATATCTCATTTTGTATTAATAACAATAAGTTATAAGTATATTTTGAAACTACTAACTTAAGTTTTCAAAACGATAACCATACGTAACGTTATTTGACTTAAATACTTATGACCTATAATGTTTATACATATATCGTATAAGTAATGTATTTAATCACTTTTAAAGACTTAAATACATAAAACAATATAAGTATATTTACAAAAGATAACTATATTTGAATCCTCGTTCCGTTTTCTCAAAGATTTCTATACGTATACCTAGGGTATATGTACCCGTATCATACGCAGCTTCTAGATGTATTTACTATTGGTATATACCAATAAAAATCTGCTCCTTAGCAGCCTTAAATGATTAAGAAACATGTGGAACCAACCATTTGTCAAGTAGCATGAATTATTTAGCAAGAAAACAAAGTTAGGTATCTTTTTTTTCCTTTATAACCTAAAAACGTTTTTATGCATGCACACCATTTCTTCACCCCATTTTCTCATACTTACACTTCCATTTCTCTCTCAAAATACTCTTAACTTCATACTTGATCATCTCCAAGCATTTTCCCCATCATTTAGCTTCAAAAACAACACTTAAACCTCATAAGAAAACCTTACAAAAACACTTCAAGAAATCCTTCCAAGAACACCAACTTACTTCCAATCTTTCATCCACTTCCATCACCCTTTTGGTTCTAGGTTCTTACTCCTCTTTTACAACAACCTTGTCCAAGGAACTTGAGGTAGAATCTATGTTCATAACCTTATTCGATTCATATATATATAGCTATCTTATTTTGTGGTATAAAATTTTAACAACAAGAACATAGTTTGAATGTTTTCAAACTTGTTTGCAAACTAAATAGATCCTTCTAACTTAACTTTTAAAATACTCCAAGACCTGTAATATAACTTAAATATATGCTAATTTAACAAGGTATAACTTGGATTTTCAAAGATTATCTTAAAAACTGTTTTTACGACGTCGGAGTGCCACCGGGGGCTGTTTTGGGTTGGATAATTAAAAACCATCTTAAACTTTGAATTGGAGGTTTATTTTCTGGAAAAATGATTTTTACTATGAATATGATAACACATAAAAATTTCATGATTTAACTCAAAGTATAAGTATTTTTAGAAAAATAATCATTTAAGGTTGTTTACATGATGGAAAATGATTAACTTCATAAGTTTCACTAAAGTTTGACCTATGCCGTGTGATTTTGAATACAAACTAAGGTATTTACAGTTCATAGTCTTAAAGAGGGACTCGATCCAAGGATATGGCAAGTTGAATCAACGAAAACGGAGTTGTAACGAAGAAACTATGACCGAAACAAAATCGGATATCCAAGACTAGTTTAGCCACGAAAATAATTGGGAAAAATTAAATAAATCACATCTTTTTAAGTTAACATGATATTTTATATATATGTACTTATAATTCAATTTTATATGGTTCAGGATCACCCGTAAACAACACGAGAAGATTAATCATAAGATCCCATGATTGTACGCAACACGTCATTTGACAACACCGGTACTTTATGTACGCAACATGTCATTTGACAACACCGGTACCGTGGGTCAAGATTAATCTCGACCAATACATATACGATGGGGTTTTATTTATTTCGTTGGGGGTTTTATTTATTTCATTGCGGGTATATTAAACATCTAAAAATGAACCATTAAAATTGAATTACTAACAACGAACTGCTAACTACGGACTAAGGAATTATTCAAAGTATTAAAAGTATAACAAGTATATATATGTGACGTTTGTTTAAAAAGAAAAGGTATTGATATATTATATATGGATAGGTTCGTGATATCAACCGGAGACCAAGTCAAATTATATATATATCTTCAAGACGAAAGTGAGTATATAGTCCCACTTTTAAACTCTAAATATTTCGGGATGAGAATACATGTATTTTATGTTTTACGTTATGGACACAAGTAACTGAAAAATATATTCTACGTTGAGTTGTACCACTGGCATACTTCCCTGTAGCTTGGTAACTGTTATTTACAGCGGTATTGTAAACGCGAATCCTGTTGATAGATCTATCGGGCCTGACAACCCCAACCGGACTGGACGACCAGTATTCAACGGTTGCACAGTACTTCGTTTCGTGACTACACTTGGTACGGTGTAGTAAGATTTCATAATAAAGGGAATATGCGACGTGATTAAATGTTAAGTATGGTTACCAAGTGCTCAACCACTTAGAATATTTTTATTAAACTGTTTATATACGAAATCTTGTGGTCTATATATATATATATTGCTGGCGGCATTAAACCTATATCTCACCAACTTTATGTTGACCTTTTAAAACATGTCTATTCTCAGGTGATTACTAAAGCTTCCGCTGCATTATGTTGAATTTGAGCAGGATCTTGCGTACGCATATTTGTGTCAAAAATAAAACTGCATACCCAAGGATTTGTGTTGTAAAATATGCTCGAAATCGTGTTGTTATCATTATATGTAAAGTTTGTAAGTCGAAGATTATCGCTAAACGATAATCATCTTTTTATTGTCTAAAGCTTGTAACAAAAATAATGGTTATGGTTTGTAATGTATAATATATGCAGTTTCTCTTTTAAAAATGTCGCATATAGAGGTCAATACCTCGCAATGAAATCATACGTTATCTAACACGTTCTTATGGTTAAGGACGGGTTATGACAACCGAGGAGGTTGAATCTATGTTTGCCATAAGTAAATGTACTGAAGAAGACAAAGTAAAGTACGCTACGCATACCTTCACAGGTACGGCGTTAACATGGTGGAATACCTATCTCGAGCAGGTAGGACAAGATGCTGCTTACGCACTACCGTGGTCAGCATTCAAGTAATTGATGAACGAGCAGTATCGTCCCAGAAATGATGCCAATAAGCTCAAGGTAGAGCTTAGAGGATTACGAACGCAAGGTTTCGATATCACCACGTACGAACGACGATTCACAGAATTGTACCTATTGTGTCCCAGAACGTTCGAAGACGAAGAAGAGAAGATCGACGCATTTGTAAAAGGGTTACCGGAAAGGATTCAAGAAGATGTGAGTTCACACGAGCCCGCCTCCTTACAAAATGCAAGTCGAATGGCTCACAAATTAGTGAACCAGATCGAAGGAAGGATTAAAGAGCAGGCGACCGAAGAGGCTAACATGAAACAAGTCAAGAGAAAGTGGGAAGAAACCAATGACAAGAGTCACCAATACAACAATAACAACCACAATCGCAATAACTATCCCAATAACCGCAACATCAATCGCAACAACAACTTCAACAAACGTCCCAACAACAACTACAATAACCGTCCCAACAATAATAACAACAACAACAACAACAACAACAACAGCAACAATAACAATCCCAACAACAATCTCAATAACAACAATGGCAACAAAAACCAAAAACAGCCATGCTAAAGATGTGAAGAGCATCACCTGGGGTTCTGCACGACATTTTGCAACAAGTGTAAAAGAAATGGTCATAGCGCGAAGAAGTGCGAAATCTACGGACCAATGCATAACAGAACTAAAAGAACAAATAATGTCGGAATAAATTACACCGCCATAGTTTGTTTTGGATGTGGAAAACCGGGCCACTTTAGTAGAAATTGCCCGAATCAGGGGAATACTAATGGGCAGGGCCACGGAAGAGTTTTCAATATTAATACAGCAGAAGCTCAGGAAGACCCGGAGCTTGTTACGGGTACGTTTCTCATTGACAATAAATCTGCTTATGTTTTATTTGATTCGGGTGCGGATAGAAGCTATATGAGTAGAGATTTTTGTGGTAAACTAAATTGCTCACCGATGCCCTTGGATAATAAATTTTTACTCGAATTAGCAAATGGTAAATTAATTACAGCAGATAATATATGTCGGAATCGAGAAATTAAACTGGTTAGCGAAACATTTAAGATTGACTTGATACCAGTAGAGTTAGGGAGTTTTGATGTGATAATTAGTATGGACTAGTTGAAAGAAGTGAAAGTAGAGATCGTTTATTACAAAAATGCAATTCGCATTATACGAGAAAAAGGAAAACCCTTAATGGTATACGGAGAAAAGAGCAACGCGAAGTTAAATCTTATTAGTAACCTGAAGGCACAAAAACTAATTAGAAAAGGTTGCTATACTGTGCTAGCACACGTCGAGAAAGTTAATTCCGAAGAAAAGAACATCAATGATGTTCCCGTCGCAAAAGAATTTCCCGATGAATTTTCGAAAGAATTACTGGGACTACCTCCACACCGATCCGTTGAATTTCAAATAGACCTTGTACCGGGAGCTGCACCAATAGCTCGTGCTCCATACAGAATTGCACCCAGTGAAATGAAGGAACTTCAGAGCCAATTACAAGAACTTTTAGAGTGTGGTTTCATTCGACCAAGCACATCACCGTGGGGAGCTCCTGTTTTGTTTGTCAAGAAGAAGGATGGTACATTTAGGTTGTGTATCGACTACCGAGAGTTGAACAAACTTACCATCAAGAACCGCTACCCACTACCGAGAATTGACGACTTATTTGATCAACTACAAGGTTCGTTGGTTTATTCGAAGATTGATTTACGTTCTGGGTATCATCAAATGTAGGTGAAGGAGGATGATATTCCAAAGACTGCTTTTAGGACGTGTTACGGTCATTACGAGTTTATGGTTATGCCGTTTGGATTAACTAACGCACCAGCTGTGTTCATGGACCTCATGAACCAAGTGTGTGGACCATACCTTGACAAGTTTTTCATTGTTTTCATCGATGACATACTTATTTACTCAAAAAATGACCAAGAGCACGAAGAATATTTGAGAAAAGTGCTAGAGTTGTTAAAGAAAGAAAAACTGTACGCTAATTTTTCAAAGTGTGCATTTTGGTTAGAAAAAGTTCAATTTCTCGGTCATATAGTGAACAAAGAAGGTATTCAGGTGGATCCAGCAAAGATTGAAACCGTTGAAAAGTGGGAAAGCCCGAAAACTTCGAAACATATATGCCAATTATTAGGACTAGCTGGTTACTACAGAAGATTCATCCAAGATTTTTCCAAAATAGCAAAACCCTTGACTGCATTAACGCATAAAGGGAAGAAATTTGAATGGAAAGATGAACAAGAGAAAGCGTTTCAATTATTAAAGAAAAAGTTAACTACGGCACCTATATTTTCATTACCTGAAGGGAATGATGATTTTGTGATATATTGTGATGCCTCAAAGCAAGGTCTCGATTTTGTATTAATGCAACGAACGAAAGTAATTGCTTATGCGTCTAGACAATTGAAGATTCACGAGCAGAATTATACGGCGCATAATTTGGAATTAGGCGCGGTTGTTTTTGCATTAAAGACTTAGAGGCACTACTTATATGGGGTCAAAAGTATTATATATACCGACCACAAAAGTCTTCAACACATATTTAATCAGAAACAACTGAACATGAGGCAGCGCAGGTGGATTGAATTGTTGAATGATTACGACTTTGAGATTCGTTACCACCCGGGGAAGGCGAATGTGGTAGCCGACGCTTTGAGCAGAAAGGACAGAGAACCCATTAGAGTAAAATCTATGAATATAATGATTCACAATAACCTTACTACTCAAATAAAGGAGGCGCAACAAGGAGTTTTAAAAGAGGGAAATTTAAAGGATGAAATACCCAAAGGTGAAATGTCCCTTTCATATTGATTATAAACGTTCCATATTAATTGATTTCATCGCGAGGTTTTGACCTCTATATGAGACATTTTTCAAAGACTGCATTCATTTTTATAACAACCATAACCTTTATTTTATCGATAAAGGTTTAAAAAGCAGATTATCAAATAATGATAATCTAAAATATACCGTTTACACATGACCATTACATAATGGTTTACAATAAAAATATATTACATCAAAGTAAGTTTCTTGAATGCAGTTTTTACACAATATCATACAAGCATGGACTCCAAATCTTGTCCTTATTTTAGTATGCAACAGCGGAAGCTTTTAATAATCACCTGAGAATAAACATGCTTAAAACGTCAACAAAAATGTTGGTGAGTTATAGGTTTAACCTATATATTATCAAATCATAATAATAATAGACCACAAGATTTCTCATTTTTCATAAATATCATTACACTCGCAAGTGCAAAAAAATCATTCATATGTTGAACACCTGGTAACCGACGTTAACTTAATGCATAAAATATTCTCAAAATAGAACCTCTCGTCTGTATAATAATCTCGAAGTACTAAACCATCCATAACCTGAATGGGGGTTGTTAAGCCCAATAGATCTATCTTTAGGATTCGCGTCAATTAGGGGCCATTTCCCTAATTCTTAGGCTACCAGACTTGAAGGGCGATATTCGGTTTAATATTCCAACCATAGAATGTAGTTTTGCGTACTTGTGTCTATTTTGTAAAACATTTATAAAGCTGCATATATTCTCATCCCAAAATATTAGATTTTAAAAGTGGGACTATAACTCACTTTCACAGATTTTTACTTCGTCGGGAAGTAAGACTTGGCCACTGGTCGATTCACGAACCTATAACAAATATGTACATATATATCAAAGTATGTTCAAAATATATTTACAAAATTTTTAATACGTTTTACTATTTTAAGTTTATTAAGTCAGCTGTCCTCGTTAGTAACCTACAACTAGTTGTCCACAGTTAGATGTACAGAAATAAATCGATATATATTATCTTGAATCAATCCACGACCCAGTGTATACACGTCTCAGGCTAGATCACAACTCAAAGTATATATATTTTTGGAATCAACCTCAACCCTGTATAGCTAACTCTAACATTACTGCATATAGAGTGTCTATGGTTGTTCCAAATAATATATATACATGGGTCGATATGATATGTCAAAACATTTGCATATGTATCTATGGTATCCCAAGATTACATAATATATTAGAATACATGTATAATACAATATGAGTTAGTTAGGATATGGTTAATATAGATTTGTTACAATATTTCCCGTAGCTACAACAATCAAAAAATATCCAATCTTGTTTTACCCATAACTTCTTCGTTTTAAATCCGTTTTGAGTGAATCAAATTGCTATGGTTTCATATTGAACTCTATTTTATGAATCTAAACAGAAAAAGTATAGGTTTATAGTCGGAAATATAAGTTACAAGTCGTTTTTGTAAGAGGTAGTCATTTCAGTCGAAAGAACGACGTCTTGATGACTATTTTGAAAAACATACTTTCACTTTGAGTTTAACCATGATTTTTGGATATAGTTTCATGTTCATAAGAAAAATCATTTTCCCAGAATAACAACTTTTAAATCAAAGTTTATCATAGTTTTTAATTATCAAACCCAAAACAGCCCGCGGTGTTACTACGACAGCGTATGTCCGGTTTTACGGTATTTTTCGTGTTTCCAGGTTTTAAATCATTAAGTTATCATATCATATAGATATATAACATGTGTTTAGTTGATTTTAAAAGTCAAGTTAGAAGGATTAACTTTTGTTTGCGAACAAGTTTAGAATTAACTAAACTATGTTCTAGTGATTACAAGTTTAAACCTTCGAATAAGATAGCTTTATATGTATGAATCGAATGATGTTATGAACATCATTACTACCTCAAGTTTTGTAGATAAACCTACTGGAAAAGATAAAAATGGATCTAGCTTCAAAGGATCCTTGGATGGCTTGAAAGTTCTTGAAGCAGAATCATGACACGAAAACAAGTTCAAGTAAGGTTTCCACTCGAAATAAGATTGTTATAGTTATAGAAATTGAATCAAAGTTTGAATATGAGCATTACCTTGAATTAGAAAGATACCTTACTGTAAATAAGAAAGATTTCTTGAGATTGGATGATCACTTGAAATGGATTTGCAAGATTGGAAGTAAGCTAGAAAGATTTCTTGAAGTGTTCTTGAATGGTTGTTTTTATGATGATTAAAGCTTGTAATTGAAGCTAAAAGATGGTGAAAATGCTTGGAGATGATCAAGTATGATGTTAGGAGTATTTTGAGAGAGAATTTGGAGTGTAAGTATGAGAAAATGGAATGGAAAAATGGGGTGAAATCATAAAAACGAAATTACTTGTTATAAAGAAAAAAAATCCTTAAGTTTGTTTTTATCTCATTAGTCATACAAGTTGTTAAATAATGGTTCCACATGTTTTTGACTCTAAGATGGCTGCTAAGAATGAATGATTAAAGGTGTATATACCAATAGTAAATACATCTAGAAGCTGTGTATTGTACGAGTACAAATACGGGTGTACACGAGTAGAATTGTTGATAGAAACGAATGAGAATGTAATTTTGAGCATTTTGCTAAGTAGAAATACTTTGATATATGTCTTGAAGTCTTTCAAAAGTGTATTAATACATCTTAATACACTACATGTATATACATTTTAACTGAGTCGTTAAGTCTGTTAGTCATCACATGTAAGTGTTGTTTTAAGACCTTTAAGTTAACGATCTTGTTAAATGTAATTAATTCATTGTTATTATACTTAAATGAGATGTTAAATTATTACATTATCATGATATTATAATGTATGAATATATCTTAATATGATATATATATACATTAAAATGTCGTTACAATGATAATCGTTACATATATGCCTCGTTTCGAAATTCTTAAGTTAGTAGTCTTGTTTTACATATGTAGTTCGTTATTAACACACTTAATGATATACTTAATTATCATTTTATCATGTTAAACATAGTGTATCAATAACTTAATATGATTCATATGTATTTAGTAAGACGTTGTTATAACGATAATCGTTATATATATCGTTTCGAGTTTCTTAAATCAATAAACTCATTTTTATGTGTATCACTCATTGTTAATATACTTAGTGAGATACTTACTTATCATAGTCTCATGTTAACCATATATATATATCCATATATATATATATCATCATGTAGTTTTTTAAAAAATATTAACGTTCGTGAATCGCCGGTCAACTTGGGTGGTCAATTGTCTATATGAAGCACATTTCAAATAATCAAGTCTTAAAAAGTTTGATTGCTTAATATGTTGGAAACATTTAATCATACAAATATAGTTTTCATTTAATATATAACATGGAAAAGTTCGGGTCACTACAGTACCTACCCGTTAATTAAATTTCGTCCCGAAATTTTAAGCAGTTGGAGGTGTTGACGCATCTTCTGGAAATAGGTGCGGGTATTTCTTCTTCATCTGATCTTCATGCTCCCAAGTAAACTTGGGTCCTCTACGTGCATTCCATCGAACCTTAACAATTGGTATCTTGTTTTGCTTAAGTCTTTTAACCTCACGATCCATTATTTCGAAGGGTTCTTCAATAAATTGAAGTTTTTCATTGATTTGGATTTCGTCTAACGGAATAGTGAGATCTTCTTTAGCAAAACACTTCTTCAGATTCGAGACATGAAAAGTGTTATGTACAGCCGCAAGTTGTTGAGGTAACTCTAGTTGTTAAGCTACTGGTCTAACACGATCTATAATCTTGAATGGTCCAATGTACCTTGGATTTAGTTTCCCCCGTTTACCAAATCGAACAACACCTTTCCAAGGTGAAACCTTAAGCATGACCATCTCTCCAATCTCAAATTCTATATCTTTTCGTTTACTGTCCGCATAGCTCTTTTGTCGACTCTGGGCGGTTTTCAATCGTTATTGAATTTGGATGATTTTCTCTATAGTTTCTTGGATTATCTCCGGACCCGTAATCTGTCTATCCCTCAATTCATTCCAACAAATTAGAGATCTACACTTTCTACCATAAAGTGCTTCGAACGGTGCCATTTCGATACTCGAGTGGTAACTGTTGTTATAGGAAAATTCTGCTAATCGTAGATGTCGATCCCAACCGTTTCCAAAATCAATAACACATGCTCGTAGCATGTCTTTAAGAGTCTATATCATCCTTTCGCTCTGCCCATCGGTTTGTGGATGATAGGCAGTACTCATGTCTAGACGAGTTCCCAATGCTTTTTGTAATGTCTGCCAAAACCTTGAAACAAATCTGCCATCCCTATCAGAGATTATAGAGACTGGTATTCCATGTCTGGAGACAACTTCCTTCAAGTATAATCTCGCCAACTTCTCCATTTTATCATCTTCTCTCATTGGCAGAAAGTGTGCTGACTTGGTGAGACGATCGACTATTACCCAAATAGTATCATAACCACTTGCAGTCCTTGGCAATTTAGTAATGAAATCCATGGTAATGTTTTCCCATTTCCATTCTGGGATTTCAGGTTGTTGGAGTTGACCTGATGGTTTCTAATGTTCAGCTTTGACCTTTGAACACGTCAAACATTCTCCTACATATTTAGAAATATCGGCTTTCATACCCGGCCACCAAAAGTGCTTCTTGAGATCTTTGTACATTTTTCCTGCTCCGGGATGTATTGAATATCTGGTTTTATGTGCTTTCTTAAGTACCATTTCTCTCACATCTCCAAACTTTGGTACCCAAATTCTTTCAGCCCTATACTGGGTTCCGTCTTCCCAAATATTAAGATGTTTCTCCGATCCTTTGGGTATTTCATTCTTCAACTTTCCTTCTTTTACAACTCCATGTTGTGCCTCCTTTATTTGAGTAGTAAGGTTAGTACGAATAATTATATTCATAGCTTTTACCCGCATAGGTTCTCTGTCCTTTCTACTCAAAGCGTCGGCTACCACGTTTGCCTTCCCTGGGTGGTAACGAATCTCAAAGTCGTAATCATTCAACAATTCAATCCACCTACGCTGCCTCATATTCAGTTGTTTCTGATTAAATATGTGTTGAAGACTTTTGTGGTCGGTATATATAATACTTTTGCCCCCATATAAGTAGTGCCTCCAAGTCTTTAATGCAAAAACAACCTCGCCTAATTCCAAATCATGCGTCGTATAATTCTGTTCGTGAATCTTCAATTGTCTAGACGCATAAGCAATTACTTTCGTTCGTTGCATTAATACACAATCGAGGCCTTGCTTTGAGGCATCACAATATATCACAAAATCATCATTCCTAGGGATGGCAATGGCCACCCGATCCGGTGGATATCCACCCGATCCACCCGCTTCGTGATGGATATGGATGAACCTAAATGGATATGGATACGGATATGGATGAACCTAAATGGATATGGATATGGGCATGGATGAAAAGTTTCATCCATGGATA
This sequence comes from Rutidosis leptorrhynchoides, assembly GCF_046630445.1. NCBI lineage: Eukaryota > Viridiplantae > Streptophyta > Magnoliopsida > Asterales > Asteraceae > Rutidosis > Rutidosis leptorrhynchoides. The sequence goes on from NC_092335.1 coordinate 613,511,503, forward strand.
TATCCATTACCACCTGAAATATATACACAAATACATAAATATAGATATATGCTTACATATTTACTATTACAAACTCATTTACCGTTAAATTTACATTTTGCATTCAAACCCATAATGAAATTTAACAAATTTTGTTATATCTTCGACAATGATTACACATTTTTATGAATAGAATTTAAGTATGTTATATTATATTTATTTTTGCTATACTACATTTTTATTTTAATCTCACATTAGAAAATATTATAACATTTTTTTAATATCCATTGGATATCCATTAACCCGCTTAATCCACTGGATATGGATATGGATGGATGATGTGAAACTAAATGGATATGGATATGGATATGGATGAACAAAAACTAAATGGATATGGATATGGATACGGCATCACCCGATCCATATCCAATCCATTGCCATCCCTAATCATTCCCTTCAGGCAATGACAATATAGGTGTCGTAGTTAACTTTTTCTTCAACAATTAGAACACTTCCTCCTATTCATCCTTCCATTCAAATTTCTTTCCTTTATGCGTTAATGCAGTCAAGGGTTTTGCTATTTTGGAAAAATCTTGGATGAATCTTCTGTAGTAACCAGTCAATCCCAAAAATTGACGTATATGCTTCAGAGTTTTCGGGGTTTCCCAGTTTACAACGGTTTCAATCTTTGCCGGATCAACCTGAATACCTTCTTTGCTCACAACATGTCCGAGGAATTGAACTTCTTTCAACCAAAATGCACACTTTAGAAACTTAGCGTACAGTTTTTCTTTCCTCAACAATTCCAGTACTTTCCTCAAATGTTCTTCATGCTCTTGATCATTCTTTGAGTAAATAAGTATGTCATCGATGAAGACAATGACAAACTTGTCGAGATATGGTCCACACACTCTGTTCATGAGGTCCATGAACATAGCTGGTGCGTTAGTCAAACCAAACGGCATCACCATAAACTCGTAATGATCGTATCGCGTCCTGAAAGCAGTCTTCGGAATATCATCCTCCTTTACCCGCATTTGATGATATCCGGAACGTAAATCAATCTTCGAATAAACCGACGAGCCTTGTAGTTGATCAAATAAGTCGTCGATTCTCGGTAGTGGGTAACGGTTCTTGATGGTAAGTTTGTTCAACTCTCGGTAGTCGATACACAACATGAATGTACCATCCTTCTTTTTGACAAACAAAATAGGAGCTCCCCATGGTGATGTACTTGGTCATATGAAACCACGCTCTAGAAGTTCTTGTAATTGGCTTTGAAGTTCCTTCATTTTGCTGGGTGCGAGTCTGTATGGAGCACGAGCTATTGGTGCAGCTCCCGGTTCAAGATCTATTTGAAATTCAACGGGTCGGTGTGGAGGTAATCCCGGTAATTCTTTCGGAAATACATCGGAAAATTCTTTTGCGACGGGAACATCATTGATGCTCTTTTCTTCAGTTTGTACTTTCTCGACATGTGCTAGAACAGCATAGCAACCCTTTCTTATTAGCTTTTGCACCTTCAAATTACTAATAAGATTTAGCTTCGCGTTGCTCTTTTCTCCATACACCATTAAGTTTTTTCCTTCATCTCGTACAATGCGAATTGCATTTTTGTATCATACGATCTCTGCTTTCACCTCTTTCAACCAGTCCATGCCGATTATCACATCAAAACTCCCTAACTCTACTGGTATCAAATCAATCTTAAACATTTCGCTACCCAGTTTAATTTTTCGATTCCGATATATCTTATCTGCTGCAATTAATTTACCGTTTGCTAATTCTAGTATAAACTTATTATTCAAAGGCATCAATGGACAACTTAATTTAGCACAGAAATCCTTATTCATATAGCTTCTATCCGCACCCGAATCAAATAAAACATAAGCAGATGTATTGTCAATAAGAAACGTACCTGTAACAAGCTCCGGGTCTTCCTGCGCTTCAATCGCATTAATGTTGAAGACTCTTCCTCGGCCTTGCCCATTATTATCCCCCTGATTTGGACACATATTTTTGTAATGGCCCTTCTTCCCGCATCCGAAACAGGTAATGTCGGCATAACTTGTTCCGGCATTATTTGTTCCCTTAGCCATTGATCCGTAGATTTCGTACTTTGTCGCACCATGGCCTTTTCTATTACACTTAGTACACACTGCTGTACAGAGCCCAGTTGGATGGTATCCTTCACATCTCTGGCAGAATTTCTACCTCTTGTTGTTATTGTTGGGATTGTTGTTGTTGCGGTTGTTATTGTTATTGAAACGGTTGTTGTAGTTGTTGCTGGGGTGGTTGTTGTTTTTGCGTTTGTTGTTGCGAAAATTGGTGTGATTGTAGTTGTGATTGTTGGGTTGATTATTGAAATTGTGACCCTTGTCACTGGTTTCTTCCCATTTCCTCTTGACTTGTTTCGTATTGGCTTCTCCGACCGCCTGTTCTTTAATCCTTTCCTCAATTTGATTTATAAGTTTATGAGCCATTCGACCTGCCTTTTGTATGGAGGCGGGCTCGTGTGAACTTATATCCTCTTGGATCCTTTCCGGTAACCCTTTTACAAATGCGTCGATTTTCTCTTCTTCATCTTCGAACGCTCCCGGACACAATAGGCACAACTCTGTGAATCGTCGTTCGTACGTGGTAATATCAAACCCTTGTGTTCGTAACCCTCTAAGCTCTACCTTGAGCTTATTGACCTCGTTTCTGAGACGGTACTGCTCATTCATTAAGTGTTTAAATGCTGACCACGGTATTGCGTAAGCAGCATCTTGTCCCACCTGTTCTAGATAAGTGTTCCACCATGTTAACGCAGTACCCGTGAAGGTATGCGTAGCATACTTTACTTTGTCTTCTTCAGTGTACTTACTTATGGCAAACACCGATTCAACCTTCTCAGTCCACCGTTTTAATCCGATTGGACCCTCGGTTCCATCGAATTCCAAAGGTTTACAGGCAGTGAATTCTTTGTAGGAGCATCCTACACGAGTTCTCGTGGCGTTAGTTCCATTGCTGGATTCAGAGTTATTGTTATTTTGCATCGCAGCCTGTACTGCAGCTATGTTTGCTGCAAGAAAAGCACGGAATTCTTCCTCGCTCATTTTCAGGGTGTGTCGAGTAGTTGGTGCCATTTCCTTCAAAAATAGCCAAAAGAATTTAGTTAATCATGTAGAATATCAAGAGTAGTCAATAGTATTTCGTAGCATAATATGAACTTATTTATAAAAGCTTTTTCTTTATATTAGTGTTTTATAGTTTTTTTTTTCCATTCGGGTAGTACCTACCCGTTAAGTTCATACTTAGTAGCTACTATACAATTCAACCACTATAATTCTATATGAAAAACTGATTATAATAATATTTCGCGTTCAAACTATTACACAATATTTTACAAACTTACAATACCGCTATATAGTATAAAATATAGCACACAATAACATTGATACAAAGCAGTTTCGATGACAATCCTAGTTAATACGCAAGTCGTTCAACAAAGACAATAAAGACACGTAGTTCATAAATCCAGAAACAAATCATGCATTTTGGTTTTACTAAGACTACTTCCCATCCTTGGTTTTGTGGAACATAACCGTTGTGGCCATTGATAAGACAGCATGTTGTAACATCGTCAAAGGTACGAGGGTTTCGTAATGCCCAACAGCCCCGTAACAATCTAAAAACCTTGTTTCTCACCCTAACTACTGAGTCCGTTACTTGTGGTAATGTTTTGTTTAATAGTTGTAATCCGATGTTCTTTTTCTCACTTTGGTGAGAAGCGAACATCACTAACCCATAAGCATAACATGCTTCTTTATGTTGTATGTTAGAAGCTCTTTCTAATTCACGAAGTCCTATGTTGGGATAAGTTGAGTCAAAAAAGGTTCTTAATCCGTAGCGTAAAATTGCACTTGGGTTCCCCGCATTTAATGCTTTAAAGAAAACACGGCGTAGCTTACGATCTCCCCAATGTAATATACCCCAAATTTCAAAGGAAAGCCTTTTATAAACTAAGGCATTCTTGGAATTTTCATCAAATGTTCTACAAACTAATTTTGCCGTAAATAATTGTGCCGACGAATTCTGACCAACTTTAGACAAGATTTCATCAATCATGTCCCCGGGTAGGTCTTCAAAAATTTTTGGTTGTCTATCCTTAACGTCCATTGTGTTTTTATACTGTAAAACGGACGAGGATCAGATTTGTAAAAGATAATTATCAAATAATACAAGCAAAATTTTTTTTTTTACATACAACATAAAAGTACAAGCACACTTATATTACATATATTACACCGCATGATTACAACCCTTTATTCCGACTCGCTTGTTTCTTCTTCTTCAGACTTAGTTCGTTTCGCTAATTTTCTAGGGATATATGGTGCTCCCCTAATACGAGCTATCGTTTTCCACAATGGTTTAGAAAAACCTGGTAGTTTAGAGGTTCCCGGGTTATTGTTACATTTTAGGAAATACGGATGTTGTCGATACATATAAATTTCATCGGGGTTGGAATCGAGTTTCTCTATTTTTATACCTTTTCCCTTATTATTTTCTTACGCTTTATTAAATTGGGTCGAGGTAATTTCTATAACATCATCGGAATCCTCATCAGGATCCGATTCATCGGAGAATTGGTAATCTTCCCAATATTTTGCTTCCTTAGCGGAAACACCATTGACCATTATTAACTTTGGTCCATTGGTTGAGGATTTTCTTTTATTTGACCATTTTTCTGTGGTTCCTAATATTTCCCCCTCCGAAACCTCTTCTTCTTCCGGTTCCTCTTCTTCCGGTTCTTCTTCTTCCGGTTCTTCTTCTTCTTCCGGTTCTTCGGAAATTTGTGAATCTTCCCAATATATATTCGACTCTTCATTATTAATAGGTGAGTCAATGGGATTCGTGCTAGAGGTAGACATCTATCACACAATATCAAACACGTTAAGAGATTAATATATCACATAATATTTACATGTTAATAATATATAGTTTCCAACAAAAATGTTAAGCAATCATTTTTAAAGAAAACACGGTCGAAGTCCAGACTCACTAATATATCCTAACAAACTCGATAAGACACACTAATGCAAATTTTCTGGTTCTCTAAGACCAACGCTCGGATACCAACTGAAATGTCCCGTTCATATTGATTATAAACGTTCCATATTAATTGATTTCTTCGCGAGGTTTTGACCTCTATATGAGACATTTTTCAAAGACTGTATTCATTTTTATAACAACCATAACCTTTATTTTATCGATAAAGGTTTAAAAAGCATTACGTAGATTATCAAATAATGATAATCTAAAATATACCGTTTACACACGACCATTACATAATGGTTTACAATAAAAATATATTACATTAAAGTAAGTTTCTTAAATGCAGTTTTTACACAATATCATACAAGCATGGACTCCAAATCTTGTCCTTATTTTAGTATGCAACAGCGGAAGCTTTTAATAATCAGCTGAGAATAAACATGCTTAAAACGTCAACAAAAATGTTGGTGACTTATAGGTTTAACCTATATATTATCAAATTATAATAATAATAGACCACAAGATTTCTCATTTTTCATAAATATCATTACACTCGCAAGTGCAAAAAAATCATTCATATGTTGAACACCTGGTAACCGACGTTAACTTAATGCATAGAATATCCCCAAAACAGAACCTCTCGTCTGTATAATAATCTCAAGTACTAAACCATCCATAACCTGAATGGGGGTTGTTAAGCCCAATAGATCTATCTTTAGGATTCGCGTCAATTAGGGGCCATTTCCCTAATTCTTAGGCTACCAAACTTGAAGGGCGATATTCGGTTTAATAATCTAACCATAGAATGTAGTTTTGCGTACTTGTGTCTATTTTTTAACACATTTATAAAGCTGCATGTATTCTCATCCCAAAATATTAGATTTTAAAAGTGGGACTATAACTCACTTTCACAGATTTTTACCTCGTTGGGAAGTTAGACTTGGCCACTGGTCGATTCACGAACCTATAACAAATATGTACATATATATCAAAGTATGTTCAAAATATATTTACAACATTTTTAATACGTTTTACTATTTTAAGTTTATTAAGTCAGCTGTCCTCGTTAGTAACCTACAACTAGTTGTCCACAGTTAGATGTACAGAAATAAATCGATATATATTATATTGAATCAATCCACGACCCAGTGTATACACGTCTCAGGCTAGATCACAACTCAAAGTATATATATTTTTGGAATCAACCTCAACCCTATATAGCTAACTCCAACATTACTGCATATAGAGTGTCTATGGTTGTTCCAAATAATATATATACATGGGTTGATATGATATGTCAAAACATTTGCATACGTGTCTATGGTATCCCAAGATTACATAATGTATTAGAATACATGTATAATACAATATGAGTTAGCTAGGATATGATTAATATAGATTTGTTACAATATTTCCCGTAGCTACAACAATCAAAAAATATCCAATCTTGTTTTACCCATAACTTCTTCGTTTTAAATCCGTTTTGAGTGAATCAAATTGCTATGGTTTCATATTGAACTCTATTTTATGAATCTAAACAGAAAAAGTATAGGTTTATAGTCGGAAATATAAGTTACAAGTCGTTTTTGTAAGAGGTAGTCATTTCAGTCGAAAGAACGACGTCTTAATGACTATTTTGAAAAACATACTTCCACTTTGAGTTTAACCATGATTTTTGGATATAGTTTCATGTTCATAAGAAAAATCATTTTCCCAGAAGAACAACTTTTAAATCAAAGTTTATCATAGTTTTTAATTATCAAACCCAAAACAGCCCGCGGTGTTACTACGACGGCGTATGTCCAGTTTTACGGTGTTTTTCGTGTTTCCAGGTTTTAAATCATTAAGTTAGCATATCATATAGATATAGAACATGTGTTTAGTTGATTTTAAAAGTCAAGTTAGAAGGATTAACTTTTGTTTGCGAACAAGTTTAGAATTAACTAAACTATGTTCTAGTGATTACAAGTTTAAACCTTCGAATAAGATAGCTTTATATGTATGAATCGAATGATGTTATGAATATCATTACTACCTCAAGTTTTGTGGATAAACCTACTGGAAAAGAAAAAAATGAATCTAGCTTCAAAGGATCCTTGGATGGCTTGAAAGTTCTTGAAGCAGAATCATGACACAAAAACAAGTTCAAGTAAGGTTTCCACTCGAAATAAGAGTGTTATAGTTATAGAAATTGAATCAAAGTTTGAATATGAGTATTACCTTGAATTAGAAAGATACCTTACTGTAAATAAGAAAGATTTCTTGAGATCAAATGGATTTGCAAGATTGGAAGTAAGCTAGAAAGATTTCTTGAAGTGTTCTTGAATGGTTGTTTTTATGATGATTAAAGCTTGTAATTGAAGCTAAAAGATGGTGAAAATGCTTGGAGATGATCAAGTATGATGTTAGGAGTATTTTGAGAGAGAATTTGGAGTGTAAGTATGAGAAAATGGAATGGAAAAATGGGGTGAAATCATAAAAACGAAATTACTTGTTATAAAGAAAAAAAAAATTCTTTAGTTTGTTTTTATCTCATTAGTCATACAAGTTGTTAAATAATGGTTCCACATGTTTTTGACTCTAATATGGCTGCTAAGAATGAATGATTAAAGGTGTATATACCAATAGTAAATACATCTAGAAGCTGTGTATTGTACGACTACAAATACGGGTGTACACGAGTAGAATTGTTGATGGAAACGAATGAGAATGTAATTTTGAGCATTTTTGCTAAGTAGAAATACTTTGATATATGTCTTGAAGTCTTTCAAAAGTGTATTAATACATCTTAATACACTACATGTATATACATTTTAACTGAGTCGTTAAGTCACCGTTAGTCATCACATGTAAGTGTTGTTTTAAGACCTTTAGGTTAACGATCTTGTTAAATGTAATTAATTCATTGTTATTATACTTAAATGAGATGTTAAATTATTACATTATCATGATATTATAATGTATGAATATATCTTAATATGATATATATATATACATTAAAATGTCGTTACAATGATAATCGTTACATATATGCCTCGTTTCGAAATTCTTAAGTTAGTAGTCTTGTTTTACATATGTAGTTCGTTGTTAACACACTTAATGATATACTTAATTATCATTTTATCATGTTAAACATAGTGTATCAATATCTTAATATGATTCATATGTATTTAGTAAGACGTTGTTATAACGATAATCGTTATATATATCGTTTCGAGTTTCTTAATTCAATAAACTCATTTTTATGTATATCACTCATTGTTAATATACTTAGTGAGATACTTACTTATCATAGTCTCATGTTAACCATATATATCATCATGTAGTTTTTTACAAATTTTTAACGTTCGTGAATCGCCGGTCAACTTGGGTGGTCAATTGTCTATATGAAGCACATTTCAAATAATCAAGTCTTAACAAGTTTGATTGCTTAATATGTTGGAAACATTTAATTATACAAATATAGTTTTCATTTAAAATATAACATGGAAAAGTTAGGGTCACTACAAAAGGATCGGAGAAACATCTTAATATTCGGGAAGACGGAACCTGGTATAGGGCTGAAAGAATTTGGGTACCAAAATTTGGAGATATGAGAGAAATGGTACTTAGAGAAGCTCATAAAACCAGATACTCAATACATCCTGGAACGGGGAAGATGTACAAGGATCTCAAGAAATAGTTTTGGTGGCCGGGTATGAAAGCCGATGTTGCTAAATACGTAGGAGAATGTTTGACGTGTTCTAAGGTCAAAGCGGAGCATCAGAAACCTTCAGGTCTACTTCAAAAACCCGAAATCCGAAATGGAAATGGGAAAACATTACCATGGATTTCATCACTAAATTGCCAAGGACTGCAAGTGGTTTTGATACTATTTGGGTAATAGTTGATCGTTTCACCAAATCAGCACACTTCCTGCCAATAAGAGAAGATGACAAGATGGAGAAGTTAGCACGATTGTATTTGAAGGAAGTCGTCTCCAAACATGGAATACCAATCTCAATTATCTCTGATAGGGATGGCAGATTTATTTCAAGATTCTTGCAGACATTACAGCAAGCATTAGGAACTCGTCTAGACATGAGTACTGCTTATCATCCATAAACTGATGGGCAGAGCAAAAGGATGATACAAATGCTTGACGACATGCTACGAGCATGTGTTATTGATTTCGCAAACAGTTGGGATCGACACCTTCCGTTAGCAGAATTTTTCTACAACAATAGCTACCAATCAAGAATTGAGATGGCGCAGTTTGAAGCACTCTATGGTAGAAAGTTCAGGTCTCCGATTTGTTGGAGTGAAGTGGGGGATAGACAGATTACGGGTCCAGAGATAATACAAGAAACTACTGAGAAGATCATCCAAATTCAACAACGGTTGAAAATCGCCCAAAGTCGACAAAAGAGATACGCTGACATTAAAAAAACGATATAGAATTCGAAATTGGAGAGATGGTCATGCTTAAAGTTGCACCTTGGAAAGGCGTTGTTCGATTTGGTAGACGAGGGAAATTAAATCCAATGTATATTGGACCATTCATGATTATTGATCGTGTCGGACCAGTAGCTTACCCACTTGAGTTACCTCAACAACTCGCGGTTGTACATAACACTTTCCACGTCTCGAATTTGAAGAAATGTTTTGCTAAAGAAGATCTCACTATTCCGTTAGACGAAATCCAAATCAACGAAAAACTTCAATTCATCGAAGAACCCGTCGAAATAATGGATCGTGAGGTTAAAAGATTTAAGCAAAACAAGATACCAATTGTTAAGGTTCGATGGAATGCTCGTAGAGGACCTGAGTTCACTTGGGAACGAGAATATCAGATGAAGAAGAAATACCCGCACCTATTCCAGAAGATACGTCAACACCTCCAACTGCTTAAAATTTCGGGATGAAATTTATTTAACGCGTAGGTACTCTAGTGACCCGAACTTTTCCATGTTTATATATATTAAATGAAATTGATATTTACATGATTAAGTGTTTCCAACATGTTAAGTGATCAAACTTGTTAAGACTTCATTAATTGAAATAGGTTTTATATAGACAATTGACCACCCAAGTTGATCGGCAATTCACGAACGTTAAAACTTGTAAAAACTATATGATGACATACATATGGATATATATATATATATATATATATATATATATATATATATATATATATAGTTATCATGATATTATGATAAGTATGTACCTCATTAAATATTTTAACAATGAGTTATATACATAAAAATGAGACTATTGAATTAAGAAACTTGAAAACGGTATATATAACGATTATCGTTATAACAACATCTTACTAATTACATATGAATCATTTTAAGATATTGATACACTATATATAAACATGTTAAATGATAAGTAAACATATCATTAAGTATAATAACAATGAACTACATATGTAAAAACAAGACTACTAACTCAAGGTTTTCGAAACGAGACATATATGTAACGATTATCATTGTAACGACATTTAACTGTATATATATCATATTAAGATATATTAATACATCATTATATCATGATAATGTAATAATTTAACATCTCATTAGATATAATAAACAATGTGTTAACAACATTTAACAAGATCGTTAACTTAAAGGTTTCAAAACAACATTTACATGTAACGACTAACGATGACTTAACGACTGAGTTAAAATGTATATACATGTAGTGTTTTAATATGTATTCATACACTTTTGAAAGACTTCAAGACACTTATCCAAGTACTTCTACTTAACAAAAATGCTTACGATTACATCCTCATTCATTTTCATCAACAATTCTACTCGTATGCACTCGTATTTCTATTTGTACAATACACAGCTTCTAAATGTATTTACTATTGGTATATACACTCCAATGATCAGCTCTTAGCAGCCCATGTGAGTCACCTAAACATGTGGGAACCATCATTTAACATCTAGCATGACTTATGAGCAAGGAAAAAAAACAAGAACTCCTTTTAACCCCACTCACCTTCACCACTCACCACCTACTCCATTTCACTTCCAATTTTCTTCCCAATTCTCTCTCAAAACACACACACTCTTCCATGAACGTCTAAGTTACTATTTTTCCAGCAAAAATCATCAAATAAAAGCTTTGGTTATTACCTATAATCATCATAAAAACAATTACTCAAGAACACATCAAGAACACTTCCAAGTTTACAAGTTTACTTCCAAGTTTCCTAATCTATTCCAAGCAATCATCTAAGATCAAGAAACCTTTGTTATTTATAGTAGGTTATCTTTCTAAATCAAGGTAATATTCATATTCAAGCTTTGATTCAATTTCTATAACTATAACTATCTTAATTCGAGTAACAATCTTACTTGAACTTGTTTTTGTGTCATGATTCTATTTCAAGAACTTCCAAGCCATCAAAGATCCTTTGAAGCTCAAGTTATATTTTAATCATTTCCAGTAGGTTTACCTACTAAACTTGAGGTAGTAATGATGTTCATAACATCATTCGATTCATATATGTATAACTATCTTATTCGAAGATTTGAACATGTAATCACTAGAACATAGTTTAGTTAATTATAAACTTGTTCGCAAACAAAGTTAATCCTTCTAACTTGACTTTTAAAATCAACTAAACACATGTTCTATATATATATTATATGCTAACTTAATGATTTAAAACCTAAAAACACAAAAAACACCGTAAAACCGGATATACGCCGTCGTAGTAACACTGTGGGTTGTTTTAGGTTAGATAATTAAAAACTATGATAAACTTTGAATTAAAAGTTGTTCTTCTGGGAAAATGATTTTTCTTATGAACATGAAACTATATCCAAAAAACATGGTTAAACTCAAAGTGAAAGTATGTTTTCCAAAATGGTCATCTAGACGTCGTTCTTTCGACTGACATGACTACCTTTACAAAAATGACTTGTAACCTGTATTTCCGACTATAAACTTATAATTTTTCTATTTAGATTCATAAACTTAAGTTCAATATGAAACCATAGAAACTTGAATCATTCAAAACGGATTTGAAACAAAGAAGTTATGGGTAAAACAAGATTGGATAATTTTTCCTGTTGTAGCTACGTGAAAATTGGTAACAAATCTATATTAATCATATCCTAGCTAACTCATATTGTATTATACATGTATTCTAATATATTATATAATCTTGGGATACCATAGACACGTATGCAAATGTTTTGACATATCATATTGACCCATGTATATATATTATTTGGAACAACCATAGACACTCTATATGCAGTAATGTTGGAGTTAGCTATACAGGGTTGAGGTTAATTCCAAAAATATATATACTTTGAGTTGTGATCTAGCCTGAGACGTGTATACACTGGGTCGTGGATTGATTCAAGATATATATATCGATTTATTTCTGTACATCTAACTGTGGACAACTAGTTGTAGGTTACTAACGAGGACAGCTGACTTAATAAACTTAAAACCTTAAAACGTATTAAAAATGTTGTAATTTTATTTTGAACATACTTTGACATATATGTACATATTACTTCCCGACGAAGTAAAAATCTGTGAAAGTGAGTTATAGTCCCACTTTTAAAATCTAATATTTTTGGGATGAGAATACATGCAGCTTTATAAATGTTTTACAAAATAGACACAAGTACATGAAACTACTTTCTATGGTTGAAGGATCGAAGCCGAATATGCCCCTTTTTACTTGGTAATCTAAGAATTAGTAAACCAGTCTACTAATTGACGCGAATCCTAAAGATAGATCTATTGGGCCCAACAAACCCCATCCGTTGTAGCGGATGCTTTAGTACTTTGATGTTATTTTATCATATCCGATGGATGTCCCGGAATGATAGGGGATATTCTTATATGCATCTTGTTAATGTCGGTTACCAGGTGTTCAAACCATATGAATGATTTTTATCTCTATGAATGGGATGTATATTGAAATATGAAATCTTGTGGTCTATTATTACGATTTGATAAATATATAGGTTAAACCTATAACTCACCAACATTTTTGTTGACGTTTAAAGCATGTTTATTCTCAGGTGATTATTAAGAGCTTCCGCTATTGCATGCTAAAATATGGACAAGATTTGGTGTCAGTATGCTTGTATAATATTGTTTAAAACTGCATTCGAGATTTACTTTGTTGTAACATATTAATATTGTAGACCAATATGTATTGGTAGTGTGTAAGTGTGATATTTTTTAGATTATCATTTCTGGATAATCTAGGTGATGTCCTTTTAACCTTGTCGATAAAATAAAGGTTATGGTTTGTTTTTAAAAATGAATGTAATCTTTGAAAAACGTCTCATATAGAGGTCAAAACCTCGCAACAAAATCAATTAATATGGAACGTTTATAATCAATATGAACGGGACATTTCAATTGAAACCTAAAGACCCTCAGGCTTCACAACCCAGAATTTCCATTCCCCATAGGAAAAGGACTTACTCCAGTTACGAGACCACAATAAACTATCCATTTCTGGAAACTACTTATGAGGAGAATGGGGAGATTAAGGGGTTTTGCGATCAATATGGATGGCTTCCACACAAACCCATGAAGTCATTCATCAGTCTAAGACAAACCCTTCGTACCAAAACCGATGTTGTTTCCAAACACCCAAGGAATAATTTTGCTAAACAAGTATCAAATAAGAAGTGGACAATGAAACCAGTTTCAACACCAAGATCCACTTCTTCTTCAAAACCAAATAAGTAATCGTCATCAGAGTTACTTAAAATGAAGCCGAGATCTGTTTATCTGGCTAGGTTAAATTCTTTTCCATTTTCATTGATTACACTCGAACTAATTTTAAAGGATACACCGTGTATCAAACCCAAGTGGAATTCAATGTCAATAAGTCAAATTGATAATGCCTATAAATGGTATTCAAATTTGACTTTCGAAATGAATTGATCGTCAACATGGTTCTTGGATACAATGGTTCAAGACCCAGACTTGATCTGCTGACACCCAACTGTCCACTCCGGCATGTCCCACTTGCAACTTCAGATGACCTCGATGTGTCGTTTGAACCTTTTTTCCTCCAACTTTGCCCAATCTCGCGGTTGCTTGATATCGGCTAAAAAGTCACATTTTTACCCCGGTATTAAGGCCCAAAAACAAGAAAGATTCAAACTTTGTTGGAAAAATACTCATTTCTTCAGTTAGAATTGAAGATCATGTAATTACAAAGACGGTGCAAAAAGAATCAAGAGAATCGGAGCTAAAACAAAGATTCTAGAGCGAAAACGGTGAAAGACAAGAAATCAAGTTACGATCCAGGGAATCAGCTTGCCAAACGTCCTGCTAAATGGGCTGCCAAACGGGCTGCCAGTATGGCAAACGGCCTGCCAAACGCCCAGATCAAACGGCCTCGTTAAACGGCTTGTATGATCAAACGGCCCCTGCAAACGGCCTGCCAAACGGCCTACCAGCCGTTTGCAGGCAAAAATCTTGTTTATTTAAAGGGTCTTTGTCATTCATTTCAATACACACTTCAATTCACTTCTTTCTCTCTCTTGTACAATATTATTCATACTCTCAAGGCCTTCGACTCTGTGCGAGAAACCTAGTACCCGGAGAAGAACGCCAAAGATTGTATTAGGAGCGGTCTGGAGTCTTGAAGTTGTCACTTTTGTATTCGGAACTCGTTTAATCTACTGGTACTTCTATCCCTTATCTTTATATAATGTCTTCTATCATTATGTTATGTGATATTATTGCCATGATTAGCGAGTAGTTATCTTTAGTGTATGCTATGATGTAAGCAGTTATAATGCCAAAATAATATTATGGTATGTGTATGCTGTTGAAATGCTTTCCGATTATGCTTTAAACTCAATCGCTTTTCCAACTAATAGAACGTAGTTATTGGCTCTGTTATTGGGAAGTCACGAACCCCGATTCAGAGTACACTATCTGTGTCACCCCTTGGTAAGAGAAGTCAATCAGATACAACATAAGATCGACTGAGGCACACCGGTTGTAGTAAGTCTATCAAGCTTTGGATTCCGACTGAGGACTCTTTCGTAGTGAAACATCTGACTAGACCCTTAGTACATTGTCAGTCCCAGACCATGCTAGTGTAGTCACCAAGCATATAAACTTCGTATGTGCACGCTGAAGCACAGCGGTTGTTGTAAGCTGTACCTCTGCTAAGTAAGGCCATGGAACCTGGTTAGTGTTGATTAGTACACTGCACCATAACGCAGTCTCAAGCATTGCACCGTGCTTGAGGGATTCTTAGTTAATTAAGGAACTGTTTGTTTAGACACATAAAGGATTGGACCGTTAGGATAACCGAACGTGTTCATGGAAGTCAGCTTGACTTGGCCATGGTGTTCTTTATGGTTGAACTCTTTTTAAGGGCCTAACTATCTTTTAAAACCAATCATTTACGAAAGCATTGAAACACATCACGTCTCTCGGATATGGTAAACCATGTATTCTATTATACTTAAGAAAGTTTAGACCATTGTGGAATGTTAATACTTCACCCAACCGAGTCACTCAATTGGATGAACCGTCTGAACGTGTATGCCTGTAGTCAGACTGCACGAGCGTCGGGGGTAAGGGACGTTGTTGTCTATTCAGAATCTTCAAGCCTAACGCATTACCCAGTGACATGTCTTATGACATGGGCGTTTAGGACCAGTGTAATAAATACAAGGCCTCTTCCTATTCATGAGCCAGCATTCCATAATCTCGGCAGAATAACTGATGAAGTCATAGTATGCACTCACTTTAACCTTATCTGAATTATGAATTTTATCGTATTTACTTTATCTGTCTTATAAATTAGAAAATTCTAAAATTAAGTAACCACTACTCCTTCCTAACTATCTTAGCCTTAAATCCTTGTTCGATTCTACTGATATCTCAAAAATACGACTCTAGGTCATACTTCCCTTACTCATACTAAGGAGTAGTATGATTTAGGCCCCGCTAAATATAAATTTAAAACAGTACCACCCCCTTTGTGGCTGATTCTGGCGTGCTGCGGCCTGACGACATCGCACAAATAAAACCGTCCGTTTTAGCCATATCATTACTCCAAAGCCCATTTCGCCCGAATCCAAAACCATTGGTACATCTACTTCTTTAGTTGTAGGCGAATCACCATCCGTTGAAAAAGACTCATTTTAGTTTCTTCTCTTGGATGAACTTGATAACTGCGTGTCATCTACTTCCTATGTCCCTCCTGCTACAACTCATGTTCCACCAGTAGTGACATCTCCCCTTCTTTCAGAAGAAAAATCACCTCCACTTAATAATGATGACACCACCCCTTCTGATTCTGGTAGAGTATGATACCATATCGGTAGTTGATATGGAACCTGCAGGCTCATCATCGTCTAACTATGTTGATACATCTATAGAAGATGAGGTCATTACACCCCTTCCACATACAACAAGATGGACTCGAGATCACCCAATCACTCAAATCATAGGTGATCCTCATCGGTGAATTAGGAATGGTCAACTTCTCAAACATATAGGTTCATTGCATGTGCCTTGGGGGAGCATTGCATGTGTCTAGGGGGAGGAATGCATGTGTCTAGGGGGAGCAATTAACAAAGGCGGGAAACGAACAAAGGCGGGAAATGGAGGTTATCAAATCTGATACGCACTTCAAAGAAGGTTTTCTCTAAAACCTTATATGGTGTATGCACATATTTCAGTGTATGCCCCACGTCTCAAATGCCTTTCAATCTTTCTCTTAAAAACATTTCAATGGATACGTCAATATTGTTTTAGTGGGAGAAGGAGAAAATAATGGTTCCCATAAAGATCTATATGGGACCCGCACCGCAAAGAAGGTTTTCTCCAAAACCTTAAATGGCCCTTAAATGGCCCACGTCTCAACTGCCTTCCAATCTTTCTCATCAAAACCTATATTCTCTGAGCAGCAAATTGTCAAAATATGTTTTAATTCCAGATAAATCATATTTTGAGGAGGAGAAAAATACCAAGAAAATAAAGGTTTTATCAAAATATTACACTCGTTATGGGACTCGATCTTCAAAATGACTTTTGTATACTTCAGTACAGAACTCTTCAAATAAGGTTTTCTAAAACCAAAATTTGCAAAAAAAAATTAATAAAATAAAATAAAATTCAAAATAAGTTTTCACAAAGTAAAACATATTTTGAGGGGGAGAAAGAACGAATTTTTGCAAAATCTAATGGCTTCTACATACTTTTGTGTAGAACCCGCATCTCAAAGTGGTGTTAAACACATTTTAAAGTGGTGTTAAACATCAAAACGGCTTTTGCAAACATAACATTGTAAAACCCGGCCTTTCATATCAAACTCACCCAAAAACGTGTGACTATCAAGGGGGAGTTTAAAGATTCAAATGTCAGTAATGAGAGAGGAGGTATCCTAGTGACTACCTCAGGAGGATGTGTCTAAATGACTGCCTCAAACAAAATAGTCATCAAATGATGGAGGATGTGTCTAAGTGACTGCCTCAGGAGGATGTGTCTAGATGACTGCCTCAAATGTGGAATGACCTCAAATGTGGAATGACCCAACAACTTGATGCAAATTAAGTGTTTAGAGTCTTGAACTTCCGAAGGGGTTTCGAAAAACCTAGAATATGAACCCTGCATATCGGCTGAAAATCTTCTATCAACGACTTTTTGTATTTATAAGGTGGGACGTAAACTTCAAACAGGGTCCAGAGGTCAGACTTATCTTGATGAGGGAGATCTGTCAAGTTCAACGGAGAGGCAATATGACAATGCTTAGGCTTACTTTGGTAGATTTATCAGACCTCCAGAAGGATGATCACCTTAACGATCAGTCAGCATTTAATCCTGACCACACACACTCCTTAGAGAGTATAACAACTGAAAGATATTTGTGACCTTATGACATATCAATGACTTCAGGACGCAATGTAACATCTTCCTACATTACATTATTTCGACCGACACCAATGCGGTGTTAGGTACATTTGTAAGGCTTCGTATAACCAAGAGCGGCATAGTCGCACAAAAGTCCCATGATACTTTAATCATGGAGGTGGATAGCTTGCTAACGTCGACTGGAACTTCAGTGACCGTCATCCTCAACATCCACTGAGGTTAAACTTGGACCTACCAATACCGGTGAGGTCCCCAAATCCGGAAACAGTTATGGTTTCAGAAAACATGTCTAGTATAACAACTAGCATGCCTGATTTAAACATGTCTATTGTAACAACTAGCTTGATTTTTACAAAACCAAAAACGGTTTTTAAAGGTCGTGTTTTCTCTAAGGATCAAATTTTACCTTAACCACTTTGTCTCTTCTTAGCAGGTACACGTTCCATCTTTGGCGATAAACATATATTATGTCTCTGCTATTTTGCGATGAACATGGGATACCATATTCGTTCTACGCATGCTAAACATAGTACACCATATTCATCAAGCAGGGAGAATGACAAACAAGTCAAAACAAATCAGTCACGATCATGAAAAAGTTGACTCAACATTTGAGGGGAAGCAAAAGAGGTCTTCATAATGAATAAAGATTGATATGCTCAAAACGGACGATTTATTTATGCGGTATCGTTAGGTCGCAAAACGTCAATTCAGATATGCTGGGCCTAAATCAATTATTCCTTCCTATGGGTTAGCAAGGGCAAATATGACCTAGGGTCGTTCCTTGAGCTATCAAATTTGAAAAGGAGCTTATTCAGATAATTTAGTAATTAAGATTGGGTTTGTACACAATTTAGTATCCAAGACTAGTGTCCAGGTACATATCGTGTGGAGAGGCAGGATCCTTTTTGTCCCAATAAATTGGCGACTGTTCGAAAAATCTAACAACCAAGTCCAACCGGTTTATTCTAGACATCACTTTATTCGGAATATCAAATTATGTAAATACAATAGTTGGGTTGATTTGATTTATAATTGTATGTTTAAAATATTAAAGCAATATAATTAAAATAACGAAACTAAAATAAGCTAGCTAGCCTGCAACAGCTAAGGACATAAATGACGTGGTTCACCATGATTTTAGATAATTAAGTGTCGGGATGATTATGAGACACTCCTTGGATAGATATACCTCAGTGTGAACACTAGATTTCCTACTAAGTGATTTCCCGATTAGCATGTCACGAGGAACTAGGCTTTGAAGATTATGATCGGATGGACTATGCTCAACTTCCCGACGCCTAACCGATAAAGGATAGAAGCGGCCCATCTGGGATGCAAGGAAAACCCGAGTGAACGAATAAATTAGCATAGCCATATATATATATATATATATATATATATATATATATATATATATATATATATATATATATATATATATATATATATATATATAATATGTAACCTTTCTTAACACCTTGGTGTATCACCCAAATGAGTGGTTTTGATTGTGTTTCGAATTCCTTTCTGTCAATGGTTTGGTAAAATCTAAGGGTTTGTAGACAAATATGAACTTCTGATAGTTTAACAGTCATCCTTAAAGATTTATAAGCTTAGTTTGTATTGTAGTGCATTAAATTCCCATTTATGATTTAAACCAGCCCTTACTTAAATCTACCCAATAAATCTCTTAGTTATCCACCATGTACTACACTTATGGTGGTTCCATAGCTTCTAACCTTGACCATGCTCAAGTGGTCCTATAGTACATCAACATTGTACTCTACTGTTGAAACAGTATTTCGCCGAGTCTTATACTCTTGACCAATGTCTTGATCTGGTCCTACGATAATTCCCTATGTACTTTATAGTATTTCTGATGGGTTCAAACCTTGACCAATGTATAAACACAGATAATTAATTACCTTATAATTGTCGACTTTATAAAAGGTTTTAATCACGTTTATTGGTGGAAGGACGATATTAAAAAGGTTTAATATCATAGATGAAAAGCGAGTACGAAACGATAATCATCCCTAACTATCATTATTAAATCATGGCAAACAATTAAGCAATTACTCACACATCATGGCAACAAGCATTTCTAATATTAATAAATCACAAACGTCGAACAAGAATATTATAATAAATAAATAAAAGAAAGCATAGATATTACCGAATAATGTCGGCAGAATAACACTTGTATTTCTTCATAATATCCATAGCGTTACATTGCTCGATAGCTTCTACTACTAACTGCATACTAATCTCCTACTGAACACTAGAGAGCGACAGTAGAGAAATGACTACGGCCATCCAATTCCCTGTACTTTTCTCTCTATAGAATCTAGAGAGAGAAAGTAGAGAGAGAACTAATCTCCTATAGATCACTAGAGAGCGACTATAGAGAGATATTTGAGAGAGAAGTGAAAGAAATGGTGTGCTGAAGTGAGAAATGAAGCCCTCCTTTTATAAGAAAATTTGATGGTACTGACTCGGCAGGCCATTTTCTGGCAGGTCGTCCAATTTCCTGGCAGGCCGTTTAATTTCCTGGCAGGCCATTTATTTTCCTGGCAGGCCGTTTATTTGGGCCGTGGAATTGGTTGGCGGGCCGTTTAATTTCTCGGTAGGCCATTTTTTGTCCTGGCGGGCCGTTTAATCGGCCCGTTTTCTTGGTCACCCATTTTTAATTCGGTCACCCATTTTCCATACTTCGGCAGGCCATTTTTCTGGACTGGCAAGCCGTTTTCTTCTAGAGCTTCCCAGCGTTTCACCGTTTTCGCTATAACTTCTTCGTTTCTTGTCCGTTTTTAGCGATTCTTGCAGCCACACGTTCGTAATTAAGAATCCTAAACATATGATCAACCAAATAATATTTTCCAAAAATTATAAAATAATTATTTTAAACGCGAGTTATTCGTCTTTGTCGGTTTTGCTCGTTTTTCCTCGTTTTTCATCCGTTTTTAGTGATTCTTGAAACCTAGCCTTCGTAATGACATATTCTACCAAATCAAGCAAATAAATGCTTATTTAGATGATAAAGTTTGAATCTTTATTAGTTTTAGGTCTAATATCGGGGTAAATACGTGACTTTTTAGCCGATATCAAATATCCCAAACTTAGACTTTGTTTGTCCTCAAGCAAACTCCTCATTTATTTTGAGTTCAAGGATACTTCTGAGGTTTCCGTTCTATATGTCAAGTGGATTTTTCTTTATTATAAGAGCAAAATCAAACTGTCCTCTAAAAGGGGTAGAAACTATCTCTGCAAGCATGAGAGGAGGTTACATGACTTTGGCTTCCTTACACGGGTCACTCAAATCACTCAAGTGTTTGAGGTTCCCTATAAATCTATGAAATGAATTCGCTCACAGCCTAGTCATGATGTAAGTATTATCATAGGCTTGACCAATAATCAAATCACCACTGGTTAGATAAGGACGGCACTGATCTTCTCCCCAATCATTCTTTCAAGAGGAAGAGCGGGTTTAAAGGTTGGTTTGCGGAGAAAAGTGAAGGTTTTGATATGGCAAAAAGGGTGATTTTTGAATCTTTGAAATTTTAGAGAGATTCGATATATTTCGGTTTCATGATGATATACTTTTTCTAGGAAAGATGGTACTCTATTTTTGTTGAAGAGTTCCTTTAGAGGGTGTTGATTTTTCAGCGAAGACTTTGCTTCTTTTCTGCAATCCTCTTGGGTCACAATCTTCATTTTCTTGGGGATATATGCTTTTATTTGAAGACTTTTCTCTTCTTTATTTTTAAGACTTTGCTTCAACAATTTTTTTTTTATTTATATGCATATCCCATCTTCATAACTTTGCCTATTACTTCTTTTGTCCAGAGATAAAGGTATTTCACCAGAAATAGGTCTTTTTGACCTATCAAAAACAGTTTGGAATTTCAGAATTTTTCGACAAGTGTTTGAAGTAAACTTGGTAGATCTATCTCTTTGAATTTCTAGATTTTGGAAATTAGAAAGGAAAGAGGGTGAAAAGGGTAATGTATTTGATAGTGAATTTGAGGGTGAGTATTTTCTGGTTCATCAACTCTTTGTCGTGAGTTGGTCGGTTTAAATGCGTGGAGTGGAAACGGAAACAGATGGTTTCTGTCGTCTCTATTCAGAATGATTTTGGAAGTAATATCGCACCTACACCACGTATGGTGCTTACTAACCATTGGCCTCAAAATGTATGTCAAGATCAAGTTCTAACTCTAAATGCTAACATCGGCATTCTCAACGGAAAAGATAGTGAAGCATTAAAAATGAATGCTTATTGGGCCATTTTTGAGGTGCCTCACAACAATTATATGGGGTCGATAATGCCTAGTCATGCAATGCTCTTTTAGAGAATCGGTTCATCCTTAAGAAGATTTGTGTCCTCATTTGTCTTAATTTTAGAACAAACATGTTTGATTTTCGAAAGTACTTTTTCAGAAAGTATCATTTAGTCAAAATTTTTGAAAAATTTACGTTGAGGACAAAGAATCTAAATAGTAGGTATACTCGAAAAGCTTAGTAAAATTTTAAGTTAAGAACATTTTCAGAGCATGTAGTGACCCGAACTTTTCCCTGTTTATATATATTAATTGAGATTGATATTTACATGATTAAATGTTTCCAACATGTTAAGCAATCAAACTTGTTAAGACTTGATTAATTGAAATATGTTTCATATAGACAATTGACCACCCAAGTTGACCGGTGATTCACGAACGTTAAAACTTGTAAAAACTATATGATGACATATATATGGATATATATATATATAGTTAACATGATACTATGATAAGTAAACATATCATTAAGTATATTAACAATGAACTACATATGTAAAAACAAGACTACTAACTTAATGATTTTTAAACGAGACATATATGTAACGATTATCGTTGTAAAGACATTTAATGTATATATATCATATTAAGAGATATTCATACATAATAATATCATGATAATATAATAATTTAAAATCTCATTTGATTTTATAAACATTGGGTTAACAACATTTACCAAGATCGTTAACCTAAAGGTTTCAAAACAACACTTACATGTAACGACTAACGATGACTTAACGACTCAGTTAAAATGTATATACATGTAGTGTTTTAATATGTATTTACACACTTTTGAAAGACTTCAATACACTTATCAAAATACTTCTACTTAACAAAAATGCTTACAATTACATCCTCGTTCAGTTTCATCAACAATTCTACTCGTATGCACCCGTATTCGTACTCGTACAATACACAGCTTTTAGATGTACGTACTATTGGTACATACACTCCAATGATCAGCTCTTAGCAGCCCATGTGGGTCACCTAACACATGTGGGAACCATCATTTGGCAACTAGCATGAAATATCTCATAAAATTACAAAAATATGAGTAATCATTCATGACTTATTTACATGAAAACAAAATTACATATCCTTTATATCTAATCCATACACCAACGACCAAAAACACCTACAAATACTTTCATTCTTCAATTTTCTTCATCTAATTGATCTCTCTCAAGTTCTATCTTCAAGTTCTAAGTGTTCTTCATATATTCTACAAGTTCTAGTTACATAAAATCAAGAATACTTTCAAGTTTGCTAGCTCACTTCCAATCTTGTAAGGTGATCATCCAACCTCAAGAAATCTTTGTTTCTTACAGTAGTTTATCATTCTAATACAAGGTAATAATCATATTCAAACTTTGTTTCAATTTCTATAACTATAACAATCTTATTTCAAGTGATGATCTTACTTGAACTTGTTTTCGTGTCATGATTCTGCTTCAAGAACTTCGAGCCATCCAAGGATCCGTTGAAGCTAGATCCATTTTTCTCTTTTCCAGTAGGTTTATCCAATTAACTTAAGGTAGTAATGATGTTCATAACATCATTCGATTCATACATATAAAGCTATCTTATTCGAAGGTTTAAACTTGTAATCACTAGAACATAGTTTAGTTAATTCTAAACTTGTTCGCAAACAAAAGTTAATCCTTCTAAATTGACTTTTAAAATCAACTAAACACATGTTCTATATCTATATGATATGCTAACTTAATGATTTAAAACCTGGAAACACGAAAAATACCGTAAAACCGGATTTACGCCGTCGTAGTAACACCGCGGGCTGTTTTGGGTTAGTTAATTAAAAACTATGATAAACTTTGATTTAAAAGTTGTTATTCTGAGAAAATGATTTTTATTATGAACATGAAACTATATCCAAAAATTATGGTTAAACTCAAAGTGGAAGTATGTTTTCTAAAATGGTCATCTAGACGTCGTTCTTTCGACTGAAATGACTACCTTTACAAAAACGACTTGTAACTTATTTTTCTGACTATAAACCTATACTTTTTCTGTTTAGATTCATAAAATAGAGTTCAATATGAAACCATAGCAATTTGATTCACTCAAAACGGATTTAAAATGAAGAAGTTATGGGTAAAACAAGATTGGATAATTTTTCTCATTTTAGCTACGTGAAAATTGGTAACAAATCTATTCCAACCATAACTTAATCAACTTGTATTGTATATTATGTAATCTTGAGATACCATAGACACGTATACAATGTTTCGACCTATCATGTCGACACATCTATATATATTTCGGAACAACCATAGACACTCTATATGTGAATGTTGGAGTTAGCTATACAGGGTTGAGGTTGATTCCAAAATATATATAGTTTGAGTTGTGATCAATACTGAGATACGTATACACTGGGTCGTGGATTGATTCAAGATAATATTTATCGATTTATTTCTGTACATCTAACTGTGGACAACTAGTTGTAGGTTACTAACGAGGACAGCTGACTTAATAAATCTAAAACATCAAAATATATTAAAAGTATTGTAAATATATTTTGAACATACTTTGATATATATGTATATATTGTTATAGGTTCGTGAATCAACCAGTGGCCAAGTCTTACTTCCCGATGAAGTAAAAATCTGTGAAAGTGAGTTATAGTCCCACTTTTAAAATCAAATATTTTTGGGATGAGAATACATGCAGGTTTTATAAATGATTTTCAAAATAGACACAAGTACGTGAAACTACATTCTATGGTTGAATTATCAAAATCGAATATGCCCCTTTTTATTAAGTCTGGTAATCTAAGAATTAGGGAACAGACACCCTAATTGACGCGAATCCTAAAGATAGATCTATTGGGCCTAACAAACCCCATCCAAAGTACCGGATGCTTTAGTACTTCGAAATTTATATCATATCCGAAGGGTGTCCCGGAATGATGGGGATATTCTTATATATGCATCTTGTTAATGTCGGTTACCAGGTGTTCACCATATGAATGATTTTTATCTCTATGTATGGGATGTGTATTGAAATATGAAATCTTGTGGTCTATTATTATGATTTGATATATATAGGTTAAACCTATAACTCACCAACATTTTTGTTGACGTTTTAAGAATGTTTATTCTCAGGTGATTATTAAGAGCTTCCGCTGTCGCATACTTAAATAAGGACGAGATTTGGAGTCCATTCTTGTATGATATTGTGTAAAAACTGCATTCAAGAAACTTATTTTGTTGTAACATATTTGTATTGTAAACCATTATGTAATGGTCGTGTGTAAACAGGATATTTTAGATTATCATTATTTGATAATCTACGTAAAGCTTTTTAAAACCTTTATCTATGAAATAAAGGTTATGGTTTGTTTTAAAAATGAATGCAGTCTTTGAAAAACGTCTCATATAGAGGTCAAAACCTCGCAACGAAATCAATTAATATGGAACGTTTTTAATCAATAAGAACGGGACATTTCAGTTGGTATCAGAGCGTTTGTCTTAGAGAACCAGAATTTTGCATTAGTGTGTCTTATCGAGTTTTTTAGGATGCATTAGTGAGTCTGGACTTCGACCGTGTTTACTTGAAAAATGATTGCTTAACAAATTTTGTTGGAAACTATATATTTTTAACATGTGAATATTATGTGATATATTAATCTCTTAATGCGTTTAATATTATGTGATAGATGTCTACCTCTAGAACAAGTCCCATTGACTCACCTAATAATAATGAAGAGTCAAATGTAAATTGGAATGATTCGTGGACTGATTCACAAGTTCCCGAAGAGGAACCGGAAGAAGAGTCGGAACCGGAAGAAGAATCAGAACCGGAAGAAGAATCGGAACCGGATGAAGAAATAGAACCGGTGGGGGAAATAATAAAATGGTTAAGTAAAAGAAAATCCTCAACCAACCGACCAAGGTTAATTATGGTCAATGGTGTTTCCGCCAAGGAAGCAAAATATTGGGAGGATTACCAATTCTCCGATGAATCGGATTCCGACGAGAATTCCGATGATGTTATAGAAATTACCCCAACTGAATTTAAAAAGGCAAAAGAAAATAATAAGGGAAAGGGCATAAAAATAGAGAAATCTAATTCCAACCCCGATGAACTTTATATGTATCGTCAACCCCCGAAGTCCTTTAGTTGTAACAATGACCCGGGAACCTCTAAACCACCAGGTTTTTCTAAACCAATGTGGAAAACGACGGCTCGTATTAGGGGAACATCATATATCCCTAGAAACTTGGCAAAACGAACCAAAACCGAAGAAGAAGAAACAAACGAGTCGGAATAAGATAGTTGTATTCGTGTGGTGTAATATATGTAATATAGTGTGCTTATGCTTTATGATATATGTAAAAATTGCTTGTATTAATAAGTATTTTTTTTATGAATCTAACTCTTGTTTATTTTACAGTATAAAAACACAAAATGGATAGACAACCCAATATTTTCAGAGACCTACCCGGAGACATGATTGATGAAATCTTGTCTAGAGTCGGTCAGAATTCTTTGGCACAACTATTTAAGGCGAGATCAGTTTGTAAGACATTCGAAGAACGTTCCAAGAATTCCTTAGTTTATAAAAGGCTTTCGTTCGAAAGATGGGGGATATCACATTGGGAAATCCATAAGTTATGATGTGTTTACTTTGACGCATATATTGCGGGGAACCCAAATGCTATTTTACGCAATGGGTTAAGAAATTATTTTGACTCAATATATCCGAATATTGGACTTCGTGATTTAGAAAAAGCGGCTAACATGCAACATAAAGAAGCATGTTATGCTTACGGATTAGTAATGTTCGCTTCTCACCAAAGTGAGAACAAGAACATCGGGCTACAACTATTAAACAAAACGTTCCCACAAGTGACGGAGTCGGTAATTGGGGTAAGAAATGAGGTTTTTAGATTGTTACGGGACTGTTGGACATTACGTAACCCTCGTCCCTTTGACGACGTTACAACACGCTGTCTTATCAACGGCCATAACGGTTATGTTCCACAAGAACAAGGATGGGAAGTAATCCTAGTAAAACCAGAATGCATGACTTGTTTCTGGACGTATGAATTACGTGTCTTTATTGCCTTTGCTGAACGACTTGTGTACTAGCTAGAATTATCTTCACAACCATCTTGTATCAAATTAATTGTGTGCTATATTTCATGCTATATGTAAAATAAGCGGTATTGTAAGTTTGTAAAATATTGTGTAAAAGTTTGAACGCGAAATATTATTATAATCAGTTTTTCATATAGAATTGTAGTAGTTGAATTGTATATTAGCTACTAAGTATGAACTTAACGGGTAGGTACTACCCGAATTTAAACTTATAAAACGCTAATATGAAGAAAAAGCTTTTATAAATGAGTTCATATTATGCTACGAAATACTATTAACTACTCTTAATATTCTGTATGATTAACTTGTTCCATTTGACTATTTTGAAGGAAATGGCACCGACTACTCGACACACCGTGAATATGAATGAAGAGGAATTCCGTACTTTTCTAGCTTCAAACATAGCCGCAGTACAGGCTGCGCTACATACCAACAATAACCTTGGATCTAGCAGTACAGGAAATCGTGTAGGATGCACCTACAAAGAATTCACTGCCTGCAAACCTTTGGAATTTGATGGAACCGAAGGACCGATCGGATTGAAACGGTGAACCGAGAAGGTCGAATCGGTGTTTGCCATAAGTAAGTGTACTGAAGAGGACAAAGTGAAGTACGCTACGCATACCTTCACAGGTTCTGCGTTAACATGTTGGAATACCTATCTAGAGCAAGTGGGACAAGATGATGCGTACGCACTACCGTGGTCAGCATTCAAGCACTTGATGAACGAGAAGTACCGTCCCAGAACCGAGGTCAATAAGCTCAAGACAGAACTTAGAGGGTTACGAACCCAAGGATTTGATATTACCACGTACGAAAGACGATTCACAGAATTGTGCCTATTGTGTCCGGGAGCGTTCGAAGATGAGGAAGAGAAGATCGACGCGTTTGTGAAAGGATTACCGGAAAGAATCCAAGAAGATATAAGTTCACACGAGCCCGCCTCCATACAACAGGCATGTAGAATGGCTCACAAACTAGTGAACCAGATTGAAGAAAGAATTAAAGAACAGACTGCTGAAGAGGCCAATGTGAAGCAAGTCAAAAGAAAGTGGGAGGAAAACGGTGATAAGAATCACCAATACAACAACAACAGCAATTACAACAATAATCGCAACAATTATCCCAACAATCGCAACATCAATCGCAACTACAACAAACGGCCCAACAACAACAACAACAACAACAACAACAACAACAACAACAACAACAACAACAACAACAACAACAACAACAACAACAACAACAACAACAACTACAACAATCATCCCAACAACAATAATAACTGCAACAACAACAACAACAATCAGAAGCAGCTATGCCAAAGGTGTGAAAAGTATCACTCGGGGTTCTGCACCAAATTTTGCAACAAGTGTAAAAGAAATGGTCATAGCGCGGCGAAGTGTGAGGTCTACGGACCAGGGGTTAATAGAACGAAAGGAACAAATGGTGTCGGAACGAGTAATGGCGGAGCAAGTAGTGTCGGAGCAAGTTATGCCAATGTAGTTTGTTATAAATGTGGAAAACCGGGCCACATTATTAGAAATTGCCCGAACCAGGAGAACACGAATGGACAAGGCCGCGAAAGAGTTTTCAATATTAATGCGGCAGAGGCACAGGAAGACCTGGAGCTTGTTACGGGTACGTTTCTTATTGACAATAAATCTGCTTACGTTTTATTTGATTCGGGTGCTGATAGAAGCTATATGAGTAGAGATTTTTGTGCTAAATTAAGTTGTCCATTGACGTCTTTGGATAGTAAATTTTTACTCGAATTAGCAAATGGTAAATTAATTTCAGCAGATAATATATGTCGAAATCGAGAAATTAAACTGGTTAGCGAAACATTTAAGATTGATTTGATACCAGTAGAGTTAGGGAGTTTTGATGTGATAATCGGTATGGACTGGTTGAAAGAAGTGAAAGCAGAGATCGTTTGTTACAAAAATGCAATTCGCATTATACGAGAAAAAGGAAAACCCTTAATGGTGTACGGAGAAAAGGGCAACACGAAGCTACATCTTATTAGTAATTTGAAGGCACAAAAACTAATAAGAAAAGGTTGCTATGCTGTTCTAGCACACGTCGAGAAAGTACAAACTGAGGAAAAGAGCATCAATGATGTTCCCATTGCAAAAGAATTTCTCGATGTATTTCCGAAAGAATTATCGGGATTACCCCCACATCGATCCGTTGAATTTCAAATAGATCTTGTACCAGGAGCCGCACCAATAGCTCGTTCTCCTTACAGACTCGCACCCAGCGAGATGAAAGAACTGCAAAGCCAATTACAAGAACTTTTAAAGCGTGGTTTCATTTGACCAAGCACATCACCGTGGGGAGCTCCTGTTTTGTTTGTCAAGAAGAAAGATGGTACATTCAGGTTGTGTATCGACTACCGAGAGTTGAACAAACTTACCATCAAGAACCGCTACCCACTACCGAGAATCGATGACTTATTTGATCAACTACAAGGCTCGTCTGTTTATTCAAAGATTGACTTACGTTCCGGGTATCATCAAATGCGGGTGAAAGAAGTTGATATTCCAAAGACTGCTTTTAGAACACGTAACGGTCATTATGAGTTTATGGTCATGCCGTTTGGTTTAACTAATGCACCAGCTATCTTCATGGACCTTATGAACCGAGTGTGTGGACCATACCTTGACAAGTTTTTCATTGTTTTTATTGATGACATACTTATTTACTCAAAGAATGACCAAGAACACGGTGAACATTTGAGAAAGGTGTTAGAAGTATTGAGGAAGGAAGAATTGTACGCTAAGTTTTCAAAGTGTGCATTTTGGTTGGAAGAAGTTGAATTCCTCGGTCACATAGTGAACAAAGAAGGTATTAAGGTGGATCCGGCAAAGATAGAAACTGTTGAAAAGTGGGAAACCCCGAAAACTCCGAAACACATACGCCAGTTTTTAGGACTAGCTGGTTACTACAGAAGGTTCATCCAAGACTTTTCCAAAATAGCAAAACCCTTGACTGCATTAACGCATAAAGGGAAGAAATTTGAATGGAATGATGAACAAGAGAAAGCGTTTCAGTTATTGAAGAAAAAACTAACTACGGCACCTATATTGTCATTGCCTGAAGGGAATGATGATTTTGTGATTTATTGTGATGCATCAAAGCAAGGTCTCGGTTGTGTATTAATGCAACAAACGAAGGTGATTGCTTATGCGTCTAGACAATTGAAGATTCACGAACAAAATTATACGACGCATGATTTGGAATTAGGCGCGGTTGTTTTTGCATTAAAGACTTGGAGGCACTACTTATATGGGGTCAAAAGTATTATATATACCGACCACAAAAGTCTTCAACACATATTTAATCAGAAACAACTGAATATGAGGCAGCGTAGGTGGATTGAATTATTGAATGATTACGACTTTGAGATTAGTTACCACCCGGGGAAGGCAAATGTGGTAGCCGATGCCTTGAGCAGGAAGGACAGAGAACCCATTCGAGTAAAATCTATGAATATAATGATTCATAATAACCTTACTACTCAAATAAAGGAGGCGCAACAAGGAGTTTTAAAAGAGGGAAATTTAAAGGATGAAATACCCAAAGGATCGGAGAAGCATCTTAATATTCGGGAAGACGGAACCCGGTATAGTGCTGAAAAGATTTGGGTACCAAAATTTGGAGATATGAGAGAAATGGTACTTAGAGAAGCTCATAAAACAGATACTCAATACATCCTGGAACGGGGAAGATGTACAAGGATCTCAAGAAACATTTTTGGTGGCCGGGTATGAAAGCCGATGTTGCTAAATACGTAGGAGAATGTTTGACGTGTTCTAAGGTCAAAGCTGAGCATCAGAAACCATCAGGTCTACTTCAACAACCCGAAATTCCGGAATGGAAATGGGAAAACATTACCATGGATTTCATCACTAAATTGCCAAGGACTGCAAGTGGTTTTAATACTATTTGGGTAATAGTTGATCGTCTCACCAAATCAGCACACTTCCTGCCAATAAGAGAAGATGACAAGATGGAGAAGTTAGCACGACTGTATTTGAAGGAAGTCGTCTCCAGACATGGAATACCAATCTCTATTATCTCTGATAGGGATGGCAGATTTATTTCAAGATTCTGGCAGACATTACAGCAAGCATTAGGAACTCGTCTAGACATGAGTACTGCCTATCATCCACAAACTGATGGGCAGAGCGAAAGGACGATACAAACGCTTGAAGACATGCTACGAGCATGTGTTATTGATTTCGGAAACAGTTGGGATCGACATCTACCATTAGCAGAATTTTTCTACAACAACAGCTACCATTCAAGCATTGAGATGGCGCCGTTTGAAGCACTTTATGGTAGAAAGTGCAGGTCTCCGATTTATTGGAGTGAAGTGGGGGATAGACAGATTACGGGTCCGGAGATTATACAAGAAACTACCGAGAAAATCATCCAAATTCAACAACGATTGAAAACCGCCCAAAGTCGACAAAAGAGCTACGCTGACATTAAAAGAAAAGATATAGAATTTGAAATTGGAGAGATGGTCATGCTTAAAGTTGCACCTTGGAAAGGCGTTGTTCGATTTGGTAAACGAGGGAAATTAAATCCAAGGTATATTGGACCATTCAAGATTATTGATCGTGTCGGACCAGTAGCTTACCGACTTGAGTTACATCAACAACTCGCGGCTGTACATAACACTTTCCACGTCTCGAATTTGAAGAAATGTTTTGCTAAAGAAGATCTCACTATTCCATTAGATGAAATCCAAATCAACGAAAAACTCCAATTCATCGAAGAACCCGTCGAAATAATGGATCGTGAGGTTAAAAGACTTAAGCAAAACAAGATACCAATTGTTAAGGTTCCATGGAATGCTTGTAGAGGACCTGAGTTCACCTGGGAGCGTGAAGATCAGATGAAGAAGAAATACCCGCATCTATTTCTAGAAGATTCGTCAACACCTTCAACAGCTTAAAATTTCGGGACGAAATTTATTTAACGGGTAGGTACTGTAGTGACCCGAACTTTTCCCTGTTTATATATATTAATTGAGATTGATATTTACATGATTAAATGTTTCCAACATGTTAAGCAATCAAACTTGTTAAGACTTGATTAATTGAAATATGTTTCATATAGAGAATTGACCACCCAAGTTGACCGGTGATTCACGAACGTTAAAACTTGTAAAAACTATATGATGACTTATATATGGATATATATATAGTTAACATGATACTATGATAAGTAAACATATCATTAAGTATATTAACAATGAACTACATATGTAAAAACAAGACTACTAACTTAATGATTTTTAAACGAGACATATATGTAACGATTATCGTTGTAAAGACATTTAATGTATATATATCAAAGTGGAAGTATGTTTTCTAAAATGGTCATCTAGACGTCGTTCTTTCTACTGAAATGACTACCTTTACAAAAATGACTTGTAACTTATTTTTCCGACTATAAACCTATATTTTTCTGTTTAGATTCATAAAATAGAGTTCAATATGAAACCATAGCAATTTGATTCACTCAAAACGGATTTAAAATGAAGAAGTTATGGGTAAAACAAGATTGGATAATTTTTCTCATTTTAGCTACGTGAAAATTGGTAACAAATCTATTCCAACCATAACTTAATCAACTTGTATTGTATATTATGTAATCTTGAGATACCATAGACACGTATACAATGTTTCGACCTATCATGTCGACACATCTATATATATTTCGGAACAACCATAGACACTCTATATGTGAATGTTGGAGTTAGCTATACAGGGTTGAGGTTGATTCCAAAATATATATAGTTTGAGTTTTGATCAATACTGAGATACGTATACACTGGGTCGTGGATTGATTCAAGATAATATTTATCGATTTATTTCTGTACATTTAACTGTGGACAACTAGTTGTAGGTTACTAACGAGGACAGCTGACTTAATAAACTTAAAACATCAAAATATATTAAAAGTATTGTAAATATATTTTGAAAATACTTTGATATATATGTATATATTGTTATAGGTTCGTGAATCAACCAGTGGCCAAGTCTTACTTCCCGACGAAGTAAAAATCTGTGAAAGTGAGTTATAGTCCCACTTTTAAAATCTAATATTTTTGGGATGAGAATACATGCAGGTTTTATAAATGATTTACAAAATAGACACAAGTACGTGAAACTACATTCTATGGTTGAATTATCGAAATCGAATATGCCCCTTTTTATTAAGTCTGGTAATCTAAGAATTAGGGAACAGACACCCTAATTGACGCGAATCCTAAAGATAGATCTATTGGGCCTAACAAACCCCATCCAAAGTACCGGATGCTTTAGTACTTCGAAATTTATATCATATCCGAAGGGTGTCCCGGAATGATGGGGATATTCTTATATATGCATCTTGTTAATGTCGGTTACCAGGTGTTCACCATATGAATGATTTTTATCTCTATGTATGGGATGTGTATTGAAATATGAAATCTTGTGGTCTATTATTATGATTTGATATATATAGGTTAAACCTATAACTCACCAACATTTTTGTTGACGTTTTAAGCATGTTTATTCTCAGGTGATTATTAAGACCTTCCGCTGTTGCATACTTAAATAAGGATGAGATTTGGAGTCCATTCTTGTATGATATTGTGTAAAAACTGCATTCAAGAAACTTATTTTGTTGTAACATATTTGTATTGTAAACCATTATGTAATGGTCGTGTGTAAACAGGATATTTTAGATTATCATTATTTGATAATCTACGTAAAGCTTTTTAAAACCTTTATCTATGAAATAAAGGTTATGGTTTGTTTTAAAAATAAATGCAGTCTTTGAAAAACGTCTCATATAGAGGTCAAAACCTCGCAACGAAATCAATTAATATGGAACGTTTTTAATCAATAAGAACGGGACATTTCAGAGCATCCCCTAGCTTATTACGGTGTACTAAACCGCTATCCCACACTTAGAGGAACATTGTCCATAATGTTCATTCTTAGATTTTAGGGAGCTAAAATCCATAATACTAAAATTTAAACCATAATCTTACGAGATGAATCCCTAATCTACGTAAAGCTTTTTAAACCTTTATTGATGAAATAAAGGTTATGGTTTGTTTTAAAATGAATGCAGTCTTTGAAAAATGTCTCATATAGAGGTCAAAACCTCGCAACGAAATCAATTAATGTGGAACGTTTTTAATCAATAAGAACGGGACATTTCAGTTGGTATCCGAGCGTTGGTCTTAGAGAACCAGAATTTTGTATTAGTGTGTCTTATCGAGTTTGTTAGGATGCATTAGTGAGTCTGGACTTCGACCGTGTTTACTTGAAAAATGATTGCTTAACAAATTTTGTTGGAAACTATATATTTTTAACATGTGAATATTATGTGATATATTAATCTCTTAACGTGTTTGATATTATGTGATAGATGTCTACCTCTAGAACAAGTCCCATTGACTCACCTAATAATAATGAAGAGTTAAATGTAAATTGGAATGATTCGTGGACTGATTCACAAGTTCCCGAAGAGGAACCGGAAGAAGAGTCGGAATCGGAAGAAGAATCGGAACCGGAAGAAGAAATAGAACCAGTGGGGGAAATAATAAAACGGTTAAGTAGAAGAAAATCCTCAACCAACCGACCAAAGCTAATTGTGGTCAATGGTGTTTCCGCCAAGGAAGCAAAGTATTGGGAGGATTACCAATTCTCCGATGAATCGGATCCCAACAAGGATTTCGATGATGTTATAGAAATTACCCCAACACAATTTAATAAGGCAAAAGAGAACAATAAGGGAAAGGGCATAAAAATAGAGAAATTTGATTCCAAACCCGATGAACTTTATATGTATAGTCAACACCCGTATTTTTTAAGTTGTGACAATAACCCGGGAACCTCTAAACCACCAGGTTTTTCTAAACCAATGTGGAAAACGACGGCTCATATTAGGGGAACATCATATATCCCTAGAAACTTGGCAAAACGAACCAAAATCGAAGAAGAAGAAACGAGCGAGTCGGAATAAGATATTTGTATTCGTGTGGTGTAATATATGTAATATAGTGTGCTTATGCTTTATGATATATGTAAAAATTGCTTGTATTAATAAGTATTTTTTTAGGAATCTAACTCTTGTCTATTTTACAGTATAAAAACACAAAATGGATAGACAACCCAATATTTTAAGAGACCTACCCGGAGACATGATTGATGAAATCTTGTCTAGAGTCGGTCAGAATTCCTCGGCACAACTATTTAAGGCGAGATCAGTTTGTAAGACATTCGAAGAACGTTCCAAGAATGCCTTGGTTTATAAAAGGCTTTCGTTCGAAAGATGGGGGATATCACATTGGGAAATCCATAAGTTACGATGTGTTTACTTTGACGCATATATTGCGGGGAACCCAAATGCTATTTTACGCAACGGGTTAAGAAATTATTTTGACTCAATATATCCGAATATAGGACTTCGTGATTTAGAAAAAGTGGCTAACATGCAACATAAAGAAGCATGTTATGCTTACGAGTTAGTAATGTTCGCTTCTCACTAAAGTGAGAACAAGAACATCGGGCTACAACTATTAAACAAAACGTTCCCACAAGTGACGGAGTCGGTAATTGGGGTAAGAAATGAGGTTTTTAGATTGTTACGGGACTGTTGGACATTACGTAACCCTCGTCCCTTTGACGACGTTACAACACGCTGTCTTATCAACGGCCATAACAGTTATGTTCCACAAGACCAAGGATGGGAAGTAGTCCTAGTAAAACCAGAATGCATGACTTGTTTCTGGACGTATGAATTACGTGTCTTTATTGCCTTTGCTGAATGACTTGTGTACTAGCTAGAATTATCTTCACAACAATCTTGTATCAAAGTTATTGTGTGCTATATTTCATGATATATGTAAAATAAGCGGTATTGTAAGTTTGTAAAATATTGTGTAAAAGTTTGAACGTGAAATATTATTATAATCAGTTTTTCATATAGAATTGTAGTAGTTGAATTGTATATTAGCTACTAAGTATGAACTTAACGGGTAGGTACTACTCGAATTTAAACTTATAAAACGCTAATATGAAGAAAAAGCTTTTATAAATGAGTTCATATTATGCTACGAGATACTATTGACTACTCTTAATATTCTGTATGATTAACTTGTTTCGTTTGACTATTTGAAGGAAATGGCACCGACTACTCGACAAACCATGAATATGAGCGAAGAGGAATTTCGTACCTTTCTTGCTGCAAACATAGCCGCAGTACAGGCTGTGCTACATACCAACAATAACTCCGAATCTAGCAATGCAGCTAACGGCGCAAGAAATCGTGTAGGATGCACCTACAAAGAATTCACTGCCTGCAAACCTTTGGAATTTGATGGAACCTAAGGACCGATCGGATTGAAACGGTGGACCGAGAAGGTCGAATCGGTGTTTGCCATAAGTAAGTGTACTGAAGAGGACAAAGTGAAGTACGCTACGCATACCTTCACAGGTACTGCGTTAACATGGTGTAATACCTATCTAGAGTAAGTGGGACAAGATGATGCTTACGCACTACCGTGGTCAACATTCAAGCACTTGATGAATGAGAAGTACCGTCCCAGAACCGAGGTCAATAAGCTCAAGACAGAACTTAGAGGGTTACGAACCCAAGGATTTGATATTACCACGTACGAAAGATGATTCACAGAATTGTGCCTATTGTGTCTGAGAGCGTTCGAAGATGAGGAAGAGAAGATCGACGAATTTTTGTGAAAGGATTACCGGAAAGAATCCAAGAAGATATAAGTTCACACGAGCCCGCCTCCATACAACAGGCATGTAGAATGGCTCAAAAACTAGTGAACCAGATTGAGGAAAGAATTAAAGAACAGACGGCTGAAGAGGCCAATGTGAAGCAAGTCAAAAGAAAGTGGGAGGAAAACGGTGATAAGAATCACCAATACAACAACAGCAATTACAACAATAATCGCAACAACTATCCCAACAATCGCAACATCAATCGCAACTACAACAAACGGCCCACCACCAACAACAACAACAACAACAACAACAATAACAACAACAACAACAACAACAACAACAACAACAACAACAACAACAACAACAACAACAACAACAACAACAACAACAACAACAACAACAACAACAACAACAACAACAACAACAACAACAACAACAACTACAACAATCATCCCAACAACAATAACAACCGCAACAACAACAACAACAATCAGAAGCAGCTATGCCAAAGGTGTGAAAGTATCACTCGGGGTTCTGCACCAAATTTTGCAACAAGTGTAAAAAAAATGGTCATAGCGCGGTGAAGTGTGAGGTCTACGGACCAGGGGTTAATAGAACGAAAGGAACAAATGGTGTCGGAACGAGTAATGGCGGAGCAAGTAGTGTCGGAGCAAGTTATGCCAATGTAGTTTGTTATAAATGTGGAAAATCGGGCCAAATTATTAGAAATTGCAGGAACCAGGAGAACACGAATGGACAAGGTCGCGGAAGAGTTTTCAATATTAATGTGGCAGAGGCACAGGAAGACCCGGAGCTTGTTACGGGTACGTTTCTTATTGACAATAAATTTGCTTACGTTTTATTTGATTCGGGTGCGGATAGAAGCTATATGAGTAGAGATTTTTGTGCTAAATTAAGTTGTCCATTGACGCCTTTAGATAGTAAATTTTTACTCGAATTAGCAAATGGTAAATTAATTTCAGCAGATAATATATGTCAGAATCGAGAAATTAAACTGGTTAGCGAAACATTTAAGATTGACTTGATACCAGTAGAGTTAGGGAGTTTTGATGTGATAATCGGTATGGACTGGTTGAAAGAAGTGAAAGCAGAGATCGTTTGTTACAAAAATGCAATTTGCATCATACGAGAAAAAGGAAAACCCTTAATGGTGTACGGAGAAAAGGGCAACACGAAGCTACATCTTATTAGTAATTTAAAGGCACAAAAACTAATAAGAAAAGGTTGCTATGCTGTTATAGCACACGTCGAGAAAGTACAAACTGAAGAAAAGAGCATCAATGATGTTCCCGTCGCAAAAGAATTTCCCGATGTATTTCTGAAAGAATTACCGGGATTACCCCCACATCGATCCGTTAAATTTCAAATAGATCTTGTACCAGGTGCTGCACCAATAGCTCGTGCTCCTTACAGACTCGCACCCAGCGAGATGAAAGAACTGCAAAGCCAATTACAAGAACTTTTAGAGCGTGGTTTCATTCGACCAAGCACATCACCGTGGGGAGCTCCTGTTTTGTTTGTCAAGAAGAAAGATGGTACATTCAGGTTGTGTATCGACTACCGAGAGTTGAACAAACTTACCATCAAGAACCGCTACCCACTACCGAGAATCGACGACTTATTTGATCAACTACAAGGCTCGTCTATTTATTTAAAGATTGACTTACGTTCCGGGTATCATCAAATGCGGGTGAAAGAAGATGATATTCCAAAGACTGCTTTCAGAACACGTTACGGTCATTACGAGTTTATGGTCATGCCGTTTGGTTTAACTAATGCACCAGTTGTGTTCATAGACCTTATGAACCGAGTATGTGGACCATACCTTGACAAGTTTGTCATTGTTTTCATTGATGACATACTTATTTACTCAAAGAATGACCAAGAACACGGTGAACATTTGAGAAAGGTGTTAGAAGTATTGAGGAAGAAAGAATTGTATGCTAAGTTTTCAAAGTGTGCATTTTGATTGGAAGAAGTTCAATTCCTCGATCACATAGTGAACAAAGAAGGTATTAAGGTGGATCCGGCAAAGATAGAAACTATTGAAAAATGGAAAACCCCGAAAACTCCGAAACACATACGCCAGTTTTTAGGACTAGCTGGTTACTACAGAAGGTTCATCCAAGACTTTTCCAGAATAGCAAAACCCTTGACTGCATTAACGCATAAAAGGAAGAAATTTGAATGGAAAGATGAACAAGAGAAAGCATTTCAGTTATTGAAGAAAAAGCTAACTACGGCACCTATATTGTCAGTGCCTGAAGGGAATGATGATTTTGTGATTTATTGTGACGCATCAAAGCAAGGTCTCGGTTGTGTATTAATGCAACGAACGAAGGTGATTGCTTATGCGTCTAGACAATTGAAGATTCACGAACAAAATTATACGACACATGATTTGGAATTAGGCGCGGTTGTTTTTGCATTAAAGACTTAGAGGCACAACTTATATGGGGTCAAAAGTATTATATATACCGACCACAAAAGTCTTCAACACATATTTAATCAGAAACAACTGAATATGAGGCAGCGTAGGTGGATTGAATTGTTGAATGATTACGACTTTGAGATTCGTTACCACCCGGGGAAGGCAAATGTGGTAGCCGACGCCTTGAGCAGGAAGGACAGAGAACCCATTCGAGTAAAATCTATGAATATAATGATTCACGATAACCTTACTACTCAAATAAAGGAGGCGCAACAAGGAGTTTTAAAAGTGGGAAATTTAAAGGATGAAATACCCAAAGGATCGGAGAAGCATCTTAATATTCGGGAAGACGGAACCCGGTATAGGGCTGAAAGGATTTGGGTACCAAAATTTGGAGATATGAGAGAAATGGTACTTAGAGAAGCTCATAAAACCAGATACTCAATACATCCTGGAACGGGGAAGATATACAAGGATCTCAAGAAATATTTTTGGTGGCTGGGTATGAAAGCCGATGTTGCTAAATACGTAGGAGAATGTTTGACGTGTTCTAAGGTCAAAGCTGAGCATCAGAAACCATCAGGTCTACTTCAACAACCCGAAATCCCGAAATGTAAATGGGAAAACATTACCATGGATTTCATCACTAAATTGCCAAGGACTGCAAGTGGTTTTGATACTTTTTGGGTAATAGTTGATCGTCTCACCAAATCAGCATACTTCCTGCCAATAAGAGAAGATGACAAGATGGAGAAGTTAGCACGACTGTATTTGAAGGAAGTCGTCTCCATACATGGAATACCAATCTCTATTATCTCTGATAGGGATGGCAGATTTATTTCAAGATTCTGGCAGACATTACAGCAAGCATTAGGAACTCGTCTAGACATGAATACTACCTATCATCCACAAACTGATGGGCAGAGCGAAAGGACGAAACAAACACTTGAAGACATGCTACGAGCATGTGTTATTGATTTCGGAAACAGTTGGGATCGACATCTACCGTTAGCAGAATTTTTCTACAACAACAGCTACCATTCAAGCATTGAGATGGCGCCGTTTGAAGCACTTTATGGTAGAAAGTGCAGGTCTCCGATTTTTTGGAGTGAAGTGGGGGATAGACAGATTACGGGTCCGGAGATAATACAAGAAACTACCGAGAAGATCATCCAAATTCAACAACGGTTGAAAACCGCCCAAAGTCGACAAAAGAGCTACGCTGACATTAAAAGAAAAGATATAGAATTTGAAATTGGAGAGATGGTCATGCTTAAAGTTGCACCTTGGAAAGGCGTTGTTCGATTTGGTAAACGAGGGAAATTAAATCCAAGGTATATCGGACCATTCAAGATTATTGATCGTGTCGGACCAGTAGCTTACCGACTTGAGTTACCTCAACAACTCGAGGCTGTATATAACACTTTCCACGTCTCGAATTTGAAGAAATGTTTTGCTAAAGAAGATCTCACTATTCCGTTAGATGAAATCCAAATCAACGAAAAACTTCAATTCATCGAAGAACCCGTCGAAATAATGGATCGTGAGGTTAAAAGACTTAAGCAAAACAAGATACCAATTGTTAAGGTTAGATGGAATGCTCGTAAAGGACCCGAGTTCACCAGGGAATGAGAAAATCAGATGAAGAAGAAATACCTGCATTTATTTCCAGAAGATACGTCAACACCTCCAACTGCTTAAAATTTCGGGACGAAATTTATTTAACGGGTAGGTACTGTGGTGACCCGAACTTTTCCATGTTTATATATATATATATATTAAATGAAATTGTTATTTACATTATTAAGTGTTTCCAACATGTTAAGCATTCAAACTTGTTAAGACTTGATTAATTGAAATAGGTTTCATATAGACAATTGACCACCCGAGTTGACCGGCGATTCACGAACGTTAAAACTTGTAAAAACTATATGATGACATATATATGGATATATATATAGTTAACATGATATTATGATAATTAAACATATCATTAAGTATATTAACAATGAACTACATGTGTAAAAACAAGACTACTAACTTAATGATTTTGAAACGAGACATATATGTAACGATTATCGTTGTAACGACATTTAATGTATATATATCATATTAAGATATATTAATACATCATGATATCATGATAATATAATAATTTAACATCTCATTTGATTTAATAAACAATGGGTTAACAACATTTAACAAGATCGTTAACCTAAAGGTTTCAAAACAACACTTACATGTAACGACTAACGATGACTTAACGACTCAGTTAAAATGTATATACATGTAGTGTTTTAATATGTATTCATACACTTTTGAAAGACTTCAAGACACTTATCAAAATACTTCTACTTAACAAAAATGCTTACAATTACATCCTCGTTCAGTTTCATCAACAATTCTACTCGTATGCACCCGTATTCGTACTCGTACAATACACAGCTTTTAGATGTATGTACTATTGGTATATACACTCCAATGATCAGCTTTTAGCAGCCCATGTGAGTCACCTAACGCATGTGGGAACCATCATTTGGCAACTAGCATGAAATAT
Organism: Rutidosis leptorrhynchoides; assembly: GCF_046630445.1. Lineage (NCBI taxonomy): Eukaryota > Viridiplantae > Streptophyta > Magnoliopsida > Asterales > Asteraceae > Rutidosis > Rutidosis leptorrhynchoides. Next base: position 613,553,641 of record NC_092335.1, read on the forward strand.
CTCATAAAATTATAAAAATATGAGTAATCATTCATGACTTATTTACATGAAAACAAAATTACATATCCTTTATATCTAATCCATACACCAACAACCAAAAACACCTACAAACACTTTCATTCTTCAATTTTCTTCATCTAATTGTTCTCTCTCAAGTTCTATCTTCAAGTTCTAAGTGTTCTTCATAAATTCTACAAGTTCTAGTTTCATAAAATCAAGAATACTTCCAAGTTTGCTAGCTTACTTCCAATCTTGTAGAGTGATCATCCAACCTCAAGAAATCTTTCTTATTTATAGTAAGATATCTTTCTAATACAAGGTAATACTCATATTCAAACTTTGATTCAATTTCTATAACTATAACAATCTTATTTCGAGTGGAAATCTTACTTGAACTTGTTTTCGTGTCATGATTCTGCTTCAAGAACTTTCAAGCCATCCAAGGATCCTTTAAAGCTAGATCCATTTTTTTCATTTCCAGTAGCTTTATCCAGAAAACTTGAGGTAGTAATGATGTTCATAACATCATTCGATTCATACATATAAAGCTATCTTATTCGAAGGTTTAAACTTGTAATCACTAGAACATAGTTTAGTTAATTCTAAACTTGTTCGCCAACAAAAGTAAATCCTTCTAACTTGACTTTTAAAATCAACTAAACACATGTTCTATATCTATATGATATGCTAACTTAATGATTTAAAACCTAGAAACACGAAGAACACTGTAAAACCGGACATACGCCGTCGTAGTAACACCGCGGGCTGTTTTGGGTTAGTTAATTAAAAACTATGATAAACTTTGATTTAAAATTTGTTCTTCTGGGAAAATAATTTTTCTTATGAACATGAAACTATATCCAAAAATCATGATTAAACTCAAAGTGGAAGTATGTTTTCTAAAATGGTCATCTAGACGTCGTTCTTTCGACTGAAATGACTAACTTTACAAAAACAACTTGTAACTTATATTTCTGACTATAAACTTATACTTTTTCTGTTTAGATTCATAAAATAGAGTTCAATATGAAACCGTAGCAATTTGATTCACTCAAAACAGATTTAAAATGAAGAAGTTATGGGTAAAACAAGATTGGATAATTTTTCTTGTTGTAGCAACGTGAAAATTGGTAACAAATCTATATTAATCATATCCTAGCTAACTTATATTGTATTATAAATGTATTCTAATATATTATGTAATCTTGGGATACCATAGACACGTATGCAAATGTTTTGACATATCATATCGACCCATGTGTATATATTATTTGGAACAACCATAGACACTATATGCAGTAATGTGGGAGTTAGCTATACAGGGTTGAGGTTGATTCCAAAAATATATATACTTTGAGTTGTGATCTATCCTGAGACGTGTATACACTGGGTCGTGGATTGATTCAAGATAATATATATCAATTTTTTCTGTACATCTAACGTTAGACAACTAGTTGTAGGTTACTAACGAGGACAGCTGACTTAATAAACTTAAAACATCAAAATGTATTAAAAGTGTTGTAAATATATTTTGAATATACTTTGATATATATGTATATTTGTTATAGGTTAGTGAATCGACCAGTGGCCAAGTCTTACTTCCCGACGAAGTAAAAATCTGTGAAAGTGAGTTATAGTCCCACTTTTAAAATCTAATATTTTTGGAATGAGAATACATGCAGGTTTTATAAATGATTTACAAAATAGACACAAGTACGTGAAACTACATTCTATGGTTGAATTATCAAAATCGAATATGCCCCTTTTTATTAAGTCTGGTAATCTAAGAATTAGGGAACAGACACCCTAATTGACGCGAATCCTAAAGATAGATCTATTGGGCCTAACAAACCCTATCCAAAGTACCGGATGCTTTAGTACTTCAAAATTTATATCATATCCGAAGGTTGTCCCAGAATGATGGGGATATTCTTATATATGCATCTTGTTAATGTCGCTTACCAGGTGTTCACCATATGAATGATTTTTATCTCTATGTATGGGATGTATATTGAAATATGAAATCTTGTGGTCTATTGTTACGATTTGATATATATAGGTTAAACCTATAACTCACCAACATTTTTGTTGACGTTTTAAGCATGTTTATTCTCAGCTGATTATTAAGAGCTTCCGTTGTAGCATACTTAAATAAGGATAAGATTTGGAGTCCATGCTTGTATGATATTGTGTAAAAACTGCATTCAAGAAACTTATTTCGTTGTAACATATTTGTATTATAAACCATTATGTAATAGTCGTGTGTAAACAGGATATTTTAGATTATCATTATTTGATAATCTACGTAAAGCTTTTTAAACCTTTATTGATGAAATAAAGGTTATGGTTTGTTTTAAAATGAATGCAGTCTTTGAAAAACGTCTCATATAGAGGTCAAAACCTCGCAACTAAATCAATTAATATGGAACGTTTTTAATCAGTAAGAACGGGACATTTCAATTAAGCTTTAGGCCAAAGACTCACTGATTTGCGTTTTGATGAAAAAGTTATTTGGAAACTTGAGGGTTTCAAAATTAGGGTTTTGAAAATTCAACAAATTATTGTATGACTAAAAAGCTTAATCCCACATTTAAAGTGTTGAATGCCTTTAATTTTAAGACTTTTAAAATAATGTAGCAATTAATTCACTTAAGCTCAACACAAGTAGAAGAAGTGAATTCGTCCTAAGAAACGTTGAGCATTTTATTTTAAGTTTCACTTTTCACTTTATTCACTTAACCCAATTATCCTAATCTAACTACTACTAAAGCTATAGAAAAATAAACACACGGGTTGCCTCCCGAGAAGCGCTTGTTTTTTGTTCCAGTCACGAGCCTGACTCTAGCCTTATTTCTCAGGAAATCTAAGCGGCTCCCTTTCATCCATCAGTAGACACAAGAGGTAATATTGGAACATACCGATGAGATTGAAGCGGACATAGAATAATCTATGTCCAATGAGAGGAGAAGGTGGTTTGAAGTGAATGCTTTGTTTAACTTGAGGTATGGTGGAATGGGATGGTCAAAGGGGTCCTCATCACTCCATGATGTGTATGCCATTATGTAGCAGAGTGATAGTTTATAGGGTAGCCCTGACGCAAAACCCGTCTTTCTTCTTTGTGACTTCGGGTTGATCGTAATGTTGTACTCTAAGTATGGAGGTGGGATGATGTCCATTGACGTCTCCAATATGGTATCAACATTAACAACTACTTCGGTTCTAGAATCCTCCATCTCTTTCTTCTCATCCGAGATTTCCATTTCAATTTCTTCATCCACCTCCTCGTCACTCTAGTCGGGAGCTTCAAGTATAATTGGTTCAGAGAGTTCTTCTAGAACGAAATCCTCTCCAGTCATTAAAAGATCAAAATAAGGTGGGAGTGAAGATTGGGTTGGTGTGGAGTGGTTATTCTTCTTGTCTTCTACTTCTATCTTCTTCTATTCATTCTCGGAATAGAAGGTTAATTTCCTAGTGGATATGGTATTTACTTCGGCGTTCCCATCAGAAGGACATACATGCTCGTCGATCGTGAAAGTGACCTCTTCTCTACGGGCTCTCAAGGTGATAGTCCGTGAATAAACCTCAAGGATCACTTTGGTTGTATTCATGAAAGGCCTTCCTAAGATAACAAGGCTTTTCACGTCTTCTTTAAAATCCATAACCACAAAGTCGGCCGGAAAAAGGAATTTGTCGACCTTAACAAGGGTTTTCACGTCTTCTTTAACATCTTTTGGTTCAAAACTCTTTTGGAATCAAAGAAGGCAACTATTATAAGTATGTTTAAAAAGGTTTTGTAAAATATAGATGCCTCAAAGTGGTCTAACTTAAAGTTGATGAATTTGGTAACAAAGAAAACTGCGGTCGAGCTACGGTCGACCGTGAGGTTAGCCGTAGATTGAAAGTTTTAGAAAAACTTGAATTCGTTGGTACAGGACACACACGGTCAGTTTCACGGTCGAACGTGGTGCAGACACATAGCACTTTTACCAAGTTAATTATTTATGCATTGATCTTTTGCTAGAGATAGTGTAGGCTTATGAACTCATGTCATCTTTCATATGATTAAGCACTTATCTCTTTTGTGTCATCATCAAAACAAAGTGTTTAACTTTTGAATATTATGATTGGAATCTTAACCAACAAAGATGAAACTATCGGCTGAGTCAATCCTAGCTGCTAGCTGGATTACTCGAAGTCGCCGGCTTCATGCTTCGAATTATGCAATTTCTGGTTCTTTCAAAACTGTGTAATTATGTTTCTGTGATTGATGTTTTATCTGCTCCCATGTTCTAGTTCTTTATTCACATGCTTAATGATTAGGTAATAAGAACTAGAATTAACTAATACTTAATTCTTAAAATTCTTTTACTCGATTCATGTAACTTTTAAGATCAATCACATCAAACAAAGTATTCGGATTACGTGGAATTTGGCTAAAGATCATGTGTAGTAATAAACTATATAACCATTAATTATGCTCATAAATAAACTCACTATTGTTAGGCTTAATCGAAGAACCCTACTTTATGTGGATTCAATTATCAATTGCATGAAAACTTAGTTAAGATTGATTTTCAGCTAGTAACTTGAATTGATTCGATTAGGCTTATTAGCTTATCTATTTATCAGCCTAATTGAATGTTGCCTTAGTCCACACCACAAGATTAAGATGACATTTATCATGTGATTATTTGAATATTATAAGTTATGATATTAACTTTGAACACCCACTTAGTTAATATGTGCTTTAAGTCCTACTTTGTGAACTTTATGTGATATTTAGTTTAACTTTTTAGGGATAATAATTGGTCTATAATTGTTATTTTGCTATTTATCAATATGAGTAATGAAACTATCTAATACTGAACCCCTCATAATCTACAAGTCCAAGTAACCACTTCCTTTTAATAGATTTGATTCAATTTAATTCATATTCTATCTTTCTTAAGATAGTCTTATCAAAGTTAAAATAAAATAGTCTATAATAATAATAATAATAATAATAATAATAATAATAATAATAATAATAATAATAATAATAATAATAATATCAAATACTTTTAATTCTTTAATAATGATAATACTCGTAGTCTCTTGGGACGAATCCTTAACTTACTAATTACTATACTATCTTGATCGGGTTTTGTTGTCGTAAGGGTGTTAAAGTGTACGGTAAATTAATATAATATAAATATAAAAGTTGAGATAAAGCTAAGCACTATAAGCGCACACTTTACACACATCAGATGCAAATATAAAGGATCACTAAAATCTAGTTTATTAATCGGAGTAATAGCATTTTCATCACCCATTCCATGTAATAAAACTCAAATAAATCAGAATAAACACACAAAGAGTAAAGCAGCTTAGAAATTACAAATTACCAAACTCCACAAAGTAATTGACAATAACTCAAGCAATCTTTAGAGTTAGAATGGAGCAATAAAAAAACACACGGATGCCTACGCAATGTAGTCCTAAAGGATGAACTAAGCGGGGTCCAGATAATAAGAATCTCAATTTGATTATGTTCCAACTCTTACTTAGGATCCTCTCTTCTAAAATATGTTAGACAACCTAGATAAACAATATCACACAAGAGGAACAAAAAGTAAAAGAAGACAATACAGTGTACGTCCTGCTTGGTTGAAAGATAAGAATAATAGCAGCGGAAGAAACACAAACTTTTCTATATCTGCCAAGAAAAGAGAAGAATCCGAAACCCCAACCCTATTTTTTCGAAAAATTAGGGTTTCTTCAAAGAATATCAGCAACAACACCATAAGTTCTTCATGAAGAAGAAATCACCTTCAGTACACAACATCCCCTATCAGATGAACAATCAACACATAATCGACGATTGAAGAAATCAAAGATCAATATTCCAACAATCAAAAACTCCGCTCTGGCCATGTGAAATGCAACAGAAGATGTCATAATCAACACTACACTAAGATTAATCAACCAAAAATTATTCAGAGACACCACAACTTCAATCTTAAGAACTCAAACGAAAATCAAAACCCTAATAACAGAAATCTTAACCAAAATTACTTCGTGATTAATCGCTCAAAAAACAAAGTACATACAATGTAGAATCGGATCATTAAAGCAATGATCTAAGCACTCACAAAGTATAACACAAAGTACGGTAAGAAACTGCACTCGTAGAGAAACTAATGAAATGAAAGAATCGGCTATATGTGTGTTGAAGACAAACCCTAGATAAGTAAGACTTATATAGGGTGAGATAAAAAAAATAGATCATTAAGCCCATCTTACCATAAACAAGCCAGTAACATCTTTAGATCAAATGCAAACTTGAGCCTAAAATTAAGAAGAATTCATCAATGATGGAAACAATCCCTCAACATATAAAACCTACAAAACCTGCACAACATTTAGAAAACACCACAAATAAGTTTGTAAATTAACAAAGATCAGTTTTAACAGTAATTTGTGGACTTGGATAGGTGGCGTTCTTATTCATCAAAATGAGCGTCTCATTTTTACTATCACTATAATGTCTACGCCTTGGAATATTTGGAGATTGCGAAACATCACTATCTTTGACGATGAAAGCTTCCGGAAGGTCATGTGATTAACAACCTTGTAACAACAAGCTTCAATTAGATCTTCGCTAGATATAGAAAAAAAAAAATCTTGAAACTATAACAAATGGTTGCAATCTCCTCTACATTCCTTGTAATTACTTGTAATTTTTGTATTCTATTCCTTTTCTAGCGCTTTAGCTACTTTTTAATAAACTTTCAGCTGTTCGAAAGAAAAAAAAAAAGAAATGAACAAATTTTTTTTTTTTTTTGTTAATAAGGACGTTGTACTCATTTTAAAGGTTTTGTGTATTGTGTTTTAAAATGATGCATTTGAATGTTAATAAATTCGATTCTTCATAATAATGCATAAATGGTCATCATAAATGTTCTTGGGATAAAACTGTGTTTTAAAATGATGCATTTGCTTCAAATAAAGAGGATGTGTTATAATAAACTAATAATGAAATTATAAATGGGGTGGTGAGAATGTTCTTGCCAGATTATATATATATATATATATATATATATATATATATATATATATATATATATATATATATATATATATATATATATATATGGGCGGAATCAATGGGGAAGTAACCATGGGAGAAGTGTGGGGAAACAAAAATTTTTTCTTTCGTTTTTTGAAAAAACTTTGTTCACGAACATTATAGATTAGATGAAAATATGAACATTTAATAAAGACATTTTGTGATAAATGTTATTATTTAGGCGGGAAAACAATCGAAAAAAAATAACATTCAAGATAATATTGATCGTGAAGAATGTTAACGTTTTTTTCATGTTTTATGAAGTAAAATATAACCCGATTTAGAGTTTAGGGTTTAGGGTTTAAGGTTTAGGGTTTGGTGTTTTGGGTTTAGTCCCTAAACCCAAAACCCCAAACTCTAAACCCTAAACTCTAAACTCTAAATTCTAAACCGTTCGTGTTAAAAACTCAATCTAAATCCTAAATCTAAACCCTAAACCATAAATTTCTAAACCCTAATATCTAAAACCTCCACATACGCTCGAAAAACACGATAATTCATATATATTACTTCTTCGAGCATTTTTCCGCCAAAATAAAAATATTTTTCACAAAGTGTCTTTATTAAATGTTCAGATTTTCATCCAATCTATAATGTTCGTGAACAAAGTTTTTTAAAAAAATGAAAAAAAATTGCTTCCCCCCGTTTCCCCCCGCTTCCCCCGGATTGGTTACTTCCCCTTGATCCTATATATATATATATATATATATATATATATATATATATATATATATATATATATATATATATATATATATATATATATATATATAGGGGCAGGATCAATGGAGAAGTAACCAATCGGGGGGAAGCAAATTTTTTTTTTTCGTTTTTTTTTTTGGAATTTTTTTTTCCGGCATCAAGATCACACAAAAATATGAACATTTAGAAGAGACACTTCGTGATGAATGTTATTATTTAGGTGGGAAAACGATCGACAAAAATAACATTCAAGATAATATTGTTCGTGAAGAATATGAACGTTTTTTTTCATGTTTTGTGAAGTAAAATTTAGTCCGATTTAGAGTTTAGGGTTTAGGGTTTGGGGTTTGGTGTTTTGGGTTTATTCCATAAACCCAAAACACCAAACCCTAAACCCTAAATCCTAAACTCTAAACCGTTCGTGTTAAAAACTCAATCTAAATCCTAAATCTAAACCCTAAACCCTAAATTTCTAAACCCTAATATCTAAACCCTATAAACCCTAATATCTAAACTCAAATATCTAAACCCCAATAGCTAAAACCTCAACATACGCTCGAAAAACATGATAATTGTTATATATTACTTCTTCGAGCTTTTTTCAGCCAAAATAAAAACATTTATCACAAAGTGTCTCTACTAAATGTTCATATTTTCATCCCATCTATAATGTTCGTGAACAAAGTTTTTTCAAAAAATGAAAAAAAAAAAAAAAGGTTTTTGCTTCCCACCGCTTCCCCCCGATTGGTTACTTCCCTCTTGATCCTACCACTATATATATATATATATATATATATATATATATATATATATATATATATATATATATATATATATATATATATATATATATATATATATATATATATATATATATATATATATATATATATATATATATATATGTAGGATAGAGAATTGTCTCACAAAAAACCTATACATATACACTATTTGTTGCTATTTTTTTACCTCACACCAAACCTATACATACAATACATACAACACCTCACCATCCTATGTGGCACAAGATAATCTTATCAGATTCAAATTTCAAATGTACCATGACTTACTTTTTATGACACACCATGTAATCAAAGAGTATCTTTTAAAAATTTGAAATTTGAAATCAAATATTTTCAATTCTCTCTCCGCAAACTGCTGAACTCTCTTTCTTCTTCATCTTCTTTTTGCTCTCATCTTTTTTGACTCGATTCTTTATGAACGTATGATTTTATATCAATTTAATTTCTAATTTATTGTTACTGCTATTTCACAATTCCACCTGAAACTAACCTAATTTCACCACAGGAATTTCACGTTGTGGATAATTAGCGGACTTTTTACAGATCGAAAAATTTATTAACTACCACTGCTTCAATCATATAATGTGGTACGTGTGTGGATATGTGTATATAGGTATTTATGTGTACGTATATATTCGTCAAAATGATCTTTATTTCTACCTACTTTTACAGTTAGGTGCACCGCAGCAAAAGGTATAGTTCACCCGATTAGGGTTTAAGATCTGTCCTAAAAATTAGGGTTTCTGATTCATACATAAATTTATTAGACTAATGATACGACATTCAGTATACATCGAACGATCATTGAATTCAAATAATTGATGGTTTGGATGGCCAAAAAATCGAGGGTTGCAGTCGAATGATGAAGCTGAATGGTAAGGGTTTCATTTATTTTGTTTTGTATGATTCATGGCTTTCATTTTTTTCAATCGTACTTGAGATTTGAATGCAGAAAATTGATAATCAATATCATAATTAGGCATTATGATTTCATAAACTAACCCTAAATTATGATTCCAAATTCCATACTAACCCTAAATTGCATTTTACGATTTCATAAATTCGTCAATTTCGGTTCATCTATTCATCAAGTCCGATTTCGAGAATTGTTTTACTTAAAGGTCAAGCAATAGTCAATCGTGAATTTAAGATGAGTTGTATATTGTAATGATGATCTAGAATTTCCTAATCCGTATCGATTTTTAGAGGTTCGTTAGAGATCGATTCAATAAAAATTTGGTTTCAGATTATATTATGACAGTGGTACTTTTTTTAATTCATGAAACAAGTTCCATTACTGATATTGGAAGTCATTGGGTAAAGTACATCTTGAATTCAGTGTATAAAGTAATATGAATACTAAAGTGTGAAACGCCCTTGACCCAATATCCGAAAAACGACAATTTTTTTTTTCAAATCATAGTTCGTGCTACCCAAGAACACCAAGCTCGACAAACTCGTGCTTACCAAGAAAACCTAGCACGAAAAACTCGTGCTAACCCTTCACAACTGAAAAACTTACAAAATTCACTCTTTTACCACAAGTTACATACAACTAACTTTGACCCATTTCAAACCCAAATCGACACATGTTGCTTAACCAAAACATATTTCATATCAAATGTGTTAAACTACACTTTTAAATAAATTTACATTATAACACTCAAACTTGACATTAAATCGACTCATTATAAAATTAAGTGGTAAACTTGACCCATTTGACAATTCGACAATTAAATGATCAAAGCATGATTATTGGGACATATCCATCCCACCCAAGGTACCTACTAAAGCATCTAGCATTCTCCAATAGCAAACACATCCGCATCTCAAAACATACATTTGCATCATCAATTTAATAAGCTACATGCCTAGCTTATCTTTATCCATATCTTGCCTTAGTCCTACAAAAATGTAAACAACAACGAAATAAGCGAAACGCTTAGTGAATACAATATGCATATATAAATGATAAACTTAACGATAAGTAAACAAACCGCGTTCACAATTCAACAAGCATACAAGTCATCTCCCCGATGTAAGAGTCGACATCTCCCCGATGTCAAGTACATCTCCCCGATGTAAAAGTCGACATCTCCCCGATGTCAAGTAGACATCTCCCCGATGTAAAAGTCGACATCTCCCCGATGTCAAGTGGACATCTCCATGTCAAGTGGACATCTCCCCGATTGAAAAGTCGACATCTCCCGAATGTCAAGTGGACATCTCCCCGATGTAAAAATGAGGTTTCAACTATCAACAAAAACAACACACAATCCGCACACAAACAATCAAATTTACCAAATTATATATATACATTGTACTTACCTTGGTTAAGATCTTATCCATGAAAATGCACAATTAAGCCACAAGTCTAGGCAAGACTATAACGTCATCAACAAGCACGATCCATAATGAACCTCCAAGCAATTCACCCTAACATACAAGCATACACATATATATATCACAACATAATCATCTTAGTCATTCAAGAACAACTACCTAGGGTTCATCATTAAACCCCAATCACATCTCTAACATCCTTTGACTCATCTCATGACTTATAACCATAAGTCTTCTCAATTTACAAAACTCAATTTGACCACAAAACTCATTTGGTTAAACAAGGTCAATTGCACATAAGGTTTATCATTTAAACTTACAAAAACACACTTTTAACATCATTAAACCAACACAAGACTTATTACACAAGTCTTTTCAAACCCTTAGTCCAAATGACTAATCCACAACACAAATAACAAGTTTTGTTACAAAACTCACATTAACCATCAAAACTTATTTTTAAACATCCATTTGACTAAATAAAAGACTAATAATCCCAAGTCTTCCCAAACCATTCCCTAACACAAATTCTTGACTTCATAACCCGAAATTCATTCCTTTACAAAATCATCATCTTACTAACCAAAAATCCGTATTTAATCAACCTTTTAAACTTACAATACTTCATAACAAATTTTTGTATTTAATGCACAACCTATTTTGACAACCACTAGTCAAAAATCAAGATTTACATAGATAGGTCTTTCAATTTAAAAACATAACACCATCTCCTAACTTATTCAGACAAGTTTCTCATAAGCAAGTTAGCAAAATTAGATTCTTGACTTGAGTCATCGAATCACCATTTACACACTTTAAATTTTGACTATTCATTATCTTTACAAAACTCACTTCCATGAACCATAACTCTAATTTCAAATTAGAGTTTCTATGTAACCAAAACCCTTGATTACTAACATATACAACATCATCTAACAATTAAAACACTAAATCAAAGCATAAAAGTCCATACCTTAAGTTAGGGTTTCAAAATCCCTAAATTACACCAAGAAGATGAAGATAAAGGAGAAATCTTTAACTTCAATGATTCTATCTAGTGTTAGGGTGATTGATTACACTTAAAAACCGAATTGATTGAAGAAATTTTAGGTTTTCTTGCTTGATCCCTCCAAACCCGTCACTCTCTCTCTACATTTCTCTCTCTAAAATTCTCCTGAAACTTCCAGAAAAACAAGAAGAAAGGGTTGCTACCCAATTTTTATCCAAGTGGGTATTTAACCCAAATTACCATTTTAACCCCACTCATAATAATAAAATAATAGTTTAAAAAAATGGGTTGTTACAACTCTTCCCCACTTATCTCGGATCAAGTCCTCGTGATCGATGCTACATGCCAAACAGTAAGTATTTCATCAAAAGTTCTTCGACTTATTAGCTTACTCGGAACATGCCTTTCATTTATCGATTATAAGAATCGACCTTTCAACGCTCGAGTTCAACACTTACCTTCAACTCGTCTATCAACACTACACTAACCTCCTTAACAAATTATTCCTTAAGTAAGAAAACATAACAATATCGTGCATCCCCACTAATTCGATTGACAACACCAAATGATATGCTACTTTCCACAATTTTAATTCACGATCAAAAATAAAACCCATCATGATATGGACCAACTCTTTCTTTCTTTCCTATCACAATCCTTATTCATCAATTCATGAAACTAAATTGGTCGCAATTTCTCATTCACATAAGACTTTGCCTACTTCAAACCGCTTCCGATAGTTCTATGATAATCCTAATTTATTCTCCTCATCTCGGGGATAACGTTAATATTCTAAGTTTCACATTTCAACATTTTTACTAACAAAACAGTTGGGCAATACAAAACGATAAGTAGCTACATAAATCTATCTGCGGAATTTAAATCAATTATCACTCATTACTATCTCTTCTTTACACAACAATTTAATTATCAATCACTAAAAATTACCGCATATATCACGGTACCATTTGATTGCATTCTAACAATTCAAATCCTAAGGCTTACACTCTTCTTCAAGTTAGTCGCATTTAGTCTCACTCCAATTTCAAAGTTCATGTTCTAACATACCCAGACAACAATTTCCCCGAATATTTCACGAAGTACCCTTCTTGAACTTCTTATTCCTTCTTCACCTTCCATTGGCTATGTTCTCATCCGAACTTCACTCAGGAAGATAACATACTATTCACCCCGACTGTCCAAAAGGACTCAGATGAATCCTCATGCCAACTCTTCCGTGCAACGCATCTGTTACAATATTCACTTTGCTTAGGTGGTTCAACATTTCACATTCATGAATCTTTAAAAGATCATGCCACCCTCAATGTTTGTAATTCAGATCTTCACGATCAAGGAATTCTTCAAGCTTATATAATTGGTACATGCAATTCACACGACGTCAAACATTCAACGAGAGCACACCCTCATAGCAAGTACAACTACGGTCACTTAAATCTCTAGAGTGGGGTAATCCTTCTCCACCTCAGTGGCTGTCCTTTGATACCCCGATTCCACAGTTCGATGTTTGAATAATCGCCTTGCATTTACGACTTATTTGTGGATAATAATATCTCTATTTCCTGCTAACACGACCGGTTCTTCTTTAACAATTTATTACTCATTCCAAAGTCGGGTCTTTATACAACAAACATGTCTCTCATAACATCACTTTCACATTGTATCACATGACTGAACCTAAGCATGACAGCTTCTTACTAGTGCCATCGAGTATGGTCTTTCTTCATCCTTCCACACGTCTCCTAAAGGGATATACTTCAAATTTATCAGTCTACCCAACCCATGCATCCACATGGCTCACTCTGTTGAGTTAACTTTAAGTTCTCATGTACATAAAAGCAACGGAATTTTGCCCATCTCTTTAACTCACCATACATACTTTATCTTTCATTACGTAGTGATTGTACACCAACGATTTCATATGACATTAAGTCCCATTTCTTTCCTTCCCCACTTAGCTTATTATTATCGTCCTTTCATTTGTTTTTACATCTTCTATTCTATGATTACCAGTACACAATCAGCTATCTTTACTACAAGGGTCTTCACAACACCTTTACACCTTCACTTGCATACCAACGGATAACATCACACTTAGCTTAACGTAACCTGAGTCAAACAATACTTGAGCAGGTATAGTGTGGCACTTGATGCCACATCATGTTACTCCCTATCATCTATTGCCACTTCACAAGCTAAATCATCGGTTCCATCTACCGTGGTTTCTATGTTCCCCACTTAAGACCGTGGTACTTTCCACATTGTTCCTTCAAAACTTCTTCTACTATTTTCTCAAGTTTACTAATCCGACAACATTAATGTCCTAAGTCCTGTCATCATCAGCGACATTTGCTATACATAAGACTTTGTCGAATGTCTACGGTAGTTTTTGCTCAACACCACACTCCTACTAGATTTTCATCCACGTAGCAAATCTCTTTCTGACCATCATTACTTAAGGCGGAAGAACTTACTTCCTAACGATGATCCACCTACTCTCGCTTCCTCGATTCTCAAAGTCAAAACCTTCGCAACACTATCAGCCGAACTGTCACTCTTAGTTCAAACATACTAAATAGAGTCTCTTTCACCATTTTCGACATCAAGATATCAAATTCAGGGTTCACGAACCCCTCAATTTCCACACGACAACGAAATTCGTCACAGCTGTCATCATCAAGAATTCTAACGTTGTTTGGGATGAAGATCCTACTGTACTTACCGGAGGAGCCTTTACTTACTAATTAACACATGCAACTGAAACGAACCATTCTATACACATCCTCGAAAGTTTCCTAAGGATACTTTATGTAACGACCCGTCAAAATCGCTATTGACGCGGCACGTTAATCATTGATTCCACAGTGAGGTTTTGACCTCTATATGATACGTTTTGATAAAATATTGCATTCATTAAAATAAGTGACTTTCTAAACATAGAAAGTTATAAACATGTGGGCGAGTGCTTAGGTATAAGTAAAACCCCAAAATACATAAGTCTTTAATTTACAGGTTGACATCACAGTCCAATTATTTATTACACAACGCAGTTTTATTTTGAATGCAATAAACTTTGTACGAAGCATGAGAGACTCCATGCAGGCAACAAGCACATCACAGCGGAAGCATTCTAAGGACCTGAGAATAAAACATGCTAAAAAGTCAACACGAATGTTGGTGAGTTATAGGTTTAATTGCTCGAGTCATAAACATGTATAAAGATAGACCACAAGATTTCATCAAAAGTTTATCAATAGATTCTACGTAACAGAGCACCCTGGTAACTAAACTTAACGCTATAGTGATAATTACCCCATTCGTTTTAATACACGCAAACCAACGTGTCTTAAACTCAAATAACATACGTCCGTTAAAAGGCTAGCGCTCTAGCTCGGACGGGGATGTCAAGCCCTATGGATCCATATACAATTATTCGCGCCCACCAGTCCATATCCTATGTACTGGCAGCTACTAGTTACCAAAGCTAAGGGATTTTCGGTTTAACTCAGTGTAGAATTTTGTATGTACTTGTGTCTTATTGCGTTTAAAATAAATTGCATGTATTCTCAGCCCAAAAATATTTAAAGTATTTAAAAAGGGAGACTATAACTCACGGTTCAATATTGAGACTCAATATTGTAGGCAAATTGCGTAGACGTAATGATGGTAGACGACTGTATAGTTGGCCTTGGATTCAAGAACAATACCCCGAACAATACCCAATATTTCCTTAGCTTAAAGCGGTTTGAAACTCGAATTAAAAATACCCTCGAATATACTTTATTATTATTAAACTTAAAATTAAAATTATAATTATAATTATAAATTTAATTACAGAAGAGATAAATGATGTGTGATACATCGTCGAGAAAACTGGCATATTTATATTACTTTTCGATTTACTGTAGCTCATGCGATCGCATGAGTTTTCAGTGTTTTTGCCATGCGATCGCATGGCCGCCTTTTCTGTTTTTGTTTGCTAGTTCGTCGACATCAAATAGTGACTGTAGCAAATAGTGTTTACTGTAGCAAATAGTGTTTTACTGTAGCAAATAGTGTTTACTGTAGCAAATAGTGTGTTACTGTAGCATATCACTGTAGCAAATCACTGTAGCAACTCGTTTTCACTGTAGCACTGTAGCACTGTAGCACTGTAGCACTGTAGCAAATAGTGTTTTCACTGTAGCACTGTAGCAAAATACGGTTTCACTGTAGCAAATAGTGTTTTCACTGTAGCAAATTGTGTTTTACTGTAGCAAAGTAATTTTTACTGTAGCAAATAGGGTTTTACTGTAGGAAAGTCGTTTTTACTTGTACATATATATATACATACATATAATTGTTCATGAATCGTCGAGAGTAATCAAAGGTAATTGTATATATGAAACAGTTCTAAAATTTTGAGACTCAATCTAACAGACTTTGTTTAGCGTGTTAAAATAATAAATCGTATAGAGAATTGGTTTAAATAAGTCAAAAATTTTCGGGTCATCACAGTACCTCCCCCTTAAAGAAAATTTCGTCCCGAAATTTTGAGTAGTACCTGTTTCATGAGCGATATCAGTGAACAAATATGGATACTTTTGCTTCATCTGATCTTCACGTTCCCAAGTAAACTCGGGTCCTCGTCTTGCGTTCCAACGAACCCTAACTATCGGTATTTTACTTTGTTTTAATTGTTTGACCTCACGGTCCATGATTTCAACAGGTTCTTCGATAAAATGGAGTTTATCATTGATTCGTATTTCGTCAAGAGGAATTACGACATCCTCTTCAGCTAAACATTTCTTCAAATTTGACACGTGAAATGTGTTGTGAACACTACTAAGTTCTTGCGGTAGCTTTAATCGATAAGCAACTGTTCCAATTCTTTCGGTGATTTCAAAGGGTCCTACGTACCTAGGACTTAGCTTTCCTCGTTTACCGAATCGTACAACGCCTTTCCAGGGTGACACTTTCAACATGACTTTGTCGCCCACTTGAAATTCTAGCGGTTTTCTTCTTACATCAGCATAACTCTTTTGGCGACTCATGGCCGTTTTCAATCGCTGTTGTATTTGAATGATCTTTTCGGTGGTTTCATGAATAATTTCTGGTCCAGTAAGTTGTCTTTCTCCTACTTCACTCCAACAGATAGGAGATCTGCACTTTCTACCGTAAAGTGCTTCAAATGGCGCTGCGTTGATGCTCGTATGATAGCTGTTATTGTATGAAAATTCTGCCAACGGTAAGTGTCGATCCCAACTGGTTCCAAAGTCAATTACGCATGCCCGTAACATGTCTTCCAATGTTTGTATTGTTCTTTCACTTTGACCATCTGTCTGTGGGTGATAAGCGGTGCTCATATCTAATCGAGTTCCCAATGCTTTTTGTAATGACTGCCAGAAACGTGATGTGAATTGGGTGTCGCGATCAGATATGATAGAGATGGGTACACCATGCCTGGAAACTACTTCCTTCAAATATAGGCGTGCTAATTTCTCCATACTGTCTGTCTCCTTTATTGGTAGAAAGTGAGCTGATTTAGTTAGACGATCAACTATCACCCAAATAGTATCATGACTACTTGCAGTCCTTGGCAATTTCGTAATGAAATCCATGGTTATTCTTTCCCATTTCCACTGCGGAATTTCTGGTTGTTGCAGTAATCCTGACGGCTTTTGGTGCTCAGCTTTGACCTTTGCACACGTTAAACATTTGCTTACATAAGTAGCAATTTCTGTTTTCATATTAGGCCACCAATAAAACTTCTTGGGATCGTGGTACATTTTTCCATTTCCTGGGTGAATTGAGTACCTCGTTTTGTGTGCTTCATCCAGTACTAGTTGCCTTAGGTTGCCATGTTTTGGTACCCATATCCTACCAGCAAAATACAGGGTTCCATCGACTTTTTCTTCAAGTTGTTTTTCTAACCCTTTGCTTATTTCGCCTTTTTCGTTTTCTTCTTTTAAAGCCTCTAACTGTGCTGCTTGAATTTGCTTTGTGAGATCAGTACGAATTGTAATATTCAAAGCTCGGACCCTAAGAGGTTTTACTCTTTCTTTTCGACTTAGGGCATCAGCTACAACATTAGCCTTTCCGGGGTGGTAACGGATTTCACAATCGTAATCGTTTAACAACTCTACCCAGCGACGTTGCCTCATATTGAGTTGTTTTTGATCAAAAATATGCTGAAGACTCTTATGGTCAGTGTACACAGTACACTTGGTGCCATATAGATAGTGTCTCCATATTTTGAGTGCAAAAACTACTGCTCCAAGTTCTAAATCGTGCGTCGTATAGTTCTTTTCATGAATTTTTAGTTGTCGTGAGGCATATGCGATGACTTTTGTGCGTTGCATTAATACACATCCTAAACCTTGGCGTGAAGCATCACAATAGATCACCAAATCATCATTTCCTTCCGGTAATGACAAAATGGGTGCAGACGTTAACTTCTTCTTTAATAACTGGAATGAGGATTCCTGTTCTGTGGACCAATCATACTTCTTTCCCTTTTGAGTCAATGCAGTTAAGGGTTTGGCGATTCTAGAGAAATCTTGAATGAATCTTCGGTAGTAACCAGCAAGACCTAAGAATTGGCGAATTTGTGTTGGAGTCTTCGGGATTTCCCATTTACTAATGGCTTCGATCTTGGCGGGGTCAACTTTAATTCCATGTTTACTGACAACATGGCCCAAAAATTGTACTTCTTGTAACCAGAAATCACACTTCGAAAATTTTGCGTACAATTCTTCTTTCTTGAGTATCTCCAGTACCAGTCTTAAGTGTTGCTCATGTTCTTCCTTGTTCTTCGAGTAAATCAATATGTCATCGATAAAAACAATGACAAATTTGTCTAAATACGGTCTACAGATGCGATTCATTAGATCCATGAATACAGCTGGAGCATTAGTTAATCCAAAAGGCATGACTAGAAACTCATAGTGACCGTAACGGGTTCTGAACGCGGTTTTAGGAACATCTTCTTCCTTCACTCTCAGTTGATGATATCCGGAGCGTAGATCAATCTTAGAATAAACACTTGATCCTTGCAATTGATCAAACAAATCATCAATCCTCGGTAATGGGTACCGATTCTTGATCGTTAATTTGTTTAATTCTCGGTAATCTATGCACATTCTCATAGATCCATCCTTCTTCTTGACGAACAGAATAGGAGCACCCCAAGGTGAAAAACTAGGACGAATAAATCCACGGTCCGATAATTCTTGCAACTGGTCTTGTAATTCTTGCATTTCTGAAGGTGCAAGTCTATATGGAGATCGGGCTACAGGTGCAGCTCCTGGTATGAGATCAATATGGAATTCTACACATCTGTGTGGAGGTAGCCCCGGTAATTCTTCTGGAAATACTCCGGGATATTCTCTTACAACCGGCATGTCATTAATGCTTCTTTCTTCAGTATCGATCTTCTTTACGTGTGCCAGATTAGCATAACAACCTTTTCTTATAAGTTTTTGGGCCTTCATACAGCTGATAAAGTTCAGCTTTGAGTTGCTCTTCTCCCCATAAATCATTAATGACGTTTCATCCTTACGAGGGATGCGGATTGCTTTCTCAGCGCAAACAACTTCCGCTCTTGTTTTGGACATCCAGTCCATGCCAACGATTACGTCAAAACTTCCTAATTCTACGGGTATCAAATCGATTTTGAAGGTTTCACCAGCGAGATTCATTTCGCAACCATGGCAAATTTTATCGGCTTTTATCAGTTTACCATTAGCTAATTCAATAGTATATTTATCGTCTAGAGGTAATGATGCACATTTTAGTTTAAAACTAAATTCTTTACACATATAACTTCTATCAGCACCCGTATCAAACATAATAGAAGCTAGTTGATTATTAACGGTAAACGTACCCGTGACAAGATTAGGATCCTCACGTGCTTTACTGGCACTAACATTAAATGCCCTCCCACGTGCGGGTTCTTTGTTCTTCTCCTTATCAGGGCATTGATTTATAAAGTGACCAGACTTCCCGCATCCATAACATTTCTTGACATCGGTCGATTTTGTCTTTACTTCAGAAACGGTGGCATAACAATCTTTCGCCACATGTCCTTTCTTGTTACACTTGTCACAGACCACTTGGCAATAACCTGCATGATGTGTGTAACATCTTTTGTAGAACGGATGGGGTCCCTTATAGTTTGGACTTGCAGTTGCCCCATCTTGTTTACCTTTAAAAGTTTCTTGTTTCTTCAGGTGAGTACTTTTGCCCTTATAGTCTTCCCATTTCCTCTTTCCTTCAGTTGTCTTGACTTCGGTAATTGGTGCCTTAATCGAACACTCTGTGATCTGGTCCATGAGTTGGTGTGCCATTGTCATGGCTTCCTGCATCGTATTCGGTTTGGACGATGTAACATTTCCTTTGATATTGATCGATAAACCGTCAATATACATTTCTATCTTTCGTTTCTCATTTGGCACCAATTCGGGACACAACAAGGCTAGTTCCATGAAACGCTTTTCATAGTTATTGAGATTCGCGCCGATAACCTTCAGATTACGTAACTCAGATTCCATTTTTTTGATCTCGTTTCGAGGACAGTACTCCTCGATTAGCATCTTTTTCAGTTCTTCCCAAGAGATATCATATGCCGTATCTATTCCTTCTACTTTAGCATAATTGTTCCACCAAGTAAGTGCACCATCTTGCAACGTGCACGAAGCATACTTTGACTTGTCTCCATTCGCACAATTACTGATTTTGAAAACGGACTCCATCTTTTCAAACCATCGGGTTAGACCGACTGGTCCCTCAGTTCCACTAAACGTCTGTGGTTTGCATCCTTGAAAAGTTTTGTATGAGCATCCGTTTCGTGAATTTGTGTTTACGGCTGCTGCTTTGGCTGCTGCTTCAGCTGTTGCTTTTGCTGCTTCGGTTGCAGCAATTCTTTCATTCACACGTTTCTCGACTAGTTGCTCAAACTCAGCATCCGACATTTGAGACATGTTTCTTCAATAAACACAACAGATATAATTTAATCATATAGAATATTATAGGTAAAATGAGTTGTCAATAGTTAATCGTAGCATATTAATAATATGAACCGATTATTATAAAAGCCTTTTCTTCTTATTAGTATTTTATAATTATTTCTAGGGTATTACCTACCCGTTAAGTTCATACATAATAGCTAGTACAAGGAATTAACTACTAAAATCCAAATAATATTCCACTATGAAAATTTATAGCGAGTTACTACATTATTATGTAATAATAATAATAAGAAGTAGTAATAATACAAATAATCATTCCATGCATTTATTATTAATAAACCAAAATAATACAATACCATACAATACTGATATTTTACATATGCTTATTTTACATAACAAGATAGAGTAGCACACATAAGCAATAAAATAGCGCATGGAAGATTTATGGTTGCGAGGTCGTTTATTCAGAACTATCAGAAACTTCTTCCCATTTGGTTCTCTCTGCCAATTGTTTGTGTGCACATGGTCCGACAGACATTCTGGCAGTGTATTTTATTTTTAGTTGGGGTTTTGAGGTACCCGTTGCCTCAGTGGGTTTAATACAATAAGGGTGGTTACGGATCGAATGGTCCTGTTCTTTTTTAATAATTAAGGACATTTTATTATTGTGGTTGTTTTTATTATCAATAGCAAGTTGGAATTTCTCCTTAGTGATCTCTTTTATTTCATTAGCGAAATCCTCCTCCTTACTGATCTCGTCTGATGACGAACTGTCTGAGTCATGTGTAGGAGAATATGATGACGAACTGCAAGAATATGTACCGGTGGTCATGAACCGAAATCTGCCAGGCGTAATCGGCACAACCCGCCCGTCGGCAGTATATCTGGACCAATGTCCATATTTGTTTAGAAATGGACGATCCTCGTTTACTCCAGGGATCATGGGTCCATGCCAACGATACTGTGGCTCCGGAAAACTAAAGCTGGGTGGAGCTGGAACCTCCTCTGGGTTTACCGAAAGTTGAGATTCCCCGGCTAACACAATTTCTTCTTTAATAGGTATTGGAACGCCCTTTTCAGTTGTGGATAGAATAGATTCAGTGTCCGATTCCGAGTCGTACAAAATGATAGGATTAGAAGAAGTCATCTATCACATAATTGAAACAACAATTACGTTAGCATATAAATATATCACATATAATGTTTTTGACCAAATGATAAGCAAAATTCAGTAAAAACAAATATGGTCATAGTCCAGACTCACTAATGCATCCTAACAATTACCAGTTAAACACACTAATGTAATTTCTGGTTCCCTATGACCTCAAGCTCGGATACCAACTGTAACGACCCGTCAAAATCGCTATTGACGCGGCACGTTAATCATTGATTCCACAGTGAGGTTTTGACCTCTATATGATACGTTTTGATAAAATATTGCATTCATTAAAATAAGTGACTTTCTAAACATAGAAAGTTATAAACATGTGGGCGAGTGCTTAGGTATAAGCAAAACCCCAAAATACATAAGTCTTTAATTTACAGGTTGACATCACAGTCCAATTATTTATTACACAACGCAGTTTTATTTTGAATGCAATAAACTTTGTACAAAGCATGAGAGACTCCATGCAGGCAACAAGCACATCACAGCGGAAGCATTCTAAGGACCTGAGAATAAAACATGCTAAAAAGTCAACACGAATGTTGGTGAGTTATAGGTTTAATTGCTCGAGTCATAAACATGTATAAAGATAGACCACAAGATTTCATCAAAAGTTTATCAATAGATTCTACGTAACAGAGCACCCTGGTAACTAAACTTAACGCTATAGTGATAATTACCCCATTCGTTTTAATACACGCAAACCAACGTGTCTTAAACTCAAATAACATACGTCCGTTAAAAGGCTAGCGCTCTAGCTCGGACGGGGATGTCAAGCCCTATGGATCCATATACAATTATTCGCGCCCACCAGTCCATATCCTATGTACTGGCAGCTACTAGTTACCAAAGCTAAGGGATTTTCGGTTTAACTCAGTGTAGAATTTTGTATGTACTTGTGTCTTATTGCGTTTAAAATAGCAAATAGTGTTTACTGTAGCAAATAGTGTTACTGTAGCATATCACTGTAGCACTGTAGCAAAATACGGTTTCACTGTAGCAAATAGTGTTTTACTGTAGCAAATTGTGTTTTACTGTAGCAAAGTAATTTTTACTGTAGCAAATAGGGTTTTACTGTAGGAAAGTCGTTTTTACTTGTACATATATATATACATACATATAATTGTTCATGAATCGTCGAGAGTAATCAAAGGTAATTGTATATATGAAACAGTTCTAAAATTTTGAGACTCAATCTAACAGACTTTGTTTAGCGTGTTAAAATAATAAATCGTATAGAGAATTGGTTTAAATAAGTCAAAAATTTTCGGGTCATCACACTTTAAGATCACTTAGTCGCATACATATTGTTAAGTGCTAACACTACCATATATCCTCAATATTTATTCTGGTGTACAACAAACATCATCCTAATCCTGGCGGATATCATCAACACCAAAGCTACTCGGCTTCATCAATACACTACTTGCTGGTTATCGGTCTCGTCCTCCGGATATGCACAATAGACTTACCACTCGGAATGTACTTAGAGTCAACCTACTTCAGCTAAATTATATGCTCCTCTACATGTATCTCTCGTATCCTATGCCCTCAAGAACGGACATTTTCCACTAATTTCTCTTATGTGACGTCCACCGTCCTCAAAACACAGACCCATAAAGTTAAAAGGGGGTCCTTACAAGACTCTACCTAACAATTCATTACTACTCTCGATTTACAACCATTCCTCATCCTCAAACGGACTCCATACCAAAGATTGTCTAGGATCTAACGGCCCGCTAATACACTATCTCACAAATCATTACGATCTAGGAATCACTACATGACTCCCTATTCACCGCAATCATTCCTAACCATATCACGTTCCTCCGTTCGATACTCAATATATCGTGCTCCTGTGACAAAATACATGATTGTAATAATGTTGATCAAGCACTATTACAAACACGTACCTTATCACCTTCGCATGACATACGAAGTACCTTACGTGGAGTAAAATGACATTCACGCAATCCTTACACATACAATTTCATATTTGCAATTTAGTCACATAATTAAGTCATTCCCTTACCTCTTTTTAATAGGTACTACAATCTTTCACATCATAGCATACACAAAGCACATAACATCATAAAATCAAGCTAACTACTTACTTGTAGTAGTCAACTATCACATACCAAAACGTCATTACCTAGCAATAAGCTAAGTCACGCCTATTCACACATACCTTGTCGACACTCGAAGTTCAATTAACACAAATCAACATGTAATTCCTCATTCGACCTACCTACTTACCATAGACAGTCACCTCCTACCAAATCGAACACAGTTAAATACATACCACCTAAAGCCAATTCAATGCACATTACGGTGCTTTACTAATCTATATACCATCTACACACAAACCTCATACAAGTCGCACCTTGTACCTAGCTAGGTTCTTACTTTGTCCCCAACACTTGGCAAATCCCATGACATCCCCGATGTCCTAGACAATGGGCGTACCCAATGCCAAACAACCATCAAATGCGTCCCCGACGCCGGTAACCCATTGTAAATCTTTCAATGTACCATGAGTTTTAATTCACTTCTCTCGTATCATAATTTGCATACTAAAATTAAATCTATCAAACAATATGCACACATTGTACTCGCATACATCCCACAGGTACTAAGCTTATATCTAAGCACATAAACAACGAGTTCGGGTCACATCATCAATCACAAATTTAGGTATCAAATAAGTGCACATATCTCGCAATCCCTACGGTTAAGTCTAGGTAATTCTATGCTACACGCAAGCTCCTAGATCCCTTAAACCATGCTCTGATACCACTTGAAATGCCCTTGACCCAATATCCGAAAAACGACAATTTTTTTTTTCAAATCATAGTTCGTGCTACCCAAGAACACCAAGCTCGACAAACTCGTGCTTACCAAGAAGACCTAGCACGAAAAACTCGTGCTAACAGTTAACAACTGAAAAACTTACAAAATTCACTCTTTTACCACAAGTTACATACAACTAACTTTTGACCCATTTCAAACCCAAATCGACACATGTTGCTTAACCAAAACATATTTCATATCAAATGTGTTAAACTACACTTTTCAATAAATTTACATTATAACACTCAAACTTGACATTAAATCGACTCATTACAAAATTAAGTGGTAAACTTGACCCATTTGACAATTCGACAATCAAATGATCAAAACACGATTATTGGGACATATCCATCCCACCCAAGGTACCTACCAAAGCATCTAGCATTCTCCAATAGCAAACACATCTGCATCTCAAAGCATACATTTGCATCATCAATTTAATAAGCTACATGCCTACCTTATCTTTATCCATATCTTGCCTTAGTCCTACAAAAATGTAAACAACAACGAAATAAGCGAAACGCTTAGTGAATACAATATGCATATATAAATGATAAACATAACGATAAGTAAACAAACCGCGTTCACAATTCAACAAGCATACAAGTCATCTCCCAAATGTAAGAGTTGACATCTCCCCGATGTCAAGTACATCTCCCCGATGTAAAAGTCGACATCTCCCCGATGTCAAGTGGACATCTTCCCGATGTCAAGTGGACATCTCCCCAATGTAAAAGTCGACATCTCCCCGATGTCAAGTGGACATCTCCCCGATGTCAAGTACATCTCCCCGATGTAAAAGTGAGGTTTCAACTATCAACAACAACAACACACAATCCGCACACAAACAATCAAATTTACCAAATTATATATATACATTGTACTCACCTTGGTTACGATCTTATCCATGAAAATGCACAATTAAGCCACAAGTCTAGGCAAGACTATAACGTCATCAACAAGCACGATCCATAATGAACCTCCAAGCAATTCATCCTAACATACACGCACGCGCGCGCGCACACACACACACACATACACACACACACACACACACACACACACACACACACACATATATATATATATATATATATATATATATATATATATATATATATATATATATATATATATCACAACATAATCATCTTAGTCATTCAAGACCAACTACCTAGGGTTCGTCATTAAACCCCAATCACATCTCTAACATCCTTTGACTCATCTCATGACTTATAACCATAAGTCTTCTCAATTTACAAAACTCAATTTGACCCACAAAACTCATTTGGTTAAACAAGGTCAATTACACATAAGGTTTATCATTTAAACTTACAAAAACACACTTTTAACATCATTAAACCAACACAAGACTTATTACACAAGTCTTTTCAAACCCTTGGTCCAAATGACTAATCCACAACACAAATAACAAGTTTTGTTACAAACCTCACATTAACCATCAAAACTTATTTTTAGACATCCATTTGACTAAATAAAAGACTAATAATCCCAAGTCTTCCCAAACCATTCCCTAACATCAATTCTTGACTTCATAACCCGAAATTCATTCCTTTACAAAATCATCATCTTACTAACCAAAAATCCGTATTTAATCAACCTTTTAAACTTACAATACTTCATAACAAATTTTAGTATTTAAAGCACAACCCATTTTGACACCCACTAGTCAAAAATCAAGACTTACATAGATAGGTCTTTCAATTTAAAAACATAACACCATCTCCTAACTTATTCAGACAAGTTTCTCATAAGCAACTTAGCAAAATTAGATTCTTGACTTGAGTCATCGAATCACCATTTACACAATTTAAATTTTGACTATTCATTATCTTTACAAAACTCACTTCCATGAACCATAACTCTAATTTCGAATTAGAGTTTCTATGTAACCAAAACCCTTGATTACTAACATATACAACATCATCTAACAATTAAAACACTAAATCAAAGCATAAAAGTCCATACCTTAAGTTAGGGTTTCAAAATCCCTAAATTACACCAAGAAGATGAAGATAAAGGAGAAATCTTGAACTTCAATGATTCTATCTAGTG
Organism: Rutidosis leptorrhynchoides; assembly: GCF_046630445.1. Lineage (NCBI taxonomy): Eukaryota > Viridiplantae > Streptophyta > Magnoliopsida > Asterales > Asteraceae > Rutidosis > Rutidosis leptorrhynchoides. Next base: position 613,580,663 of record NC_092335.1, read on the forward strand.
TTAGGGTGATTGATTACACTCGAAAACCGAATTGATTGAAGAAATTTAAGGTTTTCTTGCTAGATCCCTCCAAACCTGTCACTCTCTCTCTACACTACACTTCTCTTGAAACTTCCAGAAAAACAAGAAGAAAGGGTTGCTACCCAATTTTTATCCAAGTGGATATTTAACCCAATTACCTTTTTAACCCCACTCATAATAATAAAATAATAGTTTAAAAAAGGGAATTGATATTTCCAAACTTGTTTTTGATAGATCCAAACAAATTCACTAAAGTACCCTTAACGATGTGTTATACAGATTTTTCATTTTCAAATTATTGGAGGGTATAACTGGAAATTAACCACAAATATGTGTGGATCTATCAAATAGATGTTTGGAAATATCACCTCCCTTTAAAAATGGGTTGTTACAAAGTGGGTGTAGTAATATTTGTTTTCTGAAGCAAGTATATTTGTAGTTTCATTCTATTTAGTTTTCTTTTGTTGCTACAATTGAAGTGAATGAATGAATGAATGAATTATACTAGAATGTTTGAGTTAAATGCAACAACTTCATTATTTATTTCACTTGTATAGTTGGAAGTCAGATTTTCATCAAGTGCTAAGTGGGTTGGCAACAGTCTAATATTTCTTCATTGTTCATACTGTTATATGTTATGTAATTTTATGCTTCTAAATTATATAGTATACATTGATACATTGATTGTTCATTTTTGGCTTCTTATTGATAGCGGTGTCGTGTTGAAATGCACCTTATGGGCTAAATTGTACATGGACGTCTTTGGATATATGAAAAAAGCTACCGATAATGAGTGTGGTTTTGGTTATACAATACGGAAAGATCAAGAATTATGGTGGTGAGATATTTGAACTTAGTTTTAGAAAGCATTAACTATCAACTCTTCATATAAAATAAATTTGGAAAATCCTAACTGTATGTTAGAATGAAAATTGCAGAGGAACTAGCAGTAAGAGCCCATTGGAACTTCACAAAGGTGCTTATTGACGTAGATGTGCAAGCTGTCTCTGTTTTCTGAACAGGGTATATATTATGTGTTGGAGCTGGTGGATCCTGATGCTAGATTACTTTATGTTGGCAAGACTGCTGGGTACCATAGCAGAACCCAGGTTTATCTGTTTTAATTTTGCCTTTTTTTAAATATAGTAATTTATTAAGATTGTTGATTGTTGATTTATAGGTTATTTTTGAAAATTTTGTAAGGGGGCTTTAAATTTGTGAATTTAGGGTTTGTGCTTAAAATAGATTTTTTATTCATGAACACAAGTATCTTGGTGCTATTATCCTCTATACTAATTAGCTTAATTTTATCTACAACCTTATTCGCTAAACACCCTTAATTCCACTGTTATATTGTAGCGGGCTTTTTTTTAACCTTTAAAATCCGTCCCATTTAAGCGGCGTTAGTATAGCCGCCTCTGCTACCACCACCAGCGTTGCTGTACCATCGGCGCCGCTGTACCATCGTCTATGGTGATGCTACCACTAACACTGACGCTCCTACCGGATACTCCTCGCGAGGCTCTTCATCGTCTTTCTCCATCGGCTCGGGTTTCTTCTTTTGTTGTGACTGAAAGTTACATCTCACACACTTTATATATCGTTTGATTTACGCTTCCTGTAGTCAATCGGTTACTTCTTATCGCAATTATTTTGGTTACGTGTGCGAATTTGTTTCCAGGTAAATCTATGCTCTCTGCAATCTGCGATATTTTTTGGTGGTTCCTGTTAATTTTTGGTTTTAATTTTACTCTGTCTTTGCTTATTGTGTACGTGGTTTCAATTTATATGTTCAGTTTTATTTTTATATGTAACTATGTGGTACAATTAGTTCCAAACAATTATGAAGGGTTTAATTGTTTAATTACCAAGGGTTCAATTGTTGGTTACTTATTAGTTCCAATCGGTTATCAAATGTTTAATTGTTTGATTATGTTGCTTTTATAGGTACATGTCCAACTTGCTCCTTTCTTCTAAAGTTTTTTTTCCTGAAAGGTAATTTGAGACTATGCTTTCAATTTCTTATCTTTTTTGTTGTGTATGCTATTATTGTGGTTAGAAAGGAACTACATTTCAAGAATATACAGTGTCGTAATGATCATCCGTTACACTGAAGGAGGTGGTGTCATTTGGTATTAATTGTTTATGTTATGTGTTACGTGATTCGTGTTATTATGATTGTTATTATGCCACGTCTATGGTTTTTTAAAAAGAAGTTTATAGCTGATGATGGGTAAGCATGTTTGTATATCACATCAAATGTCTGAAAATTCTTAACAATTTTATATTTTAAGTTTAAAAGTTGATGTTTCTTTCAATTAGTAGGTTGAACCAAACATTTTGCGATTGAGAATTTCTAATGTGCTTTTCACTCACATGTAGTATTGGTTTATTTATTCGATTGAGAATTAATGATGTACATTTTCAGACACTTAACTCACTAATCTGTGTCGTCATCGATATAAAGGTGGTTATGGTTATTGTCAATTTGGTTTTTGTAGATTTCATTTCGCTTATTGGAGGTCTGCAGGATCCTTAGTACGTGATCGCTTTGACGACTTTAATTTTCGCTTATTGGAGCTCATGTTATATGCTTCCGAAAAATTTACTAATCGTTACTATCGAAATAATATAGTAGTATTTGGTGTTTGTAATGTGTTTCAGTTAAAGGAGATCAGTAACTACCTCGCCCCTGAAATCAGTTGATGGCATCCTGAAGCTCTACAGGCGCTTGAAGAGGTATCATAATATTGCTGCTTTATATTTTCTGTTGATCACACGATTAGCAACCACATTAGAGCCATTGTTTCTGTGTAGAAATGACACATACCCAACATAAACAAATCGACGTGGTCCACCAGAAGCATAAAAAATTTCGACGTGGTTGCTATTAAGATGAATGAAATCGGAGGTACAAACAGAAGCTCAACTATGTAAATCAATGTATAATATATAAAATTCTTAATTTGAATGATCTACATTACATTCGATGGTATGTCATTTAAAGTATAGTTGCATACTCTGTTTCAAACTCACCATTGAGGGTGTTCTCATCCATTCTTTCATCATTCAATATTGATTATATATTTTACACCTCAGTTTTTCCTCAAATGATTCCTAGCTTTTTTGGCGATTGGGCAATGTATTAGAACAGGTGTGGCGAGGGTTTGATCCAAATCGCTTCATTTTTTCCCTCCACGTGTCACCTCCCTCTTTAAACCTGCTGGTATGTGTCACTACCCTTTAAACCCGTTGCCACGTTCATATGTATATATAGTATTGACTATACCTAAATATCATATAGGTGTTGTCACTATATGCTTCCTTTTGCACGATGGCGCAAAATAGTTCCAGTTGCTAATTTGAGGCCGACTAACAAATCCAATATAATTGAGGCCATATATGAAAATTGGTTACAACAATTAAATTCTGTTCCTGGTAAGGAACTTTACTGGGCATAATTTTGGTAATCTAAGTATAAAAGAAATTATAATGAGCTTATTAGAATATAAAATTAACATAGGCAAACTAATACAAATAAAGCGTTATTAGGGTTGTGATTGAAATTCAAATGATATGATTGTGTGTAGATAGTTACTGATTTTTTCCCTTTTGTTTTTGTTCCTTAGAGTAAGTGAATTAATAGCAGTAATGGGTCGCGAGTACTGTTTTACTGAGAGTAATCACATAAGCCGATTACCTATCGATTATAATGTCTATGTCTTCAATTCTGAAGGTATGCTTTCGTTGTGTTTTGAAATTGGATGTCTTAGTTGTTCATGTAATGTTATATTTTTTATTGTTGTTATACTTTGTTATATTTTTACAACTTTGTTTGTTTGTTGATCAGGTGTATCTTCGATTTATCATGAAGTGAATGTAGTTACAGTTGTAATAAATGTGAAGCAAATTTTTGGTATGAGGAACGAGTCAGGTCATGTTCTCGAAGAAATCAGTTTATGAGGAACGAGTCAGGTCATGTTCTCGAAGAAATCAGTTATGTTATCATGGTTGTCATGTGTGAGTTTCCAGGGATTTAGACTCTCCTGATGAAGTCTTTTATGGTTAGTACCCTACAATATGCTTTTCAGGCAATGTAATAGGTTGTTTAAAACTTCTATCAGTAGTTACCTCTTAAAAAGCATATGGTTTTGGTTGTACATAGCAAAACTCTGCTAGAATATGTTCTTAATGGCAATTGAAAAACTCTTTACCTTAAGTATGTCTCGGCATTTTAACATTTATAATGTACAGCCCCTTCATAAACACCTTCGTAAACAATAAACGAAAATGTGGTCCGCCGCCGCATCGCGCGGCTGACCACATGCTTGTATATTTCTAAAAGTTATGTAGTTATTTGTAACTGGGTTACTTAGTTTTGTGCTATTTATGAACACGAGTATTATTCTACTATATATTGGAAGTCTTGCAAGATGTAAAGAAATAAAGTGGGATTCATATCTCAGCTGCTCCGTATTACTTATTAACACCGCATGCTCGATAAAATGCCACAAATAAGAACATGAGTTTAGGATTTGTTATTTGATCTGAATTTCTAATTCTAATTATTTTTAATTTTTATTGAATGTATTTATTTATGTTCTATGTTATTCAGGATTTTATAGTATTGTTTGTTTAGTTATGATATGCTTTTAAGTTTAGGTTTGGAGAATGCTTGAAATTGTTCTTTACTACACTTCTTGATACCACATATTCAAAACATAAAGCTTTAACTAAATGGTTGTTGTCATATGATGATGTATGGAATATAGAATTTGATAATTTAGTTTGTTGACTTTGCAGTATTGAAGCATGATGTGCAACACATCCTACTGCTAATGCTCATCTTACTGGAGATGGTCTACATTCATTTCAATTATGATGAAGCTCATAATGGGTCTAAATGAGTTTTTTGAATCATTGAATGACAATATATGCTTTAAGATTGAAAATACAATGATTCGATTAACTAATTTAGATTATGCTTTTTATTGAAAGTACACATATTCATTGTTTATTCTAAACAGTCGATGAGTTCAAACAACTATTGTGTATAAGATCTACTCTAATTGTTAACAAGATTTCTAAAAAGAACCTAATTGTTAACAAGATTTGCACATCCGATATCACAGCAACACTAGCGGAGAAATACGTGTCAAGAATATGATTTAAAACTTAATAAGTCTGATAAGGAACATAAGATCTACTCTAATACATTAGATAATTTTGTCACTCATAATATTATTATTATAGTTCACTGACAAATCATCACTAATTAGAACATTAATACTTGTGATAATTGTCATATACACCTAAAATAGTTAAAATGAACTAAAACGAATCTATATAATATGAAACACATTATATCAAATTACTAAAACATAATTATCTACTTGATCCACTTATGAATAGTCGAGTACCACTTTTGTCTTTTTTTATAAGATTTATAATTAAAAAAGGAATATTTCAGAAAACTATCTTATTATAGATGAGCTCTCCTACGACAAAAGTACACTTGCAAATGAACATTCAGATTTCATTACAAAGTAAACATCCGAACAAAAGGAGGCATACGATCAAATAATAAAAGCTGTTGATCACAGCAAAGGAGCTGTGTTCTTTTTGTACGGTTATGGTGGTACTGAAAAAAACCTTCCTTTGGAAAACACTCTCAGCTGCATTGCGCCACAAGTATGCAAACATTTGAGAGTGCCGGCCATATTTTTTTAGATTTAAATAGTTGTAATTGTATAATTTAGCAATTATAAATGTATTACAAAATAAGGATTTATTTAGGTAAAAGCCCTCCTCGCAGTTTGTTTCGGTGAAACACCCCGTGTTTTGGAAACACCAATACCACTTGGCAGAGCATCATTGACTACATGTACAGTATGATCATCTTTTTCCGTTTTCTTGACCGTTTCACTAGGACAATTAACAAAACAATGAGTATCGCCCAATACAACAAAAATAGCATTCAAATTTACCAAACCAACCAACAATCAATGAATAACAAAAATCTGTTTAAAATTTTACAAAAAACGCACCGTGCAGACTGATGAACTGAAATTCACACACACACTTGAAGGCTAAAATAACACCACAACAATTGGGTAAAAAAAATAACATTTAATTTTCAATAATTTCCAATAATAAATCACCATATAAAAAAATCTTACCCATGTAGAAGAAACCGAGAACAAAGAATTTCTGGAAAGATAATTTGGGACAAAACTGATAGAGACATGTGGTGAGGTAATGTATAGAAGAGGCAAGACACATTGAACATGCTTATCGTACCGTCAGACAAGAGAATACATTTTAGATTCCAAAGAAGACAATATATATTGTCGGTGTGCTTTGCAATGACAATCAATAAAAGTCAAGGACAATCACTTCCACGTGTCGGTTTATTTCTTTCAAAATCGGTCTTTAGTCATGGAAAACTACATATTGGCAAGAAATAAAGATATTAATCTTAGACAAGGATAACACACTATCCAACACAACAAAAAATGTTGTATACAAAGAAGTCTTGCAACACTTATAGACTTTATTGAAGAAATGTTTTAAATGATTTTCATTTGTATGATATTTATCAAGTATTATGTGTGTTTAATTTTATTTTTGTTAACAATTTGAACTATCTTTCCTTATTATAAGATCCATTAAGTATAAGTTATTTTTTAAATAGGTTTCATTCTTATCACATTGAAGAAACATTATCCATTTCAACTTGATAATTTATTAATATATTTTACATACGAAATCTTTTCAATAATATAAAAACCATCGTGCAACGCACGGGCTCCTTATCTAGAAAGTATGATACAAGACTTCAAAGAGAATCATGTCTTTGGCGAGGTTGAAAAAGGTTTTTTCAAAGATTATCTTCATATTCCTTAATTGTATATTGACTAAAACTCTAACTTTTTTTTTTAATAGAACTCTAATTATTTAACTTTTTCACTGCAGTTGTTTACACCTATGTCTGTTTTTTAAGTCTATTGAAGATTAAGACGACATGTTATCAGGAACGGGCAGATCTTGATCTCAGTGATAAAGTATTTTAAATCATTAATGATAGAATCATGTAGTTTTTGCAATGAAAATAAATAAAAGTTAAGGACAATCACTATCGCGTGTCGGTTTATTTCTTTCAAAACCGGTGTTTAGTCATGGACAACTATAAGTTGCACTATCTCGGGTTACTAATCGCCAAGGAATCAAGATATTAATCTTAGACAAGGATAACAAATTATCAAACACAACAAAAAATGTAGTATACAAAGAAGTCTTGCAACACTTATAGATTTAAATGAAGAAATGTTTTAATAAATTTTCATTTGTATGATATCTATGAACTATTATGTATATGTAATGTTTTTTTTTTAATATTTGAATTATGTTACATTATTATGACTTCCACCAAGTATAATCTATTTTTTAAGTATGTTTCATTCGTATCAGATATGTGACAAAAATTATATAAGTTTTCATGTGATGTTACTAATATTATAGCTATCTTTGAAACATGTTACCATAGTATTCAATGAATCAATTGACTCGAGTGTGTAATTTTTAAAGAATTGTTTCCACAATTACTATTTTATGACCATCCTATAACTACAATTAAAATTAAAATGGTACAATAGTTTCTAAGACATGCCCGTGCAAGAAGTGACAAACTACATAATTTATATGTTCACAACCTAACAACAAACTTGACTCTGCTCGTATAGTAAATCAAACAATTAAGTAACACGGAGTAGAATATAGTGGTTTAATACTACTCCCTGATCATTTCTCTTATGTTCTCTAAGAAAAATGAGATCAATTTTGTAGTTCCAACTATGAAGTGTCATTCACAAGATTGGTTGCGTATGACTTCGATAATTACCTTTTGTAGTCATAAGGACAACTATGTTGAGCATGTACACTCAAGTTTGGTTCTCAGACATTCATGATAATTAGCTTCTCAGATATGTCTTATTATGTAGGGGTATTCGTTCGGGCGGTTTATGGTTTATTTGGCTTAAACGGTTTGGATAAATCGGTTTTTTAAAATATTTTTGAAAACCAATAACCAAACCAAATATGTCAAAACCAAACCAATCCAACCGAATATAAAATCAGTTTATTTGGGTCGGTTCCCCAATTAAACCAATTTACAAACTCGAAAACTAGTAAATGATAAAAATATAAAGAATCTAAAACATGCTATAGTGTAATAATAATTTTGAACTTATAATCGACAATCAACCATAGTAGCTATACCAATCAAATACATTCACTGTTGGCTTTGGTACTATCAGGGAGAATAATGATTCAAAATTTAAATAAGTTGAGAAAGAATCCTTGATTTACAATGTGATGAGAAACAGAAACAATCCTTGATTTACGATTGATGAGAATTGACACTAATTTAGCTGATAGCTTTCTTCTCTTATGTATTTGACCAAAGAATTTCCATATATTGTATAGGGATATCTTATAAAAGTTATAAAAATATAGAAGTGAAAAATTAAAATGTTGATATAACGAACTGTTCGGGTATTCGGTTTAGAACCATGGATTAAATTTTATATCCATAACCAATCCACTAACCATTTTATAAATCGGGTATCACCAAAAAGCCAAACCAAATCCGCATTAGCCAAACCCGTTTCACCCAAAAGCATTTGGATTGGGCAGTTTTTTGGGTGTAACCATTTAATGAACACCCCTATTATTATGTGCTCGGCTTTTGTGAAAGACTCCTCACCCAAGAAACAAACTCTGATTAAAAATAAACAATTGCTAATGAAAGTTTAATGTGTTTTGCTTGCAAGGATAGTGCAACCCTCATTGAGTTGGCAAAATCAAGCAGAAAAACAAACTTAATCATTTTAGAGGATGATATAAAATACTAAGCTATCATTTAAATAAATTCCTCGCTACCTGTTGGTTCAAGAAAGTGTGATCTGCACCGAAGCCCTACGACGTAGAGGTGGCAATTTCAACCAGTTAATACCTGATTGTAAGCAGATAGTTTATGTCACCATATTTGATACATTAATTGTTTACTCAAGTAAAATAGGAAGAAAAAAGAAGTATTAGATTACCGGCCCAACCTCAACGACCTATTTTTAACCAAACCCAACAAACTCACTATGCTACTTGTAACCATTACGTAAGATTAAGATCCGCTTACCCATAAAAACATCAATGAAGTACAAAACCTTATAATCCCAGTGAAACCTACTTCGATCGTCGTCATCCCTAACCTGTAAAAATTACACAAATACAAGATACAAGATTATGTTGAAAATAAAGTTTGATTAATGAGGTTAAATTCATACTCACAAAGCTACAATAATCAATTTAAATGTTAACAGCACACTGGTATACATTCCTCTAACGAATGAAAGCAATAGCTATTTAGAAACTTCAATATGCAACCTGCTTAAGCTCATGTCAAGATGAATTCGACATCACAATGATATTAATGGCATGAGTACCAGTGGCAGTTAATAAGTAACTTTTTTTAAGTTAATAAGTAAGTTTAAACAACAACAACAACAAAACCCAATCCAATCCCATATGAATGGGGTATGGGGGAGGTGTAACTATTTTTAAGTTAATAAGTAACTTTAAACTTGCTTAAATTTCTTTTTTGGCTAAGTAAAAGTTGTATAATAAAGGCATGGTTTAAAAAAACGGTCGCCTCGTACGCCTTGAGGCACGCCTCCATGCGATTTTCGAATATTCCGTTTTGAAACGTCCGCCTCAAAGGCCAATTAAAACGTACGCCTCAAATGGGAGAGGCGGTTCGATTTTGGTACGCCTCACAGGTAAGTGAAAAACGTACTCCTCATGTTCACAGCCAGTCAACGACGGTCAAACAGCATTTAACGGTGTCGGAAACCTTAGATGTTGCCGGAATTGAGTAAAGATGAGGAAGGAGAACACGAAAATTAAATAGAAGAGAAGATAGGAAGAAAAAAAATTGAAACCTGTAAAATCCGGTGACCGGAGTTGGGGCTTTTGTTCTTGGAAGAATATTTCGTTAGGCATGGGTTATTAAAGCATCCCAAAATCAGACATAGTTTAATGAATTCTTTGAGGTACTTGTCTGGTACTCGTGATATCAATGGAAGAGAAAAGAAGGAGAATGATCTTTTTTTGATCATCATAATAATGATAACGATGATGATGATATGTATAATAATAAAGAAAGAGAAAAGAAGGAAACATGTGATCTTTCTAGATTAGTGTTGTCCGGTAGATATGATATTTTAAGTACGTTGTATTTATTTATTTATTTTTTATCAAAGAACAATAATAGCCCCTCAACTTTTACCAAACTTTAATACCAAGAACAAACTAGATATGAACTCTTAAAACTTTAATTAAATGACATTAACAGCCCCTGTTAATTTTTTTATGTATTTTTTTAACTCCGCCTCGAACGTACGCCTCGGTTCGCCTCGAGGCGTACGCCTCGCCTCACAGAGGGGAAACGCCTCGAGGCACGTTTCCGTTTTTTTAAACCTTTTATAAAGGCATATCTTTAGTTTCATCAAACAACTTTTAATGGAACTAAGGAAGTAATTAATTAAACAATAAAAATAAGTGCATACCAAAGTTCAAATTGCTAACGAAATTTGATCCTTGATTTTTAGGGGTATTTAGGGTAGTTTATAGCCTAAAAGTACTTATTGATCAATACGTCAAACTAATGGTTGGATTAGGAGGGCAACGTTGGTCATTTAAGTAATATAATGGTTGAGATTAAGTTTAAGATTTAATTATATCTCAATTAAGGTTTTATTTTAATATGTAGTATAGATATAGATATAGATATAGATATAGATATAGATAGATAGATATAGATTATTAAAATGAGGGTCATGGCACTACTGATTAAATTCCAATCTCGGGTCCTACCTAAATATAATAAGGTTGCCTGATGGTTCTCTGTAAGTGGCCATTAGGCTTATCTACCATTTACGATATTACCATTACCTAATGATGCAAAAAAACCATGTCATGACATAAGTTTAAATGTTTTCACAGTTCTGGCAACATAATACTAACATCAAGAGTAAAATAATTTCAGACTTTCGATAAAGTACAATTTCTGAGTTGGTATAGGCTAACCTTTCTTCAAGCAGAGGAATGTGACATCGAATGCGCTTTGGCATGTTGAAGGTAGCTCTGATCTCTCATGAAATGAAAAATGATAACTGGAATATTTAAAATTTGTATAAAATACATCTGAAGAAGAAGGATAATTGAAACTGACTGACTTTAACTTATAACATATAAAGCATGAAATCCAACTGAAGTTCCTTTCAGGCTCAACATTGTTGCAGTTGCAACTCTTAAACTTTTTGCAGCTCTTTGAACGATATGAACTACTGGCTGCTTTGAGTGATGTTCATTGCAGGAACGTTGAGCCACTATTGCTACTGAACTTCCTCCTAATAAAAAAATCTAAATTTTTATTCTAGCTTTTTAGGACACAAAAACCATTATTGCCTGATTTATCAAGTGACTGACTGATTAATGATAGCCGTTTTGCAGCAGAACCGGTATCTTATATAACTAACACATTTCCAGCATTCAAAGGGACTATTTCCTGAAAATTAAGAAATAAACCAGGTCAACTACTTTTATCAGCAATATGACAGAAGCTTGGCATTTTTTAAAATGCACATAACACACCCGGAAAGTAAATGTATACGTCAGACTGATAATGGACATGCGGAAGGTTAACAAAATTTATATCACACTGAGATTTCCCAGCAACGTTATGGTTTATTCAGAACATATGACTAATTAATGGTGGATATAAAGATTTAAAGCTTAAAAATCATAAATTGGTCCTTAAAAAAGCATCAAGTGATTTCTAATTCGCTTAACCTATTGAAACAAAGTCATTGTTGTAATTTCTTATTCGTCTGAACATTATTACATGAAAACCAAAACAAAAAAACAATTAACATAAACGCAGCAAATTAAACAATCACTTGCGTACCAGGAATTACAGAATGAAATCGGAAAATATAACTTGCGTAGATCTCATGTCATTAGTATTACCGTCTCGATAAAGCCAAATCAACCATAAATTTAAAGCCCTTTTATCCAACAAATAAATCAGATCGAATACAATCGAATCATCGACCTTTAAGATAAAGCCCCATTAGTATTACTGTTCTTTAAATGTATTTCTAAAGATTTAAGAATCATCAATCGCTACGTGCAATACCTGTATCAATGAGCAAGTTGTTTCAGTTACGCATTAAGAACGTGATAAGTACCCTACACAAATATCAAATTGACAGTTCAAAATAAGTAACTGGATTGATGAATTAACCACTACAACAAAAAAGCTAATTCTTCACGCTTAATTTTTCACGCTTGCAACGGGCGTGTCATATTTTTTAACATTGTAAACGCTTATGAATGTGCTAAAAGATGTGTATATGTGAACCTTCACACATAAAAGTGAGTTTAAACATTTACACACTTAAAACTATGCAAATTTTGTTGATTTAGACCACGCTTATTAATGTGATAATATTATAAACACTTCTAAATGTGTACTACCAGAGTTTTACATACATACGTGATTGAAATACATTGCACAATTAGAACCGTGACAAAATTAAGTGAGGTACAGGCTTCGATGGAAAAAGAACATTTTAAAAAAGTGTAGTTTCTTTTGATATCAGGGTTATTTATTTATTTATTATTTATTTATATTATACAGTAAATATTACTAGTAAATAAAATTAAATTAAATTTTAATCTCACAAGCGAAATTTAAATATAAATAGCGTAATGTAAAAAAATATGTACAAGAAATCTTAAATCCCACCCAGTTCAATCGTTTTCATCCCCAATTTATTCATCCCCAATTTATCTTCTCTATACCTCCTAATCTCCTATGGACAACAAAACCTAAATCTCGAGTTTCCACTGCTATTCTTTAATCAGCTTCTCGGTAATTCTTCTTCATTCTCACGGTAGTCTCTATTTTCGTATTTAAATTACTCCGATTAATAACATATACGATTATTATTTCGTTCAGATGTTCTTCGTTCGTATGTACGCTCTCGGAAACTGAAATTGTCAATTCATCCAGTAAGTGTGATTCTGAATTCATTATGTAGATATATTTGCGTTAATTTTGATTCGGTGATATTGATCGTGACTAGGCTTGTGTTCATCATCGTTTGTTTTTATTGATTTTGATTAGTGATCTGATTAATGTTAGATTCATTTGTTGATTATGTTTACTGTTTACTCAATTACACTATTTTTTATTATTGTATGATTTAGTTTGCGGTTATTTGAGTTGATACTCGCACATTATAGCTGACTTGTAGATTTACATATATGTATGTATGCATTTATTTATGTGTATACTCATCAACACACGGATATATATGTATGTATGTATGTATGTATGTATGTATATGTATAGGCATATGTATTAGCAGTTTCAAGTACACTCAAATACATATGTAAACATTTCGTATCAATAATTTATTGTGAACAATGATAAATACATATAAAGTGTGTTTCAATGAACTCTATATTTGATATTTGATTAAAAATTGAGTGAATACAAAAGAGGTCAGAATAATTGTTTGTATAAGAGCACTAACTTGCTTGGAATATGATTATGTGTTGGTTGATAGTGTCACATTTGTTTTTAGATGTTGTAAACTTTTGGCTATCTATTGACTTCAGATACTTTTGTGCTTGTTGCTACCCTTTCGTAAACACTAAGAAAGTTGCTACCCTTTTTTAAACAATAAGAAATTCAACATTAAGGCCTTTAATATGGGCCACTGTTTTGACTTTCAAACTTCTGCAAGTTCTTGGGAAAATAATTAACACTTTCTTCTCTGTATATTTGGAAGAGCAACTAACATTGTTTTCTGAAGTTAGAGAGGATGCTCGGGTCTCAAAGTCGACAACAAAACATGATAAACAAACTTCTTTGATTATATTTCATCTTATGTTATAATATAATATATGATATACTCAGTCTAGATTTCCACTAACTTGATGTTTTATTATACAGTTATAGCAGATTATTTGTGTTCTGGCATATTAAATAGGTGAGTTTAAATAACGGATAGAACTTGGATTAGTGCTTAAAGAACAAGCAACACTTTTGTTGATTGCATGTTCTTGTCTTAGTTAAAGGTACTGCTTCTGATCTGTCCAGATTGACTAATTCTGAACTGCCATGATATACTATTGTTGCTACTTCTATTTGATTGGTCTATGTAATCTTATTTTCAACTGCTTTAGGAAAAGATCTGCCTGGGTTAGTATATAATGGTCTCTGCTGTATTGGAAAGTGAAATCTGATCTGGGTGGAAATTGCTATGTTCATTGGCATTATAATTGTTGTGTAATTTTTGGCATATGGATTGATTTTGGCATTATATAATGGTCTCTGCTTGTATTCGATGTTGTGATGATAAATGGTCGAGTTTGGATATTGTACATGTTCATATGTTGAATTATGTGATTTTAGTTAATGTACATGTTTACTAACATATGCTATTTCTCTTGAAGTACAATAATTATGAATACTTGAGAAGAAGGCAAGAGTCGAAAACACTATGCTTATACCACAGGTGCTCGTAGCCATGCGCGAATAAGAGATGAGTTTGTGAGTTTTACTACGAATTTCAACTTCTATGTTTTCTATTAAAATTTAATCTCTGATAATTGTCTCTTTTATTAATAGATGTTGAAAAATAATAGGTAAGCTGTTTACATTCCTGACTTGCAGACCCTAGTCTATCTATTTACATATTATACTTGTACCATCCTTTTTAAATGATGGGCAGTTTTGCTAGATCAAGTGATCAACCATGTGTGTGTGTTTGTGTTTGACCCTAGTCAATTCAATTTGGGTTTTATTTTATCTCAAACGATCGAGTTCAAAATAGTTTTATATAAGTGGGTATTACGTTACTAATGTTAATGTATATTTTGATGTTTACTCATTTGATTATATTGTTATTGTGTTTTATTCCTTGTTTGTTTATACCATATTAATGCATGAAGGTTGGATAATCACGTCTTCCGATGATATTTTCCTTTTCAACTTCTTTGATTTTTTGCAGATAATACCCAATGTAGTAGAGCGTTTCGTCACCGGTGGTAGTTTTAGAATATCTTGTGACTACTAGTAGTTTTAGAATTCTTGAATGCATTTGATGTAATTGAATAACAAATAATGATGCATTTGATGTATAAATCACAAGAAAAAGCATGATATGTTGAGGCAGATGTAGCTTGAGTTCTACTATACTTTGCTGTGTACAAGTTTTATAAAATCTACTCTTATTTTGTTATATCCTATAATAAATACTAATAAAATCCTCACATTTAGAAGTGTGAAGATTCGTTGAAATTTTCGATAAGCATCTCACCCGTAAAAGTGTGAGGAATTAACTCACATTTAGAGGTGTGATGATTCTGCTTCAGATTCACATGCTTAAAAGCGTGAGGAATTACCTCCTAAACTTCACTTTTAAGAGCGTGAGGAATTAGTCTATAGAGCCACACTTATGATAGTTGTTAATTTTGTTACGGCTGTTTTCCACACACACTATCCAACCGTGAACTTTATGTATCCAAACTCTTTTAAGTGTGTACATTTATTTAAATAAACGTGTGTATTTAGCGTATTTGTTGTAGTGAACCTATTATAAATAGATAAGCCAATTAAAATTAACGATAATGCAAAAATAGACAATTAACTAAAGTGTTGAATCAAACCGTTTGTAACATCTCGCATTTTTCCGTTAAATTTATTTTTAACACCGTTTTTTTTTTTTAGATAATATCCTTCGTTATCTAAATTCGTATCTTTCATTAACTAACGTTCTTGATATTTCCGTTATTCGATTATAATATCTTCCGTTTATTCTCACGTATTTAAAATTTATTCGTTTGATTAATTCACGCACCCGCTTTTAAACTCGAGGGACTAAATTCGCCATTGGGCCAAAGTGGCAACTAGTCGAACTAGTCACCACTCTTCCTCACCATTCATTCATTCACCTCCTCATCCTTCATACTTCCACTTTTACTCTCAAACACCCAAATCATTCATTCATCATCTAAATTCGATCTAGGAAGCTTGCAACAAAACAAATTACATATTCGTGATCCTCTCTTCATCCTCTACATTTTGGTATCAATTTCATCTCGTTTGGGTAACATTTCTAAAACTCTAGATTTCATGTTCTTAGTGTTTTTGACTTGAAATGGTGTTAATTAGTGTCTATAGCTCAAGTCTAACATGAATATGTGTTTAGTTTGCTCGATTTGTTGTTTTGAGTAACTAGCATGAACAATTGAAATGGGTGTGCTTAATCTTTAATTTTGGATGATTAAATGTTGTTTAAATGTTAAAGTTCATGTATTAAATGTGTTACTAGCATCATTAGCTTCAATTTGATGTGTAGGTTGACTTGAAAAACTTCACTAACATGATTATTGATTTTGTGATTCTTGGTTAGGGTTTGATAACTTTTAAAATGAACTTTTGATGCATTGAATGCTTGTTAATGTTATTAGTAAGTGTTTAGTTGCAATGTATGTTTAATTACCTTCGAAATGGCATATCGTATGTGTAAATTGGATTCCCGAATCATAAAATGCGTTTTACGAACTTGAAACTTCAATGATGAACTTTTAACGATCATTCGACGAGGATTTGGTCATTTAAATGATGTAATTGTTTGATGATATGTGATTAGTTGTATTCCTCGTCAAAATACCTTTCCAACGATATAAGATACATGTTTTAAGTGTTTTCGGTTCACAATTTGTGTTTGTTTGAGTTTTGGTTCGAGACTTGTGAAATTTCAGCTTCAGCAACCTGTAGTTCATTGGGACGCCGTCCCATATCTTGGACGCCTTCCTGGCTTTCACATCTGGACGCCGTCCGGCCATTTTGGACGCCGTCCAGATGAACTACCGAGGGCTGTCCAAATTTCCAATTTCCCGTTTAATTCCAACTATGTTAGGCACCTCCGATTAACATGAAACTTGGCCAACATGCTCACATATGATTATATAACTTAGAAAAATTGTCGGATACCCGATCCGACCCTGTTGACTTTGACTTTGACCAAGTTTGACTTTTAGTCAAACTTAACCAAAAACTTATGCAATCGTTCTAATCCTCTTTTATACTTGATTCTTGCATGATACTTGACAACTTGATTCACATGCTATATAATCGAGTCGTAACGAGCCATATGACTAATTGAACACATTTCGACCGACCTTGTGTCGTAATCGGTAATTGATATAACTTACTTGTTTAGGTCAAAACTAAGCAACTTTCATGCACACGTTTACTTTGTGAAGTACCTTTATACTCGTGCACTAGAGGTGAGATCATAGTCCCACCTTTTCAATAATTTTTATACTTTTAAATCGTGGATTGAGAAACATATACTTTGTATACATTTTATACGGTTTATACTTTTATACTTTGAACACGAATACGAAAGCAAAGACACGTACGAGTTAGAACGAAAATCCTCAAGTCCAATTATCATTAGTTACACTTGTAGGGTGTAAGCGAGAACTTATGTTGTGTGGCCATACGGGTTTAACGAACCCTCATTCGGACGGTTCGCTACCGTTAGCGAATGAAATATAATTTTATCGGAATAGTGTATGTTCTAACACTATATTCAGAGGTAAGATTCAGTTAAGCTTTGATAATTGGATGCTCGTGATACAAACACATCTTTTGAGATGTATACGCTTGATAATCGGTTTATACTAAATCTTGTGGTTCAAAACATATTTTATACATACACCTACGATTTCACCAGCGTTTTTCGTTGACAGTTTTCTATATGTTTCTTAGGTTCATACTTGGCTACTTGATACATGTTTCCGCACCCTTTGATTACTTGCTTGGAGTCAAGCATACATGCATACGCTAAAGATAGCACCTTTGGGTTCAAGCATACTGTTTACATACTTACGCTATTTATAGCAACCGTGATTTTAAACTAATTATGTCGCAAGTTATTTCATTTATACTATATATCTTTTGTAAACTTAACTTGTTGTCGACCCGTTTGGTAAACTAAACTTTGTAAGTCTTGTACGTTTCAACTGAATGCGACATAATTTTGGTCAAACGCGTCTCATTTAGGGACTATGACCACGTAATGGGACCTAAGTTAACGGCACCGTCAATGACGATTTTGTCGGGTCGCTACACCATTTATACTGACTCACGTACCTAAGTTTTATTCAACAACAGGTTAAGCAGCCGATAAATCATGATTTAGGTTTAATCATCATCCATAAAAAAGGACAAAAATAGTAAGATATCTGTAGAAGTACAGGGACTAATTTGTAAATATCGGATTCTAAGTTATATACCGCAGGGGCTTGTTTTGCCATTTCTGTAATTTGGTCGCTTTTTCTGTAACTTTGTTTGTTATAGTCTGTTAGAAGGTAGTAAATGACGGTTAAGAATAGGGCTTGAGTTATATAAGCGATTTTACACATTGTAATTGACAATTAATTCATTCTAATCAAAGTTTGAAGTGATGTTCATGAATTCTCTTGTTTCAATTTCATCATTGTCATTCGATTAACATGGTATCAGAGCGATGATGATGAATTAAGTCGCTAATCTGAATCTCGTTTTCAATTCAAGCTGTTATTTAGCTTCGTGAGTTGAGGATTCAATTGATTATCGCTTTTGTTTCGATCTACGTTTCCGCATCTAAATCTGTAATCAATTTCATTATTGAAGCTGTTTCATAATGAATCATGTAAATCAAGTTGACTTTCAAAGTCCGTTGTTCTTGCATCCGTCTGAAGGTCCTGGATCTTTATCTGTTCAAGAGAAGTTGACTGGAGCTCAAAATTACAGATCATGGCGAAGATCTGTTGAGATTGCTTTATCTACAAAGCGTAAGACTGGCTTCATCACTGGTTCAGTCTCAAGACCAGTGAATGATGAAAGGCAAGCTGAAATGTGGTATACCTGCAACAACATGGTGATCAGTTGGCTAATGAACTCTGTGTGTGAGTCCATTGCTAAGTCTATTATGTTTATTGGCACTGTTGCAGAGATCTGGAGACAGTTGGAGAGGCGTTTTGCTTTGAGTAACGGATCAAGGAAGTACAAATTACATAAACATACTCTATGGTGCAACAAGGAATTCTCATAAGTGAATACTACACCAAGATGAAATGCATCTGAGAAGAAATAGATTCTATGAGTGAGTTGCCTAGAATTGAGAATGTTACTCCTGAAATTGTGGCATTTACTAATGCTTACAACAGGCAGAAAGAGGAACAACACCTTTTTCAGTTTCTAAATGGCTTGGATGAGCATTTTAGCTCATTGAGGAGTCAATTGTTGTTAATGAATCCACTTCCTAGTGTTGAAACAGCTTGTTCTATGCTTCAACAGGAAGAATCACAAAGGGAGATGTTCTCCAATTTTGAAGGGACTGCATTGTATGGCAAGTCAGGTACTACTAGTGCTAATGCTAATCAGCCAAACAAATGCAGTATTTGTGGAAATAAGTATCATTCTTCTGATAAGTGTTGGGAGAAATTTGGATATCCTGTGTGGCACTATAAGTATAAGCAGAAAGAAAAGCTCAAACAAGGTGGTCATTTAAGGTCAAAGCCTGCAAATGTGGCAGCCAAAAGGACTGTAGCTAGTGTGCAGGGCAATCATATCATGTTCACTTCTGAACAATTTGAACTACTGCTAAAAAGCTTGCCTCAGATGACTGCTGCTACTAATGATGAGTTAGATGGTGAAATTGATCATTTTGCAGCAGGTACTATATCTAAATCTGTTTCTTTCACTGATTGGATACTAGATACAGGAGCTACTGATCACATGACTCCATTAGCTAGTTATTTGGTTAATTCTAAACCTTTATTTTGGAGGCCTCATATTAGATTACCAAATGGTGAAATGTCATTAATATCACATATTGGTACAATAAAATTGGACAATGAGATGCACTTAAAGGATGTCCTGGTGGTTCCTGATTTCAAATTTAGTCTTTTATCAGTATCCAAATTGACAAAGGACAAAAATTGAGTTGTAATTTTTTACTCACAATTTTGTATAATCCAGGACTTGACAACACAGAAGGTGTTGGGATTGGGTGAAAGAAAAGATGACTTGTACTATCTTGTGAATCTACCTCCGCATCAGATTGGTCAGAGATTATCCAAGTTACTTGCTTCCAGTGTAAATACTAACAGTTTGTTTTCTGTAATGAAAGGTACAAGTGTAAATATTAAACTAACTAATTACCTTATAATCATTCAAAAACCTGCAAACCATGTTCGTATGTTCTTAAAAAGGGGGAAAACATGTTTTGATTATAGTCTATTATGATTTATTTCAATTGCATATATTGAAATTATTAAAATTCAATACTAAAATTAATTTCTAAATGGAAAACCTACTAAGCAAATGAAAGCAGAAATTAAATAACCTTGTCATCGTGCAATCGAGAATAAGCAGGAGGAATCACGTCACTGATTAAAACAGCCGAGATAACGGTAATGACTGCCATAGCAAGTACGGCAGAGATAGCGTGGAGAAGTAGATCAATCTGGATGAATGCTTCTTAATTTCTTGTTGATTGCACCATAAGAACCCTAATTTGATTTTGAAACGGGAAGGAGTGTTTTTGATTGACGATTGCAAACAACAACCCATAATACTTCGTGAAAACTAATATTTAATTCCTAATTGAATAGAAGTATACCATAATTGCATCATCAATATGAATTTTACAGAGAAAGACGTGTGCTTTCTTGTTTAATTACTTTTTGTGATAATGAGAAAAAATATTAGACCCCGTATTTTCAAAGATCACATACTCTGTAAATATTTTGTACCAACATTGAAAGTAGTACCTTTTGAATGAACTAAATTGTATATGAGCTTACATACCATGCTTGGAATCTTTGAGAATTTCAAGTTTCACCCCTCTCAAACTTTAACCATTAAGAAATGTGTCACATTGTTCAAAGCCACCTACACCACCGGTAGTGGTTGGGGGCGTTGGTTGAGAGCGTAAGTTGCTTTTTGATGACTAGCACGTGTGGGTTATGTTTGTGGAATAGTGGTGGTTTGGGTTTATGGTGTGGGTTAATAGTATTTGTGATGATGTGTTAAAATATAATTGAGTTATATATTAAAAGGGGATAAAAATAACATTTTTAAAATAAAAATAAAAATAAAAAAAATACATCATCCCGCGCATTGATACTTACCATTTATGGTGTTGGTTGGGTGCCACGTGGGCTTGCAACGCCCCAAAAACAAACCGATTAAACAAGTCTTAAGTACCCTAAAATAGAGCGTTACAACTCTGTATTGGTATTTGGTAATAGCCCAAAATCTTATATGACATTTTTTTAACATGATCTATCTTCAAATTACCAACTAAACATGTAAGAAAATCAAGTTAAGTGATGCAAGGCTATATCCATAATTTCAAAATCACATCAACTATCAACTATCAGTCTTAAAGTAATTCGACATATACATTAAAGTAATACCAGGCCCGGCCCAATGGGGGAGCAAAGTGTGCACTTGCCCAGGGCCCAAGAAATCTAATGTACCAGGCTGCACAGGCAGAACGGATCCATAAGTGATGAAAATGGGTTACCGCAGGTGGGCTCAACTAGCCCAATAATTAGAAAACCGAACATAAGTAATTTGTGACTGAGGATTAAATCCGATAGAAAACTATATATTCTGCTCGATGTGGGATTGGAATTTACTGAACTTCATTAACTAATCATCATTCCGTATTGAATTCATTAATATATTTTTTGATCATTATTTTAAATTAACTACAAAAATTGTCACTTTGGATGACTTTTAATGTCTTACACGTGAATTCTTTTGCGACTTAAATGCTAATACAACTAATAAATTATCATTGTAACCTTCGTGAAACTAATAAATTATCACGTCTTCAAATAAATTATCATTCTAACCTTTGTTAAATTATTAAAATTTACTAGAGACAAGTACGTGGTAAGGTGGTATTACAAGCTAAATTATATAATAAGTTTGATAGTTTGTAAATGTATGATCGATGTGAAATATCTGAATGAGGTTCAAGAAAATTTTTCAAATGCCATCCTTTTTTATGTTTATTGATATGAAGTAAGTTGTCGTTTATTAAATGACTTGTATCATTCGTTAGGGTCTAGGGGCCTTTTTTTCCACCTCGCTCAGGGCACTTAAATTCTCGGGACCGGCCCTGAGTAATACATTAATATTATAGTCACCAAACAACTCATAAATATTATACTAAAGCAATACCGTTAGATTTAGGATAGATGATATTATTTCTGATGATCAACTGATACATAATACATAGACATATATACGGCTAAACCTTAACGGGGGACCTGCACGGTTGACAAGAAGTCATACCGGCCCGCTCAAGAATCTCTATAGCGTATTGTTTCTGAGACAAGAACATGCCAGAGGTAGTGCGAGAAGCAGAGATGCCCAAAAAATAATTCAGCGGGCCTAAGTCAGTCGTGGCAAATTCCTTATGCAAGGAATGAATGATCCGCTGAAGCAATCTAGTGGAGGATGTTGTTAACACAATGTCATCCACATACAGAAGGAGGTAAGCGGTGTCGAATCCATGTCGATAAATAAATAAAGATGTGTCGCATTGACTATGATGGAAGCCAAGGCGTTGAGCAAAACCTGCAAACGCTGAAACCATGCACGAGGGGCCTGTTTGAGGCTATATGTAATACCCCGTCAGAATCCACTAACGGAATATTAACTTCTGGTCCCACAGTTTAGCGGTCACGCCCTCTATATGAGACGTTTCCGAAAAGTATTCGCATTAATCATGAAAACAAGTCATTTATTTAAGAAAATGTAACTGGAAACATTTGACATCAATGACGAAAGTATATGAACCCAAAACATCAGAGAAAACTGTTTAAATGCGAATATTTGTTCTTGAAATAAAAATAGAAATCATGCTGAACGCCGTCCAGTTCTAGCAGCAAACAGCACATAACTTCAAATAAAGCGGAAGCACTAGCTCTATGTACCTGAGATGAAACATGCAAAACGTCAACGAAAAACGTTGAGTGAATCTACAAGTTTAGTAAATCATTTCGTAAGTTAGGCCACAAGATTTTCTTGGAAAACATCATAGGAAAAGTATACATTATCATGAGCACTTGATTATAAAACTTTAACCTTTGCGTAGGCCGAGCTCACGTCTTTCGTTTACCCTATACTGGCGATACACCGATCAAGTGTACGTGTAACAACTACATAAGCACCTGTTTAACGTTGCGGTGAGGTTTGTCAAACCTAACGGTACCGTCCCTATAAGTCGAGCTTACAAAGTAACTAATATAATCAAGCTAAGGGATTTTTGATCTGAACTCATATGTATAATCTTAGTAAGTTACTTGTTCCAAACACGTAAAACATTTGTAAAAAGCATGCATCTCATCCCTGTAAAAACGTAGTAGGGACTGTAGACTCACCTTAGCAAAAGCACTCGTAAAGATCTTAGCAAACTGTACTGTAGTCGAACACTCTCGACTGAACAACGCAACCTAAATAAGTAAATCATCTTAAGTATACACTAATAGGTCAAACTTAGTCAACCCGTAGTGTGCGTAAAGTCCTAGTGCTCAGACTGACTCAACAAACATGTAAAAGTCAACTAATCCAAGCAAGTCAACGAAAGTCAAACCAAAGTCAAACCAAAAGTCAACTCGATCAAATAGGTCAACTAAAGTCATACATATCAGTAAGTCATGCAAACATAGTCAACGAATCATACTCAAGTTATAAAACATGTTATCGCTCGTAATTTAGTAAATCGCATTTTCCACATCTTAAAGTAAACCTTCGAAAATCATACGTCGTAAAGAAATACACTCATAGCGCATAGCACATAATTCATAAAATTATGATCAACTCCAGATCTTAACTAGACTTAAAATCAATTCCAAAAAGTCCAGCCAGGGCCTCATACGATAAATAAAAGTCCAATATCAGAAAGGCTCAAGTTCTGGTTCATTACTGAAAATTCTGCTCGCGCGTCAGTTTTTAAAATTTTTTCATAAAACATAGAAAATATATTTTAATGAACAGCCAATTGGTGTCATCTCAAGACATCTCAAAATTTAAGTGATAAAATAATTAGAAGCACTTCTTTAGCCAATTTAAGTGACCATCAATCGAATATATCATTTGGACGAGCATTTATCTCATGGCAAATCACGTTCTTGCAAGTTCTCATACAAATGAAACATGTCAAGGAACATCTAAAGTAACATATTCCAGAAGCTCAAAATCTAAAACAATTCCTAGTTCATTCTAGTAATTTTTATGTAAACTTAAAAACAGATTCAGCATTCTTTACGAACCAAAACTTCGTTAAATCATATCGGAAGCATTACATAACCTTTTAACGCAAATCTTTAGTCTAAATTGCATAATTTTTCACAAGGAATACAGTAGAACAACTTTCATAAGCTAAAACATAAAGCATGAAACTCAGAAAATTCGGATTTCATGCAAACCCTAACGTAAACTTCGATTAAGCACATCTTGAGCATACGATAACGAAATCACGCAAAATCGGAGTCTAAAATTAATAACTTTTCGATATATTTCTAATTAAACATACTACAAGACCAGATCTCATATCAATTTAATCAGATCATCAATAAAAAAATTCATTTTTCAATCATACAACGTTAATTTCGCAATCAATCAACAATTAGCAATACTAGACACCATTAATTGAGCACTAGACTCTAATACACCATGTAATTGATCAAAAAACTGAATTAATGAAATTAGGGTTAACAATTATACCTCAAACAATCAAATTGCTTATACTATCGCGTAGAGAATGACGATTCGAACAACGTTCGTATGCAAGCTTTCTTCTAATTTTGAGTTTTGATGGCTATGGTGGTATGGTTGGTGATCGACGACAAAGAGAGGGGAGGGGGAAGCAATCGGCCAAAAAAATAAAGAATGAGGGTTTCCTTAAGAGCTCTAGCCTTTTATACCTTGAGTTTAGGGCCTAAATTAATTAAACTAATGACCCACTTAATCAAACAAGTCCACTAAGGTGTCCATGGGGGGGGGGGGGGGGGGGTTGCCCGAATGGCCCTTCTAGAGGTGTTCGGGATCATTTTTGCTTAACTCTTGGTACGCGCGTGGTTTATTTCGAGTGCCGTTAACCGTACCGGGTCTCCGGAACGTTAACTAGTCGTTGAAACGTAATCACCGAGTTTAATTCATTAAATAAATAATAAATTAAAAATAATTTTCTTAAAGTCAATAATTATCGAAAATAATTATTGTGTCGTTTTTCCGAGTTCCGTAAACTGAAAAGTCTTCTGGACGATAAACTTAATCGTAACGTTTTCTAGTTCTTTCGCTATCCGAAATAAATCGTAAATTAATATAACATATTAATTCAAACATCTCTCTACTAAGTATGTATTTAATTTAATTAAACACACAAGTCTAAGTAACCACCGTTAAATACTTAACGGACAAATAACGATAGTAAACGGAAAAAGTCGGGTTGTTACATTACCCACCTGTTATAAAAAAATTCCGTCCCGAAATTTTAGTGGTCATCCGCCGTAGTCGTCTCCTCGGGAAACAGTTGCGGATACTTAACCCTCATGTGGTCTTCAAGCTCCCACGTGAATTCTGGTCCTCTTCGGGCATTCCATCTAACCTTAACCAATGGAATTCTGCTTTGCTTTAGTTGCTTAATCTCGCGATCCATAATCTCAGCAGGTTCTTCAATGAAATTAAGCTTAGGATCTACTTGCACTTCATCTAATGAAATCACTAAACTTTCATCTGATAAGCATCTCTTCAAATTGGAAACATGAAAAGTATCGTGAACCTCGCTAAGTTCCTGCGGTAGTTTCAATCTATACGCTACCGGTCCAATTCGTTCGGTAATCTCAAACGGTCCAATATACCTCGGACTTAACTTTCCTCTTTTTCCAAAGCGTACTACACCTTTCCAGGGTGACACTTTAAGCATAACCTTGTCTCTAACCTGAAATTCCAAATCTTTCCCTTTAAGATCTGCATAGCTCTTTGACGATCTCGTGCTATTTTCATTCTTTCTTGAATCTGCACGATTTTCTCAATCGTTTCATGTACAATCTCCGGACCAGTTAACTGACTATCTCCTAACTCAGTCCAACATAAAGGTGATCTACACTTTCTGCCATACAGTGCTTCAAAAGGCACCGCCTTTATACTCGCATGATAACTATTGTTATAGGAAAACTCTACTAACGGTAGATGTCTATCCCATCCAATTCCAAAGTCAATCACACAAGCTCTTAACATGTCCTCTAGTGTCTGAATCGTCCTTTCACTTTGACCATCAGTCTGAGGATGGTATGCAGTACTCATGTCTAAACGAGTTCCCATAGCTTCTTGCAAAGATTGCCAAAATCTGGACGTAAATTGTGACGATCGCTCCAAATCCATATGGACAATACGTCATTCATTGATTTCATTGCGAGGTATTTGACCTCTATATGATACGTTTTGTAAACATTGCATTCTTTTGTAAAGGCACACCATAAATGAATATTTAAATCAAAGGTTTTTAACATCTGATCATTTCTACATATAGACAATCACTGTAAATAATAGTTTACAATAGTACTTCCGTTGACAGTACAGTCAAAATAAGATACATGGTGATGATTTGGTGAATGCAACGTTTCCTTGAAAAATATGCCATGTATGACTCCATGCACATAGCTTGTCTAACATATAAGCAAACAGCGGAAGACTTCTAGAAACCTGAGAATAAACATGCTTCAAGTGTCAACACAAAGGTTGGTGAGTTCATAGTTTTAATATTACACATAATCCGTATATCAATGTGGATTTACAAAAGTTCAGTTGTTTTATTCAAAACGTTTATCAATAGGTCTTACATAAAAGGTGGATCACAAGATTTCAGTTGTTTCATCCGAAACGTTTATCAATCGGTTCTACAAAATTGAGCACCCTGGTAACTAAACTTTAATGCTTATATAATTTGTACCCTTTGTATAATCATCTTAATAATACACGCAAACCAACGTGTACGCTTCTCAAATAGCATACGTCCGTTAAAAGGCTAGTGCTCTAGCTCGGACGGGGATATCAAGCCCTATGGATCCATATACTACTACTCGCGCCCACCAGTTCTTATAACCGGCAGTTACTAGTTACCAAAGCTAAGGGATTTTCGGTTCAAACTCAGTATAGAATTTAGTATGTACTTGTGCCCATTATTTTTAAAATAAAGTGCATGTATTCTCAGCCCAAAAATATATATTGCAAAATCATTTAAAAAGGGAGCAAATGAAACTCACACATATAAATATTGTATATCGGTTAATAAAGCATTTGCATGTATTCTCAGCCCAAAAATATATGTAAAAAGGGATCAAATGAACTCACTGTTTAATATTGATATACAATATTGCAGGAAAGCACGTAGACGCATCGGAGATGATAAACACGAGGTTTGATTCACAAAAAAATACCCCCGAACATTACCCATAACCTCCTTGGCAATAACCCATAATTTCCTTAGCTCTAGCTTGCTCGAAAACTCATTTTGAAAAATACTTGGACAGCATTCCGTCGTAATATTTTATGTACATTATTATTTTTGTATCGCAAAAATAATAACACTAATAATAAAAATAATAAGATTAATAATAATCTTATTATTATTAATAATAATAATAATAATAATAATAATAATAATAATAATAAAATAAATAAATACGGAGTAAAAATAATATGTGTGTGATTTATCTGGCCAAAACTCGAGAATTTATAGCACTTGGCCTGAAATCTGGAGTCATGCGACTCGCATGGAAATGGCCTTCTGGCCATGCGACTCGCATGATGACCAGGGACAGCTCACATTGTTTTGTAATTTAGCTCGTCGACATAATTAATTATTAATATAATATATATAATTTAAATAATTAATTATATATTATATTAAATTCACGTGCATAGTTGACTTGTAATTTTTGTTCCGATAAGTCGTACGTCATCACTCGACTTATGTCCCGGTTCTGGTTTTTCGAATGTCCTTTCGTACGCTGAGAAAACTTGCATTTTACGTTTCGTGACACGTACCTTTGTCAAAATATAGCCTTAAGTTATCCATAAAATATACCACTGTAGCAAAGTTACTGTAGCAAAGTCAATTTTTACTGTAGCAATTCACTGTAGCAAAGTCAATTTCACTGTAGCAAATAGTGATTTTCGAAAACACTGTAGCATTTTGAGTAATGTGGCAAATTGGAAAACACTGTAGCAAATTAGTATTTTACTGGTTCATCTTAAACGCTTTATTTAACTTATCTAAATATCAATCGAATCAATAAACGAATGTTACTATCGTTTATTATATATATGTATATATCTTTTTAATATACATAAATCAATTTTTAAATACACATTGGAAGTTATTTATAAATAAATTTTAATAATAAATATCTCAACTTATCATATACATTCAAATAGATATTTAAACCAATAAGTTTAATGTACGGTATCAAACAATTAATACATTGTTACCTTTTCATGTTATAGTATATATGTATCTTTTTACATATAATTGTTCACGAATCGTCGAAAACAACCGAAGGTATTTAAATATATAAAAGTAATTCAAAAATTTTGAGATTCAGTTTTACAGACTTTGCTTATCATGTCGGAAATGTTAATCATACAAAGATTAAGTTTAAATTTAGTTGAAATTTCTGGGTCATCACAGTATTGCACATATAAAATCCTTATGGAAGAAGGTCATAAAACGTATGTGCAATGCCAATGAAGACTAAATCCTAATATGCAAGATGTTGTTAAGAAAGTGATAGTTATGCGAGGTGTATATAAAATAGTTATTAATTTTAGCAGGAAAATACTATTAAATACGATACAATTTTATACAAGATATTTATTTATTTAGAGAATGGATATACTTAAACCTTGCTACAACACTTATAGGCAGTGTACCTAATCGTACAGTAGTGTAGTTTTTAGTAAGTCCAGTTCGTTCCACAGGGAAAATCTTTAAACAAAGCTTAACGCTATATTAGTTTACTTTTATAAAAATACAAATATATATATAAGTAATATTATTATTATAAAGGGGGGTTTTTACCGTTTAATGACCGGTTTGTCGATTTTAAAACTTTAGTCGCAGTTAAAACCAAATGTAAAATATTAAAAATAAATACAAGACTTAAATTAAAGCGTAAAGTAAATAACGATAATGAAATTGCAAATAATAAAAGTGCGATAAAATAAACTTGCGATAATTAAAAAGTACGATAATTAAAAGTGCAATTAAATACAATAACAATAAAAATGCGATAATTAGAAGTGCAATTAAATATAAAATAACGGAAATTAAATATGAAATAAAAGAATTATGCTTATTTAAACTTCCGTAATCATGATGTTTGACGTGTTGATTTTAGTTTTATGCCCATGGGTTAATTGTCCTTTGTCCTGGATTATTTAATATGTCCGTCTGGTTTTTGTCCATAACAGTCCATCAGTCATAAATATAAAGTGCGAGTGTCCTCGTCAAATTATTCTTATACCCGAAGTTAAATATTTCAACTAATTGGGGACTTAAACTGTAACAAGATTTTAATACTTTGTTTAATAATTACACCAGGATGTCGACTGAGTGTAACCCAAGGTTTTAATATTTTGTTATCAATTATACCAAGTGTCCTTGTACATAATTTCACCCCTGTTTTAATTATTCTAGTGGCTATTAATCCATTCCCGTGTCCGGTTAAATGAACGATTATTCGTACATATAAATACCCCACCCATCGTGTCCGATCGAGTGTAAATGGTTATTTATAGGGACGCCCAATTGTAAATCTTTATATTGACATTAACAAACTATCATTTAGTTAAACAAATATAAAGCCCATTAATAGCCCATAGTCTAATTTCCACAAGTGTCGTTCTTTTATCCAAACTCCAATTATGGTACAAAGCTCAATTACCCAATTTTAGTATTTAGCCTAACATCATGATTACTTCGGATTAAATAAGCATAATAATAACTTAGCTACGAGACATTAATGTAAAAAGGTTGAACATAACTTACAATGATTAAAAATGGCGTAGCGTTACACAGACAGAATTTCGACTTACACCCTTACAACATTCGCTAACATACCCTTATTATTAGAATTATAATTAAAATTAAAATTAAAATATAAATTATAAATATATATATTACGATATAGATAGAGAGATGGATGGATATATGAGTTATGAAAAATGATCAGAATTCGGTTGGCTTTATAGGGAATTGAGTTCAGGGATACTCCGCGACTCGCGGCCCTTTTTGCCTTCAAACTTCGCGAGTCGCGGAGTTTGTAAATACAGCTCACTCCATTTTGGAGTCTTTCTTGCCGACGAATTTTTATTATTTATATAATATATAAATAATTATAAGAATTATTTAAATATTATATTATATTTATGTGCATAGTTGACTTGTAATTTTTAGTCCGTTGCGTCGAGCGTTGAGAGTTGACTTTGGTCCCGGTTCCGGATTTTTGAACGTCCTTGCGTACAATTTAATATCTTGTACTTTGCGTTTTGAATCTTGTACTCTTGTAATTTCGAGACATTTCTTATCAATAATTGGAACCTCTTTGATTGTATTTTGTACTTTTAAGCTTTTTGGTCGTTTGCGTCTTCAATTCGTCGAATCTGTCTTTTGTCTTCACCTTTTATTATTTAAACGAATATCACTTTTAAATAGAACAATTGCAACTAAAAGCTTGTCTTTCTTGAGGAATAATGCTATGAAATATATGTTCGTTTTTAGCATTATCAAATATTCCCACACTTGAGCGTTGCTTGTCCTCAAGCAATATCGTCTTGAAATAATAGAATCACTTCTTTATTCTTCACACTTTGTACATCAGTGATTTCTATACGGCGGTATAAACAATGGTAGTAACGATATGGTTTACAGTTCCACATGACTATAAAAATTTAGATCCATTAAGGAAATTGGATCTTTATGAAAACATTTGATATTTTGAAAATTAAATCTAGTTTTTACCCTAGATAAGTTTTCCGGAATAACCCTTCACCGGTGTTTGCAAAATATTTTTGTGGGTTTGGTGGGTTTTAGATTTGAAAATTTTAGCTCAAAACTTATGGTTTTGTGTCACCCACTTGCTAACCTTGTATTTGGAAAGCAACACGTCCAGTTTACTTGTCCCGTATATTACCTTTCGGTAAACTACCGTCCGGTTGTAAAGGAAAGCGTTGAACAAGCAACTGTTAAGGCAATGTCCCCTGACATGCTTTTAATTATGGTCTATAACGTGTCGGACCCAATTACTATCCTTGGTAGGAGCAATAGTAAAGCTCACCCTTATAATTTTTCGGTCTGGCACAAGGTCCTGTCCTTGACCATGCTATGCAACCACCATTCTTACGGTTGACACCCGATTTGGTTCAGGTGACCTAACGAATTCCAGGTGAATTCCTAGGATTTTACGTTCAATGGTAATGAACGCATTGAAAATGGGTTTTTAGAAAACAAATCGGTTTGTAATTTTGATCAAAATATTTTCTCGTTCAGGCTCGAGTTTAGATATCATTGAATTCCATGAGTTTGTAATTCTCAATCTTTACCGTCAATCTCAAGGATTGAGTAATATCAGGCTTAAAAGTTGATTTTTGATCTTTTAAGGAGATTATCCTTTCTGGGGATCTGATTCATTAGTCTTATCCAGCTAATTTGCATGGTGCCCCCCCATTGTACGAGATAAATCCTTCTCATGGTTAGGATAAATCTGACCACTTGGCTACCCTGTTTAATGCTAAGGTCCGTGGATTTCCTGCTGATTTTAGTGACGACTTTTCTAGGTTTTTCGTCAACCTACAGCTGGTCTGGACGACAACTTCCTGACCTAAATCAAGAAGCGCGTTTCTTTTTCGGAAGACTTTACTTCCTTTTAATGATGGAATTGATTCATCGTGTAGATCCATCTTTCTTACAGTAAATCAGGTAAAAAATTTTTTAGTTTAGTCCAAAGCAAAAGTATTTTTAGTTATTTGTACAAAAATATGTGACATATGTTTTGAATAACTTGGAGAATTTTCCCACACTTGGCTTTTATTTTCCTTTTTATTGTCCTCTATTCCATTTTAAATGAATTTTAACATTTTGGTTTGTTTCTCAATTTATGTCCTTTCTGAGGTAACAATAATTTCGGTGTTAAAACCTAGTTTTATCATTCATAAATATGTATAAACAAGATTTTGAGTTCATTTAATTGAAAATTTTGAAAAATTTTACTAGAATTGGGTAGTCAGTATATAAGACTAGGGCTGTTCTTTATTATCAGAGAGCACTAGATTCTAATACAACCACTGCTTTACTAGTATTTTTAATGGTAACCAAGTGTTTAAGATAAAAATTATAAAATTCGAAAGAATCTAACCCCTTCCCACACTTAAGATCTTGCAATGCCCTCATTTGCAAGAAATCAGTAACAATTTAAATTATTGAGGGTGATTTGTGTGAAAATGATTAAATTTTTACCAAAGTTTCCAAATATATTGGCGTTTGTTTGCTGAATGATAAATGGTGCACATCATTTTTTCATTCCGTCTTGTTGTTATTTCACATATATTTTGCATCTTGTCGTCAAAATTAGTTGATTTTGCTGAACTTAATGCCAGTCTTTGAAAATGCGTTGTTTTACCTTGTTGTGTACATAAGATAAACTGCAAACATATATACATATTTTTGAAGTTTGATATATTACCCCACATTCAAAAATTATTAAAATCTAAGAATAAAAGTTAGAAAATAAAAAAAACTATTACAATATTAACATAAGTATTAAACGTAACAACATTACAAATAATAAAATAAAAAAAAACTAAGTAGACTAGGGATGATACTGATACTGATAGGGGTTCCATGCATAACCATAGGTGCTATAGAATGCTTCGGCTGGGTTATACGTAGGATACGGTGGTTGCATCTCTATAGACCAGGGAGGGAATATGAGTTTTGGAGTAGGAATATAGTTTCTACCTATATGTTGGCAATGAGCTATGATTTGGTTTTGATGAACTTGCCAATCTTCAAATGCTCTCTGTCTAGCATTTTCGTACTCCTGTGAAGCTATAAACCTTTGCATTTCTTGCATTTCATTTCCCCCTCCTACATTACCTTGCTGTTGGTTTCTCTCAACCTGTGGATGTCTACCATGGTATTGTACTGCGGCGTTATTTCGCCTCTTCAAAACTTTCGCACCATGGTATACATTTAAACCTATAGTATCGCGGGGTTCTAGTTCTTCGACTAATAATCCCCCCCGACTTATATCCACACCGAGATATTCAGCAATCAAAGTAATAAAATTACCACCTCCTATTATGCTATGCGGTCTCATCCCCCTAACCATAGCTGATAAATAATAACCCACACAATAAGGTATACTTACAGTGCTTTGTGGGTCTCGAATACACATATGGTAAAACAAATCCTGTTCATTTACCTTTTCCTTGTTCTTACCTCTTTGTGTAATCGAATTAGCTAAAAACCTATGAATCACTCTTAATTCAGCTTTATCTATATCCAAATAAGAGTAATTTCCCCCTTTGAATCGGTGATGGCTTGTCATTTGACTCCATACACCATGTGTATCAAAATTTTCATCTATCTTTCTACCATTTAGTATTAACCCTCTACAATCGGCAGATGCTAACTCCTCAGGCGTATATATACGTAAAGCCTGAGCCATGTCTAGTAAAGACATGTGGCGCATCGAACCTCCTAACAAAAATCTAATAAAAGATCGATCGGTTAAACTAGCTACCCGATCATTTAATTCTATACTACACAACAATTCTTCACACCATACTTTATATACAGGTTTACGCATGGTGAATAAACGTACCCAGTCGTTAAAAGTAAAATTACCATACCTCTGTGCAAGTAATTCCCTAATTGGCCCGGCCAATTCTACAGCTTCTAATGGTCCCCATTCTATGACCCTAGGTACCTCAACAACTTTAGAATGAAGAGTATGCAAACCCCTTTGGTATTTTGGATAATCTATCCAAAGTCTGTCAAATCTCAGGTTCGGGTGCAAATCTTCCAAGTGCATATCAGAAAATGTCATGACTGGATGAGGTATATCTTTCTTGTAGTAGTTATCCACCTCCTGTTGTTCCGCATTCTCAGCAGGAGCATTGCGAGCTTGGGATGAAGATTCACCCCTTTCAGTCTGCAAAACACATCAAACACAATTTTTGTGCATCCAAATATGCATTAGTGTCAGCAAAATCATCAATCAAAATAATTACAATGACATGATCAATTTATATCAAACTTAAGCTCATTTTCATATTTTTATCAAATCTACACTTTTTCAAATAAGCATATACGAAAATGTTCGCCAAGTTCATAAGCATTCAACTCAAATAACATGTCAAAATAATCATTACTAGCAATTAAACAAGTTTCAAATGGCATTATCTTTCAAAAATCAAGTTCATGAATTTTAGACTTGAAAAATTCCACTTTAATTCTCAAAATCATGTTTAGGCTCAAAGTTTGGATCATTTAAGTACCTAAACATGTTACACTACTTAATTTAGCAACAATTCATGACAAAAATCGGCCATAACTTGTTTATATCAAAAAGCCCCAAATTGCTCAAGAACACAAACCCTAGATTACTCAAAATTTGAAGTTTAAGGCTTCTAATCATGTTAAATAGCATCAATCTAGGTTATACAAGCATAATACATAAACAATTTAAGCATAATTACACTAAAAAGTATTAAAATCAAATTGGGGAAAAAATTGCTCAAGAACACTAATTTTCGGATTAAATGGTGTTTAGGTGTAGAAATTTACCGTTTTTATTGAGTAATTCCTTGATAGCATCCTTCTCAACATGATTTTAGTAAAAGATTTGATGATTAACGGTTAAAAATTGTGATTTTGGGGGTGTTTTTGCGGTTTTTTTTCGCAGTATTTTTGCTGTATGTGTGGGTGGTAGTGTGGACTGATCTGTTCTTTACGTTTTATTTTTTTTTTTGGGTTTTGGTCCCTCCGCGAGTCGCGGGGTTTAAACCTTCAAACTCCGCGAGTCGCGGAGTTTGTTATTTTTATTTATTTATTTTTTTTATTTATTTATATCTTATACTAATTAAAACAATTAAGTAATTAATTTTAAAATTTTGTTTCCCTTGTTATTTAGGACGAGGTCGTTTCGGATCGATGTCCTAGTCCGTCCTTCGACAAAATTTTAAAATTTGTCTTTTTGTAGCGATTGTTTTAAAAGCTAAGATTTTTGGGTTTTTTAATGTTTTTGGCATACTTTAATTCAATAAGATTAAAAATAATGATAATAAAAGTTCTCGTCCTTCCCTCGGGTAAAGCAATTTCGGTTTAAAGACCTAGTCTTCAACTTACGACGAATTTTAAAAATCATATTTTTAACTTAATGAGATAAAGTAAATTTTTGTTTTTAAATTCACACAACTTAAATATAAAATTCAAAATTAATATTAAAAATTCATACCAAACTTAAAATTTGAAATGCATAAAATTAAAATTCATATTTTAAAAATTAAAAATTCACACCAAACTTAATTTAAAAATTCATATTATAAATTCACACGAAACTTATATTAATTTTTCAAATATTTACAATTTTAAAAATATTGTTTTTACAAAGTTTACAATATTAATTTAAGATTTATATATTAATTTTAAAAACATGGTAAAAATAAAATTAAAAATCTTTTTGGCTTTTTATCCCACTTTAATCAATCAAATATTATCAAAAATATGCGCCCCTCTTTTCGGTAAAGTAATTTCGGTTCCATGACCTAATTTAACTCATGACAAATTTTTGAAATATTTTGGGTTGATTGATTTAAGATATTTATACCTTAAGAATAAACGTTAAATTTCGCAGTGATGTAATAAATTTTTGAATGATATCAATAATTTCGGTCGCCAAACCTAATTTTATTCAATACCAATTTAATACTTTATAGCGAACAAATTAGCATTTATTATCAAAAGGTTAAAAAAAAAAAATTTGTACAGACATACCTGTGAGATAGTATTCTTAGTTATATGATCTATCCCATTCATAAGATAGTCGGTTTAATTGGTTTTCCATAGCTACATAGGCGTAACCTCGAGCATTCAGTGTTTTTTCTTCTAAACATATGAACGGTCCGTCTCTGCATAAAGTAACAAATTCGGTATTTGAATAGGTTTGATTATTTGAACATTTACCTCCATGTGACCATTTTCCGCATTTGTGACATCTTTCTAGGTGTCGTGCTCTTCTTTTCGCTGCGGATTTTGATTTTCCTTTACCAAATTGTAACTTATTATCTTCGCATCTGGATTCTTTTCTAACTCCGTCCAATCTTTCTCTGATTACTGATACTATTTCACTCGGAAGTGTGTCATTATTACGTTTAGTGATCAAAGCGTGTAGCATTAGACCATGGTTTAGTTCACAGGCAGTCTTCATTTTGTAAAAACCTAAAAAAATAAAAATTCAGAATGGGGGGAGAAGACTAGTTCTTTAGGGTCTGCTAGGAAAAGACCATTCGGGTTCCATTTTCGAGAACTACACGAAAACAGACAATCTAACTCTAACAGAAATACATAAACCCCTTGATTCTCCCCACACTTAGTTAGCTGTGGTAACGAAATTGTGATTAACTTCATTGTCGACTTCCATCGGACTATCTATGTAGTGTTTAACTCTGTGACCATTAACTTTAAATTCAATCCCATTTGAATTTATTAATTCTATCATTCCGTATGGGAAAACTCTTTTGACTATAAATGGTCCAGACCATCTTGATTTCAATTTTCCAGGAAATAGCTTGAATCGTGAATTGAAAAGAAGAACTCTGTCTCCTTCTTTAAATTCTTTTAAACTTCTGATTCTTTTATCATGCCATTTCTTCGTTCTTTCTTTATAGATTAACGAATTTTCGTATGCTTCATGTCTTAATTCTTCTAATTCGTTTAGTTGACTTAATCGTAGACGTTCGGCTTCATGTAAATCAAGATTACATGTCTTCAAAGCCCAAAATGCTTTGTGTTCAATTTCTACTGGAAGATGACATGCTTTTCCATAAACAAGTCTAAAAGGTGTGGTTCCAATTGGAGTTTTGTAGGCTGTTCTAAAAGCCCAGAGTGCATCCTCCAATTTAATGGACCATTCCTTCGGATTTGATCCTACGGTTTTCTCTAGAATACGTTTTAAAGCTCGGTTGGTATTTTCAACTTGTCCACTTGTTTGTGGATGATATGCGGTGGAGATTTTATGAGTTACTCCATATCTTTTAAGAACTTTCTCAAGTTGATTATTACAGAAATGAGTACCCCGATCACTTATTAAAGCTTTCGGTGTTCCAAACCTTGCAAAAAGACGTTTTAAAAAGTTGACTACAACTCGTGCATCGTTAGTTGGGAGAGCTTGTGCTTCCACCCATTTAGATACATAATCAATGGCTACGAGTATATATAGATTATTATGAGATTTTGGAAATGGACCCATAAAGTCAATACCCCAAATGTCAAATACTTCACATACTTGTATGACATTTTGTGGCATTTCATCACGTTGACTTATTTTTTCGGCCCTTTGACAAGCATCACAGGATTTGCAAAGAAGGTGTGCGTCTTTGTAAATTGTAGGCCAATAGAATCCAGCATCATAAACTTTTCTTGCTGTTAGTTGAGGCCCATAATGCCCTCCTGTTGGTCCTGTGTGACAATGGTTTAATATTTTACTAGCTTCATCTCCAAATACACATCGGCGTATTATTCCATCGGGACAACTTTTAAACAGATGTGGATCTTCCCAAAAATAGTGTTTTATATCACTGAAGAATTTCTTTCGTCTTTGGTACGATAATCCTTTTTCAAGGAATCCACAAACTAAGTAGTTTGCATAGTCTGCAAACAATGGAATTTCTTTATAATATATCTTCAATAGATATTCATCAGGAAAGTTATCTTGTATGGCCGATTCATTTAGAACTTCTAATTCGGGATTTTCAAGACGAGAAAGATGATCAGCGGCGAGATTTTCTGCTCCTCTTTTATCTCGGATTTCAATATCAAACTCTTGTAAGAGTAAGATCCAACAGATTAATCTTGGTTTAGCATCTTGTTTTGAAAATAGGTATCTAAGAGCAGAATGGTCGGTATAGACCACCGTTTTTGCTAGAACGAGATATGATCGAAATTTGTCAAAAGCAAAGAAAATAGCAAGGAGTTCTTTTTCAGTAGTTATATAGTTCGTTTGTGCTCCTTGTAACGTCTTACTAGCATAATATATAGGTTGAAATCGTTTTTCAATCCTTTGTCCTAAAACGGCTCCCATTGCAAAATCACTTGCATCGCACATTAGTTCAAATGGTAGATTCCAATTTGGTGTTATCATGATCGGCGCATTAGTGAGTTTCTCTTTAAGAATATTAAAAAATTTGATACACTCATCTGAAAAGATGAATGGAGCATCCTTTTCTAGGAGTTTATTCATAGGAATGGCAATTTTAGAAAAATCTTTTATAAAACGTCGGTAAAAACCGGCATGCCCTAGAAAACTCCTAACTCCTCTAACATTGGTGGGATGTGGAAGTTTAGCAATTACATCTACTTTAGCTCTATCCACTTCAATTCCTTCTTTTGAAATTTTATGACCAAGAACGATGCCTTCTTTAACCATGAAATGGCATTTCTCCCAATTAAGTACTAGATTTGATTGTTCGCATCTAATAAGCATTCGTTCCAGATTAGCTAGACATGATTCAAATGTATCACCGAAGACTGAAAAGTCATCCATGAAAACTTCCATGCATTCTTCTATCATGTCGTGAAAAATCGCCATCATGCACCTTTGAAAGGTTGCAGGGGCGTTGCAAAGTCCAAATGGCATGCGTTTGTAAGCAAAAGTACCATAAGGGCACGTGAACGTGGTTTTCTCTTGATCTTCGGGTGCTATTGGAATTTGAAAATATCCGGAAAATCCATCTAGAAAACAATAGTAACTATTTCCGGCTAATCTTTCCAACATTTGATCTATGAAAGGTAAGGGAAAGTGATCTTTTCTGGGGGCGTCATTTAATTTTCTATAATCAATACACACACGCCATCCTGTTACAGTCCTAGTAGGAATAAGCTCATTTTTCTCATTTGTAATGACAGTCATGCCACCCTTCTTAGGTATGCATTGAACTGGGCTTACCCATGGACTATCAGAGATTGGATATATCAAACCTGCATCTAGCAGTTTAATAAGTTCTTTTATAACTACATCTTGCATATTAGGATTTAGTCTTCGTTGGCGTTGCACATACGTTTTATGACCTTCTTCCATAAGGATTTTATGTGTGCAATACGAAGGACTTATTCCTTTAATATCATGAATCTTCCATGCAATGGCTGGTTTATGAGCTTTCAACACAGAAATGAGTTGTGATTTCTCATTTTCAGTAAGAGAAGACGATATTATTACAGGTAATTCAGATTCACCATGTAAATAAGCGTATTCCAAATGGTTTGGAAGTGGCTTTAACTCTAATTTCGGAGGTTCTTCTATTGATGATTTATATCGATATCCGTCTTCTTCTTTTAGCATTTGAATTTCTTCTGTTGTTGGTTCATATCCATTAGCTATAAGTGTAGCTAACATTTCAGCTTCATCAATTGGTTCATTACCTTCTCCTAAAGAACATTCTCCTGTTCCTTGTAATTCTGGATATTCTTCTAATAATTCTGCATGTGCATCTATAGTTTGAATATAATAACATGTATCATCTACAGATTGTGGTTGTTGCATTGCTCTATCAACTGAAAAGGTAACACTCTCATCCTCTATACTTGGGGTCAATTTCTTACCGAACACGTCTATCATTGCTTTAGCCGTGTTTAAGAATGGTCTTCCTAATATGAGAGGAACTTGAGAATCTTCTTCCATGTCCAAAACAACAAAATATACTGGAAATACTAAAGTACCAACTTTAACTAGCATATTCTCCATTATCCCTCTAGGATTTTTATTGATCTATCAGCTAGTTGTATGCTTATTCTGGTTGGTTTCAATTCTCCAAGGTCTAGTTTAGCGTATAGTGAATACGGCATTAGATTTATACTAGCACCTAAGTCTGCCAATGCTTCTATTGAACTAAGACTACCCAGAAAACATGGAATTGTGAAACTTCCTGGATCAGATAATTTTTCTGGTATCTTATTCAACAGCACTGCTGAACAATTAGCATTCATGGTAACAGCCGAGAGTTCTTCCATTTTCTTTCTATTTGAAATTAGATCTTTCAAGAATTTAGCATATCTAGGCATTCCTGAAATTACATCAATGAAAGGAAGATTTACATTTATCTGTTTAAACATATCCAAGAATTTGGATTGCTCGGCTTCAAGTTTCTCTTTCTTCATTTTACTCGGGTAAGGAAGTGGTGGTTGGTATGGTTTAACATAAGGTTTAGCCTTAACTGTGTTATCTTCATTAACCTTTTCAACTACCGGTTCTTTTTCCTTATCTTGATCAGGTTGTGGTTCTTGTGGAGTAGGAATAGCTTCATCAGAAGTTACAGGTATTTCAGGTGGTTTAAGCGTTGTACCACTTCTTGTGGTAATAGCTTTAGCTGTTTCATTCCGGGGGTTAGCATTTGTATCACTAGGTAGACTTCCCGGTTTTCTTTCACCTATTAATCTTGCTAGGTTACTTACTTCTTGTTCTAGATTTTGAATAGAAGCTTGTTGATTTCTAAATGCTTGAGCATTTTGTTCATTAGTTTGTTTCTGAGATGTGAAAAACTGTGTTTGAGTTTCAACTAGCTTCGTCATCATATCTTCTAAATTCGGCTTTTTATCATCGGTTTGTTGTGGTGGTTTGTTTTGAAAATTAGGTCTTTGCTGATTGTAAGTATTATTGGATACTTGTTGATTACTAGGACCTTGTTGGTTATTGTATGGAATATTTCGGTTATAATTCTGGTTTTGATTGTAAATCGGTCTTGGCGGTTGATAATTATTCTGATAATTATTTCCAGGCCTTTGGTTTATGTATGAAATATTCTCTCTTTGTTCCATTGTTAATTCAATACTGAGACAATCTTTTGTCAAATGTGGTCCTCCACACTGCTCACAACTAATTCGTATTGAGTGAATATCTTTAGTCATCTTTTCCATTCATCTCTCCACAACATCTATTTTTGCGGAAATGGAATCTAAGTCATGGCTAGAATCGGCTCTAGCTGCTTTAGATGATCTAACGATATCTTTTTCTTGGTGCCACTCATGTGAGTGGGAAGCAGTGTTATCAATAATTTTGTAAGCATCAGTTTCGGTTTTCTTCATAATAGAACCACCAGCTGCTATATCTATGTCTTTCCTTGTAGTGATGTCGCATCCTTGGTAGAATATTTGTACTATTTGACAGGTGTCTAAACCATGTTGCGGACATCCTCTTAATAACTTTCCAAATCTTGTCCACGCCTCATATAGAGTTTCATTTGGTTTCTGTGTGAACGTAACAATTTCTCCTTGAAGTCTTACGGCTTTAGATGCAGGAAAGAATTGTTTAAGAAATTTTTCAACTAAAACATCCCATGTATCGATCGCCCCTTCAGGTAACGATTCCAACCAATCTTTGGCTTCTCCCTTTAAAGTCCAGGGAAATAACATGAGATATATCTGTTCATCCTCCACTTCTCGGATTTTAAATAGTGTGCAGATCCTATTAAAGGTACGTAAATGTTCATTTGGATCTTCCTTCGGCGCACCACTAAATTGGCATTGATTAGTCACCATGTGTAGAATTTGTCCTTTGATTTCATAATCTGGCGCATTAATGTCTGGATGAATAATTGCGTGACCTTGGCCAGTGCATTTAGCTCTCATTCGGTCTTCCATACTTAAAGGTTCCAGATTCTCCATAATTGAATTTATTGAATCGGAATCACTAGAGGATTCTGATTTAATGGTTCGTTCCTCAACAATCTCTGTTTGAATGATTGGTGGTTCCGGAGGAAAGTTTAGTGGTTCAGGATCTACGAATCGTTCCTGAATATTCTCCGGAATCTCAATTGTGAGGTCGGGTTCAAAAAATGGATTTTCGGAAATTTGAACTAGAGTACTTGGTCGACTGGATGACGATTCTAAAGAAAAATCAATGGCGGTAATATTTGCTAAATGTCTTGATCTAGTTACAGGTGGTGAACGTACAAAAGGTGGTGAACGTCTTGCTCAGTGCATTCACTGAATATCCTATTAGTTTTTAAAAGGAAAGAAAAATTATAATAAGTTCCAATCAATAGACTTTTCTGATTTTGCCCACGTTTCGAATAGCCAAAAGATGCAGCAGAGGGGCAGGATTCGTTTGGTCTCAATATAATTGAGGACTGTTTGGCTCCAATAATCCGGTCCACGTACAAATCTAACTATTACTACGAACCAGAAAATTTTGATGTCTATCAATTTAACCACTTAAAATAAATTTTCGTAATTTTAAGAAATTTAGATAAGAAGTAGAATAAAAATCTATGTCCTAAAACTAGAATAGCGAGAAATAAGAAAGAAAAAGAGCGTGTCGAAAAAGGTCGAAAAAGAAAAATGGTTGAAAAATAAAAGGTGACGGAAAAATAAAAGAAACTTATAAAACTTAAAAACACTTGACTAACCTAACCTTATTACTACAACTAACTTAAAATTATAATCGCAAATTGAGATTACTAATTGGAACGATAATTGATACATAGGTAAAAGTCGTCTAAAAATATTAAAGCTTACAGGAAAAACTATATCCCAAATGGAAATAACTTAAAAAGAAACTAAAACTTAAAAAGGCGTCGCAAAATTCTAAAGCACCTAAATCTTAGTCTAAAGAAAAAGCACTTAAGGAATTCTACGGCAAAGCCTAAAAATCTAGAAGTAAAAATAACTATGGCAAAAACTAAGTTTAAAACTAAATATGAGCTAAAAATACAAATATTACGCTAAAACGATTAAAAAGGGACAAAATATAAAAATATACAAAAAGTTGTAAAAAGTACAATTTTTATAAAAATATTATTTTTATATTATTTATTTATTAAAACTATTAATTTTACAATTTAATTAAACTAATTTAACTAAATAAAACAAATTAAATAAAAAGAAACTTTAAAATAAAACTAATTATAATAATAATAGGTAATTAGGGTTTATAATAATAATAATTAATAAATACCCCGTAATTAATGATGTTTAGGGTTTCTGTCGGTGGCGGCTCCGCGAGTCGCGGTGACCCAGTTCAAAACTTTCGCGGGTCGCGGAGGGTTCAATTCCAGTTCAAAAACAGGTCAAGTTTCGACAGGTCAGTTTTATTATATATATATATATTTTTTTTTATTTTTCTGTTTTAATAGTTAAATAAAATTTATAAATTAAATAAAAAAACTAAATTAAAAATAGAAATACTTTATAATTTTATAAAAATCTTAAAATTTTATATATATATGTTTTTTTTTTATGTTTTAAATAAAAACAAAATACTTAAATAAAACTTATATAAAAATAAAGAAAATTTATAAAACTTAAATATTTAACAAAATCTTAAAAATACTTATATTTTTGTTTTTCTTTTTATATTTTCGAATATTTAAAAACGTATTTTTATAAAAATGAATTTTAATAAAAGTAAACTAAAAATCTTTTTTTTTATATTAGCGTTGCGCTTCCGGCTTTTAAGCGATTCCCCGGCAGCG
Organism: Rutidosis leptorrhynchoides; assembly: GCF_046630445.1. Taxonomy (NCBI): domain Eukaryota; kingdom Viridiplantae; phylum Streptophyta; class Magnoliopsida; order Asterales; family Asteraceae; genus Rutidosis; species Rutidosis leptorrhynchoides. The sequence goes on from NC_092335.1 coordinate 613,624,641, forward strand.
GCGCCAAAATAACTTGATAGTTATGCGAGGTGTATATAAAATAGCTATTAATTTTAGCAGGAAAATACTATTAAATACGATACAATTTTACACAAGATATTTATTTATTTAGAGAATGGATATACTTAAACCTTGCTACAACACTTATAGGCAGTGTACCTAATCGTACAGTAGTGTAGTTTTTAGTAAGTCCGGTTCGTTCCACAGGAAAAATCTTTAAACAAAGCTTAACGTTATATTAGTTTACTTTTATAAAAATACAAATATATATATAAGTAATATTATTATTATAAAGGGGGGTTTTTACCGTTTAATGACCGGTTTGTCGATTTTAAAACTTTAGTCGCAGTTAAAACCAAATGTAAAATATTAAAAATAAATACAAGACTTAAATTAAAGCGTAAAGTAAATAACGATAATGAAATTGCGAATAATAAAAGTGCGATAAAATAAACTTGCGATAATTAAAAAGTACGATAATTAAAAGTGCAATTAAATACAATAACAATAAAAATGCGATAATTAGAAGTGCAATTAAATATAAAATAAAGGAAATTAAATATGAAATAAAAGAATTATGCTTATTTAAACTTCCGTAATCATGATGTTTGACGTGTTGATTTTAGTTTTATGTCCATGGGTTAATTGTCCTTTGTCGTGGATTATTTAATATGTCCGTCTGGTTTTTGTCCATAACAGTCCATCAGTCATAAATATAAAGTGCGAGTGTCCTCGTCAAATTATTCTTATACCCGAAGTTAAATATTCCAACTAATTGGGGACTTAAACTGTAACAAGATTTTAATACTTTGTTTAATAATTACACCAGGATGTCGACTGAGTGTAACCCAAGGTTTTAATATTTTGTTATCAATTATACCAAGTGTCCTTGTACATAATTTCACCCCTGTTTTAATTATTCTAGTGGCTATTAATCCATTCCCGTGTCCGGTTAAATGAACGATTATTCGTACATATAAATACCCCGCCCATCGTGTCCGATCGAGTGTAAATGGTTATTTATAGGGACGCCCAATTGTAAATCTTTATATTGACATTAACAAACTATCATTTAGTTAAACAAATATAAAGCCCATTAATAGCCCATAGTCTAATTTCCACAAGTGTCGTTCTTTTATCCAAACCCCAATTATGGTACAAAGCCCAATTACCCAATTTTAGTATTTAGCCCAACATCATGATTACTTCAGATTAAATAAGCATAATAATAACTTAGCTACGAGACATTAATGTAAAAAGGTTGAACATAACTTACAATGATTAAAAATAGCGTAGCATTACACGGACAGAATTTCGACTTACACCCTTACAACATTCGCTAACATACCCTTATTATTAGAATTATAATTAAAATTAAAATTAAAATATAAATTATAAATATATATATTACGATATAGATAGAGAGATGGATGGATATATGAGTTATGAAAAATGATCAGAATTCGGTTGGCTTTATAGGGAATTGAGTTCAGGGATACTCCGCGACTCGCGGCCCTTTTTGCCTTCAAACTCCGCGAGTCGCGGAGTTTGTAAATACAGCTCACTCCATTTTGGAGTCTTTCTTGCCGACGGATTTTTATTATTTATATAATATATAAATAATTATAAGAATTATTTAAATATTATATTATATTTATGTGCATAGTTGACTTGTAATTTTTAGTCCGTTGCGTCGAGCGTTGAGAGTTGACTCTGGTCCCGGTTCCGGATTTTCGAACGTCCTTGCGTACAATTTAATATCTTGTACTTTGCGTTTTGAATCTTGTACTCTTGTAATTTCGAGATGTTTCTTATCAATAATTGGAACCTCTTTGATTGTATTTTGTACTTTTAAGCTTTTTGGTCGTTTGCGTCGTCAATTCGTCGAATCTGTCTTTTGTCTTCACCTTTTATTATTTAAACGAATATCACTTTTAAATAGAACAATTGCAACTAAAAGCTTGTCTTTCTTGAGGAATAATGCTATGAAATATATGTTCATTTTTAGCATTATCAGAAAGAAATTATTAAACTGCTTGACGCAGGTTTAATTTATCCAATCTCTGATAGTCCATGGGTAAGCCCAGTTCAATGCGTACCTAAGAAGGGTGGCATGACTGTCATCACAAATGAAAAAAATGAGCTTATTCCTACTAGGACTGTAACAGGATGGCATGTTTGTATAGATTATAGAAAATTAAATGATGCCACCAGAAAAGATCACTTTCCCTTACCTTTCATTGATCAAATGTTGGAAAGATTAGCCGGTAATAGTTACTATTGTTTTCTTGACGGTTTTTCCGGATATTTTCAAATTCTAATAGCACCCGAGGATCAAGAAAAAACCACATTCGCGTGCCCTTATGGTACTTTTGCTTACAAACGCATGCCATTTGGCCTTTGCAACGCCTTTGCAACCTTTCAAAGGTGCATGATGGTGATTTTTCACGACATGATAGAAGAATGCATGGAAGTTTTCATGGATGACTTTTCAGTCTTCGGCGATACATTTGAATCATGTCTAGTTAATCTTGAACGAATGCTTATTAGATGCAAACAGTCAAATCTAGTTCTTAATTGGGAGAAATGCCATTTATTGGTTAAAGAAGGCATCGTTCTTAGTCATAAAATTTTAAAGAAATGAATTGAAGTGGATAGAGCTAAAGTAGATGTAATTGCTAAACTTCCACATCCCACTAATGTTAGAGGAGTTAGGAGTTTTCTAGGGCATGCCGGTTTTTACCGACGTTTCATAAAAGATTTTTCTAAAATTGCCACTCCTATGAATAAACTCCTAGAAAAGGATGCTCCATTCATCTTTTTAGATGAATGTATCAAATCTTTTAATATTCTTAAAGAAAAACTCACTAATGCGCCGATCATGATAACTCCAAATTGGAATCTACCCTTTGAACTAATGTGCGATGCAAGTGATTTTGCAATGGGAGCCGTTTTAGGACAAAGGATTGAAAAACGATTTCAACCTATTTATTATGAAAGTAAGATGTTACAAGGAGCACAAACAAATTACATAACTACTAAAAAAGAACTCCTTGCTATTGTCTTTGCTTTTGACAAATTTCGTTCATATCTCGTTCTAGCAAAAACGGTAGTCTATACCGACCATTCTGCTCTTAGATACTTATTTTCGAAATAAGATGCCAAACCACGATTAATCTGTTGGATCTTACTCTTACAAGAGTTCGATATTGAAATTCGAGATAAAAAGGGAGCAGAAAATCTCGCCGCTGATCATCTTTCTCGTCTTGAAAATCCTAAATTAGAAGTTCTGAATGAATCGACTATACAAGATAACTTTCCTGATGAATATCTATTGAAGATAGATTATAGTGAAATTCCATGGTTTGCATACTATGCAAACTACTTAGTATGTGGATTCCTTGAAAAAGGATTGTCATACCAAAAATGAAAGAAATTCTTTAGTGATATAAAACACTATTTCTGGAAAGATCCACATCTGTTTAAAAGTTATCCCGATGGAATAATACGCCGATGTGTATTCAGGGATGAAGCCAGTCAAATCTTAAACCATTGTCACACAGGACCAACAGGAGGGCATTATGGGCCTCAACTCACAGCAAGAAAAGTTTACGATGCTGGATTCTATTGGCCTACAATTTTCAAAGACGCACACCTTCTTTGCAAATTCTGTGATGCTTGTCAAAGGGCAGGAAAAATAAGTCAACGTGATGAAATGCCACAAAATGTCATTCAAGTATGTGAAGTATTTGACGTTTGGGGTATTGACTTTATGGGTCCATTTCCAAAATCTCATAATAATCTCTACATTCTCGTTGCCATTGATTATGTATCTAAATGGACGGAAGCACAAGCTCTCCCAACTAATGATGCACGAGTTGTAGTCAATTTTTTAAAACGTCTTTTTGCTAGGTTTAGAACACCGAAAGCTTTAATAAGTGATCGGGGTACTCATTTTTGTAATAATCAACTTGAGAAAGTTCTCAAAAGATATGGAGTAACTCATAAAATCTCAACCGTTTATCATCCACAAACAAGTGGACAAGTTAAAAATACCAACCGAGCTTTAAAACATATTCTAGAGAAAACCGTAGGATCAAATCCGAAGGAATGGTCCATGAAATTGGAGGATGCACTCTGGGCTTTTAGAACAGCCTACAAAACTCCAATTGGAACCATACCTTTCAGACTCGTTTACAAAAAAGCATGTCACCTTCCAATAGAAATTGAACACAAAGCATTTTGGGCTTTGAAGACATGTAATCTTGATTTACATGAAGCCGGACGTCTACGGTTAAGTCAGCTAAACGAATTAAAAGAATTAAGACATGAAGCATACGAAAATTCATTAATCTATAAAGAAAGAATGAAGAAATGGTATGATAAAAGAATCAGAAGTTCAAAAGAATTTAAAGAAGGCGACAGAGTTCTTCTTTTCAATTCACGATTCAAGCTATTTCCTGAAAAATTGAAATCAAGATGGTCTGGACCATTCATAGTCAAAAAAGTTTGCCTATACAGAACAGTAGAATTAATAAATTCAAATGGGATTGAATTTAAAGTTAATGGTCACAGAGTTAAACATTACATATATAATCTAATGGAAGTTAAAGATGAAGTTAATCACAATTTCGACACCACAGCTAACTAAGTGTGGGAAGATTCGAATCTTTTTAGGGTAATATGTATTTCTGTTAGAGTTAGATATTCTGTTTTCATGTTGTTCTCGAGAATGGAATCCGAATGGTCTTTCCCTAGCAGACCCTAAAGAACTAGTCTTCTCCCCCCATTCTGAATTTTTTTTTTTTTTAGGTTTTACGAGATGAAGAATTCCTTTGATCTGAACCATGGTCTAATGCTACACGCTATGATTACTAAACGTAATAATGACACCCTTCCGAGTGAATTGGTATCATTCATAAGAGGCAAAATGGACGGAGTAAGAAAAGAACTCAGAAAAGATCATCATAAGATACATTTTGGTAAAGGAAAATCAAAATCCGCAACAAAAAGAAGAGCACGACACTTTGAAAGATGTTACAAATGCGGAAAATGGTCACACGAAGGTAAATGTTCAAATAATCAAACATATTCAAATACCGAATTTGTTACTCTATGCAGAGAAGGACCGTTTATATGTTTAGAAGAAAAGATATTGAAGAATCGAGGTTACGCTTACGTAGCTATGGAGAACCAAATCACACGACTCTCCTATGAGTCGGCTAAAGCAGGTCTCTGAGAATTCTTTCTCACAGGTAAGTATGTACAGTTTTTATTTTTATTTTTATTGCTTTTAACCTTTTGATAATAAACGCTGAATCGTTCGCTATAAAGTATTAAATTGGTATTCAATAAAATTAGATATGCGTAACCGAAATTATTGATATCATACAAAAATTTATTACATCACTGCGAAATTTACCGTTTATTCTTAAGGTATAAATATCTTTAATTAATCAACCCAAAATATTTCAAAAATTCGTCAGGAGTAAAACTAGGTTATGGAACCGAAATTACTTTACCGAAAAAAGGGGCGTATATTTTTGATAATATTTGATTGATTAAAGTGGGATAAAAGACCAAAAAGATTTTTAATTTTTATTTTTACTTTGTTTTTAAAATTAATATTAAATTATGATTGTAAACTTTTTAAAATTAATATATTTAAGTTTGTAAATATTTAAAAAATTAATATTTTTAATATAAGTTTGTATGTATAAAAACAAAAAAAATAATATAAATTTGGTGTGAATTTTTAATTTTAATAATATGAATTTTTAATTTTATGCATTTTAAATTTAAGTTTGGTGTGAATTTAAAAACAAAAATTTACTTTATTTCACTAAGTTAAAAATTTGATTTTTAAAATTCGTCGTGAGTTGAAAACTAGGTCGTTGAACCGAAATTGCTTTACCCAAGGGAGGGACGAGAAATTTTATTATCATTATTTTTAATCTTATTGAATTAAAGTATGCCAAAAACATTTAAAAAATCCAAAAATCTTTGCTTTTAAAACGACGCCTAAAAAGTAACAAATTTTAAAACTTTGTTGAGAGACGGACTAGGACAATGATCCGAAACGCCCTCACTCCTAAAAAAACAAATTTTTAAAATTTATTGATTTATGTTTTAAAAGTATAAGTTTTTTTTTATAAAAAAAAATACCAGACCCCATGCGATCGCATGGGGTTCCTTCACTAATTCCATGCGATCGCATGGAGACCAAAATCTGGTCAGGAACAAATATCCATCGAGCTGCTCTCTGTCTTCATAACACAACACACACACATACGAGCAAACACACACATACACTCCTCAAATCACCATTTTTTCACCAAATTCAACCAAATTTCGTCCTACAATCCGCTCTAATCATGCCTAGGTTCGGATTTTTTTAGCAAGAAGGTAAAAATTACACCCCTAAACTCTTAAATTTCTTAGTTTTTGTGATAATTACCAATATTTTACCTAATTTAATTTTGTTAATTTCTAGTGTAATTAGAGTTAAATTGTTAGTATATTATGCATGTATAACCTAGATTGATGCTATTTAACATGATTTGAAGCCAAAAACTTCAAAATTTTTAGGAATCTAGGGTTTGTGTTCTTGAGCAATTTGGGGCTTTTTGATATAAACAGGTTATGGCCAATTTTTATCATGAATTATTGCTAAATTAAGTAGTGTAACATGTTTAGGTAGCTAAATGATCCAAACTTTTATCCTAAACATGATTTTTGAGAATTAAAGTGGACTTTTTAAGTCTAAAATTCATGAACTTGATTAAATTGATGTAAATGCCATTTAAAACTTGTTTAATTGCTAGTAATGATTGTTTTAACATGTTATTTGAGTTGAATGCTTATGAATTTTATAAACATTTTCATATATGCTTATTTGAAAAAGTGTAGAATTGTGAAAATTGTAAAAATGTGTATAAGTTTAATTTTGATTGAACATGTTATTGTAATTGTTTCAAGTTGTTATTTTGCTAACACTAATGCATATTTGGATGCACAAATTTTGTGTTTAATGTGTTTTGCAGAAAAATACCGATACTAATGTTACATCATCATCATCTAGGCAACCTGCTCCAGAACCTGAACCAGAAATGCAATATGAGCCACAATATGAACCAGAACCTGAACAGGAGCAACAACATGAACAACAACAACAACCAGATCAACTCGTACCATATTATGATCTGCAGCAAGAATATGTTAATGCCTACGTAATATTTCTAATTCATCCGATAGTAGCACACCCAACGATTTATGAAGAACAGTTGCATCCCAATTTGAGATTTGATCGAAGTTGGAGAGATTACCGGACGTACTAAAGTAACAAATTCAAACTGGTAACGAAAAATGTAGAAGTGCCGAGGGTAATTGATTGGGAGCCTTTGGAAAGGGTCCACCTAGTTAACTCAGTTAGACTGCATCTGATCCAAAGGTATGGCAGCTCTTCTTTTCCTGATTGGGAACGTTTATTCACCATTCGTAGGCCTGTATATAAAGAGTGGTGCGTTGAGCTTATGAGTACTATTTCACTTAATGCGGATGTAGATAGGTTAGATGATAGAAGTTTTCTTAGATTTATACTTGGCCGTAGGATGTACAGTATGTCCATGCTGGACATGGCCAGGGCTTTACAGATTTACACTCATGGTGAATTACTACTACCCTATTGTACAAATTTGATTTATCATGTGGAGCGGGTAGATAGGAATTTTGACGCAAATGCCGTCTGGAGGCGTATGTCAGATTATAATGTTTTTTCGCTAGAAGGAAGACACTCCTACTTAGATATTAACAAAGCAAAGCTACGTATTATACATAAACTTTTAGCTAATTCGATTACATAAAGAGGTAAAAATAAGGAAAAGATGACCTTACACGACTTATTTTACCTTAAGTGTATTCGAAACACTAGAAGCTTTGTTAATATCCCCTACTGTGTTGGTTTTTATCTGTCCAAAGTGGTAGCCGGAATACAGGACGGGGGAATAATAGGAGGAGGTATTTTTGTTACTCTCATTGAAGAGTATTTGGGTATAGATAGGGATCAAGGGGGTCCACTTATGGTATGTAGGGAACAGGATGATACTTTAGGATTGAAGGTCTATCAGGGTGCTAAGGTATTAAAGAGCAGACGCAATCAGGCAGTACCATATGATGGTAATCATCTACAGGTAGAGAGAGGTTCAGATGAGCAAATGGAGGGAGCAGATGACATTAGGGATGTCATTAGGGAGGCTATGACTGACGTCTACCAGCATATAGATGAGGTAGAAATGACACACTAGGATAGACATAGTCGGTACGAGCAGTGGCAAGCCCAGAATGAGTACGAGCATTCTAGGCAACGACAGCATTATAGATGGCCCTATCATCAGCATCAGATCATGAGCCAGCTATCACCTCAGGATCACTATGCACCGACCCGACCTGCTTACTATCCTCCACACCAGCCCGATATGCGACCACCATTTACTCTCTACGACCCTAACCAAGCCTATCAGTACACCTATAACCAACCATGGAACTTACCCGACGACATGAACTGGAACCCCTATCCAGATTGATATAGTTCCCGTTGGTGATTTTTATGATTTTTATCTTTTTTATCATTTTTATTTATTTATGTTTAAACATATTATATTGTGATACTTTTATGTAAGTTTTAATATTTTTATTATTTTGTACTAATATTTCATATTTGATTTGAAAGTGGGATGTTAAGTCCCATTTCAAATTACCATGCATGTTATTATTTGTATGTATGTATTTTGTCAATTGTACACAACAGGGTAAAACGGCGCATTTTCAAAGACTGACACTAAGTTCAGCAAAAGCTACTAATTTTTACGAAAAAACAAAAAAACAAATGTGATGTAACAACAAGACGGAATGAACAAATGATGTGCACCATTTATCATTCAGCAAACAAACACCAATATGTTTAGAAACTTTGGTAAAATTTAATCATTTTTCTACGCTAATCACCCTCAATAATTTAAATTGTTACTGATTTCTTGCAAATGAGGGCATTGCAAGATCTTAGGTGTGAGAAGGGGTTAAATTCTTTCGGATTTTTAAAATTTTAATTTATACACTTGGTTACCATTAAAAATACTAGTAACGCAATAGTTGTATTAGAATCTAGTGCTCTCTGATAATAAAGAACAGCCCTAGTCTTATATACTGACTACCCAATTCTAGTAAAATTTTTTAAAATTTTCAATTAAATGAACTCAAAATCATGTTTATACATATTTATGAGCGATAAAACTAGGTGTTAACACCGAAATTATTGTTACCTCAGAAAGGACATAAATTGAGAAACAACCCAAAATGTTAGAATTCATTTAAAATAGAATAGAGGACAATAAAAAGGCAAAGAAAGGAAAATAAAAGCCAAGTGTGGGAAAAATTTACCAAGTTATTTAAAACATATATCACATATTTTTGTACAAATAACTGAAGATACTTTTGTTTTGGACAATTTTATCAGTTTTACCCAATTTCTTATAATATATTTGAAAGAAAAGATGTATCTACACGATGAATCAATTCCATCATTAAAAGGAAGTAAAGTCTTCCGAAAAGACACGCGCTTCTTGATTTAGGTCAGGAAGTTATCGTCCAGACCAGTTGTAGAGTCTACGAAAAACCTTGAAAAGTTTTCTCGAAAATCAGTTGGAAATCCACGGACCTCAGCATCAAACAGGGTCGCCAAGTGGTCAGACTTATCCTAACCATGAGAGGATCTGTCTCGTAAAATAGGGAGGGCGCCGTGCAAATTAGCTTGATAAGACTAATGAATCAGATCTCCAGAAAGAATAATCTCCTTAAAGATCAAAAATCAGCTTTTAAGACTGATATTACTCAATCCTTGAGATTGACTTTTAAAGATTGAGAATTACAAACTCATGGAATTCGATGATATCTAAACTCGAGCTTGAACGAGAAAATATTTTTGATCAAATTACAAACCGATTTGTTTTCTGAAAACCCATTTTCAATGCGTTCATTACCATTGAACGTAAAATCCTAGGAATTCACCTGGAATTCATTAGGTCACCTGAACCAAATCGGGTGTCAACCGTAAAAACGGTGGTTGCATATCATGGTCAAAGACAGGACCTTGTGCCAGACCGAAAAACTATAGGGTGATCTTTACTATTGCTCCTACAAAGGATAGTAATTGCATCCGACACGTTATAGACCATAACTGAAAGCATGTCATGGGACATTGCCTTAACAGTTGCTTGTTCAATGCTTTCCTTTACAACCGGAGGGTAGTTTACCGAAAGGTAATATACGGAGCAAGTATACTGGACGTGTTGCTTTCCCAATACAAGGTTAGTAAGTGGGTGACACAAAACCTCAAGTTTTGAGCTAAAATTTTCAAATCTGAAACCCACCAAACCCACAAAAACAATTTGCAAACACCGGTGAAGGGTTATTTCGGAAAACTTATCTAGGGTAAAATCTAGATTTAATTTTCAAAAGATCAAATGTTTTCATAAAAGATCCAATTTCCTTAAGGATCTAAATTTTCATAATCATGTGGGACTGTAAACCACAACGTTACTACCATTGTTCATAACGCCGTATAGAAGTCACTGATGTCAAAGTGTGAAGAATAAAGAAGTGATTATAGTATTTTTATTTCAAGACTATATTGCTTGAGGACAAGCAACGCTCAAGTGTGGGAATATTTGATAATGCTAAAAATGAATATATATTTCATAGCATTATCCCTCAAGAAAGACAAGCTTTTAGTTGCAATTGTTCTATTTACAAGTGTTATTCGTTTAAATAATAAAAGGTGAAGACAAAAGACAGATTCGATGAATTGAAGACGCAAATGACCAAAAAGCTCAAAAGTACAAAGTACAATCAAAGTGGTTCCAATTGTTGATGAGAAACGTCTCAAAATTACAAGAGTACAAGACGCAAAATGCAAAATACAAGATATTAAATTGTACGCAAGGACGTTCGAAAATCCGGAACCAGGACCAGAGTCAACTCTCAACGCTCGATGCAACGGACTAAAAATTACAAGTCAACTATGCACATGAATATAATATAATATATAATTAATTCTTAAAATTATATATATATTATATTATATATTAAAACCGTCGGCAAACTAGTGTACAAATGAGTGTGAGCTGGAACAGCCCTCCATGCGATCGCATGGGAATCAGGCATCAAAGCCATGCGATCGCATGGCCCTGAAATGCTGGCCACATCTATAAAAGGCAACGAGTTTCAGCGAACAAAAACACATCTTTTTCTCTTCTCACTCTCACGTATTATATATATATATATATATATATATATATATATATATATATATATATATATATATATATATATATATATATATATATATATATATATATATATATATATATATATATATATTATAATTTTAATTTTAATTTTAATTTAATTTAATAATAAAAAGGGTATGTTAGCGAATGTTGTAAGGGTGTAAGTCGAAATTCTGTCAGTGTAACGCTACGCTATTATTAATCATTGTAAGTTATGTTCAACTTTTTAAATTAATGTCTCATAGCTAAGTTATTATTTTTGTTTATTTAAGCCGAAGTAATCGTGATGTTGGGCTAATTATTAAAATTGGGTAATTGGGCTTTGTACCATAATTGGGGTTTGGACAAAAGAACGACACTTGTGGAAATTAGACTATGGGATATTAATGGGCTTTATATTTGTTTAATTAAATGATAGTTTGTTAATTTAATATAAATATTTACAATTATACGTACCTATAAATAACCATATACACTCGATCGGACACGATGGGCGGGATATTTATAAGTACTAATAATCGTTCATTTAACCGGACACGAAAATGAATTAATATTCAATGGACTTATTAAAACAGGGGTGAATTATATACAAGGAAAATTGGTATAATTATAGTTTAAGTCCCCAATTAGTTGGAATATTTGACTTCGGATATAAGAATAATTTGACGAGGACACTCGCACTTTATATTTATGACTGATGGACTGTTATGGACAAAAACCAGATGGACATATTGAATAATCCAGGACAAAGGACAATTAACCCATGGTAATAAACTAAAATTAACACGTCAAACATCATGATTACGGAAGTTTAAATAAGCATAATTCCTTTATTTCATATTTAATTGCACTTTTAATTATCGCACTTTAATTTATTGTCATTTTAATTATTGCACTTTTTAATTAACGCAATTTTATTTATTGTCATTTTATTTGTCTCACTTTTATTTATCGCAATTTCATTATCGTTATTTACTTTACGCTTAAAATTAAGTTATATTTATTTTTAATATTTTACATTAGGTTTTAACTGCGACTTAAGCTTTAAAATCGACAAACCGGTCATTAAACGGTAAAAACCCCCTTTTATAATAATAATACTACTTATATATATATATTTATATTTATACTAATATAGTTTTTAAAAATATAGCGTTAAACTTGGCTAGCTCCCTGTGGAACGAACCGAACTTACTAAAAACTACACTACTGTACGATTAGGTACACTGCCTATAAGTGTTGTAGCAAGGTTTAGGTATATCCACTCTATAAATAAATAAATAACTTGTGTAAAATAGTATCGTATTTAATAGTATTTCGTAGTAAAAATATAACTATTTCGTATACACCTCTACGCACATCAGTCCCACATGACTATGAAAATTTAGATCCTTTAAGAAAATTGGATCTTTATGAAAACATTTGATCTTTTGAAAATTCAAGATAGATTTTACCCTAGACAAGTTTTCCGGAATAACCCTTAACCGGTGTTTGCAAAATTATTTTTGTGGGTTTTGTGGGTTTCATATTTTAAAATTTTAGCTCAAAACTTGTGGTTTTGTGTCACCCACTTGCTAACCTTGTATTAGGAAAGCAACACATCCAGTATACTTGCTCCGTATATTACCATTCGGTAAACTACCGTCCGGTTGTAAAGGAAAGCGTTGAACAAGCAACTGTTAAGGCAATGTCTAATGACATGCAGATGTTCATGGTCCACAACGTGTTGGATGCAATTACTATCCTTTGTAGGAGAAATAGTAAAGATTACTCTATAATTTTTTGGTCTGGCACAAGGTCCTGTCTTTGACCATGCTATGCAACCACCGTTCTTACGGTTGACACCCGATTTGGTTCAGGTGACCTAAAGAATTCTGATGAATTCTCAGGATTTTATGTTTAATGGTAATGATCGTATTGAAAATAGGTTTTCAGAAAACAAATCGGTTTTAATTTTGATCAAAATATTTTCTCGTTCAAGCTCGAGTTTAGATATCATCGAATTCCATGAGTTTGTAATTCTCAATCTTTAAGGTCAATCTCAAGGATTGAGTAATATCAGTCTTAAAAGCTGATTTTTAATCTTTTAGGAGATTATCCTTTCTGGGGGTCTGATTCATTAGTCTTATCAAGCTAATTTGCACGGTGCCCTCCCTATTTTACGAAACAGATCCTCTCACGGTTAGGATAAGTCTGACCACTTGGCGACCCTGTTTGATGCTGAGGTCCGTGGATTTTCAGCTGATTTTCGAGAAAACTATTCAAGGTTTTTTGTAGACTCTACAACTGGTATGGACGACAACTTCTTGACCTAAATTAAGAAGCGCGTGTCTTTTTCGGAAGACTTTACTTCCTTTTAATGATGGAATTGATTCATCGTGTAGATCCATCTTTCTTTCATCTTTATTACAATAAACCGGGTAAAATAGTTAACTTAGTCCAAAACAAAAGCACCTGCAATAACTTTACAGAAACATGTGATAGATAGTTTTTAATTGAATAATTTGGTACATTCTCCCCACACTTGGCTTTTTTCATGTGTCTTTTTATTTTTAATAAATAAATTCAAGCATTTTAGTTGTTCTCAATTTATGTCCTCTTTTTAGGGTAACAATAATTTCGGCATTAACACCTAGCTTTATCGTTCATAAATATGTATAAACATGATTTTGAATTCATTTAGTTGAAATTTTTTCAAATTTTCATAAAATTTAGAAAATAAGCCAAGTATAAATCCGAGAGAATTTATAACCCTTCCCTACACTTGAGATCATGCAATGCCCTCATTTGCATGAAATCAGACTATAATTATAAATTCATGAGGGTGATTAGTGTAGAAAAGTGAATAAAAATACCCAGTTTAGAATTGCAAAGCTCGTCGAATGATAGATGGTGCACCTCATCGTCTATTCCTTTTGTTGTTTTATCATACATGTTTTTCTTCAAAAATGTTTGCTTTTCTGAACTATTTGCTAATCTTTGAAAATGCGTATTTTACCCTAATTTATCATGCATGTTCATTAATGAGTTATGCACTAACCCGAACCCCGAATTTAATGTTAAGTGGGGTTAGACTTCCCCACACTTAGTTGACGACATGTGAAGTCGGTAGAATAAGTTCCACGAATTAAAATAGTGAGCCAGTTATTTATATCTAGGGTGGTGTATAATATATCAATGGGTTTAAAGTTTAGACCCACCCGATCGTCACTACTTAATTCTTTTTTAAGTGTAGCTTTCAGTAAATGGATGCGTCTCTTTTCTGGTTCTTGGTCAAATGGATCGTTATACACCGACGTACATATTTCTTTAGGGTGGACAATTCCTAACATTTCCTTCCGTTTATTCTCGGGATCAAAGTTTTCACCTCTATTACCCAATTGGGTGAAATTCGAGGTGTCAATATCTATTACAGCTCGTAGTTCATCTTCGGTAGATGAATTGTCTATTGAGAATATTGGGTTGGAAGGTTGTGGAATGGTGAATTTCGGGATCGAAGCAAATTCTTCTTCATTAACGGTCCTTATCGGTCCCACCACTTTGGTCTCGGGGGTAAAATTTTCAACGTTATCGTTTTCCCAAGAGTACCAATTTGTCACCCTTACTTCTTCTTCATCCATTGATGGATCGATGATTTCGTCAGTAGAGGCTAATGTGTCGATATGTTGTGAAATTGGTAAAACTGAATAAAAAGTATCATCGGGATAATTGGTGATTTAGGAGCTCTCGAATTCATCAAAATTCGATGATATGAGATTTTCTTGCACACGACTCCTCAGATCAACATGTGTGTAGTCTGATAGAGTTTCAACTTGCCAATTTGCAAACTCTCTTATATGTTCATTTTGTGCGTCAAATTCTTCGAGTTTGATTTTCATATAATCTAAAAAATTTTCAGACACATAATTTTCCTCGTCCTCTGGTTGTTGAGTATGGATATATTTTTGAGAATAATCCCAATTTGAATTGTATTCTTCATAATCATTCCATTCAGGTTTCATGGGTGCATAATTTTCCATAAGAACATAATAATAACATTCCCATGTTGAATGATAATCTCTACAGATTTTACAACCAGTTATTGTTTCGTCATTCATGATCCAAGATTGACCGAACGAATTGTCATCAATACCCGTTTGAGAATATTGATTTAATTGATTTTGAATTTTCAAAAGAGTTTTCAAGGTCTTGTCTTCAAAATTTTCCATTATATTGTTATGGTCAAAATTTAGCTACAATCTTAAAGTCTAAAATATTTTTGTATTTTTAAGATTTTAAGTTTTAAAAACTAAACTAAATACTAATTAATAATACTAATATAATAAATAAATCTCAAATGAATGATGCACGTTCAAAATTCAAAGTTTCTTGCACTAAACTTTCATTCAGAGCCATCCATGATTACAACAAACTTTTCACCTCAATAGTAATTAACTATTTACTACTCCGTATTAAAAGCCATATGCGTTTAACAAACTTTCCACAACAAACTTATTAATTGATTATTATTTATTTATTTATTAAAATTGAAGTGTTTATTTTCTCGAGAAAATGCGTTTAACAAACTTTCCACATCAACTTTATGTGGTTGTTTACCAATTAAAGTTGACCATATAATTTTAACTAACCACATTTTTACAAGAAAAATCTATTTATATTACTCCGTATTTTACAAAAACTAAAATTCATAAAAAATAAAGTTAAAATTCCCAACTAGAAAATTAAAATAACGCGCTCTCCCCGGCAGCGGCGCCAAAAACTTGATGTGTTCGTAGTGGTATATATTTTTAACCTACAAGTTTTATATTTTTTATTTACGGAATAAACCTAATTTTTACTACAACACTATAGGCAAGTGTACCTAATCGTATGGTAATATAGTTAGGGTAAATCCGATGTTCATTCCACGGGAAAGCTTATGTATTTCTATTTTCTATTTAGGGATTTTAGTTTTACTTTTATAGCTAATGGTAATTTTTAGGGGTTTTTACCATTTATCGATCGGTTGTCTTTTTATGTTTCTACTTATTAACTTAACAAATAAGGCAATCTTAAACTAGAAAACAATAAAAAGGTAAATTAAAATTACAATGGTAAAAATAAATAAAGATTAATTAAACAAGATAAATATATATTAAAAGAGTATCATGTTTATTTAACTTCCATAATTACGATGTTTGACTTTTTTTACTTTTTACTTTTTACCCAGGGTTAATTTCCTTTATACCCGTAGAATATTTAATATGTCTACCTGGAGTTATCCAGAATAGTCCTATAATTACAAGTATCAAATGCGAGTGTCCTCGTCATTCTATCTTGTATTTACAGTTAAATATTCTAACTAATTGATATTTAAATGGTATGACGCGGTTGTCACGTATGTCAATAGTTATACCAGTTGTCACTGAATACAACCCACCTTAATTTTAACTAGCCTTTTAATTATTAATCCATTCACGTGTCCGTTTCAATGAAAAATTCTCTATATATATAAATAATCCGTCTTCCGTGTCCGGTCAACGTATACGATTATTTACATATATATCAAATTATAAGTAATGGTAGTTTTTAACAAGTTGTCACTTAATTAATTATTTACCATACCCATTAATAGTTAAAATCCCAATTTCCCTTAAGGTCGTTCTTTATTTAAATATTAACCATTGTACAAATTTCGATTAACCCGTTTCCTATTTTTAGTCAAACATCATTTTTACTTGGGTTAAATAAACATAACAATTAATTAGCTACAAAACATAGTAAAAGATGAAAAGATAAAACTTACAAAGTAATTCCTCATTTCATTAGCTTCATGCGGTAGAGAACTTGAATTACACACCCATACAATACCAAATATTACAACACCAAATATTATCACACTTTTTACTATGGAGTAAATATTATTAGTACTAAATATTACTACTACAACTACGGAGTATTATTAATCTACATTTTGTGAACTTGGTGTGTGTTCTTCTCTTTTCGTTCACATGCTGAAAGTGTGAATATATACTACAAAAAGTTGATGAAATAATTGAGAAATGGAGTGAGTGGTTAAATGTCCAAGTCCACCTGACTCATTTATGAATTATTATTATATATTATATTATTATTATTATTATTATTATTATTATTATTATTATTATTATTATTAAATTATAAAGTTGAAAGGATATGTGTTTGTCAACATAATGTGTGTATATATATATATATATATATATATATATATATATATATATATATGTATATATATATATTATATTTTTGTGCATAGTTGACTTGTAAATTTAGCTCCGTTGTCTTGTACGTTGATACTCGGTTTATGTCTCGGTTCCGGTTTCTCGAACGTCTTTTCGTATGATTTAATATCTTGTACTTTGCGTTTCGCGGCTTGTACTCATGTCAATCTTTAGACGTTATTCATCAATAAATAGCATCATTTGGAGTGTAACTTTTACGTTTGAGCGTTTTGGACATTTTCGTCTTCAAATCCTCATTTTCATCTTTAGGCTTCGCACTTATTTATTTAAACGATTACAAGTTAAAAATAGAACAACTATAATTAAAAACTTTACATATTGGAAGGATATTGCGACTAAATATATGATCATTTGGAGCACTATCAAACCTCCCGAGTTAGAATTGAAGCCACTTCCAAATCATTTGAAATACGCTTATTTGTAGGAGGAATCTAAGCTCCCGATAATTATCTCTTCTTCTCTTACTACAGGTCAGAAAACTGAGCTTGTAACCATGCTGCATGCCCATAAACCGGCCATTGCATAGAAAATTCACGACATTAAGGGTATTAGTCCCTCCTATTGCACCCACAAAATCCTAATGGAGGATAACTCCAAGCCTGTGGTGTAATGACAAAGGAGGTTGAACCCGCACATGCAAGATGTCGTGAAGAAAGAGATCATTAAGCTCCTTGATGCAGGTCTGATTTACCTGATTTCTGACAGTCCATGGATTAGCCCGGTACACTGTGTACCTAAGAAAGGTGGTATGACTGTTACCACCAATGATAAAAACCAGTTAATTTCCAGTAGGACTGTCACGGGGTGGCGTGTTTGTATTGACTATCGGAAGTTGAACGATGCCACACGCAAAGACCACTTCCCATTACCTTTCATGGATCAAATGCTAGAGAGGTTAGCGGGAAACAGATTTTATTGTTTTCTTGATGATTTTTCGGGCTATTTCCAAATTCCTATCTCGCCCAAGGACAGGAAAAAACTACTTTCACGTGCTTGTATGGCACATTCTCATACCGATGCATGCCCTTTGGCCTTTGTAATGCTCTGGCCACTTTTCAAAGGTGCATGATGGCCATATTCCATGATATGATAGAAGATTGCATGGAGGTGTTCATGGATGACTTTTCGATCGTCGGTGACACTTTCGATTCAAGCCTTCTTAATTTAGAGCGAATGTTGGAAAGGTGTGAGAAGGCTAATCTTGTGCTCAATTGGGACAAGTGCCATTTCATGGTTCAAGGGGGCATAGTTCTCGGGCACAAGATTTCTAAGGACGGTATTGAGGTGGATCCCGTGAAGGTAAAGCTATTAAGAACCTTCCACCTCCCACCGATGTTAAGGGTGTTCGGAGTTTTCTCGGGCACGCTGGTTTTTACCGGCGGTTCATTAAGGATTTTTCTAAAATTTCTAACCCGATGAACAAACTCCTCGAAAAGGACACACCGTGGAATTTCTCCGAAGAGTGCCATAAGGTATTCAATCTTCTTAAGGAGAAACTGATCAATGCACCCATCATAATTGCTCCGAATTGGTCCCTTCCATTCGAGCTTATGTGTGATGCTTCTGATTTTGCTGTTGGCTCTGTTCTGGGTCAAAGGGTCGAGAAACATTTTCGACCCATTTATTATGCAAGCAAGACCTTGCAAGGAGCACAATTGAATTATACTACCATTGAAAAGGAGCTCCTTGTGGTGGTCTTTTCGTTTGATAAGTTCCGGTCCTACTTAGTCTTGTCTAAGACTATTGTTTTTACGGACCATTCTGCTCTTAAGTACCTATTTTCGAAACCGGATGCAAAACCTCGACTGCTTAGATGGATCTTGCTTTTGCAAGAATTCGATATCGAGATCCGGGATAAGAAGGGTGCTAAAAATCTAGCGGCTGACCACTTGTCTAGACTCGAGAATCCAAATCTCGAAGTCCTTCATGAGTCGAGTATCCATGATGATTTTCCCGATGAATATCTCATGGCGATGGACAAGGTGGACGAGCCATGGTACGTGGACATTGCTAATTATCTCGTTGGGGGATTCTTGGAAAAAGGGTGGTCACATCAAAAGAGGAAGAAATTCTTCAGTGACCTTAAGTAGTATTTCTGGGAGGCCCCCTATCTTTTTCGTTGTTATCCCGATGGGGTTATCCGCCGGTGTGTTTCCGGTGAAGAGTGTATGCGTATTTTGAACGAGTGCCATAGTGGGCCTACCGGTGGGCATTTTGGACCCCAAATCACGGGGCGTAAAGTCTATGATGACGGCTTCTTTTGGCCGACAATTTTCAAAGATGCCCACCGGATTTGAAAATCTTGCGATTCTTGTCAAAGGGCCGGTAAAGTCACCTAACAGGACGAGATGCCTCAACAAAGCATCCAAGTTTGCGAAGTATTTGACGTTTGGGGGATTGACTTTATGGGGCCATTTCCGAAATCTCAGAATTATAGTTACATACTCGTTGCTATTGACTACGTGTCTAAATGGGCCGAAGTGCAAGCTTTAGCTACAAATGATGCACGAGTTGTGATTTCTTTCCTTCAGCGTTTATTCTCTCGATTTGGAACTCCTAAAGCTTTGATTAGCGATAGGGGTACTCATTTTTGTAACGCCCAAATGGAGAAGGTGTTGAAGCGATATGGAGTTCTCCATAAAGTTTTTACTTCGTACCATCCCCAAACGAGTGGACAAGTTGAGAATACCAATCGAGCTCTTAAAGGAATTCTTGAGAAAACTGTGGGGTCGAATCCGAAGGAGTGGGCGAATAAGCTCGATGAAGCTTTGTGGGCTTTTCGAACCGCCTACAAAACACCGATTGGTACCACTCCTTATCGGTTGGTTTATGGAAAAGCGTGCCATCTCCCATTGGAGATTGAGCATAAGGCGATGTGGGCACTTAAAAAGTGCAATTTGGATTTGAAGGAAGCCAGACGCCTAAGGGCGGGGCAATTGAATGAGCTTGGTAAATTACGCCTTGATGCGCATGAGAATTCGTTGATTTATAAAGAGAAAACCAAGCAATGGCATGATAGAAGGTTAAAGGGTCTGAAAGAGTTTAATGAGGGCAATCGAGTGCTCTTGTTTAACTCTAGATTGAAGCTTTTACCGGGAAAACTTAAGTCCCGGTGGACGGGACCATTTGATGTTGTTAAGGTGTACCCATACGGTGCGATTGAGTTGAAAAATGCGAGTGGTACTACCTTTAAGGTTAACGGACATCGAGTGAAGAAATATTTCGATGGTCCATTGGAGATTGATGACGGGGTTCACGTTGAACCCGATCCTAACGTCACTTGAAGTTGGTAACTAGTCTTGTGAATGACTCGGTAATAAACTTCACTTTGTTGTAGAGTTTGTATGTTTTTGTGTTTGTTTGATGATATGTGCAACGTGATCGTGCTCGGCTTTTTGTTTGGGGTTATTGTTGGTCTTTAGGTTGAGAAATTGGGTTAAAATGGCTTAAAATTGTGAAATACTGGGTTTTCAGCATTTGGAGCGCCGCTCCAAAACCTTGAGCGCCGCTCAGATGGTACGTACCTGATGTGCCAGATGTTTGAAACTCCTCGACATGATTTTTATGACCATTGGAGCGCCGCGCGACAATTTGGCGCGCCGCGCCACATCTGGAGCGCCGCTCCATTTGTCTGACGGGCAGGCTGTTTTGATTTTAAATTAAAAAAAACGAATTTTTCAACCACACAAAAATAGGAGGTGGGTTCCAGCTTATTTTACACTCAACCTCTTTCACTCTTTTCATTCTATCTAATTTTCTACACCTACAAACACCTAGATCTAAAAACCCTAATTTTCTAAACTTCAATTTCTCGACTAATTACTTCTCATCTTGCAAGAATGGCTCCCCCTAAGGTCCGAATTTGTTTTCTATCTTACTAATTTCATCTAATTGTGTGTATCTACTTGCTTAATCTTTGATTTACATGATGAATTAGTGTGGAGTTTGTTTAATTGGGGTTTTGTGTTCTAATTAGTAATGAGTTTTGTTAGATTATCATTGTATGCTTTGAATTCATGATTAATCTTGTGTTTTTAGAAGTTATACTTGAACCTAGGGTTTGTGTGTTTGAGAATCCGAATTTGTATCCGATAAAGGAGTTACTTGCTTGAAATTGTTCCTGTTCTTGAGTTGATGTTATGTTTTTGCACTAGTGTGGGGTTGTGTTCATATGGGCGGGGCATGTTGGTATGATTGACTTGTGCTATATTGGGTTTAATTATTTATGATGCCATTCTAGAAGAGTCATAACTTATGTTTTGTGATGAGATGAGTAGTTTGATAGTAGTTGTTTGAATTGGTGTAAGTTTGCAAACACGATGAACTTTATTGGATTTGAGAAAGTTACAAGTGTTATGAGTAGTCATGTTTGATATGTTTTGGTGTGGTTGTTGTGTTGCTATGTTTTAAGAGATACTTTGATATGTTTAGATTTGAGTTCTTGGCATGTTTACATGTGTTACTCGGATTACTTGGTGATTGTCTTTAGAGTGACTTAGCATGTAACATGTTTTGGTTGTGTTGGGACTTTGGTGCTTATTATTTTGACTAACACTAACTTTTGAGTTTGGTGTTTTGGTTTCTTTATTTGTTTCATGTGTGTAGAGATCGCGAGGCAACACCGAACAACCAAAACAACCACCAAATAACCCAGAACTCTGGTTGTCCCAAATTGCGAATGATGAGGAATTAGAAGAACGTTTTACACTAGTTAGTGCCCGTCCGTCCGATCGAACGAACTTTTTATTTGGATTGGACGCAACTTACTGCATTGGGTAATAATATTGTTAGAAGGTTGCGTCAATATTTGTGGGTAACATACGCGGGTCAAGAATTGAGGCCATATGAAAGATTATTTGAAATTCGTGAAGATGTTTTTGAACAGTTGACTATCGAGTTCTTTTCAACAGTGAGTTGTCGACCGCGAGCCTCTCCGACCGAGGCAGATTTCTTGACATTCAGGTTAGGCGGGTTAGAGCGGAACATGAGTAAGATTGGGTTAGCTAGGGCGTTAGATTTATATCCCGAGTTGAACGATAATGATTTAAAGTGGTTTTTGATTCAGTGCAAAGTGTTTGGGCAGGAGGCGTTTAGTGAAAGTGATTATTGGCCAACAGTGGCGAAAGATACTGCGGGTCCGTTTAGTTTAAATCGAAGTGTTCAGTCAATGCTTCGACTTCCGGAGGACCGAATTATTTTCAAGATGATTGCTACTATGTTCATGGCTAGAGGTAATGCGAATAAGATTCAGCGAAGGGATCTTTGGATTCTTCAGCAGATTAAGTTGAGAGAAAGAATTGATGTTCCTTGTATGTTAGGAGTGTGGTTGCAAGAGATTGGAACGGACAAACGTACGGAACACCCGTTGTTAGGTGGGCATTTGGTTACTAGGTTTGCTCGGGCGTTTTTGGTCCCGACTAGTAGGTGTGATATGTTGGGGGTTGAGGCGATGCCCACTAATATTTTGTTTTTCTCGAAAGCTGAGTTTATTCGAAGAGGTCCACAAGGTTGGGTTTTGGTGGATGATGAGCAACAACAACAACAACCAGGAGATGGGGCTGGACGTGGTTGTGGATGTGGTGTTAGTCGATCCACGTATGAGGCAGGTAGCTCGAGTGCTGCGAACGTACAGGGTACGTGGACACTTGGTGAAGAGAGTTGGAATTCATTGGTTAACAGTGTAGACGGTATTCATCTGGAGTTTCGGGACAGCCGGTCAGCATATGATGCTCAGGTTGAGCATAATCAGAGGATGCTAGAGGAGCAACGCATGCATAACGAGGATATGCGGGTTTGGCACCAGAATAGTTATGGTGCGATTAACACAGCGCTGGGACAGTTCAGAACTGAGATGGGTCGTTTGGGTGAGCGTGTTGACAGGGTAGAGTATGATGTGAGAGGGATTCGGGCCTACAATCAGTGGGAGGTTCATCAGAGACAAATTCAGCGACAGATGCGTCAGAACCCGGAGGCGTATATTCCGACGCGAACTACCATTCCTGATTATACATCAGTTACTCCCCCGAGGCCGGATCCTTCATATGACCCGTACCGAGCTTGTCAAGATACTTATGGTGTGGATTGGGACCCGTTCAGAGACTTTTGGCCGAGGAATGATTAATTGTTAAGCATGTCATGTTGTATTTGTTTGAAACTATTTCTTTTTCATTTGGTCTGTACTTGAATAATTTTATTTTCTGTTTATGTACTTTGAAACTTATTTGAGGGACAAGGCATTTCGGCATCGGGTGGTGCCACCTTGTCCTGTTATGTAGTTCGTTTGTTTTTCTTTTCTTAGGTTTGTTAGTGAAATGATTTTTCAAGTCTGGCATTAAGTTCAGCAAAACTGCATGATTGATGATATTGATGTGATGATTAGGAATGGACGATGTTCTTATGCTGGCAGTCAGTTCAGCGCCATCTGTCACTGGCATTCCGCGATCAGTGGTTAAGCTCGATAAGTTTTTTTTATATTTTCTTTCTCACATAACCCTTTCGATTTTTATCTAATTTTTGATCTCAAGTGATGGGTGTAGTGACCCGAACTTTTCCATGTTTATATATATTAATTGAGATTGATATTTACATGATTAAATGTTTCCAACATGTTAAGCAATCAAACTTGTTAAGACTTGATTAATTGAAATATGTTTCATATAGACAATTGACCACCCAAGTTGACCGGTGATTCACGAACGTTAAAACTTGTAAAAACTATACGATGACATATATATGGTTATATATATAGTTAACATGTTTTTATTATAAGTATGTATCTCATTAAGTATTTTAACAATGAGTTATATACATAAAAATGAGACTATTAATTTAAGAAACTCGAAAACGATATATATAACGATTATCGTTATAACAACGTCTTACTAGGTACATATGAATCATATTAAGATATTGATACACTTGGTTAATTATGTTAAATGATAAGTAAATATATTATTAAGTGTATTAACAATGAAATACATATGTAAAAATAAGACTACTAACTTAATGATTTCAAAACGAGACATATATGTAACGATTATCGTTGTAACGACATTTAACTGTATATACATCATACTGAGATATATTATATATCATAATATCATGATAATATAACAATTTAACATCTCATTTGTTATAATAAACAATGGGTTAACAACATTCAACAAGATCGTTAACCTAAAGGTTTCAAAACAACATTTACATGTAACGACTAACGATGACTTAACGACTCAGTTAAAATGTATATACATGTAGTGTTTTAATATGTATTCATACACTTTTTAAAGACTTCAAGACACTTATCAAAATACTTCTACTTAACAAAAATGCTTACAATTACATCCTCGTTCAGTTTCATCAACAATTCTACTCGTATGCACCCGTATTCGTACTCGTACAATACACAGCTTTTAGATGTATGTACTATTGGTATATACACTCCAATGATCAGCTCTTAGCAGCCCATGTGAGTCACCCAACACATGTGGGAACCATCATTTGGCAACTAGCATGAAATATCTCATAAAATTACAAAAATATGAGTAATCATTCATGACTTATTTACATGAAAACAAAATTACATATCCTTTATATCTAATCCATACACCAACGACCAAAAACACCTACAAACACTTTCATTCTTCAATTTTCTTCATCTAATTGATCTCTCTCAAGTTCTATCTTCAAGTTCTAAGTGTTCTTCATAAATTCCAAAAGTTCTAGTTTCATAAAATCAAGAATACTTTCAAGTTGCTAGCTCACTTCCAATCTTGTAAGGTGATCATCCAACCTCAAGAAATCTTTGTTTCTTACAGTAGGTTATCATTCTAATACAAGGTAATAATCATATTCAAACTTTGGTTCAATTTCTATAACTATAACAATCTTATTTCAAGTGATGATCTTACTTGAACTTGTTTTCGTGTCATGATTCTGCTTCAAGAACTTCGAGCCATCCAAGGATCCGTTGAAGCTAAATCTATTTTTCTCTTTTCCAGTAGGTTTATCCAAGGAACTTAAGGTAGTAATGATGTTCATAACATCATTCGATTCATACATATAAAGCTATCTTATTCGAAGGTTTAAACTTGTAATCACTAGAACATAGTTTAGTTAATTCTAAACTTGTTCGCAAAAAAAAGTTAATCCTTCTAACTTGACTTTTAAAATCAACTAAACACATGTTCTATATCTATATGATATGCTAACTTAATGATTTAAAACCTGGAAACACGAAAAACACCGTAAAACCGGATTTACGCCGTCGTAGTAACACCGCGGGCTGTTTTGGGTTAGTTAATTAAAAACTATGATAAACTTTGATTTAAAATTTGTTATTCTGAGAAAATGATTTTTATTATGAACATGAAACTATATCCAAAAATTATGGTTAAACTCAAAGTGGAAGTATGTTTTCTAAAATGGTCATCTAGACGTCGTTCTTTCGACTGAAATGACTACCTTTACAAAAACGACTTGTAACTTATTTTTCCGACTATAAACCTATACATTTTCTGTTTAGATTCATAAAATAGAGTTCAATATGAAACCATAGCAATTTGATTCACTCAAAACGGATTTAAAATGAAGAAGTTATGGGTAAAACAAGATTGGATAATTTTTCTCATTTTAGCTACGTGAAAATTGGTAACAAATCTATTCCAACCATAACTTAATCAACTTGTATTGTATATTATGTAATCTTGAGATACCATAGACACGTATACAATGTTTCGACCTATCATATCGACACATCTATATATATTTCGGAACAACCATAGACACTTTATATGTGAATGTTGGAGTTAGCTATACAGGGTTGAGGTTGATTCCAAAATATATATAGTTTGAGTTGTGATCAATACTGAGATACGTATACACTGGGTCGTGGATTGATTCAAGATAATATTTATCGATTTATTTCTGTACATCTAACTGTGGACAACTAGTTGTAGGTTACTAACGAGGACAGCTGACTTAATAAACTTAAAACATCAAAATATATTAAAAGTGTTGTAAATATATTTTGAACATACTTTGATATATATGTATATATTGTTATAGGTTCGTGAATCAACCAGTGGCCAAGTCTTACTTCCCGACGAAGTAAAAATCTGTGAAAGTGAGTTATAGTCCCACTTTTAAAATCTAATATTTTTGGGATGAGAATACATGCAGGTTTTATAAATGATTTACAAAATAGACACAAGTACGTGAAACTACATTCTATGGTTGAATTATCAAAATCGAATATGCCCCTTTTTATTAAGTCTGGTAATCTAAGAATTAGGGAACAGACACCCTAATTGACGCGAATCCTAAAGATAGATCTATTGGGCTTAACAAACCCCATCCAAAGTACCGGATGCTTTAGTACTTCGAAATTTATATCATATCCGAAGGGTGTCCCGGAATGATGGGGATATTCTTATATATGCATCTTGTTAATGTCGGTTACCAGGTGTTCACCATATGAATGATTTTTATCTCTATGTATGGGATGTGTATTGAAATATGAAATCTTGTGGTCTATTATTATGATTTGATATATATAGATTAAACCTATAACTCACCAACATTTTTGTTGACGTTTTAAGCATGTTTATTCTCAGGTGATTATTAAGAGCTTCCGCTGTCGCATACTTAAATAAGGACGAGATTTGGAGTCCATGCTTGTATGATATTGTGTAAAAACTGCATTCAAGAAACTTATTTTGTTGTAACATATTTGTATTGTAAACCATTATGTAATGGTCGTGTGTAAACAAGATATTTTAGATTATCATTATTTGATAATCTACGTAAAGCTTTTTAAACCTTTATTGATGAAATAAAGGTTATGGTTTGTTTTAAAAATGAATGCAGTCTTTGAAAAACGTCTCATATAGAGGTCAAAACCTCGCAACGAAATCAATTAATATGGAACGTTTTTAATCAATAAGAACGGGACATTTCAGTTGGTATCCGAGCGTTGGTCTTAGAGAACCAGAATTTTGCATTAGTGTGTCTTATCGAGTTTGTTAGGATGCATTAGTGAGTCTGGACTTCGACCGTGTTTACTTGAAAAATGATTGCTTAACAAATTTTGTTGCAAACTATATATTTTTAACATGTGAATATTATGTGATATATTAATCTCTTAACGCGTTTGATATTATGTGATAGATGTCTACCTCTAGAACAAGTCCCATTGACTCACCTAATAATAATGAAGAGTCAAATGTAAATTGGAATGATTCGTGGACTGATTCACAAGTTCCCGAAGAGGAACCGGAAGAAGAGTCGGAACCGGAAGAAGAATCAGAACCGGAAGAGGAGGAACCGGAGGAGAAAATAGAACCGGTGGGGGAAATAATAAAACGGTTAAGTAAAAGAAAATCCTCAACCAACCGACCAAGGTTAATTATGGTCAATGGTGTTTCCGCCAAGGAATCAAAATATTGAGAGGATTTCCAATTCTCCGATGAATCGAATTCCGACGAGAATTCCGATGATGTTATAGAAATTACCCCAACTGAATTTAAAAAGGCAAAAGAAAATAATAAGGGAAAGGGCATAAAAATAGAGAAATCTAATTCCAACCCCGATGAACTTTATATGTATCGTCAACCCCCGAAGCCCTTAAGTTGTAACAATGACCCGGGAACCTCTAAACCACCAGGTTTTTCTAAACCAATGTGGAAAACGACGGCTCGTATTAGGGGAACATCATATATCCCTAGAAACTTGGCAAAACGAACCAAAACCGAAGAAGAAGAAATGAGCGAGTCAGAATAAGATAGTTGTATTCGTGTGGTGTAATATATGTAATATAGTGTGTTTATGCTTTATGATATATGTAAAAATTGCTTGTATTAATAAGTATTTTTTTTTATGAATCTAACTCTTGTCTATTTTACAGTATAAAAACACAAAATGGATAGACAACCCAATATTTTAAGAGACCTACCCGGAGACATGATTGATGAAATCTTGTCTAGAGTCGGTCAGAATTCTTCGGCACAACTATTTAAGGCGAGATCAGTTTGTAAGACATTCGAAGAACGTTCCAAGAATGCCTTGGTTTATAAAAGGCTTTCTTTCGAAAGATGGGGGATATCACATTGAGAAATCCATAAGTTACGATGTGTTTACTTTGACGCATATATTGCGGGGAACCCAAATGCTATTTTACGCAATGGGTTAAGAAATTATTTTGACTCAATATATCCGAATATTGGACTTCGTGATTTAGAAAAAGCGGCTAACATGCAACATAAAGAAGCATGTTATGCTTACGGATTAGTAATGTTCGCTTCTCACCAAAGTGAGAACAAGAACATCGGGCTACAACTATTAAACAAAACGTTCCCACAAGTGACGGAGTCGGTAATTGGGGTAAGAAATGAGGTTTTTAGATTGTTACGGGACTGTTGGACATTACGTAACCCTCGTCCCTTTGACGACGTTACAACACGCTGTCTTATCAACTGCAATAATGGTTATGTTCCACAAGACCAAGGATGGGAAGTAATCCTAGTAAAACCAGAATGCATGACTTGTTTCTGGACGTATGAATTACGTGTCTTTATTGCCTTTGCTGAACGACTTGTGTACTAGCTAGAATTATGTTCACAACCATCTTGTATCAAATTTATTGTGTGCTATATTTCATGCTATATGTAAAATAAGCGGTATTGTAAGTTTGTAAAATATTGTGTAAAAGTTTGAACGCGAAATATTATTATAATCAGTTTTTCATATAGAATTGTAGTAGTTGAATTGTATATTAGCTACTAAGTATGAACTTAACGGGTAGGTACTACCCGAATTTAAACTTATAAAACGCTAATATGAAGAAAAAGCTTTTATAAATGAGTTCATATTATGCTACGAAATACTATTAACTACTCTTAATATTCTGTATGATTAACTTGTTCCATTTAACTATTTTGAAGGAAATGGCACCGACTACTCGACACACCGTGAATATGAATGAAGAGGAATTCCGTACTTTTCTAGCTTCAAACATAGCCGCAGTACAGGCTGCGCTACATACCAACAATAACCTTGGATCTAGAAGTACAGGAAATCGTGTAGGATGCACCTACAAAGAATTCACTGCCTGCAAACCTTTGGAATTTGATGGAACCGAAGGACCGATCGGATTGAAACGGTGGACCAGGAAGGTTGAATCGGTGTTTGCCATAAGTAAGTGTACTGAAGAGGACAAAGTGAAGTACGCTACGCATACCTTCACAGGTTCTGCGTTAACATGGTGGAATACCTATCTAGAGCAAGTGGGACAAGACGATGCGTACGCACTACCGTGGTCAGCATTCAAGCACTTGATGAACGAGAAGTACCGTCCCAGAACCGAGGTCAATAAGCTCAAGACAGAACTTAGAGGGTTACGAACCCAAGGATTTGATATTACCACGTACGAAAGACGATTCACAGAATTGTGCCTATTGTGTCCGGGAGCATTCGAAGATGGGGAAGAGAAGATCGACGCGTTTGTGAAAGGATTACCGGAAAGAATCCAAGAAGATATAAGTTCACACGAGCCCGCCTCCATACAACAGGCATGTAGAATGGCTCACAAACTAGTGAACCAGATTGAGGAAAGAATTAAAGAACAGACGGCTGAAGAGGCCAATGTGAAG
The DNA here is from genome assembly GCF_046630445.1 of Rutidosis leptorrhynchoides. NCBI lineage: Eukaryota > Viridiplantae > Streptophyta > Magnoliopsida > Asterales > Asteraceae > Rutidosis > Rutidosis leptorrhynchoides. Next base: position 613,654,887 of record NC_092335.1, read on the forward strand.
CAAGTCAAAAGAAAGTGGGAGGAAAACGGTGATAAGAATCACCAATACAACAACAACAGCAATTACAATAATAATCACAACAATTATCCCAACAATCGCAACATCAATCGCAACTACAACAAACGGCCCAACAACAACAACAACAACAACAACAACAACAGCAACAGCAACTACAACAATCATCCCAACAACAATAACAACCGCAACAACAACAACAATCAGAAGCAGCTATGCCAAAGGTGTGAAAAGTATCACTCGGGGTTCTGCACCAAATTTTGCAACAAGTGTAAAATAAATGGTCATAGCGCGGTGAAGTGTGAGGTCTACGGACCAGGGGTTAACAGAACGAAAGGAACAAATGGTGTCGGAACGAGTAATCGCAGAGCGAGTAGTGTCGGAGCAAGTTATGCCAATGTAGTTTGTTATAAATGTGGAAAATCGGGCCACATTATTAGAAATTGCCCGAACCAGGAGAACACGAATGGACAAGGCCGCAGAAGAGTTTTCAATATTAATGCGGCAGAGGCACAGGAAGACCCGGAGCTTGTTACGGGTACGTTTCTTATTGACAATAAATCTGCTTACGTTTTATTTGATTCGGGTGCAGATAGAAGCTATATGAGTAGAGATTTTTTGTGCTAAATTAAGTTTCCATTTACGCCGTTGGATAGTAAATTTTTACTCGAATTAGCAAACGGTAAATTAATTTCAGCAGATAATATATGCCGGAATCGAGAAATTAAACTGGGTAGCGAAATATTTAAGATTGATTTGATACCAGTAGAGTTAGGGAGTTTTGATGTAATAGTTGGCATGGACTGGCTGAAGAAGGTGAAAGCAGAGATCGTATGTTATAAAAATGCAATTCACATTGTACGAGAAGAAGGAGAACCCTTAATGGTGTACGGAGAAAAGGGCAACATGAAGCTACATCTTATTAGTAATTTGAAGGCACAAAAACTAATAAGAAAAGGTTGCTATGCTGTTCTAGCACACGTCGAGAAAGTACAAACTGAAGAAAAGAGCATCAATGATGTTCCCGTCGCAAAAGAATTTCCCCATGTATTTCCGAAAGAATTACCGGGACTACCTCCACATCGATCTATTGAATTTCAAATAGATCTTGTACCAGGAGCTGCACCAATATCTCGTGCTCCTTATAGACTCGCACCCAGCGAGATGAAAGAACTGCAAAGCCAACTGCAAGAACTATTAGAACATGGTTTCATTCGACCAAGCACATCACCATGGGGAGCTCCTGTTTTGTTTGTCAAGAAGAAGGATGGTACATTTAGGTTGTGTATTGACTACAGAGAGTTGAACAAACTTACCATCAAAAACCGTTATCCACTGCCGAGAATTGACGACTTATTTGATCAACTACAAGGCTCGTCGGTTTATTCGAAGATCGATTTACGTTCTGGATATCATCAAATGCGAGTAAAGGAGGATGATATTCCAAAAACTGCTTTTAGGACGCGTTATGGTCATTACGAGTTTATGGTTATGCCGTTTGGATTGACTAACGCACCAGCTGTGTTCATGGACCTTATGAACCGAGTGTGTGGGCCATATCTTGACAAGTTTGTCATTGTTTTCATCGATGACATACTTATTTACTCAAAGAATGATCAAGAGCACGAAGAACATTTGAGAAAAGTGCTAGAAGTATTGAGGAAAGAAAAACTGTACGCTAAGTTTTCAAAGTGTGCATTTTGGTTGGAAGAAGTTCAATTCCTCGGTCACATAGTGAACAAAGAAGGTATCCAGGTGGACCCGGCAAAGATCGAAACCGTTGAAAAGTGAGAAACCCCAAAAACTCTGAAGCATATACATCAATTTTTAGGATTTGCTGGTTACTACAGAAGATTCATCCAAGATTTCTCCAAAATAGCAAAACCCTTGACTGCATTAACGCATAAAGGGAAGAAATTTGAATGGAAGGATGAACAAGAGGAGGCATTTCAATTATTGAAGAAAAAGCTAACTACGGCACCTATATTGTCATTGCCTGAAGGGAATGATGATTTTGTGATTTATTGTGACGCATCAAAGCAAGGTCTCGGTTGTGTATTAATGCAACGAACGAAGGTGATTGCTTATGCGTCTAGACAATTGAAGATTCACGAGCAAAATTATACGACGCATGATTTGGAATTAGGCGCGGTTGTTTTTGCATTAAAGACTTGGAGGCACTACTTATATGGGGTCAAAAGTATTATATATACCGACCACAAAAGTCTTCAACACATATTTAATCAGAAACAACTGAATATGAGGCAGCGTAGGTGGATTGAATTGTTGAATGATTATGACTTTGAGATTCGTTACCACCCGGGGAAGGCAAATGTGGTAGCCGACGCCTTGAGCAGAAAGGACAGAGAACCCATTCGAGTAAAATCTATGAATATAATGATTCACACTAACCTTACTACTCAAATAAAGGAGGCACAACAAGGAGTTTTAAAAGAGGGAAATTTAAAGGATGAAATACCCAAAGGATCGGAGAAGCATCTTAATATTTGGGAAGACGGAACCCGGTATAGGGCTGAAAGGATTTGGGTACCAAAATTTAGAGATATGAGAGAAATGGTACTTAGAGAAGCTCATAAAACCAGATACTCAATACATCCTGGAACGGGGAAGATGTACAAGGATCTCAAGAAACATTTTTGGTGGCCGGGTATGAAAGCCGATGTTGCTAAATACGTAGGAGAATGTTTGACGTGTTCTAAGGTCAAAGCTGAGCATCAGAAACCATCAGGTCTACTTCAACAACCCGAAATCCCGGAATGGAAATGGGAAAACATTACCATGGATTTCATCACTAAATTTCCAAGGACTGCAAGTGGTTTTGATACTATTTGGGTAATAGTTGATCGTCTCACCAAATCAGCACATTTCCTGCCAATAAGAGAAGATGACAAGATAGAGAAGTTAGCACGACTGTATTTGAAGGAAGTCATCTCCAGACATGGAATACCAATCTCTATTATCTCTGATAGGGATGGTAGATTTATTTCAAGATTCTGGCAGACATTACAGCAAGCATTAGGAACTCGTCTAGACATGAGTACTGTCTATCATCCACAAACTGATGGGCAGAGCGAAAGGACTATACAAACGCTTGAAGACATGCTACGAGCATGTGTTATTGATTTCGGAAACAGTTGGGATCGACATCTACCGTTAGCAGAATTTTCCTACAACAACAGCTACCATTCAAGCATTGAGATGGCGCCGTTTGAAGCACTTTATGGTAGAAAGTGCAGGTCTCCGATTTGTTGGAGTGAAGTGGGGGATAGACAGATTACGGGTCCGGAGATTATACAAGAAACTACCGAGAAGATCATCCAAATTCAACAACGGTTGAAAACCGCCCAAAGTCGACAAAAGAGCTACGCTGACATTAAAAGAAAAGATATAGAATTTGAAATTGGAGAGATGGTCATGCTTAAAGTTGCACCTTGGAAAGGCGTTGTTCGATTTGGTAAACGAGGGAAATTAAATCCAAGGTATATTGGACCATTCAAGATTATTGATCGTGTCGGACCAGTAGCTTACCGACTAGAGTTACCTCAACAACTCGCGGCTGTACATAACACTTTCCACGTCTCGAATTTGAAGAAATGTTTTGCTAAAGAAGATCTCATTATTCCGTTAGATGAATCCAAATCAACGAAAAACTTCAATTCATCGAAGAACCCGTCGAAATAATGGATCGTGAGGTTAAAAGACTTAAGCAAAACAAGATACCAATTGTTAAGGTTCGATGGAATGCTCGTAGAGGACCCGAGTTCACCTGGGAGCGTGAAGATCAGATGAAGAAGAAATACCCGCATCTATTTCCAGAAGATTCGTCAACACCTTCAACAGCTTAAAATTTCGGGACGAAATTTATTTAACGGGTAGGTACTGTAGTGACCCGAACTTTTCCATGTTTATATATATTAATTGAGATTGATATTTACATGATTAAATGTTTCCAACATGTTAAGCAATCAAACTTGTTAAGACTTGATTAATTGAAATATGTTTCATATAGACAATTGACCACCCAAGTTGACCGGTGATTCACGAACGTTAAAACTTGTAAAAACTATACGATGACATATATATGGTTATATATATAGTTAACATATTTTTATTATAAGTATGTATCTCATTAGGTATTTTAACAATGAGTTATATACATAAAAATGAGACTATTAATTTAAGAAACTCGAAAACGATATATATAACGATTATCGTTATAACAACGTCTTACTAGGTACATATGAATCATATTAAGATATTGATACACTTGGTTAATTATGTTAAATGATAAGTAAATATATTATTAAGTGTATTAACAATGAAATACATATGTAAAAATAAGACTACTAACTTAATGATTTCAAAACGAGACATATATGTAACGATTATCGTTGTAACGACATTTAACTGTATATACATCATACTGAGATATATTATATATCATAATATCATGATAATATAACAATTTAACATCTCATTTGTTATAATAAACAATGGGTTAACAACATTCAACAAGATCGTTAACCTAAAGGTTTCAAAACAACATTTACATGTAACGACTAACGATGACTTAACGACTCAGTTAAAATGTATATACATGTAGTGTTTTAATATGTATTCATACACTTTTGAAAGACTTCAAGACACTTATCAAAATACTTCTACTTAACAAAAATGCTTACAATTACATCCTCGTTCAGTTTCATCAACAATTCTACTCGTATGCACCCGTATTCGTACTCGTACAATACACAGCTTTTAGATGTATGTACTATTGGTATATACACTCCAATGATCAGCTCTTAGCAGCCCATGTGAGTCACCTAAAACATGTGGGAACCATCATTTGGCAACTAGCATGAAATATCTCATAAAATTACAAAAATATGAGTAATCATTCATGACTTATTTACATGAAAACAAAATTACATATCCTTTATATCTAATCCATACACCAACGACCAAAAACACCTACAAACACTTTCATTCTTCAATTTTCTTCATCTAATTTATCTCTCTCAAGTTCTATCTTCAAGTTCTAAGTGTTCTTCATAAATTCCAAAAGTTCTAGTTTCATAAAATCAAGAATACTTTCAAGTTGCTAGCTCACTTCCAATCTTGTAAGGTGATCATCCAACCTCAAGAAATCTTTGTTTCTTATAGTAGGTTATCATTCTAATACAAGGTAATAATCATATTCAAACTTTGGTTCAATTTCTATAACTATAACAATCTTATTTCAAGTGATGATCTTACTTGAACTTGTTTTCGTGTCATGATTCTGCTTCAAGAACTTCGAGCCATCCAAGGATCCGTTGAAGCTAAATCCATTTTTCTATTTTCCAGTAGGTTTATCCAAGGAACTTAAGGTAGTAATGATGTTCATAACATCATTCGATTCATACATATAAAGCTATCTTATTCGAAGGTTTAAACTTGTAATCACTAGAACATAGTTTAGTTAATTCTAAACTTATTCGCAAACAAAAGTTAATCCTTCTAACTTGACTTTTAAAATCAACTAAACACATGTTCTATATCTATATGATATGCTAACTTAATGATTTAAAACCTGGAAACACGAAAAACACCGTAAAACCGGATTTACGCCGTCGTAGTAACACCGCGGGCTGTTTTGGGTTAGTTAATTAAAAACTATGATAAACTTTGATTTAAAAGTTGTTATTCTGAGAAAATGATTTTTATTATGAACATGAAACTATATCCAAAAATTATGGTTAAACTCAAAGTGGAAGTATGTTTTCTAAAATGGTCATCTAGACGTCGTTCTTTCGACTGAAATGACTACCTTTACAAAAACGACTTGTAACTTATTTTTCCGACTATAAACCTATACATTTTCTGTTTAGATTCATAAAATAGAGTTCAATATGAAACCATAGCAATTTGATTCACTCAAAACGGATTTAAAATGAAGAAGTTATGGGTAAAACAAGATTGGATAATTTTTCTCATTTTAGCTACGTGAAAATTGGTAACAAATCTATTCCAACCATAACTTAATCAACTTGTATTGTATATTATGTAATCTTGAGATACCATAGACACGTATACAATGTTTCGACCTATCATATCGACACATCTATATATATTTCGGAACAACAATAGACACTCTATATGTGAATGTTGGAGTTAGCTATACAGGGTTGCGGTTGATTCCAAAATATATATAGTTTGAGTTGTGATCAATACTGAGATACGTATACACTGGGTCGTGGATTGATTCAAGATAATATTTATCGATTTATTTCTGTACATCTAACTGTGGACAACTAGTTGTAGGTTACTAACGAGGACAGCTGACTTAATAAACTTAAAACATCAAAATATATTAAAAGTGTTGTAAATATATTTTGAACATACTTTGATATATATGTATATATTGTTATAGGTTCGTGAATAAACCAGTGGCCAAGTCTTACTTCCCGACGAAGTAAAAATCTGTGAAAGTGAGTTATAGTCCCACTTTTAAAATCTAATATTTTTGGGATGAGAATACATGCAGGTTTTATAAATGATTTACAAAATAGACACAAGTACGTGAAACTACATTCTATGGTTGAATTATCGAAATCGAATATGCCCCTTTTTATTAAGTCTGGTAATCTAAGAATTAGGGAACAGACACCCTAATTGACGCGAATCCTAAAGATAGATCTATTGGGCTTAACAAACCCCATCCAAAGTACCGGATGCTTTAGTACTTCGAAATTTATATCATATCCGAAGGGTGTCCTGGAATGATGGGGATATTCTTATATATGCATCTTGTTAATGTCGGTTACCAGGTGTTCACCATATGAATGATTTTTATCTCTATGTATGGGATGTGTATTGAAATATGAAATCTTGTGGTCTATTATTATGATTTGATATATATAGATTAAACCTATAACTCACCAACATTTTTGTTGACGTTTTAAGCATGTTTATTCTCAGGTGATTATTAAGAGCTTCCGCTGTCGCATACTTAAATAAGGACGAGATTTGGAGTCCATGCTTGTATGATATTGTGTAAAAACTGCATTCAAGAAACTTATTTTGTTGTAACATATTTGTATTGTAAACCATTATGTAATGGTCGTGTGTAAACAGGATATTTTAGATTATCATTATTTGATAATCTACGTAAAGCTTTTTAAACCTTTATTGATGAAATAAAGGTTATGGTTTGTTTTAAAAATGAATGCAGTCTTTGAAAAACGTCTCATATAGAGGTCAAAACCTCGCAACGAAATCTATTAATATGGAACGTTTTTAATCAATAAGAACGGGACATTTCAATGGGGACATTACTTGATCTCAAGTGTGGGGTGGGGGATGTAAAATCTCTCGGGTTGGTTGTTAATGGAATCATCATCATATTAGTTTTGATTTAAAAAAGACTTGACGTTTCACAGGTTTTGGTCGTAAAAAAAAATTGAAAAAATTAGGGGTAAAATAAAAAATAAAAAATAAATAGAAAAGTTAGCTTAAAAATAAAAAAAAAAGTAGAAAAACAATTGAAAATTCGGCCAAAACATTTATGATGAAAATTGGCTTGGTATTCTATGGCATATTTCGTGTTTTTAAGAAGCCAAAATTGTCCTACATGTTCATTATCTTGGACATGAAATCCTACGAGTTTGGAGAACTCAATAGTAGGTCACCTGTACCAAAACGGGTGTAAACCGTGAGAGAGCGGTGATTGCATAGCGTGATTGTGACCGAATCACGTGCGAGATCACAAACTTTTGGTTACTTGGTATAGCAGACTTCCGAAACTATATCATTTTATTATTACATCATCTAATGGTGTGATACTTTGGGAAGAGGAGCCTAGAGCTTCACCAGTGTTATCCTTTTTAGGAACAATAGCTACGTGCTTGTGTTTGCTTAGACAACACAACCCATAGCCAAAAGCTATGGCACCCAAAGGTTTTTGGGATTTAAACCGAGTGTCAATTGAAATAGATTGGCATTCCCGAGTGACTCAGATCCACTCATTAAGGAAGTAAACTCTTCCGACTGTTTCACTTGGTACGTATACCTCTTAAGCTGTACCATTTCAATACCCATCATTTCACGATGAGGTACTGTTAGAGGTGAAAGTCTTGAACTTTCAAAACATGTTCATTATTTTGAATGTGAAATCCTACATAAATATTAAAATTCATACGTAGGTCATCTACACCAAGGCAGGTGTCAACCGTATTAACTGTGATAGTAGCGTGTAGTCGAAACCGGACCATGCACTAGATCAAAAACTTTAACAGGGCGATCCTCATTGTTTCTCCTAACAAGGACAATGTTGCACCCGACCACTTTATTTAACCACACAGGATGTATCTATTCCATCCTAAAGGGAGTCAAGTCTTCCGAACGACACACTTGCTGATTTGTTTCAGAAGTTGTAGTCCAGGCCAGTTGTAGGGTGACGAAAAATCTTGAAAAGTCATTGCTAAAATCGACTGTAAATCTACGAGGCCTCAACGTCAAACTGGAAAACTGGTAGTCAAAGCTTATCTCAATGAGGGAGATTTGCTAGCCAAATGGGAAGCGCACCATGATACACAAAATGTCAGTGATTGATCAGATTCCCAGTGGATAACCTCCGGAAAGGTATGATATCAGCTTTTAAGCCTGATGAACCTCAATCTTTATGGTTGACTTAACGGATTAGATGATCACCTCATGATTATCGATGATATCTGGACGTAATGTGTACCCTCCTAAGCACATTATTTTCTTACCGACATCTCGCGATGTTAGGTAATGTGGGAGGCATTGGCTTGACCAATTGCGGGGTAGCCCGTGCGTTCTTTTTGGCACATGCGTTCGATTGTCATATCTTTGGTGTTTGGCTCCCACTTGATTCCCGGTTCCTTTGAAGACTTACATTATGGTTCGAGATTCTTTGCCTCATTTTATTTGGTACGCTATTCAAGGCTTTAATTAGCTCATTTGTTCATATTTGATTGCTTGAGGATTGGGAAGTTAATTTCGGGGGAATGCAAGTGGGAGGTATGGTTGGTATTTACTCCAAATCGTGCCCACGCTAGTTGTTGGTTTGTTGGTTTTTGGTTTGGTTCTACATACTTTTGAAGATGTTACTCTATGGTAGAAGTTTATTATCGAGTTTAATTGCTTGAAGACAAGCAAAACTCTAGTGTGGGGTTGTTTGATATCGCATATTTCATACGCGTTTTCCTTAGCGATATCGGGCACATTTTGGTCCTTTTGGATACGATTTGGTGTTATTTCGATAAGTGTTGTGAAAGTTCGAGTTCTAAGACCAAGGAGATGAATTTTGAAGTTATTTGATGGTTTTAGTAATTTTCTATGGAAACGAGTGAAAGAGATTGGTTCGATTCGAGTTTGGTTCGAAAAACGAGTGATTTTATGAGTTTTACAGTCCGGATTCAGCAAAAAGGATCTGGAACGCCGCTCCAAAACATGGATCGCCGCTCCAGTAGGCAGAATTTTCATGTCGAGGGGTTTTGGAAATCCAGGAGCCAGTTTTCAGTTATATGGAGCGCCACTCCATATGTGGAGCGCCGCTCCACCTTCAGCCGGGGTCAGATTTTTACCTATTTAAAGGCCGAATTTTTCCCCTAATAATTATTATTGCATCCAGACGAATTCCAGCAGCTTTTTGATGAAAAGGGTGATTTTTGGGGAACCCCAAGATCATTCTAACACATCAATCATTCCGGAAACGCGTCTCGATCCGTTCATCATTCAAGAACACAATTTTCATTAGGTTTAATTCTTATCATCATTATAAATACTCTTAATTGTTTATTTGTGATTTTGGTTTTAGCCATGATTGGCTAAGCACTTAAATGTTTGTCTAGATTGAATATTCGTATGTGTTTGGATGATACTTTAATGTTTGATTTGATTAATGCATGATAATTATGAGTTTTGATTAAGAACCATTCTTGTGGGTGTTGATTATTGTTACTAGGTTGATTAGTGATCTTGTTTGAACAAAGGGAACCCTATTTCAATTTATTACACTAGTTTTCAATTGATTTGTCTTAACCAATTGGGTGCTTACTGGACCAAGGGGGTAAACCGGGTAACATAGATTAAACAAAACAGGGGTGAATTGTGAGGAGCGAACGCGTAACCAATTGAATCTTAATCTTATAATTAGTTAATTACTAAGTCACAAGCAACGAGGTCTTTAGTGAGAGGGAACCCTAAGCCAATAAATCCAAGTTTGACGTGTTTGCTAAAAGAGAACTCTGGGTAAACCGACTCTGTAGTTGCATGTATTGATAAATTGAACTAGAGCTTAATAACAAATCATCCGACACTGCGAATAGGAGATCTAGGCGAACATTATTTTATCTATTGAATTCAAATATCTTTACTTTTCGTTGAGTCTGCATTTATTTCTTATAAACTTAAAAACACAAAAATATTGTCTTTTAATTTAATCTATCTTTGATTTGGCTAATAGTTAAATAACCACAAAACAAACTATCTCGTACTTTCGATTTTCATAGATTAACTTAGTTTATTTTGTTAGTTGCAATCTTAATTCTCACGTTTAAAACTGTCCTTGGAACGATTTCGGAATTACCAACTTTATACTATTGCACGATCGGGTACACTGCCCGTTAGTGTGTAGTAATCTTTAAACCGGCATTTTCCAAGATAAATTATATACTAGATTTCTCACATCAACATCCTACCGTTTTAGGCAACTTAGTGATAAAGTCTATCGTAATATTCTCCCACTTCCATTGGGGAATCTCTGGTTGTGTCAATAGTCCTGACGGCTTCTGATGCTCTGCCTTAACTTTAGCACAACTCAAGCACTTACCAACATAAGTAGCGATTTCAGCTTTCATATTAGGCCACCAATACAGTGCCTTAAGATCTTGGTACATCTTGTCTGATCCAGGATAAATAAAATACCTTATCTTATGTGCCTCTTCTAGCACTAGCTCCCTTAATCCGCCAAATTTCGGTACCCATATTCTGTCGATAAAATACCGGTTTGCATCATCTCGAGTGACAAACTTCTTATTAATTCCTCGAAGTGATTCGGTAGCAACATTCTCTTCTTTCAACGCTTCTAGCTGTACGTCACGTATCTGGGAAGTAAGGTTCCTTCGAATAGTCAAGTTCAATGCTCTAACTCGAATAGGCTTAATTCTCTCCTTCCTACTCAAAGCATCTGCCACTACATTAGCCTTACCAGGATGATAGCTAATGTCGCAGCCGTAATCATTTAACAACTCAATCCAACGTCTCTGTCTCATATTAAGCTGTTTCTGATCGAAAATATTATGCAAACTCTTGTGACCCGTGAATACAGTGAACTTCGTACAATATAAATAGTGTCTCCACATCTTCAATGCAAAAACTACAGCACCAATTTCTAGATCATGAGTCATATAATTCAATTCGTGTATCTTCAATTGTCGGGATGCATATGCAATCACTTTCGTACATTGCATTAACACACAACCATAACCTTGCCGTGAAGCATCGCAGTAAACTACTAAATCCTCTGTTCCTTCGGGTAAAGACAAAATCGGCGCAGTCGTTAACTTCTCCTTTAACAACTGAAATGCAGCTTCATGCAATTTTGTCCACTCATACTTCTTACCCTTGTGAGTCAAAGCTGTTAACGGTCGGGCAATAGTAGAAAATCCCTCAATGAATCTCCTATAGTAACCAGCAAGACCTAAAAATTGTCGTATCTGAGTTGGCGACTTAGGAGTCTCCCATTTCTTCACTGTCTCTATCTTTGCAGGATCAACTTGAATGCCATTGACACCTACAATATGACCCAAGAATTGCACTTCTCGCAACCAAAAGTCACATTTTGAAAACTTCGCGTATAACTGCTCCTTCCTGAGCATCTCTAATAACAAACGGAGATGTTGTTCATGTTCTTTCTCACTTTTAGAATATACCAATATATCATCGATAAATACTATAACAAACTTGTCTAGATATGGCTTACACACACGGTTCATGAGATCCATGAACACAGCCGGTGCGTTCGTCAATCTAAACGGCATTACTGTAAATTCATGATGACCATAGCGTGTCCTAAACGCTGTCTTTGGTATATCTGATTCCTTCACTCTCATTTGATGATAACCTGACCTTAGATCGATCTTAGAATAATATGCTGATTCTTGCAATTGATCAAACAAGTCATCAATCCTCGGCAACGAATATCTATTCTTGATAGTCAACTTATTCAACTCTCTATAATCAATACAGAGTCTCATAGATCCATCCTTCTTCTTCACAAATAGTACTGGAGCTCCCCACGGTGATGAGCTCGGTCGTATGAATCCTTTATCTAAAAGCTCTTGCAGTTGACTAGACAATTCTTGTAATTCGGGTGGTGCAAGTCTATACGGCGCACGCGCTACTGGTGCCGCTCCGGGAACTAAATCAATCTGGAACTCTACGTCTCTATGCGAAGGTAATCCGGTTAACTCATCTAGAAAAACATCAGGAAATTCTCTAACAATGGCCACATCTTCGAGTTTCTTGCCTTCAGATTCAGTTTTACTTACATGAACTAACATAGCAAGACAACCCTTCCTCATGTGTTTTTGTACCTTCAAACAATTAATAAAATGTAACGGCGTATTGCTTCGCTCTCCATACACCATTAAAGGTTCACCTTCAACAACAAGAATACGAATCGCTTTCTGATGACAGACAATGTCGGCTCTATTCTCAGCTAACCAATTCATTCCAACCACAAGGTCGAAACTTCCTAGCTTAATAGGTATCACATCTATCTTAAATGACATTCCAGCCAAAGTCAAAGTACAATCATGGTAAACCTTATCCGCACTCATTAGATTACCATTTCCTAGTTCTATAGAATATAAATTTCCTAATGACGATACAGCATTTTTAAGATTATGGCAAAAATCTCAAGACACAAAGCTTCTATCAGCTCTGGAATCGAAAAGTACATAAACATGTTGATTATCGAGAAGAAATGTACTCGTGACTAGCTTAGGATCATCACGAGCTTCACTGGAGTTAATGTTGAAAGCCCTTCCTCTTGCAGGTTCATTAGTCTTACTAGCAGTTGGGCAATCCTTTGGGAAATGACCTTCTTTTCCACACCCATAACACATATTCGTACCAGTGTTACATTCGGCAGCCAAATGTCCATTCCTCTTACACTTATCACACTTTTTCAAACAATCCCTCGGATGATGCCTATTACACTTGGCACACAATGGGAACTTTCCCTTATAACCAGAATTAGAATTTGGGATTGCAGCATTACTCTTAGCAGTATCTTGTTTCTTAAAGGGCTGCTGATTGTAATTCTTCCCTGAGTTATTGTTATTATTCCATTTCCTCTTGTTATCATGAGTTTTAGTCTCATTTGAGGCAGGATCTTTCCTCGCTGTTCGGCCTGATCGATTAACTCACTAGCCATCTCAACAGCTTCTTGTATAGTTCTCGGCTTCGAAGTAGTTACACCACTTTGAATCTTCTCGGTCAAACCGTTCGCATAAAGAGTGATCTTGCGACGTTCGGGAGTAACCATATGTGGACACATAAGGGCAAGTTCAAAGAATCTCTTATTGTAACTAGTCAAATCAGTACCCACTAGCTTCAGGTTTTAGAGTTCTCGCTCCATCTTAACAGTTTCGGCATAGGGACAATACTCTGCGATCATTCATCGTTTCAAATCCTCCCATGAGGTCTCAAATGCTTGATCCATACCTACTGAGTTTGCATAGGTATTCCACCATGTCAACGCACCATCAGATAGTTTACTAGACACAAACTTCATTTTATCCGCCTCTCTACAACCACTGATACGGAAAACTGACTCAAGCTTCTTAAACCAACGAGTCAAACCAACTGGAGCTTCGGTGCCATTAAATGAGTGTGGTTCACAACTCAAGAAAGTCTTGTACATACACCCTACTTGTCCATTGTTTTGAGTATTAGTCGTATCTTGATTTCACTGATTTGTAGCGTTCACATTGTTACTATTAGTTCCGTTTCGGAGTTCTGCCACAGCTTCGGTTATTCCTTCAGAAATCTACCGACGAACATCAGCTTGGGAAACTAGCTTGGGCGGCATTATCTTTCTGGTCAAGATAACACATTCAGTTAGTGTCAATGAAATCGATATATAAAATATACTAGCAACGGAACGATGCATAGTAACTAATATTAAATCGTAGCGATTCTAGTAGCACTAGTGATATATAATAGCGATACATAACGTTTAGTAGTAGCAGTAGTAAGAACAATGTACACTAGTAACATTATCACTAACACAAATTGCCATTAGTAAACCAACGCTTAAAGAAATAAACTTCTTGTTCCAAAATTCATGCATAACCAGTAAAAGTAACATATTCCTCATGTCATAAGCAAAACCACATAAGCAAAGCCACAACTAATAATGTATGTTTGAACATCATATAATAAACAGTAATAATCAAATAATGTTTGATTGCGTGGAACAATCTAGTTGAGCGATCTCTATTTGCGTTTCTGGAGTTCCTTCAACATGTACTCGACCATTTTCTCCAAATTTTCAACTCGCACGGTGAGATCATTTGGGTTGTTATCATTAGTAGCAGCAGTGGAGGTACTATGAAAGGATCCGAAACTAATCATCCGGACGTTGTCCATATTGATTACAAACGAATTACAATAGTTGATAACATTGCGAGGTACTTGCCCTCTATATGATACATCTTACAAACGTTGCATTTATTCTTAAAAGGCAATCTATAGTTACATCCAGAATTGACATAATCGCCTGACATTTCATAATATTCAAATGACCTAAACCGCCATTTACTTAATAATAGTCTCTATAAACTTCAATGACTCGAATGCAACGCCTTATGATATAAGTCCTTAATAGCCTCAAGTAGTATCCTTAGTACGAGCTAATGCACAGCGGAAGACTTAATTCATACCTGAGAATAACATGCTTTAAAATGTCAACATAAAGTTGGTGAGATATAGGTTTAATGCCGGCAGCGATATATATATATATATATAGACCACAAGATTTCATATATAAACATTTTCATAAAAATATTCTAAGTGGTTGAGCACTTGGTAACCATACTTAACATTCAATCACGTCGCATATTCCCTTTAATATGAAATCTTACTACACCGTACCAAGTGTAGTCACAAAACGAAGTACTGTGCAACCGTTGAATACTGGTCGTCCAGTCCGGTTGGGGTTGTCAGGCCCGATAGATCTATCAACAGGATTCGCGTTTACAATACCGCTGTAAATATTAGTTACCAAGCTACAGGGAAGTATGCCAGTGGTACAACTCAACGTAGAATATAT
Source organism: Rutidosis leptorrhynchoides (assembly GCF_046630445.1). NCBI lineage: Eukaryota > Viridiplantae > Streptophyta > Magnoliopsida > Asterales > Asteraceae > Rutidosis > Rutidosis leptorrhynchoides. The sequence goes on from NC_092335.1 coordinate 613,670,269, forward strand.
TTTTCAGTTACTTGTGTCCATAACGTAAATCATTTATAAAAACAGCGCATGTATTCTCAGCCCAAAAATATTTAGAGTTTAAAAGGGACTATATACTCACTGTTGTCTTGAAGATATAAATATTTTGACTTGGTCTTCCGGTTGATATCACGAACCTATCCATATATAATATATCAATATATTTTCATTTTTAAACAATCGTCACATATATATACTTGTTATACTTTTAATACTTTTAATAATTCCTTAGTCTGTAGTTAGCAGTCCGATGTTAGTAATTCAATTTTAATGGTTCATTTTTAGGTGTTTAATAAACCCCCAATGAAATGAATAAAACCCCCATCGTATATGTATTGGTCGAGATTAATCTTGACCCACGGTACCGGTGTTGTCAAATGACGTGTTGCGTACATAAAGTACCGGTGTTGTCAAATGACGTGTTGCGTACAATCATGGGATCTTATGATTAATCTTCTCGTATTGTTTACGGGTGATCCTGAACCATATAAAATTAAATTATGAGTACATATGTATAAAATATCATGTTACTTTAGGAAGATGTGATTTATTTAATTTTCTCCAATTATTTTCGTGGCTAAACTAGTCTTGGATATCCGATTTTGTTTTGGTCATAATTTCTTCGTTACAACTCCGTTTTTGTTGATTCAACTTTCCACTTCCTTGGATCGAGTCCCTCTTTAAGAATATGAACTGTAAATACCTTAGTTTGTATTCGAAATCATAGGTCATAGGTCAAATTTTGGTGAAACTTATGAAGTTAATCATTTTTGTTACAAAAACATCATTTAATGACCATTTTTCTAAAAATACTTATACTATGAATTAAATCATGAAATTTTTATGTGTTAACATATTCATAAGAAATATCATTTTTCCAGAATATAAACCTCCAATTCAAAGTTCAAGATGGTTTTTAATTATCCAACCCAAAACAGCCCCCGGTTGCACTCTGACGTCATAAAAACAGTTTTTTAAGGTATTCTTTGAAAAACCAAGTTATACCTTGTTAAATTAGCATATATTTAAGTTATATTACAGGTCTTGAAGTATTTTAAAAGTTAATTTAGAAGGATCTATTTAGTTTGCAAACAAGTTTGAAATCATTCAAACTATGTTTTTGTTGTTAAAATTGTATACCATACAATAAGATAGCTATATATATATATGAATCGAATAAGGTTATGAACAAAGTTACTACCTCAAGTTACTTGGACAAGATTGCTGTAAAATAGGAGTAAAAACCTAGAACCAAAAGAGTGATGAAATTGGATGAAAGATTGGAAGCAACTTAAGACATAAACTTGAATTGAAAGTTGTATTTTTGTAGTGTTTTTGTTGATCTTTTTATGGTGGTGTTTAAGGTGATTCTTGAGAGGATTTTTGCTGGAGTTCTTAGAGAGACATGAGGCTAGTAAGTGTGTGTGTTTAGCTAGAGAAATGATGTTCCAAAAATTGAAAATGGATGCATGTATTTATGGTGGTGTAAAAGGTGTATAAATTTGTAATTTTGTGAAAAGATCTTTTAATCATGTGAAATTGTCATACTAAATAACAAAAGTAGTTACCTTATACATAAGGCATGAACAAGGGCTGGTTGGTGGTGATTTGATGTGTATATACCAATAGTAAATACGTATAGAAGCTAGGTATGATACGAGTACATATACTCTAGATATACGTATAGAAATCTTGTGAAAAATGGAATGAGGATTCAAATATAGCTATCTTTTGTGAATATACTTATATTGTTTTATGTATTTAAGTCTTTAAAAGTGATTAAATACATTATATATACGATATATGTATAAACATTATAGGTCGTAAGTATTTATGTCAAATAACGTTACGTATAGTTATCGTTTTGAAAGCTTAAGTTAGTAGTTTCAAAATATACTTATAACTTATTGTTATTAATACAAAATGAGATATTTAAACATCCTTAAATCATGTTAAATATGTATATATACATATATATACACAAACATATAATTAACATATATTGTATAGTTCGTGATATCATCGGTCAAACTAGACGGTTAAACGTTATGTAAAACTCTTTTCAAAATCATAAATCTCAACAATTTAGATTGCTTATCATGTTGGTAAGTTTTAATTTATGTAAATATTAATCTTATAAGTGTAAAACGATCGGAAAAATCCGGGTCGTTACAGTACCCACCCGTTAAAGAAATTTCGTCCCGAAATTTGGTAGAGGTTGTCATAAATAACAATAGGAATGTTTTCATGACAAATATGAGGTATTAATAGAGTTTTATCATTATTGGAAGATATGGATAAAACGATTCGGTCATGTGAAGCGCACGAGTGAAGCTATCACAAAAGAATGAAATGAGTGAATATAGAATTATTTTAACCGATGTCGAGATTAGGATTGATTTCCAGAATTTAAGGGATTTAAAGAAAATCTTATGTAATAAGATTTGGTTCTTCGATGATTTAGAAAACAGGATCTCCTTTGATTTAATGCGATAATCTGTTTCGATTTATTTGTCGGATATTTCACTATAAATCCACCTCCTTCCCTTTCTTACTTCCATACCTCACATCTCTTACTCTTCCTCCTCTAATTCATACCTTAAGGTATCCTTTAAAATGCTTCATCCCGTTCTGATTTTTGTTATACTTCTAACTTTCATATCTTTCATTCTTCTCTTTCATCTACCGCTAAAAGAATCTATTCACTTTTATGATTTTCTTGGAATTATAATGTTTCTAATTCTCCCGTGTCTTTACGTCGCCATACGTATTGATACACACGGTTTGTAGTTTCTGGGTGGTTATTGGGTTTGATATCTTTCCTTATATTTCGATGCTCCTGCTTCTGTTTTCCATAATCATTGTCATCCATAGTTAATACTCTCTCCTATTTGCTGTAATCTATACCCCAATTTCTATTTTGGGACTTTGTCCCTTCGTTTCTTCTTCCCGTCCTTGAGTCAAGCGATCAATAGTTCGAAATTCGTAGGTATAAAATTCGGAATGAACATAGCTAATGCTCTAAGAAAGGAATGGTAATGGCACGATTTTGATTTGTCAAATTACCAGAATATCCAGGAAAATAGAACTATCAAGATGATTTGTTCTTAATATGTTTCGGAATTGGATAGAATGTAAAAGTCGTGTAACATGGCACATGATGACGGTACTTTGAATCATCATATTCCATTAGAAACTTAACATGACTTACTGTAATATAATGAAGTTGATCAAGTTTCATTATATTATACTAATTCATGCATCAGTTCCCAACACTACTTTAAAACATTCATATTTTAAACTTGGAGGTTTCAAAATTTAGAAATTGACACAGTTTCTTTTATGTTGTAATGCAGATATTACGGAGAGATAAATATTCTCAGATAAGAATAGTTGTGAAAATATCTCCAGAAATATGGAGAATATGTATAACGGAAGATATGAAGATATCTTATAATATCTAAGATAAGATGATGATGAAGAATATCATCGGGAGAGGTTTAGAATAAGGGGTAGGTTTTTTACTAATGGTTTCAGCAGGCACTGAATCGTTTGAATCCTTTGAAAGCAGATTCAGTTCTTGTTATTTATCCACAACCTCTTTCATACTTTGCTCAAACCGTTTTCCGGTTCCAACTCTTCTCTTTTTCTGAGTTTTATCGACACACTGTGCTTCATCATCAAACTTTTGACTGTTTAATATCGTTTACAATTTTCGCTGCTTCACCAGCATTTAAAGAACTACTTCATAATTCAGGGTGTTTTTCAGAAACTTCACCTTCGGAGTATGAAATCCTTAGGAATAGACGTTATAGGTATGACTGAGAAGTTTTGCGAGATTTTTAAAATACTAATTGCGGATTCTGCCAAAAAGATGACAAGCTGCTGGTACATGATGTCGTGGAATATGAAAGGTTCTCCGGTAACAATGGTGAAAGGACAAGGTATATATATCGAGGTTATAATAAGAGTGGTCCTACTGAGAAATCAAAGTGGAGCTGTGACAAAATTGACTTATATTGAAAAGAGAAATGTAAGGTTGTTTTTGCCAATGAATGATAAGGAATTTGACGCGGATAAGTTTTAACGATAACTTCGGTTTTGAAAGTTTCAGGTGTATAACTGTATGCATAAATCTTTCTTCCGTAAACGAGGTGCGGCTGGTTCAACTTCTCGATTGAAGTGTTTTCAAGAATCATGAAAAGATTTGAACGAGGATTATAATTGTCGAAGTACAAATGAGGTTTAGGATGAAATCAAGTGGCAAACTTGAAGAATTATTTAGTTTCATATGTTATAATCAATATTTTAATTTAATTCATTTTAATTGTCCAAAGTTAGCAGTCCAATAGTCCGATGGTTCAATGATTCATATATAATTTAATATATAATATTCGAATTAAATAATACGTATCGTGACCCGTATACCGGTCTCGGTGTCGATCACAACTCAAAGTATATATATATATTTTGAAATCAACTCCGACCCTGTATAGCCAACTCCCGCCTTCACATATAGAGTGTCTACGGTTGTTCCGAAATATATATATAGATGGGTCGATATGATAAGTCGAAACCTTGCATACGTGTCCCGTTATTTAAAGTGCGTAAAAGTAAATAACAGAAATTAAATGATGATAAATAAAATTGCGAGAATGTAAATTGCGATAAATTAAATGTTAATCAGTTAACTGGGAACAGTTAGCCGGAATAGTTAGCATGAAATCCTATCACAATTTCAATTAATTAATTCGTTTGTTTCTAACACTTTTTATTTTTGTCCAATGTTTTCTTCATTATGCCACTTGTTGGATTCTGATAGATCAAAATCCAAATATGAAATTTGAATAGAAATGGTTATTCTGTGGTGAACGGATACGTATATCGGTAGTTGTAAGTAGGATAGTAAATGACCGTTGAATCAGATTTAGAGAATGTACAACGTAACTTATTAATGTGAATTCTAAATATTCCTCGGGTACTACCCACCCGTTAAAATATTTTCATCATTAACAGTTTGTACGAAAGAATTTTTAATTACAATCTTTATAAAAATATACTTGCATATATATTTTCTTCAGATGTAATCATAGATTCAATGAGTCAATGAAGTATTAAACTCATTTGATTTATCGTTAATACTAGATTACATAACTTCTAAAGCATTAGAGATTACATAATCGCCAAGTCGAACGAAGATAAATGAGGTAAAACGATACGTAAAGCGAAGATAATCGATGTAGAACGATATATAGAACGAAGATCATACTCGAAGTTCCGATGAGGTTTTTGAGGTATGTGATGTTGATATCCGAGATACAGTTTGTGATGTTGAGATTTTGGGGGTGACAAGAGTACTGTCGGCGTTGTTGATAGTGATACAGATTATGCTGCTGGTGCTGCTGCTGGTGTTTGTAACCTTCGCACCGTATTTTCTAAAGCCACTACCCGAGCGCGAAGCTCGTTGACTTCTTCTATTATACCGGGATGATTGACAGTTGGAACGAGCGAATGAACAAGATTCGAAATATGGGATAGTATGTAGTCATGACGAGATACTCTAGAAATGAGCGAGAAAATGGTGTTTCGAATAGGTTCGCCGGTAAGTGCTTCAGGTTCATCGTTAAGAGGACAATTTGGTGGATGGAATGGATCACCTTCTTCTTGCCTCCAGAAATTTAGTATATTACAAACCCATCCCCAATTCATCCAGAATAGATGATGGGAAATTGGTTGATCCATTCCGGTAACGCTGTTCTCGGAGCTCGAATGGAAATCCATATCGGCGAAGCTATCGAAGTCGGAGGAATTTGAGCTGGATGAAGAATCCATCTTGTATGGTCGGAGAAATGAATTTTTGGTTTGGAATAGATTATAGGAGTTGGGTTTGGTACTCTTCAATACATAATTTACATATGTATATATAATATCAAAATCCCATGAATTACGGAGTATCTTTGAAATACGTCAGGCAATGTCTATAGTAACAGATACGCTAGGATATGAATTTTGTCTATACACTATCGATGCACTAAATGCAGTAAGACGTGTCTAGACTTAAGAATGATAAGCAGGCAGTTCCCTAAGGATGATAAGCAGATGATTTCCGACTAGGATTGATAAGCAAAACTTTTGAAAGGCAGACACGGTCAAAGTCCAGACTCACTTAATGTATCCTAACAACTACTAGTTAGACACACTAATGCAAGGCCTGGTTCGCTAAGACCAACGCTCTGATACCAACTGAAAGGATCCGAAACTAATCATCCGGACGTTGTCCATATTGATTACAAACGAATTACAATAGTTGATAACATTGCGAGGTACTTGCCCTCTATATGATACATCTTACAAACGTTGCATTTATTCTTAAAAGGCAATCTATAGTTACATCCAGAATTGACATAATCGCCTGACATTTCATAATATTCAAATGACCTAAACCGCCATTTACTTAATAATAGTCTCTATAAACTTCAATGACTCGAATGCAACGCCTTATGATATAAGTCCTTAATAGCCTCAAGTAGTATCCTTAGTACGAGCTAATGCACAGCGGAAGACTTAATTCATACCTGAGAATAACATGCTTTAAAATGTCAACATAAAGTTGGTGAGATATAGGTTTAATGCCGGCAGCGATATATATATATATATATAGACCACAAGATTTCATATATAAACATTTTCATAAAAATATTCTAAGTGGTTGAGCACTTGGTAACCATACTTAACATTCAATCACGTCGCATATTCCCTTTAATATGAAATCTTACTACACCGTACCAAGTGTAGTCACAAAACGAAGTACTGTGCAACCGTTGAATACTGGTCGTCCAGTCCGGTTGGGGTTGTCAGGCCCGATAGATCTATCAACAGGATTCGCGTTTACAATACCGCTGTAAATATTAGTTACCAAGCTACAGGGAAGTATGCCAGTGGTACAACTCAACGTAGAATATATTTTTCAGTTACTTGTGTCCATAACGTAAATCATTTATAAAAACAGCGCATGTATTCTCAGCCCAAAAATATTTAGAGTTTAAAAGGGACTATATACTCACTGTTGTCTTGAAGATATAAATATTTTGACTTGGTCTTCCGGTTGATATCACGAACCTATCCATATATAATATATCAATATATTTTCATTTTTAAACAATCGTCACATATATATACTTGTTATACTTTTAATACTTTTAATAATTCCTTAGTCCGTAGTTAGCAGTCCGATGTTAGTAATTCAATTTTAATGGTTCATTTTTAGGTGTTTAATAAACCCCCAATGAAATGAATAAAACCCCCATCGTATATGTATTGGTCGAGATTAATCTTGACCCACGGTACCGGTGTTGTCAAATGACGTGTTGCGTACATAAAGTACCGGTGTTGTCAAATGACGTGTTGCGTACAATCATGGGATCTTATGATTAATCTTCTCGTATTGTTTACGGGTGATCCTGAACCATATAAAATTAAATTATGAGTACATATGTATAAAATATCATGTTACTTTAGGAATATGTGATTTATTTAATTTTCTCCAATTATTTTCGTGGCTAAACTAGTCTTGGATATCCGATTTTGTTTTGGTCATAATTTCTTCGTTACAACTCCGTTTTCGTTGATTCAACTTTCCACTTCCTTGGATCGAGTCCCTCTTTAAGAATATGAACTGTAAATACCTTAGTTTGTATTCGAAATCATAGGTCATAAGTCAAATTTTGGTGAAACTTATGAAGTTAATCAATTTTGTTACAAAAACATCATTTAATGACCATTTTTCTAAAAATACTTATACTATGAATTAAATCATGAAATTTTTATGTGTTAACATATTCATAAGAAATATCATTTTTCCAGAATATAAACCTCCAATTCAAAGTTCAAGATGGTTTTTAATTATCTAACCCAAAACAGCCCCCGGTTGCACTCTGACGTCATAAAAACAGTTTTTTAAGGTATTCTTTGAAAAACCAAGTTATACCTTGTTAAATTAGCATATATTTAAGTTATATTACAGGTCTTGAAGTATTTTAAAAGTTAAGTTAGAAGGATCTATTTAGTTTGCAAACAAGTTTGAAATCATTCAAACTATGTTTTTGTTGTTAAAATTGTATACCATACAATAAGATAGCTATATATATATATGAATCGAATAAGATTATAAACAAAGTTACTACCTCAAGTTACTTGGACAAGATTGCTGTAAAAGAGGAGTAAAAACCTAGAACCAAAAGAGTGATGAAATTGGATGAAAGATTGGAAGCAACTTAAGACATAAACTTGAATTGAAAGTTGTATTTTTGTAGTGTTTTTGTTGATCTTTTTATGGTGGTGTTTAAGGTGATTCTTGAGAGGATTTTTGCTGGAGTTCTTAGAGAGACATGAGGCTAGTAAGTGTGTGTGTTTAGCTAGAGAAATGATGTTCCAAAAATTGAAAATGGATGCATGTATTTATGGTGGTGTAAAAGGTGTATAAATTTGTAATTTTGTGAAAAGATCTTTTAATCATGTGAAATTGTCATACTAAATAACAAAAGTAGTTACCTTATACATAAGGCATGAACAAGGGCTGGTTGGTGGTGATTTGATGTGTATATACCAATAGTAAATACGTATAGAAGCTAGGTATGATACGAGTACATATACTCTAGATATACGTATAGAAATCTTGTGAAAAATGGAATGAGGATTCAAATATAGCTATCTTTTGTGAATATACTTATATTGTTTTATGTATTTAAGTCTTTAAAAGTGATTAAATACATTATATATACGATATATGTATAAACATTATAGGTCGTAAGTATTTATGTCAAATAACGTTACGTATAGTTATCGTTTTGAAAGCTTAAGTTAGTAGTTTCAAAATATACTTATAACTTATTGTTATTAATACAAAATGAGATATTTAAACATCCTTAAATCATGTTAAATATGTATATATACATATATATACACAAACGTATAATTAACATATATTGTATAGTTCGTGATATCATCGGTCAAACTAGACGGTTAAACGTTATGTAAAACTCTTTTCAAAATCATAAATCTCAACAATTTAGATTGCTTATCATGTTGGTAAGTTTTAATTTATGTAAATATTAATCTTATAAGTGTAAAACGATCGGAAAAATCCGGGTCGTTACATACTAGGCTTAGGAGTAGACGTAGAAGCATCATAGGGATGAAAACGGCGACACATCTCAAGTGACTGATTATCATAACGAAAACTTGTGATGACCCGCCCAAATCCACTTAGACGAATACATCATTCATTGATTTCATAGTGAGGTTTTGACCTCTATATGATACGTTTTGTAAACATTGCATTCTTTCGAAAAGGTACACCATAAATGAATATATAAATCCAAGGTTTTCGAAGTCTGATGAATTCTACGTATAGACAATCACCGTATATAATAGTTTTTAACAATACATCCGTTGACAATACAGTCAAATAAGATACATGGTGATGATTTTGTGAATGCAAGGTTTTCTCGAATAAAGTATGTATGACTCCATGCACATAGCTTGTATAACGTATAAGCAAACAGCGGAAGACTTCTAGGAACCTGAGAATAAACATGCTTAAAAGTGTCAACACAAAGGTTGGTGAGATCATAGTTTAACATTTCACATAATCTGTATATAAAGGTGGATCACAAGATTTCAGTTGTTTCATCCAGAAACGTTTATCAAAATATTCTACAAGATTGAGCACACTGGTAACTAAACTTTAACGTCTATATAATAAGTACCCCTGTTTTAACATACATGCAACCCACACAATCTAACGTGTACTAAACTCAAATAGTATACGTCTGTTTTATAGTTCAGGCTAGGGTTTCTAAACCTGGAACAGACGGGGATGTCAAGCCCTATGGATCCATATACCTCTATTCGCGCCCATAGGTTCTTATAACCGACAGTTACTAGTTACCAAAGCTAAGGGATTTTAGGTTCAAACTCGGTGTAGAATTTAGTATGTACTTGTGTTCATTGCGTTTAAAATAAATTGCATGTATTCTCAGCCCAAAAATATATTGCAAAAGCAATTAAAAAGGGAGCAAATGAAACTCACATATCAATATTATGATTCAATATTGTAGGAAAAGTATCCAGACGCAACGGTAATAACAAGTGCAAGGTTGGCCTTTGATTCACGAACAATACCCCCGAATATTACTCATAACCTCCTTAGCTATAACTCATTTGAAACCTAATAAAAACACCCGTGCATCACCTCGTCGTATTATTTTATCATTTGTTTATTAAAAGAAATAATAATAATATATATAAATACTAAACTATAATGTTGAGAGGAGATGAAAATGACATGTTGATAAAAAAATCCGAGATAACGTACAAATGATATGATAACTAATTTAGAAAAGTCAAAAATTAAAATGGAATAGTTTAGCTTGTTAAATGGAGTGTTTATAGATCTTGAAGAAAATAAGTCGTGAGCTGGAGTAAACGAATGATTGATATATTATAATATATCATGAAAATAATCAATAAGTTGTGTGTATGTGTTTTTGTAGCCAGTAAACTAAAAGTGTAAGTCTTATATATAACTTAGCCGGTCCCCATTATAATATAAAAATGAACGTGTAATGAACTTTAGCCTTTAAATTTTTGGACAATTTGGTCGACATCCATAATATAATCTGTGATCTTTTTGTCTATTAAGACCCGTGTATATGTTAGTCAAAAAGGAAAGAATATGAAGGATAGGACATGCATGTGTGATATAAATATTAAATATATTACATTACTAACTTGAGTGAAAACAAACACAGTAGTATTGCATCAAAATCAAATGGGTTTGCAGAAGTCAAAAAGTGGAAATTATGTATGTGTGTTATGTCGATATGCAAGTGGTTAAATGAGTGGGAGAAAGTAAAAGTAGGGTACGTCAGTGACTAATGAGAAATGTGTGATAAAAAGTGGTTCCATATGTATAGAAATATAATAAATTTATTATTTAATTTGTTATATTTTATAACCACTGATATATATAAAAAAAATAACTAGAAAAAAATTTATGGAGTATCATCTAAATGCATATGTACACGTGTGTATGTATGTGGTTTCCATGTGTTCACTGAAACAACATAAATATCTACACATTTACTTTGCAACGAGTGAAAAGAAGTGAGAAAAATTAACTAGCCCCACCTTATTGTTTTGTAGCAACTCACGGGTTTGATAGGATCAAATAAACGGATGAGATCTAATAATATTTAAAGAACATTTAATTACTACTTGTATTAAAAGAGCATATCACATAGAACCAGTAATACGTTTACGTTTAGACCCGAAGTATCCAAGAAGTTTTAATATAAAGGCTATCAACATAACAATTAGAATTTAATTAAACGGAATCCGTACCAATAACTGACGGGTAAAAGGATATATAAAATTCCACTTTTTATAAAATAATCATAAATTTGTTTTGGTCTAAAACCTTATAAAACGACTCGTAAAAAGGTTGTCCGTCCCGTGACCACTGTCTAAAAAAAACATAGTATCTAAAATGTAATATATAAAATTTCTAGTTTGAAATAAAAATATACTTCTTTTATGAACTTAAAGTTTACATAATTTTATTTACTTACACCCGTCCTATAACCCTTGAAAAATATATGTTTGTTATTAAATTCGTTCAATATAATTGAAAGGAAGAACGAGTGTTACTATCTAATAAACATATTCACTATTAAAATAATTACTTTTGGTCACTTGAAACAAGCAGACAAGTTTGCCAACGGGATTTCAAGTATCGCCTCAATCTTTTAGTGATCTATTGTTTTTTAACTCTTTGTCATTATTTATGAGTCACAGATCATATTAGTTATATATAAAGAGAAAGCATAATATATAAGACTATTAACATGATTGATGAATTTGAAGGCTAAAGCTAGAATTGTGAGCTGTAAAGTTTAGAGCATATCTACAACTTAAATTTAATGTTTGACCATCCCAATCTCGACCTGACTTATTTGCAGAAGATACACTATTATCTTTTCATATAATATATAAATTAATTATATATAAGTTATAACATAAATCGTTTAGTACTAATTTAATCTATTCATATATAGTTAGCTATCTTATAATCATTTAGTACTAATTTAATCTTTTAGCACTACGTACTAATATAATGTAACCATGTATAGTTAATTATCTTAAAAATTTAAGGTAGTAAATTTATTTTCAACATGCTTGGTTTTGTAGTGACAATTATTTAAGTTAAATGCCAAGATATGAGTCAACATTGCTAGTTATTCATATATTTTATTCCTAACAATTAATATTCCAACTTATTGTACATATATATATATATATATATATATATATATATATATATATATATATATATATATATATATATATATATATATATATATATATATATATATATATATATATATATATATATATATATATATATATATATATATATATATATATATATATATATATCCAGATATTTATATACGTTTATTTACAAACAATTGTTCGTGAATCGTCGGGGACAGTCGAAGTTAAATGAATGTATGAAAACAGTTCAAAATTTTTGAGACTCAACATTACATACTTTGCTTATCGTGTCAAAATCATATAAAGATTAAGTTTAAATTTGGTCGAAAATTTCCGGGTCGTCACAGTACCCACCCGTTAAATAAATTTCGTCCCGAAATTTGGCAGAGATCGTCATAGTTGACAATAAGAATGTTTTCATGATGAATACGAGTTGAAAAGTAGAGTTTTATTACCATTGAGTAATATAGATAAAACAATTCAATCATGCGAAGAGTACGAATGAAGCTATCACAAAAGTGTGAAATGAGAAAAGTAAAGTTTCGTCATATCTTTTGACATAGATACGGTTGATTTTCGGATTTCTAGGAATCTAAAGATAATCCTTGAAACCTATAAAAGATTTGATTCTTCGGTAATCAAGGAAATTAGGATCCTCTTTAATTAAATGCGATCATCTACCTCGATTGCTATGCCTGAAATTTTGCTATAAATTTACTTCTCCCGTTTCATTATTTTCATCACTCATATACTTTCTTCCTCAATTCATACTTCCAAAAGATTTTGAAAATGTTAAATCCAGTTCCGATTCTTGATATTTTTCTGGCTATCGTATCTCTCATTCTTCTTTTTCTTCTTTCACTAGAGGAATCTATTTACTTCTACTATTACCTTGGGGTTATAGTGTTTTTAATTCTCCCGTGTCTTTACGTTGCAATACGTATTGATATACACGGTTTGTAATTTATGTGTTGGTGTCGGGCTTTATATTTTCCCTTATATTCAGGAGCTCCATGCTTTTGTTTTTCCTTCCCGACTTCAAGTAAAGCGAATAATGGTCCAGAATTCGTAGGTATGGAGTTTCGAATGATCATAATATACAAAGCATAAAGGAAAGGTAATAGCACGATTTGATTTGTCAAATTACCAGAATATCCGAAAAAGACCGAATCATCAAGAAAAATATTTTCTTGATAGTTTAGAGGTTAAATAGAATGAAAGAGTTATGTAACATGGTTTATGATGAGGGTATGATCTGTGAACCTTTATCACGTTCCATTAGAAACTCAGCATGACTTACTATAATATAATCACGTTGATCAAGTGTCATTATATTATATTAACTCATGCTTCAATTCCCAACATTACTTCAAAAACATTCAAATTTTAATTCGAATTTTTCAGAATCTAAAAACTAAAACAGTTTCCTTTATGATATAACACATATAGCGCGAGGAGATAAATGATTTTAGAAAAGGATAGTTATGAAAATATCTTCAGAAATATCGAGGATATTTATAATGAAAGATACGATGATATCTTAGAATTTATAATATCGAAGGATGATGAAGAAGATTTGTTCGTAAAAGTTTAGAGTCAGGAGCAAGGTATTTGTTAATGACTTTAGCAGATAATGAATCATTTAGATTCTTTGAAGGCAGGTTTAGTCCTTGTGATTTGTCGACAGCCTCCTTCATGGTTTGCTCTATCCGTTTTTCAGTACCAAATTTTCTTATCTTCTGAGCTTCTTCAGCCACTATTCTTTATCATCAAACTTTCGACTGTTAAGGTCGTTTACAGTTTTTGCTGCTTCCTTAGACATTTTCAACATTCAGAATATTGATTCGTAGACTGGTTGCTTTTCAGAATTTTAGAATGAAAGCTCATAATTCTAAGAGATGAATGTTATATGTATACATATGATGTGCTAGTACAGTTTTGAATTCAAAGTATGGCATTTGAAAGATGTAAGAATCTAAGAGTGATGTTTTCTGTTAAATCTTGGCTTGGATTCTGATTTTCAAAATCAGAATATGTAATCAAATTTGGATGCGAATGGTTGTTTTGATTTCTAGGAAAGAATGTATATCGTTGTGAAAGTAGTGAGTATAGTTGATGATTTGCTGAATCAGAATCGAAGAATGTAACATATTAATTGTGAATTTATATATCTTTTCGGTATTACCTACCCGTTAAAAGTTTCACAAGTAATATTTTGTACCAGAGAATTTTATTACAGTTTTTATGAAAATATATGTATGTATATTTTCTTCAGATGTAATACAGATTTAATGAGTTAATATCATATTAAGCTCATTTGATTTTCGGCTGGATTAGAAATGAATAATCTCTAAAACATTAAAGATTTCATAATCTTCGCGGAGTATTTCACTAATGTAATCAATACTTCGTTATTCAGTTTTATTGATATTTCCTCAGTGAATCATGTTGGTGCTTATGGAACTCTTGCTAACTTCGCAAGGTACGAATGATATTTTCTGGAAAGTTTCATGTACATCGAAAATGAAAGTGTAAAATCAAACATGTATTTGAATAATACACTTGATTTATTATGAAATGGAATCTATTAAGTCGAAGCAGAGATTATAGTTAACGATTGTTAAGTCATTAACGAAGGATGTACATCATAGCATATGAATAATATGAACTAACCGAGTAGTTAAGATTCACACGTAATAGCTTAGTACGAAAAGATTTATTTTGATCTCAAAATTCATATATATATATATATATATATATATATATATATATATATATATATATATATATATATATATATATATATATATATATATATATATATATATATATATATATATATATATATATAAAATATACATATAATTTCTTCAGAGGGAATGAATTAATACTTCATAACTCGTTGATACGATATACGCGTTGTTGATTAGTGATGATGTTTGCAGTGATTATGGATCTGGCGGAGCTTATGATGTTGTAGATGCTGCTGATGCTGACGATGCTGATGGTACTGACGGTGCTGGTGATGCTGACGGTACTGTTGATGCTGCTGTTAAAATAGATCTAGCTTGTAAATCGTGCACCATTCCGATCAGGGTTTTATTTCATCATTTCTATTCGCTCACTCATCTGGTTTACAATTAGAACTAGAGTAAGTAATCTTTAAAACTTTTAGAAACTACATATTCTCTGCAGAATATTTCTTTGATGAAGTTATGAATCAATACTTCATCGTTTGTTGTTGTTGGTATTCCTTGGTATCTATGGTGCGTATGACCTTGATGTTCGAGGTACAGATTGTGATGTTGAGGTGTGGGATGCGGATGTTGTTGTTGGTGGTGGTAATGATACTGTTGGTGTTGATGATGGTGGTACTGTTGATGCCGGTGATGCTGCTGGTGCTTGTAATCTTTGCACCATATTCTCCAAAGCCACTACCCGAGCGCGAAGCTCGTTGACTTCTTCTACTACACCTGGATGATTGGCGGTTCGAATGAGCGGATGAATAAGATCCAGAATTTGAGATAGTATATAATCATGACGAGATACTCTGGAGATGAGAGAGAAAATGGTATTACGAACAGGTTCACCGGTAAGTGCTTCAGGTTCTTCGCCAAGAGGGGAATGTGGTGGATGGAAGGGATCACCTTCTTCTTGTCTCCAATGACTAAGTTGAAATGTCCCGTTCATATTGATTATAAACGTTCCATATTAATTGATTTCGTTGCTAGGTTTTGACCTCTATATGAGACGTTTTTCAAGGACTGCATTCATTTTTAAAACAACTATAACCTTTATTTTATCAATAAAGGTTTTAAAAGCATTACGTAGATTATCAAATAATGATAATCTAAAATATACTGTTTACACATGACCATTACATAATGGTTTATAATAGAAATATATTACATCGACATATGTTTCTTGAATGCAGTTTTTACACAATATCATACAAACATGGACTCCAAATCTTGTCCTTATTTTAGTATGCAACATCGGAAGCTCTTAGTATTCACCTGAGAATAAACATGCTTTAAACGTCAACAAAAAATGTTGGTGAGTTATAGGTTTAACCTATATATATCAAATCGTAACAATAGACCACAAGATTTCATATTTCAATACACATCCCATACATAGAGATAAAAATCATTCATATGGTGAACACCTGGTAACCGACATTAACAAGATGCATATATAAGAATATCCCCATCATTTCGGGACACCCTTCGGATATGATATAAATTTTGAAGTACTAAAGCATCCGGTACTTTGGATGGGGTTTGTTAGGCCCAATAGATCTATCTTTAGGATTCACGTCAATTAGGGTGTCTGTTCCCTAATTCTTAGATTACCAGACTTAATAAAAAGGGGCATATTCGATTTCGATAATTCAACCATAGAATGTAGTTTCACATACTTGTGTCTATTTTGTAAATCATTTATAAAACCTGCATGTATTCTCATCCCAAAAATGTTAGATTTTAAAAGTGGGACTACAACTCACTTTCACAGATATTTCCTTCCTCGGAAATAAGACTTGGCCACGGATCGATTCACGAACCTATACAAATATGTACATATATATCAAAGTATGATCAAAATATAATTACAACCATTTGTATTATGTTTTAAAGATTTGAGTGTATTAAGTCAGTTGTCCTCGTTAATAACCTACAACTAGTTGTCCACAGTTAGATGTACAGAAATAAATCGATGTATATTATCTTGAATCAATCCACGACCCAGTGTATACACGTCTCAGGCTAGATCACAACTCAAAGTATATATATTTTTGGAATCAACCTCAACCCTGTATAGCTACCTCCAACATTACTGCATATAGAGTGTCTATGGTTGTTCCAAATAATATATATACATGGGTCGATATGATATGTCAAAACATTTGCATACGTGTCTATGGTATCCCAAGATTACATAATATATTAGAATACATGTATAATACAATATAAGTTAGCTAGGATATGATTTGTATAGATTTGTTAAACATTTCCCGTAGCTAAAAAGATCAAAAATATCCAATCTTGTTTTACCCATAACTTCTTCATTTTAAATCCGTTTTGAGTGAATCAAATTGCTATGGTTTCATATTGAACTCTAATTTAAGAATCCAAACATAAAAATTATAGGTTTATAGTCGGAAATTTAAGTTACATGTCAATTACTAAAGAGGTAGTCATTTCCGTCGAAAGAACGACATCTTGATGACCATTTTGAAAAACATACTTTCACTTTGAGTTTAACCAAGATTTTTGGATATAGTTTCATGTTCATATGAAAAATCATTTTCCCAGAAGAACAACTTTTAAATCAAAGTTTATCATAGTTTTTAATTATACAAACCAAAACAGCCCCCGGTTTCACTACGACGGCGTATATCAGATTTTATGGTGTTCATCGTGTTTCCAGGTTTTAAATCATTAAGTTAGCATATCATGTAGATATAGAAAATGTGTTTAGTTGATTTTAAAAGTCAAGTTAGAAGGATTAACTTTTGTTTGCGAACAAGTTTAGAATTAACTAAACTATGTTCTAGTGATTACAAGTTTAAACCTTCGAATAAGATAACTTTATATGTATGAATCGAATGATGTTATAAACATCATTACTACCTCAAGTTTTCTGGATAAAACTACTGGAAATGAGAAAAATGGATCTAGCTTCAAAGGATCCTTGGATGGCTTGAAAGTTCTTGAAGCAAAATCATGACACGAAAACAGTTCAAGTAAGATTTTCACTCGAAATAAGATTGTTATAGTTGTAGAAATTGAATCAAAGTTTGAATATGAATATTACCTTGAATTAGAAAGATAACCTACTGTAAATAACAAAGGTTCCTTGATCTTAGATGATTACTTGGAATGGATTAGAAAGCTTGGAAGTAGACTTGCAAACTTGGAAGTATTCTTGATTTTTATGAAACTGTACTTATGGAATTTATGAAGAACACTTAGAACTTGAAGATGGAACTTGAGAGAGATCAATTAGATGAATAAAATTGAACAATGAAAGTGTTTTTAGGTGTTTTTGGTCGTTGGTATATGGATTAGATATAAAGGATAGGTAATTTTGTTTTCATGTAAATAAGTCATGAATGATTACTAATATTTTTTTAATTTTATGAGATATTTCATGCTAGTTGCCAAATGATAGCTCCCACATATGTTAGGTGACTCAAATGGGCTGCTAAGAGCTGATCATTAGAGTGTATATACCAATAGTACATATATTTAAAAGCTGTGTATTGTACGAGTACGAATACGGGTGCATACGAGTAGAATTGTTGATGAAACTGAACGAGGGTGTAATTGTAAGCATTTTTGTTAAGTAGAAGTATTTTGATATGTGTATTGAAGTCTTTCAAAAGTGTATGAATACATATTAAAACACTACATGTATATACATTTTAACTGAGTCGTTAAGTCATCGTTAGTCGTTACATGTAAATGTTATTTTGAAACCTTTAGGTTAACGATCTTGTTAAATGTTGTTAACCCATTGTTTATTATATCTAAAGAGATGTTAAATTATTACATTATCATGATATTATGATATAATAATATATCTTAGTATGATATATATACAGTTAAATGTTGTTACAACGATAATCGTTACATATATGTCTCGTTTCAAAATCATTAAGTTAGTAGTCTTGTTTTTACATATGTAGTTCATTGTTAATACACTTAATGACATGTTTACTTATCATTTATCATGATTAAACATAGTGTAACAATATCTTAATATGATTCATATGTAATTAGTAAGACGTTGTTATAACGATAATCGCTATATATATCGTTTCGAGTTTCTTAATTCAAAAAACATAATTTTATGTATATAACTCATTGTTAAAATACCTAATGAGATACTTAATTATCATAATATCATGTTAACTATATATATAATCATATATATGTCATCATATAGTTTTTACAAGTTTTAACGTTCGTGAATCACCGGTCAACTTGGGTGGTCATTTGTCTATATGAAACCTATTCCAATTAATCAAGTCTTAATAAGTTTGATTGCTTAACACGTTGGAAATATTTTGTCATGTAAATATCAATCTCAATTAATATATATAAACATGAAAAAGCTCGGGCCACTACAGTACCTACCCGTTAAATAAATTTCGTCCCGAAATTTTAAGCTGTTGAAGGTGTTGACGAATCTTCTGGAAATAGATGCGGGTATTTCTTCTTCATCTGATCTTCTCATTCCCAGGTGAACTCAGGTCCTCTACGAGCATTCCATCGAACCTTAACAATTGGTATCTTGTTTTGCTTAAGTCTTTTAACCTCACAATCCATTATTTCGACGGGTTCTTTGATGAATTGAAGTTTTTCATTGATTTGGATTTCGTCCAACGGAATAGTGAGATCTTCTTTAGCAAAACATTTTTTCAAATTCGTGACGTGGAAAGTGTTATGTACAGCCGTGAGTTATTGAGGTAACTCCAGTTGGTAAGCTACTGGCCCGACACGATCTATAATCTTGAATGGTCCAATGTACCTTGGATTTAGTTTCCCCCGTTTACCAAATCGAACAACGCCTTTCCAAGGTGAAACCTTAAGCATGACCATTTCTCTAATTTCAAACTCTATATCTTTTCTTTTACTGTCCGCGTAGCTCTTTTGTCGACTCTGGGCGGATTTCAATCGTTCTTGAATTTGGATGATTTTCTCCGTAGTTTCTTGTATTATCTCCGGACCCGTAATCTGTCTATCCCCTACTTTATTCCAACAAATCGGAGACCTGCACTTTCTACCATAAAGTGCCTCAAACGGCGCCATCTCAATACTAGAATGATAACTGTTGTTGTAGGAAAATTCTGCTAACGGTAGGTGTCGATCCCAACTGTTTCCGAAATCTATAACACATGCTCGTAGCATGTCTTCAAGCGTTTGTATCGTCCTTTCGCTCTGCCCATCAGTTTGTAGATGATAGGTAGTACTCATGTCTAGACGAGTCCCCAATGCTTGTTGCAATGTCTGCCAGAACCTTGAAACAAATCTACCATCCCTATCAGAGATAATAGAGACGGGTATTCCATGTCTGGAGACAACCTCCTTCAAATACAATCGCGCCAACTTCTCCATTTTTTCATCTTCTCTCATTGGCAGGAAGTGTGCTGACTTGGTGAGACGATCAACTATTACCCAAATAGTATCATAACCACTTGCAGTCCTTGACAATTTAGTAATGAAATCCATGGTAATGTTTTCCCATTTCCATTCCGGGATTTCAGGTTGTTGTAGTAGACCTATGTTCAACTTTGACCTTAGAACACGTCAAACATTCTTCTACATATTTAGAAATATTGGCTTTCATACCCGGCCACCAAAAGTGTTTCTTGAGATCTTTATACATCTTCCCCGCTCTGGGATGTATTGAATATATGGTTTTATGTGCTTCTTTAAGTACCATTTCTCTCACATCTCCAAACCTTGGTACCCAAATTCTATCAGCCCTATATCGGGTTCCGTCTTCCCGAATATTAATATGTTTCTCTGATCCTTTGGGTATCTCATTCTTCAACTTTTCTTCTTTTACAACCCCCTGTTGCGCCTCCTTTATTTGAGTAGTAAGGTTAGTACAAATAATTATATTCATAGCTTTTACCCGTATAGGTTCTCTGTCCTTTCTACTCAAAGCGTCGGCTACCACATTCGCCTTCCCCGGGTGGTATCGAATCTCAAAATCATAATCATTCAACAATTCAATCCACCTGCATTGTCTCATATTCAATTGCTTCTGATTAAATATATTTTGGAGACTTTTGTGGTCGGTATATATAATACTTTTGACTCCATATAAATAATGCATCCAAGTCTTTAATGCAAAAACAACAGCACCCAATTCCAAATCGTGAGTTGTATAATTTTGCTCGTGAATCTTCAATTGTCTAGACGCATAAGCAATCACCTTCGTTCGTTGCATTAATACACAACCGAGACCTTGCTTTGATGTGTCACAATAAATCACAAAATCATCATTCCCTTCAGGAAATGACAATATAGGTGCCGTAGTTAGCTTTTTATTCAATAACTGAAACGCCTTCTCTTGTTCATCCTTCCACTCAAATTTCTTCCCTTTATGCGTTAATGCAGTCAAGGGTTTTGCTATTTTGGAGAAATCTTGGATGAATCTTCTGTAGTAACCAGCCACTCCTAAAAATTGACGTATATGCTTCAGAGTTTTTGGGGTTTCCCACTTTTCAACGGTTTCGATCTTTGCCGGGTCCACCTGGATACCTTCTTTGTTCACTATGTGACCGAGGAATTGAACTTCTTCCAACCAAAATGCACACTTTGAAAACTTAGCGTACAGTTTTTCTTTCCTCAATACTTCCAGCACTTTTCTCAAATGTTCTTCGTGCTCTTGATCATTCTTTGAGTAAATAAGTATGTCATCGATGAAAACAATGACAAACTTGTCAAGATATGGCCCACACACTCGGTTCATAAGGTCAATGAACACAGCTGCTACATTAGTCAATCCAAACGGCATAACCATAAACTCGTAATGACCATAACGCGTCCTAAAAGCATTTTTTGGAATATCATC
Source organism: Rutidosis leptorrhynchoides (assembly GCF_046630445.1). Lineage (NCBI taxonomy): Eukaryota > Viridiplantae > Streptophyta > Magnoliopsida > Asterales > Asteraceae > Rutidosis > Rutidosis leptorrhynchoides. Next base: position 613,692,214 of record NC_092335.1, read on the forward strand.
CTCCTTTACTCGCATTTGATAATATCCATAACGTAAATTGATTTTCGAATTAACCGACGAGTCTTGTAGTTGATCAAATAAGTCGTCAATTCTCGGCAGTGGATAACGGTTTTTGATGGTAAGTTTATTCAACTCTCTGTAGTCAATACACAACCTAAATATACCATCCTTCTTCTTAACAAACAAAACAGGAGCTCTCCATGGTGATGTGCTTGGTCGAATGAAACCACGTTCTAATAGTTATTCCAGTTAGCTTTGCAGTTCTTTCATCTCGCTGGGTGCGAGTCTGTAAGGAGCACGAGCTATTGGTGCAGCTCCTGGTACAAGATCTATTTGAAATTCAATAGATCGATGTGGAGGTAGTCCCGGTAATTCTTTCGGAAATACATCGGGAAATTCTTTTGCGACGGGAACATCATTGATGCTCTTTTCTTCAGTTTGTACATTCTCGATGTGTGCTAGAACAGCATAGCAACCTTTTCTTATTAGTTTTTGTGCCTTCAAATTACTAATAAGATGTAGCTTCGTGTTGCCCTTTTCTCCTTACACCATTAAGGGTTCTCCTTCTTCTCGTACAATGCGAATTGCATTTTTGTAACATACGATCTCTGCTTTCATCTCTTTCAGCCAGTCCATGCCAACTATTACATCAAAACTCCCTAACTCTACTGGTATCAAATCAATCTTAAATATTTCGCTACCCAGTTTAATTTCTCGATTCCGGCATATATAATCTGCTGAAATTAATTTACCGTTTGCTAATTCGAGTAAAAATTTACTATCCAACGGCGTCAATGGACAACTTAATTTAGCACAAAAATCTCTACTCATATAGCTTCTATCCGCACACAAATCAAATAAAACGTAAGCAGATTTATTGTCAATAAGAAACGTACCCGTAACAAGCTCCGGGTCTTCCTATGCCTCTGCCGCATTAATATTGAAAACTCTTCCGCGGCCTTGTCCATTCGTGTTCTCTTGGTTCGGGCATTTTCTAATAATGTGGCCCGGTTTTCCACATTTATAACAAACTACATTGGCATAACTTGCTCCGACACTACTTGCTCCGCCATTACTCGTTTCGACACCATTTGTTCCTTTCGTTCTGTTAACCCTGGTCCGTAGACCTCACACTTCGCCGCGCTATGACCATTTCTTTTACACTTGTTGTAAAATTTGGTGCAGAACCCCGAGTGATACTTTTCACACCTTTGGCATAGCTGCTTCTGATTGTTGTTGTTGTTGTTGTGGTTGTTGTTTTGCCGTTTGTTGTAGTTGCGATTGATGTTGCGATTGTTGGGATAGTTGTTATTGTTTTGGTGACTCTTATCACCGTTTTCCTCCCACTTTCTTTTGACTAACTTCACGTTGGCCTCTTCGGCCGCCTGTTCTTTAATTCTTCCCTCAATCTGGTTCACTAGTTTGTGAGCCATTCTACATGCCTTTTGTATGGAGGCAGGCTCGTGTGAACTTATATCTTCTTGGATTCTCTCCGGTAACCCTTTCACAAACGCATCGATCTTCTCTTCCTCATCTTCGAACGCTCTCGGACACAATAGGCACAATTCTGTGAATCATCTTTCGTACGAAGTAATATCGAATCCCTGTGTTCTTAACCCTCTAAGTTCTGACTTGAGCTTATTGACCTCGGTTCTGGGACGGTACTTCTCGTTCATCAAGTGCTTGAATGCTGACCACGGTAGCGCGTAAGCAGCATCATGTCCCACTTGCTCTAGATAGGTATTCCACCATGTTAACGCAATACCTGTGAAGGTATGCGTAGCGTACTTCACTTTGTCTCCTTCAGCACACTTACTTATGGCAAACACCGATTCAACTTTCTCGTTCCACCGTTTCAATCTGATTGGTCCTTCGGTCCCATCAAATTCTGAAGGTTTGCAGGCAGTGAATTCCTTGTAGGAGCATCCTACACGATTTCTTGCGCCGTTAGCTGTATTGCTAGATTCAGAGTTATTGTTGGTATGTAGCGCGGCCTGTACTGCGGCTATGTTTGAAGCAAGAAAGGTACGAAATTCCTCTTCGCTCATATTCAAGGTATGTCGAGTAGTCGGTGCCATTTCCTTCAAAATAGTCAAATGAAACAAGTTAATCATACAGAATATTATGAGTAGTTAATAGTATCTCATAGCATAATATGAACTCATTTATAAAAGCTTTTTCTTCATATTAACATTTTATAAGTTTAAATTCGGGTACTACCTACCCGTTAAGTTCATACTTAGTAGCTAATATACAATTCAACTACTACAATTCCATATGAAAAACTGATTATAATAATATATCTGATGTTATGCGAGGTGTATACGAAATAGTTTATATTTTACTAGGAAAAACTATTAAATACGATACAATTTTACACAAGATATTTATTTATTTATAGAATGGATATACTTAAACCTTGCTACAACACTTATAGGCAGTGTACCTAATCGTACAGTAGTGTAGTTTTTAGTAAGTCCGGTTCGTTCCACAGGGAAATCTTTAAACAAAGCTCAACGCTATATTAGTTTACTTTTATAAAAATACAAATATATATATAAGTAATATTATTATTATAAAGGGGGGTTTTTACCGTTTAATGACCGGTTTGTCGATTTTAAGACTTTAGTCGCAATTAAAACCTAATGTAAAATATTAAATAAATAAAAGACTTAATTTAAAGCGTAAAGTAAATAACGATAATGAAATTGCGAATAATAAAAGTGCGATAAAATAAACTTGCGATAATTAAAAAGTACGATAATTAAAAGTGCGATTAAATAACAATAAATAAAAGTGCGATAATTAGAAGTGCAATTAAATATAAAATAAAGGAAATTAAATATGAAATAAAAGAATTATGCTTATTTAAACTTTCGTAATCATGATGTTTGACGTGTTGATTTTAGTTTTATGCCCATGGGTTAATTGTCCTTTGTCCTGGATTATTTAATATGTCCGTCTGGTTTTTGTCCATAACAGTCCATCAGTCATAAATATAAAGTGCAAGTGTCCTCGTCAAATTATTCTTATACCCGAAGTTAAATATTCCAACTAATTGGGGATTCGAATTGTAACAAGGTTTTAATACTTTGTTTAATGAATACACCAGGTTATCGACTGCGTGTAAACCAAGGTTTTACTACTTTGTTAACAATTACACCAATTACCCTTGAATGTAATTTCACCCCTGTTTTAATTATTCTAGTGGCTATTAATCCATTCCCGTGTCCGGTTAAATGAACGATTATTCGTACATATAAATACCCCGCCCATCGTGTCCGATTGAGTGTATATGGTAATTTATAGGGACGCCCAATTGTAAATCTTTATATTAACATTAACAAACTATCATTTAGTTAAACAAATATAAAGCCCATTAATAACCCATAGTCTAATTTCCACAAGTGTCGTTCTTTTGTCCAAACCCCAATTATGGTACAAAGCCCAATTACCCAATTTTAGTAATTAGCCCAACATCATGATTACTTCGTTTTAAATAAGCATAATAATAACTTAGCTACGAGACATTAATATAAAAAGGTTGAACATAACTTACAATGATTAAAAATAGCGTAGCGTTACACGGACAGAATTTCGACTTACACCCTTACAACATTCGCTAACATACCCTTATTATTAGAATTAAAATTAAAATTAAAATATAAATTATATATATATATATATATATCGTATATATGAGAGAAGAGAGAAAATAGAATATGAAAAATGATCAGAATTCGGTTTGCTTTATAGCCAGAGTTGATTTTTGGGGCTCCGCGACTCGCGGTAAAATCCTCTTCAAACTCCGCGAGTCGCGGAGAATGAATTTATAGCTCACACCCTTGGAGTCTTTCTCTGCCGACGGTTTTATAATTTATATATAATATATATATAATTAATATAATTAATTATATATTATATTATATTTATATACATAGTTAACTTATAATTTTTAGTCCGTTGCGTCGAGCGTTAAGAGTTGACTCTGGTCCCGGTTCCGGATTTTCGAACGTCCTTGCGTACAATTTTATATTTTGTACTTTGCGTTTTGAATCTTGTACTCTTGTAATTTCGAGACGTTTCTTATCAATAATTGGAACCTCTTTGATTGTCTTTTGTACTTTTGAGTTTTTTGGTCGTTTGCGTCTTCAATTCGTCGAATCTGTCTTTTGTCTTCACCTTTTATTATTTAAACGAATATTACTTGTAAATAGAACAATTGCAACTAAAAGCTTGTCTTTCTTGAGGAATAATGCTATGAAATATATGTTCGTTTTTAGCATTATCAAATATTCCCACACTTGAGCGTTGCTTGTCCTCAAGCAATATCGTCTTGAAATACTAGAATCACTTCTTTATTCTTCACACTTTGTACATCAGTGATTTCTATACGGCGGTATAAACAATGGTAGTAACGATATGGTTTACAGTCCCACATGACTATAAAAATTTAGATCCATTAAGAAAATTGGATCTTTATGAAAACATTTGATCTTTTGAAAATTAAATCTAGTTTTTACCCTAGATAAGTTTTCCGGAATAACCCTTTACCGGTGTTTGCAAAATATTTTTGTGGGTTTGGTGGGTTTCAGATTTGAAAATTTTAGCTCAAAACTTGCGGTTTTGTGTCACCCACTTGCTAACCTTGTATTTGGAAAGCAACACGTCCAGTTTACTTGTTCCGTATATTACCTTTCGGCAAACTACCGTCCGGTTGTAAAGGAAAGCGTTGAACAAGCAACTGTTAAGGCAATGTCCCGTGACATGCTTTTGATTATGGTCTATAACGTGTCGGACGCAATTACTATCCTTGGTAGGAGCAATAGTAAAGCTCACCCTTATAATTTTTCGGTCTGGCACAAGGTCCTGTCTTTGACCACTATGCAACCACCGTTCTTACGGTTGACACCCGATTTAGTTCAGGTGACCTAATGAATTCCAGGTGAATTCCTAGGATTTTACGTTCAATGGTAATGAACGCATTGAAAATAGGGTTTTCAGAAAACAAATCGGTTTATAATTTTGATCAAAATATTTTCTCGTTTAAGCTCGAGTTTAGATATCATCGAATTCCATGAGTTTGTAATTCTCAATCTTTAAGGTCAATCTCTAGGATTGAGTAATATCAGTCTTAAAAGCTGATTTTTAATCTTTAAGGAGATTATCCTTTCTGGGGATTTGATTCATTAGTCTTATCAAGCTAATTTGCACGGTGCCCCCCCATTGTACGAGATAAATCCTTCTCATGGTTAGGATAAATCTGACCACATGGCGACCCTGTTTAATGCTGAGGTCCGTGGATTTCCTGCTGATTTTAGTGATGACTTTTCTAGATTTTTCGTCAACCTACAGCTGGTCTGGACGACAACTTCATGACCTAAATCAAGAAGCGCGTGTCTTTTTCGGAAGACTTTACTTCCTTTTAATGATGGAATTGATTCATCGTGTAGATCCATCTCTTCTTTTCTTTCATCGGGTAAAACAGTTTAGTTTAGTCCAAAGTAAAAGTATTTTCAGTTATTTGTTACAGATATATGTGACATATGTTTAAAATAACTTGGTAAATTTTCCCACACTTGGCTTTTATTTTCCTTTTTATCGTCCTCTATTCCATTTTAAATGAATTTTAACATTTTAGTTTGTTTCTTAATTTATGTCCTTTCCGAGGTAACAATAATTTCGGTGTTAAAACCTAGTTTTATCGTTCATAAATATGTATAAACATGATTTTGAATTCATTTAATTGAAAATTTTAAAAAATTTTACTAGAATTGGGTAGTCAGTATATAAGACTAGGGCTGTTCTTTTTTATCAGAGAGCACTAGATTCTAATACAACTACTGCTTTACTAGTATTTTTAATGGTAACCAAGTGTATAAAGTAAAAATTTTTAAAATCCGAAAGAATTTAACCCCTTCCCACACTTAAGATCTTGCAATGCCCTCATTTGCAAGAAATCAGTAACAATTTAAATTATTGAGGGTGATTTGTGTGAAAATGATTAAATTTTACCAAAGTTTCCAAATATATTGGCGTTTGTTTGCTGAATGATAAATGGTGCACATCATTTGTTCATTCCGTCTTGTTGTTATTTCACATATATTTTGCATCTTGTCGTCAAAATTAGTTGCTTTTGCTGAACTTAATGCCAGTCTTTGAAAATGCGTTGTTTTACCCTGTTGTGTACATAAGATAAACTGCAAACATATATACATATTTTTGAAGTTTTGTATATTACCCCACATTCAAAAAATTATTAAAATCTAAGAATAAAAGTTAGATAATTATAAAAATGATTACAATATTAACAAAAATATTAAATGTATCAATAATTACAAATTACAAAATAAAAAAAAATAAAAAATAAGTAAACTAAGGATGATATTGGTACCAATAGGGGTTCCAGGCATAACCATAGGTGCTATAGAATGCTTCGGCAGGGTCATACGTAGGATATGGTGGCTGCATCTCTATAGACCAAGGAGGGAAGATGGGTTTCGGTGTAGGAATATAGTTTCTACCTATATGTTGGCAATGAGCTATGATCTGGTTCTGATGAACTTGCCAATCTTCAAATGCTCTCTGTCTAGCATTTTCGTATTCCTGAGAAGCTATAAACCTATGCATTTCTTGCATCTCATTCCCCCCTCCTACATTACCTTGTTGCTGGTTTCTCTCCACCTGTGGATGTCTACCATGGTATCGTACTGCGGCGTTATTTCGCCTCTTCAAAACTTTCGCACCATGGTATACATTTAAACCTATAGTATCGCGGGGTTCTGGTTCTTCTACTAATAATCCCCCCCGACTTATATCCACACCGAGATATTCACCAATCAAAGTAATAAAAATACCACCTCCTATTATGCTATGTGGTCGCATCCCCCGAACCATAGCTGATAAATAATAACCCACACAATATGGTATACTTACAGCGCTTTGTGGGTCTCGAATACACATATGGTAAAACAAATCCTGTTCATTTACATTTTCTTTGTTCTTACCCCTTTGTGTAATCGAATTAGCTAAAAACCTATGTATCACTCTTAATTCGGCTCTATCTATATCCAAATAAGAGTAATTTCCCCCTTTGAAACGGTGATGGCTTGTCATTTGACTCCACACACCGTGTGTATCAAAATTCTCATCTATCTTTCTACCGTTTAGTATCAATCCTCTACAATCGGCAGACGCTAACTCCTCAGGCGTATATATACGTAAAGCCTGAGCCATGTCCAATAAAGACATGTGGCGCATCGAACCGCCTAACAAAAATCTAATAAAAGAACGATCGGTTAAACTAGCTACCCGATCATTCAACTCTATACTACATAACAATTCTTCACACCATACTTTATATACAGGTCTACGTATGGTGAATAAACATATCCAGTCATTAAAAGAAGAATTACCATACCTCTGTACAAGTAATTCCCTAATTGGCCCGGCCAATTCTACAGCTTCTAAGGGCCCCCATTCTATGACCCTCGGTACCTCAACAACCTTAGAATGAAGAGTATGCAAACCCCTTTGATATTTTGGATAATCTATCCAAAGTCTGTCAAATCTCAGGTTCGGGTGCAACTCTTCCAAATGCATATCGGAAAAGGTCATGACTGGATGAGGTACATCCTGCTTGTAGTAGTTATCCACCTCCTGTTGTTCCAAATTCTCAGCAGGAGCATTGCGGGCTTGGGATGAAGATTCACCCCTTTCATTCTGCAAAACACATCAAACACAAATTTTGTGCATCCAAATATGCATTAGTGTCAGCAAAATCATCAATCAAAATAATTACAATGACATTATCAATTTATATCAAACTTAAGCTCATTTTCATATTTTCATCAAATCTACACTTTTTCAAATAAGCATATACGAAAATTTTCGCCAAGTTCATAAGCATTTAACTCAAATAACATGTCAAAATAATCATTACTAGCAATCAAACAAGTCTCAAATGGCATTATCTTTCAAAAATCAAGTTCATGAATTTTAGACTTGAAAAAGTCCACTTTAATTCTCAAAATCATGTTTAGGCTCAAAGTTTGGATCATTTAACTACCTACACATGTTACACTACTCAATTTAGCAACAATTCATGACAAAAATCGGCCATAACCTGTTTATATCAAAAAGTCCCAAATTTGCTCAAGAACACAAACCCTAGATTATTCAGAATTTGAAGTTTAAGGCTTCTAATCATGTTAAACAGCATCAATCTAGGTTATACAAGCATAATACATAAACAATTTAAGCTTAATTACACTAAAAAGCATCAAAATCAAATTGGGGAAAAAATAGCTCAAGAACACCAAATTTCGGATTAAATGGTGTTTAGGTGTAGAAATTTACCGTTTTTCTTGAGTAATTCTTAGATAGCATCCTTCTCAACATGATTTTAGCAAAATATTTGGTGATTAACGGTTAAAAATTGGGATTTTTGGGGTGTTTTTGGGTGGTTTTTCGGGTGCAGTTTTCGCAGGTTGTTTGAGTTGAGGAGTATGAAACTGAGCTGTTGCAGCTCTTATTTTTTTTTCTGTAATCCGGTCCTCCCGCGAGTCGCGGGGATTTACCCTCCAAACTCCGCGAGTCGCGGAGTTTGGTATTTTTTTTTTTTTTTTTTATAATCATTAACTTATTAAAACAATTAAGTAATTAATTTTAAAATTTTGTTTCCCTTATTATTTAGGACGAGGTCGTTTCGGATCGATGTCCTAGTCCATCTCTCGACAAAATTTTAAAATTTGTCTTTTTGTAGCGATTGTTTTAAAAGCTAAGATTTTTGGGTTTTTTTAATGTTTTTGGCATACTTTAAATCAATAAGATTAAAAATAATAATAATAAAAGTTCTCGTCCCTCCCTTGGGTAAAGCAATTTCGGTTCAAAGACCTATTCTTCAACTTACGAGGAATTTTAAAAATCATATTCTTAACTTAATGAGATAAAGTAAATTTTTGTTTTTAAATTCACACAACTTAAATATAAAATTCAAAATTATTATTAAAAATTCACACCAAACTTAAAATTTGAAATGCATAAAATTAAAAATTAATATTTTAAAAATTCACACCAAACTTAATTTAAAAATTCATATTATAAATTCACTCCAAATTTATATTAATTTTTCAAATATTTACAATTTTAAATATATTGTTTTTACAAAGTTTACAATATTAATTTAAGATTTAAATATTAAGATTAAAAACATGGTAAAAATAAAATTAAAAATCTTTTTGTCTTTTTATCCCACTTTAATCAATCAAATATTATCAAAAATATGCGCCCCTCTTTTCGGTAAAGTAATTTCGGTTCCAAGACCTAATTTAACTCATGACAAATTTTTAAAATATTTTGGTTTGATTGATTAAAGATATTTATACCTTAAGAATAAACGTTAAATTTCGCAGTGATGTAATAAATTTTTGAATGATATCAATAATTTCGGTCGCCAAACCTAATTTTATTCAATACCAATTTAATACTTTTTATCGAACAAATTAGCGTTTATTATCAAAAGGTTAAAAATAAAAATAAAAATAAAAACTGTACAGACATACCTGTGAAATAGATTTCTTAGTTATATGATCTATCCCATTCATAAGATAGTCGGTTTAATTGGTTTTCCATGGTTACATAGGCGTAACCTCGAGCATTCAGTGTCTTTTCTTCTAAACATATGAACGGTCCGTCTCTGCATAAAGTAACAAATTCGGTATTTGAATAGGTTTGATTATTGGAACATTTACCTCCATGTGACCATTTTACGCATTTGTGACATCGTTCTAGGTGTCGTGCTCTTCTTTTCGCTGCGGATTTTGATTTTCCTTTACCAAATTGTAACTTATTATCTTCGCATCTGGATTCTTTTCTAAATCCGTCCATTCTTTCTCTGATTACTGATACTATTTCACTCGGGAGTATGTCATTATTTCTTTTAATGATCAAAGCGTGTAGCATTAGACCATGGTTTAGTTCACAGGCAGTCTTCATTTTGTAAAAACCTAAAAAAAATAAAAATTCAGAATGGGGGGAGAAGACTAGTTCTTTAGGGTCTGCTAGGGAAAGCCCATTCGGGTTCCATTTTCGAGAACTACACGAAAACAGACAATCTAACTCTAACAGAAATACATATTATCCTTTAAAGACTTGATTCTCCCCACACTTAGTTAGCTGTGGTGTCGAAATTGTGATTAACTTCGTTGTCGACTTCCATCGGACCATGTATGTAATGTTTAACTCTGTGACCATTAACTTTAAATTCAATCCCATTTGAATTTATCAATTCTATCGTTCCGTATGGGAAAACTCTTTTGACTATGAATGGTCCAGACCATCTTGATTTCAATTTTCCAGGAAATAACTTGAATCGTGAATTGAAAAGAAGAACTCTGTCTCCTTCTTTAAATTCTTTTGAACTTCTGATTCTTTTATCATGCCATTTCTTCGTTCTTTCTTTATAGATTAACGAATTTTCGTATGCTTCATGTCTTAATTCTTCTAATTCATTTAGTTGACTTAATCGTAGACGTCCGGCTTCATGTAAATCAAGATTACATGTCTTCAAAGCCCAAAATGCTTTGTGTTCAATTTCTACTGGAAGATGACATGCTTTTCCATAAACAAGTCTAAAAGGTGTGGTTCTAATTGGAGTTTTGTAGGCTGTTCTAAAAGCCCAGAGTGCATCTTCCAATTTAATGGACCATTTCTTCGGATTTGATCCTACGGTTTTCTCTAGAATACGTTTTAAAGCTCGGTTTGTATTTTCAACTTGTCCACTTGTTTGTGGATGATATGCGGTGGAGATTTTATGAGTTACTCCATATCCTTTAAGAACTTTCTCAAGTTGATTATTACAGAAATGAGTACCCCGATCACTTATTAAAGCTTTCGGTGTTCCAAACCTTGCAAAAAGATGTTTTAAAAAGTTGACTACAACTCGTGCATCGTTAGTTGGGAGAGCTTGTGCTTCCGCCCATTTAGATACATAATCAATGGCTACGAGTATATATAGATTATTATTAGATTTTGGAAATGGACCCATAAAGTCAATACCCCAAATGTCAAATACTTCACATACTTGGATGACATTTTGTGGCATTTCATCACGTTGACTTATTTTTCCGGCCCTTTGACATGCATCACAGGATTTGCAAAGAAGGTGTGTGTCTTTGTAAATTGTAGGCCAATAGAATCCAGCTTCATAAACTTTTCTTGCTGTTAGTTGAGGCCCATAATGCCCTCCTGTTGGTCCTGTGTGACAATGGTTTAAAATTTTACTAGCTTCATCTCCAAATACACATCGGCGTATTATTCCATCGGGACAACTTTTAAACAGATGTGGATCTTCCCAGAAATAGTGTTTTATATCACTGAAGAATTTCTTTCGTCTTTGGTACGATAATCCTTTTTCAAGGAATCCACAAACTAAGTAGTTTGCATAGTCTGCAAACCATGGGATTTCTTTATAATCTATCTTCAATAGATATTCATCAGGAAAGTTGTCTTGTATGGCCGATTCATTCAGAACTTCTAATTCGGGATTTTCAAGACGAGAAAGATGATCAGCGGCGAGATTTTCTGCTCCTCTTTTATCTCGGATTTCAATATCAAACTCTTGTAAGAGTAAGATCCAACGGATTAATCTTGGTTTAGCATCTTGTTTTGAAAATAGGTATCTAAGAGCAGAATGGTCGGTATAGACCACCGTTTTTGCTAGAACGAGATATGATCGAAATTTGTCAAAAGCAAAGACAATAGCAAGGAGTTCTTTTTCAGTAGTTGTATAGTTCATTTGTGCTCCTTGTAATGTCTTACTAGCATAATATATAGGTTGAAATCGTTTTTCAATCCTTTGTCCTAAAACGGCTCCCATTGCAAAATCACTTGCATCGCACATGAGTTCAAATGGTAGATTCCAATTTGGCGTTATCATGATCGGCGCATTAGTGAGTTTCTCTTTAAGAATATTAAAAGATTTGATGCATTCATCCGAAAAGATGAATGGTGCATCCTTCTCTAGGAGTTTATTCAAAGGAGTGGCAATTTTAGAAAAATCTTTTATAAAACGTCGGTAAAAACCGGCATGCCCTAGAAAACTCCTAACTCCTCTAACATTGGTGGGATGTGGAAGTTTAGCAATTACATCTACTTTAGCTCTATCCACTTCAATTCCTTCTTTTGAAATTTTATGTCCAAGAACGATGCCTTCTTTAACCATGAAATGGCATTTCTCCCAATTAAGTACTAGATTTGATTGTTCGCATCTAATTAGCATTCGTTCCAGATTAACTAGACATGATTTAAATGTATCACCGAAGACTGAAAAGTCATCCATGAATACTTCCATGCATTCTTCTATCATGTCGTGAAAAATCGCCATCATACACCTTTGAAAGGTTGCAGGGGCGTTACAAAGTCCAAATGGCATGCGTTTGTAAGCAAAAGTACCATAAGGGCACGTGAATGTGGTTTTCTCTTGATCTTCGAGTGCTATTGGAATTTGAAAATATCCGGAAAATCCATCTAGAAAACAATAGTAACTATTTCCGGCTAATCTTTCCAACATTTGATCTATGAAAGGTAAGGGAAAGTGATCTTTTCTGGTGGCGTCATTTAATTTTCTATAATCAATACACACACGCCATCCTGTTACAGTCCTAGTAGGAATAAGCTCATTTTTCTCATTTGTAATGACAGTCATGCCACCCTTCTTAGGTACGCATTGAACTGGGCTTACCCATGGACTATCAGAAATTGGATATATCAAACCTGCATCTAGCAGTTTAATAATCTCTTTCTTAACTACATCTTGCATATTAGGATTTAGTCTTCGTTGGCGTTGCACATACGTTTTATGACCTTCTTCCATAAGAATTTTATGTGTGCAATACGAAGGACTTATTCCTTTAATATCATGAATCTTCCATGCAATGGCTGGTTTATGAGCTTTCAACACAGAAATGAGTTGTGATTTCTCATTTTCAGTAAGAGAAGACGATATTATTACAGGTAATTCAGATTCACCATGTAAATAAGCGTATTCCAAATGGTTTGGAAGTGGCTTTAACTCTAATTTCGGAGGTTCTTCTATCGATGATTTGTATCGATATCTGTCTTCTTCTTTTAGCATTTGAATTTCTTCTGTTGTTGGTTCATATCCATTAGCTATAAGTGTAGCTAACATTTCAGCTTCATCAATTGGTTCATTATCTTCTCCTAAAGAACATTCTCCTGTTCCTTGTAATTCTGGAAATTCTGCTAATAATTCTGCATGTGCATCTATAGTTTGAATATAATAACATGTATCATCTGCAGATTGTGGTTGTTGCATTGCTCTATCAACTGAAAAGGTAACACTCTCATCCTCTATACTTAGGGTCAATTTCTTACCGAACACGTCTATCATTGCTTTAGCCGTGTTTAAGAATGGTCTTCCTAATATGAGAGGAACTTGAGAATCTTCTTCCATGTCCAAGACAACAAAATCTACTAGAAATACTAAAGTACCAACTTTAACTAGCATGTTCTCCATTATCCCTCTAGGATATTTTATTGATCTATCGGCTAGTTGTATGCTTATTCTGGTTGGTTTCAATTCTCCAAGGTCTAGTTTAGCGTATAGTGAATACGGCATTAGATTTATACTAGCACCTAAGTCTGCCAATGCTTCTATTGAACTAAGACTACCCAGAAAACATGGAATTGTGAAACTTCCTGGATCAGATAATTTTTCTGGTATCTTATTCAACAGCACTGCTGAACAATTAGCATTCATAGTAACAGCCGAGAGTTCTTCCATTTTCTTTCTATTTGAGATTAGATCTTTCAAGAATTTAGCATATCTTGGCATTCCTGAAATCACATCAATGAAAGGAAGATTTACATTTATCTGTTTAAACATATCCAAGAATTTAGATTGCTCGGCTTCAAGTTTTTCTTTCTTCATTTTACTCGGGTAAGGAAGTGGTGGTTGGTATGGTTTAACATAAGGTTTATCCTTAACTGTGTTATTTTCATTAACCTTTTCAACTACCGGTTCTTTTTCCTTATCTTGATCAGGTTGTGGTTCTTGTGGAGTAGGAATAGTTTCATCAGAAGTTACAGGTATTTCAGGTGGTTTAAGTGTTGTACCACTTCTTGTGGTAATGGCTTTAGCTGTTTCATTTCGGGGGTTAGCGTTTGTATCACTAGGTAGACTTCCCGGTTTTCTTTCACCTATTAACCTTGCTAGGTTACTTACTTCTTGTTCCAGATTTTGAATAGAAGCTTGTTGATTTCTAAATGCTTGAGCATTTTGTTCATTGGTTTGTTTCTGAGATGTGAAAAACTGCGTTTGAGTTTCAACTAGCTTCGTCATCATATCTTCTAAATTCGGCTTTTTATCATCGGTTTGTTGTGGTGGTTTGTTTTGAAAATTAGGTCTTTGCTGATTGTAAGTATTATTGGATACTTGTTGATTGCTAGGACCTTGTTGGTTGTTGTATGGAATATTTCGGTTATAATTCTGGTTTTGATTGTAAATCGGTCTTGGCGGTTGATAATTATTCTGATAATTATTTCCAGGCCTTTGGTTTATGTATGAAATATTCTCTCTTTGTTCCATTGTTAATTCAATACTGAGACAATCTTTTGTCAAATGTGGTCCTCCACACTGCTCACAACTAATTCGTATTGAGTGAATATCTTTAGTCATCTTTTCCATTCGTCTCTCCACAGCATCTATCTTTGCGGAAATGGAATCTAAGTCATGGCTAGAATCGGCTCTAGCTGCTTTAGATGATCTAACGATATCTTTTTCTTGGTGCCACTCATGTGAGTGGGAAGCAGTGTTATCAATAATTTTGTAAGCATCAGTTTCGGTTTTCTTCATAATAGAACCACCAGCTGCTATATCTATGTCTTTCCTTGTAGTGATGTCGCATCCTCGGTAGAATATTTGTACTATTTGACAGGTGTCTAAACCATGTTGCGGACATCCTCTTAACAACTTTCCATATCTAGTCCATGCCTCATATAGAGTTTCATTTGGTTTCTGTGTGAACGTAACAATTTCTGCTTGAAGTCTTACGGCTTTAGATGCAGGAAAGAATTGTTTAAGAAATTTGTCAACTAAAACGTCCCATGTATCAATCGCCCCTTCAGGTAACGATTCCAACCAATCTTTGGCTTCTCCCTTTAAAGTCCAGGGAAATAACATGAGATATATCTGTTCATCCTCCACTTCTCGTATTTTAAATAGTGTGCAGATCCTATTAAAGGTACGTAGATGTTCATTTGGATCTTCCTTCGGCACACCACTAAATTGGCATTGATTAGTCACCATGTGTAAAATTTGTCCTTTGATTTCATAATCCGGCGCATTAATGTCAGGATGAGTAATTGCGTGACCTTGGCCAGTGCGTTTAGCTCTCATTCGGTCTTCCATACTTAAAGGTTCCAGATTCTCCATAATTGAATTTGTTGAATCGGTATCACTAGATGATTCTGATTTAATGGTTCGTTCCTCAACAATCTCTGTTTGAATGATTGGTGGCTCCGGAGGAAAGTTTAATGGTTCAGGATCTACGAACCGTTCCTGGATATTCTCCGGATTCTCAATTGTGAGGTCGGGTTCAAAAAATGGATTATCGGAAATTTGAACTGAAGTACTTGGTCTACTGGATGACGATTCTAAAGAAAAATCAACGGCGGTTATATTTGCTAAATGTCTTGATCTAGTTACAGGTGGTGAACGTACAAAAGGTGGTGAACGTCTTGCTCGGTGCATTCACTGAATATCCTATTAGTTTTAAAAAGGAAAGAAAAATTATAATAAGTTATCCAATTAATAGACTTTTCTGATTTTGCCCACGTTTCGAATAGCCAAAAGATGCAGCAGAGGGGCAGGATTCGTTTGGTCTCAATATAATTGAGGACTGTTTGGCTCCAATAACCCGGTCCACGTACAAATCCAACTATTACTACGAACCAGAAAATTTTGATGTCTATTAATTTAACCGCTTAAAATAAATTTTCGTAATTTTAAGAAATTTAGATAAGAAGTAGAATAAAAATCTATGTCCTAAAACTAGAATAGCGAGAAATAAGAGAGAAAAAGAGTTCGTCGCAAAAGGTCGAAAAAGAAAAAATGGTTGAAAAATAAAAGGTGACGGAAAAATAAAAGAAACTTATCAAAACTTAAAAATACTTGACTAACCTAACCTTATTACTACAACTAACTTAAAATTATAATCGCAAATTGAAATTACTAATTGGAATGATAATTGGTACATAGTAAAAGGTCTAAAAATATTAAAGCTTACAGGAAAAACTAAATCCCAAATGGAAATAACTTAAAAAGAAACTAAAACTTAAAAAGGCGTCGCAAAATTCTAAAGCACCTAAATCTTAGTCTAAAGAAAAAGCACTTAAGGAATTCTACGGCAAAGCCTAAAAATCTAGGAGTAAAAATAACTATAGCAAAAACTAAGTTTAAAATTAAATATGAGCTAAAAATACAAATATTACGCTACAATGATTAAAAAGGGACAAAATATAAAAATATATAAAAAGTTGTAAAAAGTACAATTTTTAAAAAAATATTATTTTTATATTATTTATTTTATAAAACTATTAATTTTACAATTTAATTAAACTAATTTATACTAAATACATAAATTAAATAAAAAGTAAATGTTAAAATAAAACTAATAATAATAATAATAATTATTAGGGTTTAATAATAATTAATTAATAATTACCGTAATTAATGCTCGATTAGGGTTTTTTGTCGCCTGTCAGAAAGTCTCCGCGACTTGCGGTATATAATGCTTCAAACCCCGCGACTCGCGGGGTTCAAAAATTCAGATGACAGATTTAATCTTCGACGCGTTTTTTCTTTATTTATTTATTTTTATTTTCTGTTTTCTATTTTTATATAAATAAAAGATATTAAAATAAAACTTATATTTTTATAAACTAAACTAAAAATAAAGAAACTTATAAAACTTAAATATTTAACAAAATCTTAAAAATGCTTATATTTTTGTTTTTCTTTTTATATATTTGAATAATTAAAACGTATTTTTACAAAAACGAATTTTAATAAAAGTAAACAAAAAATCTTTTTTTTTATATTAGCGTTCCGCTTCCGGCGTTTAAGAGAGTCCCCAGCAGCGGCGCCAAAAATACTTGATGTTATGCGAGGTGTATACGAAATAGTTTATATTTTACTAGGAAAAACTATTAAATACGATACAATTTTACACAAGATATTTATTTATTTATAGAATGGATATACTTAAACCTTGCTACAACACTTATAGGCAGTGTACCTAATCGTACAGTAGTGTAGTTTTTAGTAAGTCCGGTTCGTTCCACAGGGAAATCTTTAAACAAAGCTCAACGCTATATTAGTTTACTTTTATAAAAATACAAATATATATATAAGTAATATTATTATTATAAAGGGGGGTTTTTACCGTTTAATGACCGGTTTGTCGATTTTAAGACTTTAGTCGCAATTAAAACCTAATGTAAAATATTAAATAAATAAAAGACTTAATTTAAAGCGTAAAGTAAATAACGATAATGAAATTGCGAATAATAAAAGTGCGATAAAATAAACTTGCGATAATTAAAAAGTACGATAATTAAAAGTGCGATTAAATAACAATAAATAAAAGTGCGATAATTAGAAGTGCAATTAAATATAAAATAAAGGAAATTAAATATGAAATAAAAGAATTATGCTTATTTAAACTTTCGTAATCATGATGTTTGACGTGTTGATTTTAGTTTTATGCCCATGGGTTAATTGTCCTTTGTCCTGGATTATTTAATATGTCCGTCTGGTTTTTGTCCATAACAGTCCATCAGTCATAAATATAAAGTGCAAGTGTCCTCGTCAAATTATTCTTATACCCGAAGTTAAATATTCCAACTAATTGGGGATTCGAATTGTAACAAGGTTTTAATACTTTGTTTAATGAATACACCAGGTTATCGACTGCGTGTAAACCAAGGTTTTACTACTTTGTTAACAATTACACCAATTACCCTTGAATGTAATTTCACCCCTGTTTTAATTATTCTAGTGGCTATTAATCCATTCCCGTGTCCGGTTAAATGAACGATTATTCGTACATATAAATACCCCGCCCATCGTGTCCGATTGAGTGTATATGGTAATTTATAGGGACACCCAATTGTAAATCTTTATATTAACATTAACAAACTATCATTTAGTTAAACAAATATAAAGCCCATTAATAACCCATAGTCTAATTTCCACAAGTGTCGTTCTTTTGTCCAAACCCCAATTATGGTACAAAGCCCAATTACCCAATTTTAGTAATTAGCCCAACATCATGATTACTTCGTTTTAAATAAGCATAATAATAACTTAGCTACGAGAAATTAATATAAAAAGGTTGAACATAACTTACAATGATTAAAAATAGCGTAGCGTTATACGGACAGAATTTCGACTTACACCCTTACAACATTCGCTAACATACCCTTATTATTAGAATTAAAATTAAAATTAAAATATAAATTATATATATATATATATATATATATATCGTATATATGAGAGAAGAGAGAAAATAGAATATGAAAAATGATCAGAATTCGGTTTGCTTTATAGCCAGAGTTGATTTTTGGGGCTCCGCGACTCGCGGTAAAATCCTCTTCAAACTCCACGAGTCGCGGAGAATGAATTTACAGCTCACACCCTTGGAGTCTTTCTCTGCCGACGGTTTTATAATTTATATATAATATATATATAATTAATATAATTAATTATATATTATATTATATTTATATACATAGTTAACTTGTAATTTTTAGTCCGTTGCGTCGAGCGTTAAGAGTTGACTCTGGTCCCGGTTCCGGATTTTCGAACGTCCTTGCGTACAATTTTATATTTTGTACTTTGCGTTTTGAATCTTGTACTCTTGTAATTTCGAGACGTTTCTTATCAATAATTGGAACCTCTTTGATTGTCTTTTGTACTTTTGAGCTTTTTGGTCGTTTGTGTCTTCAATTCGTCGAATCTGTCTTTTGTCTTCACCTTTTATTATTTAAACGAATATTACTTGTAAATAGAACAATTGCAACTAAAAGCTTGTCTTTCTTGAGGAATAATGCTATGAAATATATGTTCGTTTTTAGCATTATCAATATCACATACAAATATTCTTCAAACTTACAACTTCGCTATATTACATATAACATGAAATATAGTACACTATGATACAGGACAGTTTTGAAGATAAATCTAGTTAATACGCAAGTTGTTCAGCAAAGAAAATAAAGACACGTAATTCATAAGTCCAGAAACAAGTCATGCATTCTGGTTTTACTAAGACGACTTCCCATCCCTGGTCTTGTGGAAAATAACCGTTATGACCATTGGCTAGGCAGCATGTTGTAATGTCGTCAAAAGGATGAGGGTTTCGTAATGTCCAACAGCCCCGTAATAATCTAAAAACCTTGTTTCTCACCCCAACTACTGAATCCGTCACTTGTGGGAAAGTTTTATTTAAAAGCTGCAATCCGATGTTCTTTTCCTCACTTTGGTAAGAAGCGAACATCACTAACCCGTAAGCATAACATGCTTCTTTATGTTGCATGTTAGAAGCTCTTTCTAATTCACAAAATCCTATGTTGGGATATGTTGAGTCAAAATAGGTTCTTAACCCGTAGCGTAAAATTGCATTTGGGTTCCACGCATTTAACACTTTAAAGAAAACATGGCGTAACTTAAAGTCTTCCCAATGTGATTGTGATGACCCGGAAATTTCTGACAAAATTTAAACTTAATCTATAACGTTTCCGACACGATAAGCAAAGTCTATGAAATTGAATCTCAAAATTTTAAACTATTCAATTACCCTTAGATTGTTCTCAACGATTCGTGAACCATTATATGTAAATAGATACATATATATACTATAACTTGAAAACGTAACAAAGTTATAATTGCATGATACCGTACATTAAACTTATTGGTTTATATATCTATTTGAAAATATATGATTTCAAGTTATTTAGTAAATGATAGTAACATTCGATTATTGATTCAAATGATATTTAGATAAGTTAACTAAAACGTTTAAGATGAATCAGTAAAACACTAATTGCTGCAGTATTTTCAAATTGCTACAGTACCCAAAATGCTACAGTGTTTTCAAAAATCACTATTTGCTACAGTAAAATTTGACTTTGCTACAGTAACTTTGCTACAGTAAAACACTATTATAAAAATGTATTTTAACAAATAGCGAGACGATGATTTATAGAAGTAAATGACCAAAACACTCGAAAGTTTAAGATACACTTTGAGTGATATAATTAAGGGATAATTTAAGGCTATATTTTGACAAAGGTACGTGTCACGAAATGTAAAATGCAAGTTTTCTAAGCGTACGAAAATGCGTTCGAGAAACCGGAACCGGGACATAAGTCGAGTGATGACGTACGACTTATCGGAACAAAAATTACAAGTCAACTATGCACATGAATTTAATATAATATATAATTAATTATATAAATTATATATATTATATTTATATTTATTTAATATGTCGACAAGCAAAATGTTAAAAATTTGTGAGCTGTCCCAGGGTGCCATGCGATCGCATGGCCTTGAAGCACAAATCCCATGCGATCGCATGGGGTGCTTTTTCAGGTATGATTGCTATAAATTGCAGTTTTTGGCTCGAGATAATCACACACATACATATTACTCCGTATTTATTTTATTTATTATTTATATTATTATTATTATTATTATTATTATTAATAATAATAAGATTATTATTAATCTTATTATTTTTATTATTAGTGTTATTATTTTTGCGATACAAAAATAATAATGTACATCAAATATTACGACGGAGTGCTGTCCAAGTAATTTTCAAAATGAGTTTTCGAGCAAGCTAGAGCTAAGGAAATTATGGGTTATTGCCAAGGAGGTTATGGGTAATGTTCGGGGGTATTTTTGTGAATCAAACCTCGTGTTTATCATCTCCGATGCGTCTACGTGCTTTCCTGCAATATTGTATATCAATATTAAACAGTGAGTTTCATATGATCCCTTTTACTCTCCACATTTTTGGACTGAGAATACATGCAAATGCTTTATTAACTGATTTACAATATTTATATGCGTAAGTTTCATTTGCCCTTTTTACTCTTTACGTTTTTTGGGTTGAGAATACATGCAAATGCTTTATTAACTGTTTTACAATATTTATATGCGTGAGTTTCATATGATCCTTTTTACTCAATATATTTTTGGGCTGAGAATACATGCGACTGTTTATAAATACTGAAAATACTAGATTTATATGCGTGAGTCTCATAAGATCCCTTTTACTCTCTACATTTTTGGGCTGAGAATACATGCAAATGCTTTATTAACTGATATACAATATTTATATGTGTGAGTTTCATTTGCACCCTTTTTAATTGCTTTTGCAATCTATATTTTTTGGCAGAGAATACATGCACTTTATTTTAAACACAATGGATACAAGTACATACTAAATTCTACACTGAGTTTGAACCGAAAATCCCTTAGCTTTGGTAACTAGTAACTGCCAGTTATAAGAACTGGTGGGCGCGAGTAGTTGTATATGGATCCATAGGGCTTGACATCCCCGTCTGTTCCAGGTATAGAAAGAAACTCTAGCCTGAACTATAAAACAGACGTATGCTATTTGAAGTTAGTACACGTTGGATTGCGTGTATTGTACATGTTGGTTGCATGTTAAACGAGGGGTACTTATTATAAACGTTAAAGTTTAGTTACCAGGGTGCTCAACTTTGTAGAACCGATTGATAAACGTTTCGGATGAAACAACTGAAATCTTGTGGTCCACCTTTTATTTAAAACATAATGATAAACGTTTTGAATGAAACAACTGAACTTTTGTAATCCACATTGATATACGGATTATGTGTAATATTAAAACTATGAACTCACCAACCTTTGTGTTGACACTTGAAGCATGTTTATTCTCAGGTTTCTAGAAGTCTTCCGCTGTTTGCTCATACGTGATACAAGTTATGTGCTTGGAGTCATACATGCTATATACAAGAAACTTGCATTCACCAAACCATTACCATGTATCTTATTTTGACTGTATTGTCAACAGATGTATTATTGTAAACCATTTAAATGGTGATTGTCTATACGTAGGAATCATCAGATGTTAAAAACCTGGAATTTATATATTCATTTATGAAATACCTTTTCAAACGAATGCAATGTTACAAAACGTATCACATAGAGGTCAAATACCTCGCAATGAAATCAATGAATGACGTGTTCGTCCATATGGATTTGGAGCGATCGTCACAGTGATATACCCCACCTATCAAAGGAGAGCCTTTTATAAACTAAGGCATTTCTGAAAAGTCTTTCAAATGTTTGACAAGTTAATTTCGCCATAACTAAATGTGCTGATGAATTCTGAACGACTCTAGACAAAATTTCCTCAATCATATCCTCTGGTAGGTCTTCTAAAATATTCGGTTGTCTATCCTTAACGTCCATTTTGTTTTTATACTTTAAAATAGACAAGGATTAGATTCGTAATAACAAACAATACAAGCAATTTTTACATAGAACATAAAAGTACAAGCACACTACAATACATTTATTACACAACATGCTCACACCCCTCTAATCTGAATCACTGGTTTTTTCTTCTTCGGACTTGGTTCTTTTTCCTAATCTTCTAGGGATATATGATGTTCCTCTAATACGAGTCGTCGTTTTCCACATTGGTTTAGAAAAACCTGGTGGTTTAGAGGCTCCCGGGTTATTGTCACGATATTGAAAATACGGGTGTTGACGGTACATATAAAGTTCATTGGGGTCGGAATCAGATTTCTCTATTTTGATGACTTTTCCCTTATTATTTTATTTGCCTCATTAAATTGGGTCGGGGTAATTTCTATAACATCATCGGAATCCTCATCAGGATCTGATTCATCGGAAAATTGGTAATTTTCCTAATATTTTGCTTCGTTAGCGGAAATACCATTGACCATTATTAACTTTGGTCCATTGGTTGAGGATTTTCTTTTTTTTTTGACCGGTTTTCTGTGGTTCCTACTATTCCCCCCTCCGGAACCTCCTCTTCTTCCAGTTCCTCTTCTTCTGGTTCCTCTTCTTCCGGTTCCTCTTCTTCCGGTTCCCTTTCCTCTTCTTCCGGTTCTTCGGGAACTTGTGAATCTTGCCAATATATATTCGACTTTTCATTATTATTAGGTGAGTCAATGGGATTTGTGCTAGAGGTAGACATCTATCACACAATATCAAACATGTTAAGAGATTAATATATCACATAATATTTACATGTTAATAATATATAGTTTCCAACAAAAATGTTAAGCAATCATTTTTAAAGAAAACACGGTCGAAGTCCAGACTCACTAATTCATCCTAACAAACTCGATAAGACACACTAATGCAAATTTTCTGGTTCTCTAAGACCAACGCTCGGATACCAACTGAAATGTCCCGTTCATATTGATTATAAACGTTCCATATTAATTGATTTCGTTGCGAGGTTTTGACCTCTATATGAGACGTTTTTCAAAGACTGCATTCATTTTTAAAACAACCATAACCTTTATTTTATCAATAAAGGTTTTAAAAGCATTACGTAGATTATCAAATAATGATAATCTAAAATATACTGTTTACACATGACCATTACATAATGGTTTACAATAGAAATATATTACATCGACATATGTTTCTTGAATGTAGTTTTTACACAATATCATATAAACATGGACTCCAAATCTTGTCCTTATTTTAGTATGCAATAGCGAAAGCTCTTAGTATTCACCTGAGAATAAACATGCTTTAAACGTCAACAAAAAATGTTGGTGAGTTATAGGTTTAACCTATATATATCAAATCGTAATAATAGACCACAAGATTTCATATTTCAATACACATCCCATACATAGAGATAAAAATAATTCATATGGTGAACACCTGGTAACCGACATTAACAAGATGCATATATAAGAATATCCCCATCATTCCAGGACACCCTTCGGATATGATATAAATTTCGAAGTACTAAAGCATCCGGTACTTTGGATGGGGTTTGTTAGGCCCAATAGATCTATCTTTAGGATTCGCATCAATTAGGGTGTATGTTCCCTAATTCTTAGATTACCAGACTTAATAAAAAGGGGCATATTCGATTTTGATAATTCAACCATAGAATGTAGTTTCACGTACTTGTGTCTATTTTGTAAATCATTTATAAAACCTGCATGTATTCTCATCCCAAAAATATTAGATTTTAAAAGTGGGACTATAACTCACTTTCACAGATATTTCCTTCCTCGAAAATAAGACTTGGCCACGGATCGATTCACGAAGCTATACAAATATGTACATATATATCAAAGTATGATCAAAATATAATTACAACCATTTTTATTATGTTTTAAAGATTTGAGAGTATTAAGTCAGCTGTCCTCGTTAATAACCTACAACTAGTTGTCCACAGTTAGATGTACAGAAATAAAATGATATATATATTATCTTGAATCAATCCACAACCCAGTGTATACACATATCAGGCTAGATCACAACTAAAAGTATATATATTTTTGGAATCAACCTCAACCCTGTATAGCTAACTCCAACATTACTGCATATAGAGTGTCTATGGTTGTTCCAAATAATATATATACATGGGTCGATATGATATGTCAAAACATTTGTATACGTGTCTATGGTATCCCAAGATTACATAATATATTAAAATACATATATAATACAATATAAGTTAGCTAGGATATGATTTGTATAGATTTGTTAAACATTTCGCGTAGCTAAAAAGATCAAAAATATCCAATCTTGTTTTACCCATAACTTCTTTATTTTAAATCCGTTTTGAGTGAATCAAATTGCTATGGTTTCATATTGAACTCTAATTTAAGAATCCAAACATAAATAGTATAGGTTTATAGTCGGAAATTTAAGTTACATGTCAATTACTAAAGAGGTAGTCATTTCCGTCTAAAGAACGACATCTTGATGACCATTTTGAAAAACATACTTTCACTTGAGTTTAACCAAGATTTTTGGATATAGTTTCATGTTCATATGAAAAATCATTTTCCCAGAAGAACAACTTTTAAATCAAAGTTTATCATAGTTTTTAATTATCTAAACCAAAACAGCCCCCGGTTTCACTACGACAGCGTATATCCGATTTTATGGTGTTCATCGTGTTTCTAGGTTTTAAATCATTAAGTTAGCATATCATATAGATATATAACATGTGTTTAGTTGATTTTAAAAGTCAAGTTAGAAGGATTAACTTTTGTTTGCGAACAAGTTTAGAATTAACTAAACTATGTTCTAGTGATTACAAGTTTAAACCTTCGAATAAGATAGCTTTATATGTATGAATCAAATGATGTTATGAACATCATTACTACCTCAAGTTTTCTGGATAAAACTACTGGAAATGAGAAAAATGGATCTAGCTTCAAAGGATCCTTGGATGGCTTGAAAGTTCTTGAAGCAAAATCATGACACGAAAACAGTTCAAGTAAGATTTTCACTCGAAATAAGATTGTTATAATATGAATATTACCTTGAATTAGAAAGATAACCTACTGTAAATAACAAAGGTTCCTTGATCTTAGATGATTACATGGAATAGATTAGAAAGCTTGGAAGTAGACTTGCAAACTTGGAAGTATTCTTGATTTTTATGAAACTATACTTATGGAATTTATGAAGAACACTTAGAACTTGAAGATGGAACTTGAGAGAGATCAATTAGATGAAGAAAATTTAAGAATGAAATTGTTTTTAGGTGTTTTTGGTCGTTGGTATATGGATTAGATATAAAGGATATGTAATTTTGTTTTCATGTAAATAAGTCATGAATGATTACTAATATTTTTGTAATTTTATGAGATATTTCATGCTAGTTGCCAAATGATGGTTCTCACATATGTTAGGTGACTCACATGGGCTGCTAAGAGCTGATAATTGGAGTGTATATACCAATAGTACATACATCTAAAAGCTGTGTATTGTACGTGTACGAATACTGGTGCATACGAGTAGAATTGTTGATGAAACTGAACGAGGATGTAATTGTAAGCATTTTTGTTAAGTAGAAGTATTTTGATAAGTGTCTTGAAGTCTTTCAAAAGTGTATGAATACATATTAAAACACTACATGTATATACATTTTAACTGAGTCGTTAAGTCATCGTTAGTCGTTACATGTAAATGTTGTTTTGAAACCTTTAGGTTAACGATTTTGTTAAATGTTGTTAACCCATTGTTTATTAAATCTAAAGAGATGTTAAATTATTACATTATCATGATATTATGATATATTAATATATCTTAGTATGATATATATACAGTTAAATGTTGTTACAACGATAATCGTTACATATATGTCTCGTTTCAAAATCATTAAGTTAGTAGTCTTGTTTTTACATATGTAGTTCATTGTTAATACACTTAATGACATGTTTACTTATCATTTATCATGATTAAACATAGTGTAACAATATCTTAATATGATTCATATGTAATTAGTAAGACGTTGTTATAACGATAATCGTTATATATATCGTTTCGAGTTTCTTAATTCAATAAACATAATTTTATGTACATAACTCATTGTTAAAATACCAAATGAAATACTTACTTATCATAATATCATGTTAAATATATATATAATCATATATTTGGAATCGTATAGTTTTTACAAGTTTTAACGTTCGTGAATCACCGGTCAATTTGGGTGGTCATTTGTCTATATGAAACCTATTCCAATTAATCAAGTCTTAACAAGTTTGATTGCTTAACACGTTGGAAACATTTGGTCATGTAAATATCAATCTCAATTAATATATATAAACATGGAAAAGCTCGGGTCACTACATTAGTAGGCTACGAACCCATCCCCAATTCATCCAGAATAGGTGATGGCTGATTGGTTGATCCATTCCGGTTACACTGTCTTCGGAGTTCAGGTGAATATCCATATCGGAATACATGTCGGAGTTTAAGGAATTTGAACTAGATACGGGATCCATCTTGTATAATTAGAGAGATGATTTTTGATATGAAATAGATTATAGAATTTAGATTGGTACTCTTCAATAAATAATTTACATATGTATATATAATACCAAAATTCCATAAATCACGGAGAAATTTTCGAAAGATGTAAAGTAAAGTTTACAGTAATAGATATGCTAATATATGAATTCGTCTGTGCACTATGTATGCAATAAATGCAGGAAACGTGTCTAGACTTAAGAATGATAAGCATGTAATTTTCGACAAGAAATGATAAGTAAAACTCGGTAAAAACAGATACGGTCATAGTCCAGACTCACTAATGCATCCTAACAATTACCAGTTAAACACACTAATGCAAATTCTGGTTCCCTATGACCTCAAGCTCTGATGCCAACTGTGATAACACGTCCAAATCCACTTGGACGAATACATCATTCATTGATTTCATAGTGAGGTTTTGACCTCTATATGATACGTTTTGTAAACATTGCATTCTTTCGAAAAGGCACACCATAAATGAATATATAAATCCAAGGTTTTCAACGTCTGATGAATTATATGTATAGACAGTCACCGTATATAATAGTTTTTAACAATACATCCGTTGACAATACAGTCAAATAAGATACATGGTGATGATTTTGTGAATGCAAGGTTTTCTCGAATAAAGCATGTATGACTCCATGCACATAGCTTGTATAACGTATAAGCAAACAGCGGAAGACTTCTAGGAACCTGAGAATAAACATGCTTAAAAGTGTCAACACAAAGGTTGGTGAGTTCATAGTTTAACATTTCACATAATCTGTATATAAAGGTGGATCACAAGATTTCAGTTGTTTCATCCAGAAACGTTTATCAAAATATTCTACAAGATTGAGCACACTTGTAACTAAACTTTAACGTCTATATAATAAGTACCCCTGTTTTAACATACATGCAACCCACGCAATCCAACGTGTACTAAACTCAAATAGCATACTTCTGTTTTATAGTTCAGGCTAGGGTTTCTAAATCTGGAACAGACGAGGATGTCAAGCCCTATGGATCCATATACCTCTATTCGCGCCCATCGGTTCTTATAACCGACAGTTACTAGTTACCAAAGCTAAGGGATTTTCAGTTCAAACTCGGTGTAGAATTTAGTATGTACTTGTGTTCATTGCGTTTAAAATAAATTGCATATATTCTCAGCCCAAAAATATATTGCAAAAGCAATTAAAAAGGGAGCAAATGAAACTCACATATCAATATTATGATTCAATCTTGTAGGAAAAGTATCCAGACGCAACGGTAATAACAAGTGCAAGGTTGGCCTTTGATTCACGAACAATACCCCTGAATATTACTCATAACCTCCTTAGCTATAACTCATTTGAAACCTAATAAAAACACCCGTGCTTCACCTCATCGTATTATTTTATCATTTGTTTATTAAAAATAATAATAATAATATATATAAATACTAAACTATTATGTTGTGAGGAGATGAAAATAACATGTTGATAAAAAAAAATCCGAGATAACGTACAAATGATATGATAACTAATTTAGAAAAGTCAAAAATTAAAATGGAATAGTTTAGCTTGTTAAATGGAGTGTTTATAGATCTTGAAGAAAATAAGTCGTGAGCTGGAGTAAACGAATGATTGATATATTATATTATATCATGAAAATAATCAATAAGTTGTGTGTATGTGTTTTTGTAGCCAGTAAACTAAAAGTGTAAGTCTTATATATAACTTAGCCGGTCCCCATTATAATATAAAAATGAACGTATAATGAACTTTAGCCTTTAAATTTTTGGACAATTTGGTCGACATCCATAATATAATCCGTGATCTTTTTGTCTATTAAGACCCGTGTATATGTTAGTCAAAAAGGAAAGAATATATATATATATATATATATATATATATATATATATATATATATATATATATATATATATATATATATATATATATATATATATATATATATATATATATATATATATATATATATATATATATGAAGGATAGGACATGCATGTGTGATATAAATATTAAATATATTACATTACTAACTTGAGTGAAAACAAACACAGCAGTATTGCATCAAAATCAAATGGGTTTGCAGAAGTCAAAAAGTGGAAATTATGTATGTGTGTTATGTCGATATGCAAGTGGTTAAATGAGTGGGAGAAAGTAAAAGTAGGGTACGTCAGTGACTAATGAGAAATGTGTGATAAAAAGTGGTTCCATATGTATAGAAATATAATAAATTTGTTATTTAATTCGTTATATTTTATAACCACTGATATATATATATAAAATAACTAGAAAAAAATTTATGGAGTATAATCTAAATGCATATGTACACGTGTGTATGTATGTGGTTTCCATGTGTTCACTGAAACAACATAAATATCTACACATTTACTTTGCAACGAGTGAAAAGAAGTGAGAAAAATTAACTAGCCCCACCTTATTGTTTTGTAGCAACTCACGGGTTTGATAGGATCAAATAAACGGATGAGATCTAATAATATTTAAAGAACATTTAATTACTACTTGCATTAAAAGAACATATCACATAGAACCAGTAATACGTTTACGTTTAGACCCGAAGTATCCAAGAAGTTTTAATATAAAGGCTATCAACATAACAATTAGAATTTAATTAAACGGAATCCGTACCAATAACTGACGGGTAAAAGGATATATAAAATTCCACTTTTTATAAAATAATCATAAATTTGTTTTGGTCTAAAACCTTATAAAACGACTCGTAAAAAGGTTGTCCGTCCCGTGACCACTGTCTAAAAAAAAAAACATAGTATCTAAAATGTAATATATAAAATTTCTAGTTTGAAATAAAAATATACTTCTTTTATGAACTTAAAGTTTACATAATTTAATTTACTAACACCCGTCCTATAACCCTTGAAAAATATATGTTTGTTATTAAATTCGTTCAATATAATTGAAAGGAAGAACGAGTGTTACTATCTAATAAACATATTCACTCTTAAAATAATTACTTTTGGTCACTTGAAACAAGCAGACAAGTTTGCCAACGGGATTTCGAGTATCGCCTCAATCTTTTAGTGATCTATTGTTTTTTAACTTTTTGTCATTATTTATGAGTCACAGATCATATTAGTTATATATAAAGAGAAAGCATAATATATAAGACTATTAACATGATTGATGAATTTGAAGGCTAAAGCTAGAATTGTGAGCTGTAAAGTTTAGAGCATATCTACAACTTAAATTTAATGTTTGACCATCCCAATCTCGACCTGACTTATTTGCATAAGATACACTATTATCTTTTCATATAATATATAAATTAATTATATATAAGTTATAACATAAATCGTTTAGTACTAATTTAATCTATTCATATATAGTTAGCTATCTTATAATCATTTAGTACTAATTTAATCTTTTAGCACTACGTACTAATTTAATGTAACCATGTACAGTTAATTATCTTAAAAATTTAAGGTAGTAAATTTATTTTCAACATGCTTGGTTTTGTAGTGACAATTATTTAAGTTAAATGCCAAGATATGAGTCAACATTGCTAGTTATTCATATATTTTATTCCTAACAATTAATATTTCAACTTATTGTACATATATATATATATATATATCCAGATATTTATATACGTTTATTTACAAACAATTGTTCGTGAATCGTCGGGGACAGTCGAAGTTTAATGAATGTATGAAAACAGTTCAAAATTTTTGAGACTCAACATTACAGACTTTGCTTATCGTGTCGAAATCATATAAAGATCAAGTTTAAATTTGGTCGGAAATTTCCGGGTCGTCACAAAACTCTTATAAAATGGGTTATTACGCCGAGCAGGTCCTTTCGGTATCCTACGGTGGCCTCTCGGTCCATAGGGTTAACATAATCGGGTTTAACAAAAGGTGTTTGGGGTGAATCGGGTACATCAGGTTTGGATTCGGATTCGGGTTTCGATTCTTCTCTGGTATCCTCTGCAGGTTCCTTTCCTTTAGGCTCATTCTCATGCTCGGTCTCCATTTCGGGTTTCGATTCGGTATCATCCACAAACTCGAGTATCGTGTTTCCTTGCGCTTGCACGGTTTCCTCGAATTCTGTGTCGGAGTCGGTAAGAATGATAGGATTAGAAGAAGTCATATAGCACTCAAAGAAAACACAAAGTTAGTCACTTAGTAATCATATCATATTAGATACCAAGTAATCATAGCGATTTCATCTATTAAGGTTCATGCAACTTAACGAGTCTACGGTTACAGTCTAGACGCACTAGTTGTCCTAACGTTCGACTCTTTAATGCAGCCTAGTCCTAGGTAACCGATCTGCTCTGATACCAAATGTAATACCCTGTCAGAATCCACTAACGGAATATTAACTCTTGGTCCCACAGTTTAGCGGTCACGCCCTCTATATGAGACGTTTCCGAAAAGTATTCGCATTAATCATGAAAATAAGTCATTTATTTAAGAAAGTGTAACTGAAAACATTTGACATCAATGACTAATGTATATGAACCCCAAAACATCAGAGAAAACTGTTTAAATACGAATATTGTTCTTGAAATAAAAATAGAAATCATGCTGGACGCCGTCCAGTTCTAGCAGCAAACAACACATAACTTCAAATAAAGCGGAAACACTAGCTCTATGTACCTGAGATGAAACATGCAAAATGTCAACGAAAAACGTTGAGTGAATCTACAGGTTTAGTAAATCATTTCGTAAGTTAGGCCACAAGATTTTCTTGGAAAACATCATAGGAAAAGTATACATTATCATGAGCACTTGATTATAAAACTTTAACCTTTGCGTAGGCCGAGCCCACGTCTTTCATTTACCCTATACTGGCGATACACCGATCAAGTGTACGTGTAACAACTGCATAAGCACCTGTTTAACGTTGCGGTGAGGTTTGTCAAACCTAACGGTACCGTCCCTATAAGTCGAGCTTACAAAGTAACTAATATAACCAGGCTAAGGGATTTTTGATCTGAAATCATATGTATAATCTTAATAAGTTACTTGTGCCAAACACGTAAAACATTTGTAAAAAGTATGCATCTCATCCCTGTAAAAACGTAGTAGGGACTGTAGACTCACCTTAGCAAAAGCACTCGGAAAGATCATAGCAAACTGTACTGTAGTCGAACACTCTCGACTGAACAATGCAACCTAAATAAGTAAATCATCTTAAGTATACACTAATAGGTCAAACTTAGTCAACCCATAGTGTACGTAAAGTCCTAGTGCTCAGACTGACTCAACAAACATGTAAAAGTCAACTAATCCAAGCAAGTCAACCAAAGTCAAACCAAAAGTCAACTCGATCAAATAGGTCAACTAAAGTCAAAAATCTCAGTAATTCATGCAAACATAGTCAACGAATCATACTCAAGTCATATAACATGTTATCGCTCATAATTTAGTAAATTGTATTTTCCACATCTTAAAGTAAACCTTCGAAAATCATACGTCGTAAAGAAATACACTCATAGCGCATAGCACATAATTCATAAAATTATGATCAACTCCAGATCTTAACTACACTTAAAATCGATTCCAAAAAGTCTGGCCAGGGCCTTATACGATAAATAAAAGTCCAATATCAGAAAGGCTCAAGTTCAGGTTCATTACAGAAAATTCTGCTCGCGCGTCAGTTTTTAAACATTTTTCATAAAATATAGAAAATAGATTTTAATGAATGGCCAATTGGTGTCATCTCAAGACATCTCAAAATTTAGGTGATAAAATAATCAGAAACATTTCTTTAGCCAATTCCTACAGATTTGCAAAATATTACAGACTCATCAGTTTTTGACCATCAATCGAACATATCATTTGGACGAGCATTTATATCACGGCAAATCACGTTCTCGCAAGTTCTAATACAAATGAAACATGTCAAGTAACATCTAAAGTAACATATTCCAGAAGCTCAAAGTCTAAAACAATTCCTAGTTCATTCTAGCAATTTTTATGTAAACTTAAAAACAGATTCAGCATTCTTTACGAACCAAAACTTCGTTAAATCATATCGGAAGCATTACATAACCTTTTAACGCAAATCTTTAGTCTAAATTGCATAACTTTTCACAAGGAATACAGTAGAACAACTTTCATAAGCTAAAACACAAAGCATGAAACTCAGAAAATTCGGATTTCATGCAAACCCTAGCGTAAACTTCGATTAAGCACATCTTGAGCATACGATAACGAAATCACGCAAAATCGGAGTCTAAAATTAATAACTTTTCAATATATTTCTAATTAAACATACTACTAGACCAGATCTCATATAAATTTAATCAGATCATCAATAAACAAATTCGTTTTTCAATCATACAACGTTAATTTCGCAATCAATCAACAATTAGCAATACTAGACATCATTAATTGAGCACTAGACTCTAATACACCATGTAATTGATCAAAAAACTGAATTAATGAAATTAGGGTTAACAATTATACCTCAAACAATCAAATTGCTTATACTATCGCTTAGAGAATGACGATTCGAACAACGTTCGTATGCAAGCTTTCTTCTAATTTTGAGTTTTGATGGCTATGGTGGTATGGTTGGTGATCGATGACAAAGAGAGGGGAGGGGGGAAGCAATCGGCCAAAAAAATAAAGAATGAGGGTTTCCTTAAGAGCTCTAGCCTTTTATACCTTGAGTTTAGGGCCTAAATTAATTAAACTAATGACCCACTTAATCAAACAAGTCCACTAAGGTGTCCATGGGGGGGGGGGGGGGGGGGGGGGGGGGGTCGGCCGAATGGCCCTTCTAGGGGTGTTCGGGATCGTTTTTGCTTAACTCTTGGTATGCGCGTGGTTTGTTTCGAGTGCCGTTAACCGTACCAGGTCTCCGGAACGTTAACTAGTCGTTGAAACGAAATCACCGAGTTTAATTCATTAAATAAATAATAAATTAAAAATAATTTTCGTAAAGTCAATAATTATCGAAAATAATTATTGTGTCGTTTTTTCGAGTTCCGTAAACTGAAAAGTCTTCTAGACGATAAACTTAATCGTAACGTTTTCTAGTTCTTTCGCTATCGTAACGATAAACTTAATATTAAAAGTATATATATGGGTATATATATCGTAACGTCTAGTTTATTGTCTAGTTCTTCTAGACGATAATTTAATTACTTATTTAAAAGTACAATATTAAAAGCATAATGTACAAATAAAACAAGCAAGCCTCCGTCTTCAGTTATGCGTAGCAACGGCGAGACGGAGATAAACAAGACATGCTCATGACGGAGTTCTAGTATCAGCGTCTTTGAAGACCGGACCCAACGACGGCTTGAAGACGGAAATAGTGGCCTAACAGGGAAGAACAACAACGAGGAACGAGACGAGGCTCTCACCTAGAAATATATAAAGAATAAAATATAAACAACTATCTATAACCGAGTCTCACCCGACAATACCAAAAAAAACTAAATTTCAGATACCGAACTAATCTAGGAGACAAATACAAACCAAACCGCAATATCCAAACCTAAACTAAACCAACAAACAAACAAAAAATCAAGGCATCTAACAAACTCATAAAACAAATAACCAACAGTCTATGACGCTGCCTTTTTTTAAATTACCATTGACCGTGTCCCGTCTAAGTTTCTTGTCCCCACGATTTTCAAACATAAAGGAAAGAGAAATGGAAGAACCGCCACCGATTAATGATGTCGATGAAGGAGAAACCAACCCACTATCTTTACCTAATCAGCTCCTATAATACACACACACACACATATATATATATACACTATATATATATATATATATATATGTATATATATATATATATATATATATATATATATATATATATATATATATATATATATATATATATATATATATATATATATATATATTGGTAGGATCAAGGGGGAAGTAACCAATCGGGGGGAAGCGGGGGAAGCAAATTTTTTTTTCTGTTTTTTGTAAAAACTTTATTCACGAACATTATAGATTGGATGAAAATATGAACATTTAATAAAGACACTTTGTGATAAATGTTTTTATTTTGGCGGGAAAACGATCGAAGAATTAATATATAACAATTATCGTGTTTTTCGAGCGTACGTTGAGGTTTTAGATATTAGGATTTTGATATTAGGGTTTATAGGGTTTAGATATTAGGGTTTAGAAATTTAGGGTTTAGGGTTTAGATTTAGGATTTAGATTGAGTTTTTAACACGAACGGTTTAGAGTTTTGGGTTTTGGGTTTAGGGACTAAACCCAAAACACTAAACCCTAAACCCTAAACTCTAAATCGGGCTAAATTTTACTTCACAAAACATGAAAAGAACGTTAACATTCTTCACGATCAATATTATCTTGAATGTTACTTTTGTCGATCGTTTTCCCGCCTAAATAATAACATTCATCACGAAGTGTCTTTTCGAAATGTTCATATTTTCGTGTGATCTTGATGTCTGAAAAAAATTCCAAAAAATGAAAAAAACAAAAATTTTGCTTCCTCCCGATTGGTTACTTTCCTATTGATCTTGCCCATATATATATACATATATATATATATATATATATATATATATATATATATATATATATATATATATATATATATATATATATATATAGAGGAGAGATAAAGGGATAAACATTTTTTGATAATAAAAGATAAGTAACTTTGGTTATTTTATAACATTAAAATTTGAGTACATATTTTATAGAAAAGATTATGGAGTTAGTATTCCTTATGTACATTCAGTAAAAAAATCAAAAATATATATTTTTTGTAACAGCAGGTTAAAATACATCTGATGTGTGTTAACCATATATGAGGTGAATGGATTCAGAGAGAACTAAGAGGGGAGAGAACTCATAGAACTCACTGACTGAACTTCAATCTCTGAGGAGACTGAACTTTAATCTGTAGGCAGTTACTTCATTCAGTAAAAACAAATTAATTTTTTTTTGAATTTTTTAATCTACTCACAGATAGAATTTTTGTTTTCAATCTGTCACATACTGAATTTTTTTCCTTCAGTCTGTCCACAGCCCAAATGTAAATCGGCCCATAGACAGAAGTTCAATCTGTGTGTGCAGACTGAAGTTCAGTCTCTTTCATCAGCTTTGGCTATTTACTTGCGATAAAGAAAGAGTATATATATATATATATATATATATATATATATATATATATATATATATATATATATATATATATATATATATATATCCCTTTAGATTGCCTTTCTTTTCTTCCATGTTTATTCATATGCAATGTAAGTAGTGAATGATCATGTATCATCTCATTTGGAGGCCTCAGTATCCTACAAATTACTTCCGTTAGTCACTTAGCTTTCTAATAACTTAGCTTTCTCCGTTTTTATCAATTTGTTGATATTAGTAATATTTATGATAATATATGTGTAGTCCATTAGTACTCTATATTAGTTTAATGATACTTACTCTATTAACTACACGCAAATGAAATCAACATACTATATATGGATTTAATATATGCCCATTTGCAGATAGAACAAGGTATTCAACATATATGTTATATATTAATATTAATCAATTTATTATTTATTTTAATTGCTTACATCATACTATATATTAATATATTAATATAATATTATATAACCCGGTCCTGGAATACCCCTGTATTGCTATATGGTTCATCAAGTTTCTCATCCCATTCATGTTCAACGTAAGCGTCACTTCAACCTGCACAAAAAGTCCACACTCAAAATCTTCATCGATTAATTTGTTTTATTAATAGTATATATCTAAAGAACTCTAGTTAGATATCTAACAAACAATAAAGTTAACAGAACATTTATCCATATTTAAGGGTAATTACTCTTAATGTTCCTTGGTATTGTTAATCACAATAAAGAAACTCCTATTTAGACTCAATAAGCTAAGAAAAGATATGTATATTGTGCGTGCAACAAAAAAATATAGATACTGAGTTTACTAAGATTTATCATGTACTCTGTAATTGATTAATACCACACTTTTTTCGATTTAATGACAAAATACTAAGTGATTTTATTCAGTCATTTATGGTCATTTACGATTGTTTGTTGTTTTTTGTTATTCAGACGTTCAACATATAAAACAAAGAGTAATTTTTATTACATATGACTTATTCAGGATACACATCTTATATCAACGTCTCTATTCATGACTTCATAACAAAAGAATAAAAAAAGGGCCTAAGTTATGGTTTTTACTTAGAGAAAGAAAGAGGTTATATTGACATACTTTTTGCAATCAGTGGTAGGGTTGGTGCCAAAGTTAGTACCACATTTTCCATCAAGTCCCGCGGCATTAGCATTATTAATATTGGTGATATGCATATATTCGATATGTATACAACCACATATTTGTTGTCGATCTTCGGTTGTTTTTGTTTCGTTGTTTAATTGCTTAAGGGAATCACAACATGCTGGTTTGAATGGAGCACGAGCAGTAACATACTCAATACAAGGCGTAAGTAAAGGTCTAACAAGATTGCATGTCAAAGCTGGCTTTGCATACGACATCGACACAAACATGCATGCCATCATAACACACAAAATCTTCATCGTCATCCCTACCATTTTGGAGTAGCTTAAATTAAATGTGTTTTTTTCGTACAAATTTGTATATATTTATTTTGTGCAATACAATATTATGAATGATCATATACTTATAAGGGAATGAATACTTTGCGTTTCAAGGGAAGATGTTTATGCATGTGCAATTGTGTGGTCCTAATTTTCTCATCTTTTTTTTTTTTTTGGTGACTCAGGAACCCCCCTACGAACGAATCCTTTGGACTCCCCCGCAGAGGGTAAACCTGGGGGAACGAGCC
The DNA here is from genome assembly GCF_046630445.1 of Rutidosis leptorrhynchoides. Taxonomy (NCBI): domain Eukaryota; kingdom Viridiplantae; phylum Streptophyta; class Magnoliopsida; order Asterales; family Asteraceae; genus Rutidosis; species Rutidosis leptorrhynchoides. The sequence goes on from NC_092335.1 coordinate 613,730,173, forward strand.
TGCTGAGCGCCAGACACGCTACCTGGTGAATTGCCTGTGAAGGCACTCCTCACAACAACCTCCCATTTTGAACGAGCGACCGAAGCCAGACTCGAACCCGGGTGGGTTGCAGGGTGGAGCAACTCAGTGGCCATCCAAGCTAAGCCCGGATGGTTAATTTTCTCATCTTTTGATACCAAAATTTCTAACTAATGATAATATAATGATGTTATACTCAATTTCTAACGTTATACACTTCAATAATCTAAGAATTGTATTTTTCATAAGCATAAAGTTTTTGAACAACTGAAAACAAGGATAAGTAGGCAGTTCAAAATTGAATAAGATGGTTGGCAATTTTGATTTGGATACTAAAGTAGAAAGTATTTCATCATTAAGGGAAAAGAATTGTAACATATTGAATAAAATAAAACGAAGAAAGTATATCGTATAAAGATCAAAGATGTTAAATAATAATTTGTCCACGACTTAGCACCATTACTATAAACACAAGAGTAGCTTTCGCTTTAAACGTTACTTTTTAAAATATAACTCTTCATAAGTTCGTTAATTTATCATCAAATAATTTTATGGGCACATGTTGAACTTAATTTAATCCATTGAAACTTTTCAATTAAGTAATAGCATATAAACTATAACAGGAAATAAGGAAATACAATGTGATTGTGATATAAAAGATTATCATATGTTTCTTTTGGAAGAAATAGATCATCAGAGCTAATATAAAAATGTAAACTCAATTCAATAAGTAACATAAGGTAGCTCAGTGGTTGGCTCCTGACAATTGAAAGAGGTCTCACGTTCAATTCTTGTAATGGCAAGGGAATAGTCGAAAATGTTAGAATACAAATATTAAAGACAAAGGAATATTACCTTAAAAGGAATTTTGACTTTAGATCATAAAAAAGTAATCTTCATCATTTATCACAAGCCAACTTACGAGACACAAGAGAAAAGATATAAACTTATCTACAATCTACAACCTTTCAAAAGTAACAAGGAATACTCAAAATAGTGAGATTCTCTTTTGGCTCCATGATGAATTTAGAATTAGTTATTAAGCATTTGGTTATATAAATAGATAATTCATCTCACTCTATAGAGTACTATTTGAGTTTGAAATAACCGATCAACACTTCATAAACATAGTCATTCAACTTATATTTTTCTTTGTTATTATGGTACAGATCTTATGGTGTAAATCATAAACTCATTTAATATCTCAATCATCTACCGTTGAGTGGCTTCCATATCTTCTGACAGTACCCAAACTCAAACAAACTCATCAGGTAGCAACCAAAGCAATCAAAACCACGATTTATCAAACCATCTAGCTGATAATAAAAAAAAACAGTCTTCAAACACAACCCAATATAAACCTCAAGGTGTTGGTTCATTGGTGGTGACCTGACTTGTCATAACGGAGGTTAGGGGTTCGACTCCAGCGAACTGCAAATTATTTTTTCCTTGTGATTACCCTCCCATTTCATGGGCCTCGGAAGTCTCGGACGTTTTGCGTTTGAGACTCACCCGAGGGGGTTTTACCATACGTGATGCCCGTATGAATTCGTTGTGGGGGTTTCACCAAAGGGCGGTAGGACTGTCATCCCAAGAAATGATCGGGTGGATGGGTTCAAATATCATGTTTGAACCCCGTCAGTGACTCCTAACCGCCATTAAAAAGCACATCCCGATTTATCTGATAGTTTGAAAATCAACATAAGCCTTACTAATCAGAATTATGCACTGTATTCTAGAATGACCAAGGTGTCTACAGAGGGAAACCAAAAACTAAGTCAAAATTTAAACTGAACCGCATAAACTAAGTCAAAACAAAAGCAATTTTTGATGTTTATGGGAAATATCCATCGACATAAAAAAATTTGCACAAATGATATATAATTGAATCACATATACCTATGAAACAATTTTTAATCTTCGAAAGCGTACAGTAAAATCCGTGACAACGCTGGTCCAACCATTGATGACGAAATTTTGTATCTTCAACGCGTATAGTCTGTAAACAGATTATATTACTTATTCTGTTGAGGCAACCTCTGAATTAGAACCTGCAGTTTTTAACACATTTAACAGAAATTGGGTCAATTTTTCGTGTATATTATATAGGATCTAATACCTCAGCTAAAACCGAAATGTTTATTAGTATGTCAAAAGTCATCTAATATATATTTTTTATTGCATACATTATCCTAAATCCTAAACCATTTTATTCAACTATATATATTAATGTTATACTGTTTTTAGTAAATTATTTATTAATAACAAATTCATAGGATGGATTAAAAAGGTACTACTACTAGAGTATTTTTGGCGCGGAGCTTTTGGTAGCTTTTTTGAGTTTTTAGCTTTTAACTTTTATTAAAAATTCTTATTTAATAAAAAGCTTCATGTGGTTAAACGAGCTTGAAGCTTTTAGATGGATGGAAAAAGCTAAAAGCTACTAGAAGTAGCGTTTAGCTTTTAGCTTCTAGCTTTTTGTCATTTTACTCTTTATTTAATAAATTCAGCTCCTCTATCAAACACTAAAATATATTTAAAAAGCTAACAGCTAAAAGTTAAAGCTACTAGCTAAAAGCTAAAAACTACCAGCTACTTTTGCCAAACATACCCCTAGTCTACCCGATTGACCCATACAACCTAGTCAATGACCCATTCCAATTAGAATCTGTTTTGACCCATTACCAAACCTATCCAAACTTCCCACCTTACAACCGCTACCTAGTTAAAAAACTTCAAACTAATTCTAATTTTCCTTATATACTAAAAACCACACCAGTTTGTGTCGTTTCCTACACCATAACCCCCAAAACGACATCTATTCACCTCTGTCGCCTAGGACTTTCTCCAGCGACGTGCTCCACCAGTAATTCGTATGTTCTAGGTGATTTTCCTAGGGTATTTGTAATGAAGAAGTATTACTTTTCTCAGTTTGTTTAGATTCGGTGATGATATTCATTACAAGTTAGGGTTTTGGGGTGATTTCTTTCCTCTTCATCCAAGGTTTGATATATATTTTGGGTTGAATGTTCATCACTTTTTTCAGTTCCCGTTTTTTATTAATATTTTTTCCGATTTTGCACTTATCGTTATTTGGTGTTGAAACCGAATTTATCAACTTTCTAACAGGTGATGTTTTCTTTTCCTGACTTTGGTTTTAGTCTTAATTATTTGTACTTTGCAAATCTGTATGTTTCGCATATTGGATTTTGTGTTTCTGAATTTGTTTTTGATGATATTTATTTATCACTGACTATTGAACTATTGAAATATTTTCAACTCTGTAAGTAACTAGAGGGGGGAGGGGTTGAATAGTTACTTAGTTGATTTTTATAGATTTTGAAAATTTCTTTTATCGATTTTGAACTTGAATTAAGTATAGTGTGATTTGACGTGTTTGTTCACAAGTAATGTAAATATAAATGTAAAGTAAAGAGTAAAGAGAACAAACATAGAGATTTATAGTGGTTGGGGAAGATGTTAACTAATCTTCCTTAATCCACTCCTCAATTCAACGAATTGAGATTTTTCTTCACTGTGAAACTCCAAACTAGGTGGAGTGTCTGGACACAACACTAGCCCTTCGATAAGCCGCACCTTATGAACTCTTACATCCCTTTGAAGAATTCACAAACACCCTCTTCTCTTACCACAAGACTCTAATGCTTTTCCCTAGTGAAACAACAACTAACTTCTAGATCCTTTTAAGAAGCTAGTTTACAAGTAAACTTATAACTAAGCTTACAAATGACCCTTGCTACAATCACTCCAAATATTACAATATAAGACTTGAATGATTACAGAGAATATAAGAAAATAAGATTTCAAGAGGTGAGTCTTCAAGTGCTCCAAGGCTTAGTTTAAATAGAAAGAGAAAACTGCATGAAGCAACCTACGGCTCACCCCACGGTCGATCGTGGTTCGACCGTGTGGTATCAGATAACTGAAAATGTAGCCATTTTTGTCCTTGAGTTTTGTCACTTTTTCCTTGTTGGGTGGTTGCAATTTGTTGTCATTGATTTCTGACTTTATCCCTATTACCCATTATGTTTTGGTCACATGATTAGATGTTGACATGTCACATGAAAGTGGAAAGCCCATTGCCTTTGACCATTGTTATTGATTTCCAAAAAGAGTAATTGCAAATTTTGTCCATTGACAAACCATAACCTTCCAAAATGCTTGTCTTTTTCTTCATAGAAGTGTTCTTCCTTTTAGCATCTAGTTATATCTTAATTGAACTAGTTCAAGTCTAGGTGAGACTTGATTACAATTTGTTATAACTTAACTAGCTAAGTTAATTACACTTACCTAAGTGTAAATGCTACTAAATGACAATGAGAGAGCACTTCTTTGATTGGGATTTAAATGACCATTATTAGTTTAGAAGACTTTGTTAGAGAAGTATAAAGATATAACACAAATGTGTTTAACCTCACTAAAAGTGTCATTCATTAGGATTTTTTGGAAGGATTAATAAAACTCTTTTGAAAACAGAGAAGGCAACTACTCTCAGTAGGTTTAAAAAGGTTTTGTAAAATGTAGATGCCTCAAAGTGTTCAAACTCAAAAAGGTTGAGTTTGTTAACAGAAAGAACTGTGGTCGATCCACGGTCTGCCGTGTGATTGACCGTAGCTTCATTTTTTGTTAAATTGTGAAAAACAGATTCCACGATTGATCCAACAGTTGTCCGTGGTTCGACCGCGCGTAACTTCTGTTTTATTTTTATGTGTTTTGGTCTTTTGCTAGAGATAGTGTAGGCTCATGAACTTATGTCGTCTTGCACATGATTAAGCACTTACTTCTTTTGTGTCATCATCAAAACAAAGTGATTAACTTTTGAATATTACCATTGGATTGATAACCAACATTCTCCCCCTTTTTGATGATGACAAACATATAAGTAAGTGGTTAGTTGTGCAAGATGACACAGGTGTTAACATCACTTACCATACATTTTCTCCCCCTTTTATCGAAGCAAAAAAGTTAGCTCCTCCTGGAATTAAGAGCGCCCTAGAATTGTGATCCCCCTTGAATTGTACACGATAAAGGATAAAATGGCTCCCCCTAGAATCATAATAAAGAGTAGAAGAGTGGCAAGCACAATACATATCACAATAACATAATAATAATAAAGAGTACAAAATAATAAGTCTTTTAATTCTAGATTAAGCGTTGTAGCTACCCGCCTTTAAACAAGTTTTAACCAACTTTTTAGTTTAGTAATAGTTGCCATTGGTGCTAAATGCATCGAAGATAGTGGAATCCTCGGTGTCGGAAGAGAGAATGATAACGGTATGTTCAACCCAAAAGGTGATTGGAATTGTGGAGACAGGTTGAGGAATATGAACCGGAGTTATGGCACCGACATAGCGAAATAAACGACTAAGATGATTGGCATACGGGAGAGGGTGATTTGGTAATTCACGAAGATTGTCCATTCGTTGGGTCATGATGTAAGCAAAGTTAATGGGTTCATAAGCTAGAAGTGACCACATGATGGCAATTTCGGTTCCCGAGATATGAGTAGTGGTAGCGTCTCGGAAATAGATATTGCTTCGGATGACATTCAAGATTAGTTAAAGATCATGGTGGATTTCCACATCTTGAAGAAGTATTCGTTGGTATAGATTACGCGGCACTCCCGAAACGGTGAGAAACTCTAAGACGTCTTGTGTTGGGAACACGAGATTCAATGATCTTAGGTCAGTACGTGGGGTATAGAAGGTTCGCCCATGGGAAGGAATTTCCATGATGGTGGCAAAGTGGGAGAGTGTCCAAGGGTGAAGTTTATCAAAAAGTCAAAAAGTGACTTGTTCGGGATTTGAGATATCGAGGTGAGCATAGAATTCCTTAATGAGGGATGGATAGATGGCTTCATCAAGATCGAGGAATGAAAAACAACCGTTTTGGATAAGGAATTGGCTTAGATCCGGAAACTTGTTATGATGAACCACACATTCTTTAAGAATCATTCTTGTTTCCATGTGTTGCCTATTGTTGGCGATGCGTTGGCGTCTAGTGTTAGTCATTTTCTAGGAATGAGAGGTTTTAGCAAACAAATCATGTTTATAACATGTTTTGAAAACCTATATGCTAAATGTCTATCACAATATTACCATTTTGGACGTGGTCACGAAGGAAGTGGTTGAAATGTCCTGTTCTTATTGATTAAAAACGTTCCATATTAATTGATTTCGTTGCGAGGTTTTGACCTCTATATGAGACGTTTTTCAAAGACTGCATTCATTTTTAAAACAAACCATAACCTTTATTTCATAAATAAAGGTTTAAAAAGCTTTACGTAGATTATCAAATAATGATAATCTAAAATATCCTGTTTACACACGACCATTACATAATGGTTTACAATACAAATATGTTACATCGAATTCAGTTTCTTGAATGCAGTTTTTACACAATATCATACAAACATGGACTCCAAATCTTGTCCTTATTTTAGTATGCAACAGCGGAAGCTCTTAATATTCACCTGAGAATAAACATGCTTTAAACGTCAACAAAAATGTTGGTGAGTTATAGGTTTAACCTATATATATCAAATCGTAACAATAGACCACAAGATTTCATATTTCAATACACATCCCATACATAGAGATAAAAATCATTCATATGGTGAACACCTGGTAACCGACATTAACAAGATGCATATATAAGAATATCCCCATCATTCCGGGACACCCTTCGGATATGATATAAATTTCGAAGTACTAAAGCATCCGGTACTTTGGATGGGGTTTGTTAGGCCCAATAGATCTATCTTTAGGATTCGCGTCAATTAGGGTGTCTGTTCCCTAATTCTTAGATTACCAGACTTATTAAAAAGGGGCATATTCGATTTCGATAATTCAACCATAGAATGTAGTTTCACGTACTTGTGTCTATTTTGTAAATCATTTATAAAACCTGCATGTATTCTCATCCCAAAAATATTAGATTTTAAAAGTGGGACTATAACTCACTTTCACAGATTTTTACTTCGTCGGGAAGTAAGACTTGGCCACTGTTGATTCACGAACCTATAACAATATATACATATATATTAAAGTATGTTCAAAATATATTTACAACACTTTTAATATATTTTGATGTTTTAAGTTTATTAAGTCAGCTGTCCTCGTTAGTAACCTATAACTAGTTGTCCACAGTTAGATGTACAGAAATAAATCGATAAATATTATCTTGAATCAATCGACGACCCAGTGTATACGTATCTCAGTATTGATCACAACTCAAACTATATATATTTTGGAATCAACCTCAACCCTGTATAGCTAACTCCAACATTCACATATAGAGTGTCTATGGTTGTTCCGAAATATATATAGATGTGTCGACATGATAGGTCGAAACATTGTATACGTGTCTATGGTATCTCAAGATTACATAATATACAATACAAGTTGATTAAGTTATGGTTGGAATAGATTTGTTACCAATTTTCACGTAGCTAAAATGAGAAAAATTATCCAATCTTGTTTTACCCATAACTTCTTCATTTTAAATCCGTTTTGAGTGAATCAAATTGCTATGGTTTCATATTGAACTCTATTTTATGAATCTAAACAGAAAAATATAGGTTTATAGTCGGAAAAATAAATTACAAGTCGTTTTTGTAAAGGTAGTCATTTCAGTCGAAAGAACGACGTCTAGATGACCATTTTAGAAAACATACTTCCACTTTGAGTTTAACCATAATTTTTGGATATAGTTTCATGTTCATAATAAAAATCATTTTCTCAGAATAACAACTTTTAAATCAAAGTTTATCATAGTTTTTAATTAACTAACCCAAAACAGCCCGCGGTGTTACTACGACGGCGTAAATCCGGTTTTACGGTGTTTTTCGTGTTTCCAGGTTTTAAATCATTAAGTTAGCATATCATATAGATATAGAACATGTGTTTAGTTGATTTTAAAAGTCAAGTTAGAAGGATTAACTTTTGTTTGCGAACAAGTTTAGAATTAACTAAACTATGTTCTAGTGATTACAAGTTTAAACCTTCGAATAAGATAGCTTTATATGTATGAATCGAATGATGTTATGAACATCATTACTACCTTAATTTCCTTGGATAAACCTACTGGAAAATAGAAAAATGGATCTAGCTTCAATGGATCCTTGGATGGCTCGAAGTTCTTGAAGAAGAATCATGACACGAAAACAAGTTCAAGTAAGATCATCACTTGAAATAAGATTGTTATAGTTATAGAAATTGAACCAAAGTTTGAATATGATTATTACCTTGTATTAGAATGATAACCTACTGTAAGAAACAAAGATTTCTTGAGGTTGGATGATCACCTTACAAGATTGGAAGTGAGCTAGCAAACTTGAAAGTATTCTTGATTTTATGAAACTAGAACTTTTGGAATTTATGAAGAACACTTAGAACTTGAAGATAGAACTTGAGAGAGATCAATTAGATGAAGAAAATTGAAGAATGTAAGTGTTTGTAGGTGTTTTTGGTCGTTGGTGTATGGATTAGATATAAAGGATATGTAATTTTGTTTTCATGTAAATAAGTCATGAATGATTACTCATATTTTTGTAATTTTATGAGATATTTCATGCTAGTTGCCAAATGATGGTTCCCACATGTGTTAGGTGACTCACATGGGCTGCTAAGAGCTGATCATTGGAGTGTATATACCAATAGTACATACATCTAAAAGCTGTGTATTGTACGAGTACGAATACGGGTGCATACGAGTAGAATTGTTGATGAACCTGAACGAGGATGTAATTGTAAGAATTTTTGTTAAGTAGAAGTATTTTGATAAGTGTATTGAAGTCTTTCAAAAGTGTATAAATACATATTAAAACACTACATGTATATACATTTTAACTGAGTCGTTAAGTCATCGTTAGTCGTTACATGTAAATGTTGTTTTGAAACCTTTAGGTTAACGATCTTGTTAAATGTTGTTAACCCAATGTTTATAATATCAAAAGAGATTTTAAATTATTATATTATCATGATATTATGATATACGAATATCTCTTAATATGATATATATACATTAAATGTCGTTACAACGATAATCGTTACATATATGTCTCGTTTCAAAATCATTAAGTTAGTAGTCTTGTTTTTACATATGTAGTTCATTGTTAATATACTTAATGATATGTTTACTTATCATAATATAATGTTAACTATATATATAACCATATATATGTCATCATATAGTTTTTACAAGTTTTAACGTTCGTGAATCACCGGTCTTAACAAGTTTGATTGCTTAACATGTTGGAAATATTTAATCATGTAAATATCAATCTCAATTAATATATATAAACATGGAAAATTTCGGGTCACCACAGTACCTACCCGTTAAATAAATTTCGTCCCGAAATTTTAAGCTGTTGAAGGTGTTGACGAATCTTCTGGAAATAGATGCGGGTATTTCTTCTTCATCTGATCTTCACGCTCTCAGGTGAACTCGGGTCCTCTACGAGCATTCCATTGAACCTTAACAATTGGTATCTTATTTTGCTTAAGTCTTTTAACCTCACGATCCATTATTTCAACGGGTTCTTCGATGAATTAGAGTTTTTCGTTGATTTGGATTTCATCTAACGGAATAGTGAGATCTTCTTTAGCAAAACATTTCTTCAAATTTTAGACGTGGAAAGTGTTATGTACAGCCGCGAGTTGTTGAGGTAACTCAAGTCGGTAAGCTACTGGTCCGACACGATCAATAATCTTGAATGGTCCAATATACCTTGGATTTAATTTCCCCCGTTTACCAAATCGAACAACGCCTTTCCAAGGTGCAACTTTAAGCATGACCATCTCTCCAATTTCAAATTCTATATCTTTTCTTTTAATGTCAGCGTAGCTCTTTTGTCGACTTTGGGCGGTTTTCAACCGTTGTTGAATTTGGATGATCTTCTCGGTAGTTTCTTGTATAATCTCCAGACCCGAAATCTGTCTATCCCCCACTTCACTCCAACAAATCGGAGACCTGCACTTTCTACCATAAAGTGCTTCAAACGGCGCCATCTCAATGCTTGAATGGTAGCTGTTGTTGTAGGAAAATTTTGCTAACGGTAGATGTCGATCCCAACTGTTTCCGAAATCAATAACACATGCTCGTAGCATGTCTTCAAGCATTTGTATCGTCCTTTCACTCTGCCCATCAGTTTGTGGATGATAGGCAGTACTCATGTCTAGACGAGTTCCTAATGCTTGCTGTAATGTCTGCCAGAATCTTGAAATAAATCTGCCATCCCTATCAGAGATAATAGAGATTGGTATTCCATGTCTGGAGACGACTTACTTCAAATACAGTCGTGCTAACTTCTCCATCTTGACATCTTCTCTTATTGGCAGGAAGTGTGCTGATTTGGTGAGACGATCAACTATTACCCAAATAGTATAAAAACCACTTGCAGCCCTTGGCAATTTAGTGATGAAATCCATGGTAATGTTTTCCCATTTCCATTCTGGGATTTCGGGTTGTTGAAGTAGACCTGATGGTTTCTGATGCTCAGCTTTGACCTTAGAACACGTCAAACATTCTCCTACGTATTTAGCAACATCGGCTTTCATACCCGGCCACCAAAAATGTTTCTTGATATCCTTGTACATCTTCCCCGTTCCAGGATGTATTGAGTATCTGGTTTTATGAGCTTCTCTAAGTACCATTTCTCTCATATCTCCAAATTTTCGTACCCAAATCCTTTCAGCCCTATACCGGGTTCCGTCTTCCCGAATATTAAGATGCTGCTCCGATCCTTTGAGTATTTCATCCTTTAAATTTCCCTCTTTTAAAACTCCTTGTTGCGCCTCCTTTATTTGAGTAGTAAGGTTATTATGAATCATTATATTCATAGATTTTACTCGAATGGGTTCTCTGTCCTTCCTGCTAAAGGCATCGGCTACCACATTTGCCTTCCCCGGGTGGTAACGAATCTCAAAGTCGTAATCATTCAATAATTCAATCCACCTACGCTGCCTCATATTCAGTTGTTTCTGATTAAATATGTGTTGAAGACTTTTGTGGTCGGTATATATAATACTTTTGACCCCATATAAGTAGTGCCTCCAAGTCTTTAATGCAAAAACAACCGCGCCTAATTCCAAATCATGCGTCGTATAATTTTGTTCGTGAATCTTCAATTGTCTAGACGCATAAGCAATCACCTTCGTTCGTTGCATTAATACACAACCGAGACCTTGCTTTGATGCATCACAATAAATCACAAAATCATCATTCCCTTCAGGCAATGACAATATAGGTGCCGTAGTTAGCTTTTTCTTCAATAACTGAAACGCTTTCTCTTGTTCATCATTCCATTCAAATTTCTTCCCTTTATGCGTTAATGCAGTCAAGGGTTTTGCTATTCTGGAAAAGTCTTGGATGAACCTTCTGTAGTAACCAGCTAGTCCTAAAAACTGGCGTATGTGTTTCGGAGTTTTCGGGGTTTCCCACTTTTCAACAGTTTCTATCTTTGCCGGATCCACCTTAATACCTTCTTTGTTCACTATGTGACCGAGGAATTGAACTTCTTCCAACCAAAATGCACACTTTGAAAACTTAGCGTACAATTCTTCCTTCCTCAATACTTCTAACACCTTTCTCAAATGTTCACCGTGTTCTTGGTCATTCTTTGAGTAAATAAGTATGTCATCAATGAAAACAATGACAAACTTGTCAAGGTATGGTCCACACACTCGGTTCATAAGGTCCATGAACACAGCTGGTGCATTAGTTAAACCAAACGGCATGACCATAAACTCGTAATGACCGTAACGTGTTCTGAAAGCAGTCTTTGGAATATCATCTTCTTTCACCCGCATTTGATGATACCCGGAACGTAAGTCAATCTTTGAATAAACAGACGAGCCTTGTAGTTGATCAAATAAGTCGTCGATTCTCGGTAGTGGGTAGCGGTTCTTGATGGTAAGTTTGTTCAACTCTCGGTAGTCGATACACAACCTGAATGTACCATCTTTCTTCTTGACAAACAAAACAGGAGCTCCCCACGGTGATGTGCTTGGTCGAATGAAACCACGCTCTAAAAGTTCTTGTAATTGGCTTTGCAGTTCTTTCATCTCGCTGGGTGCGAGTCTGTAAGGAGCACGAGCTATTGGTGCAGCTCCTGGTACAAGATCTATTTGAAATTCAACGGATCGATGTGGGGGTAATCCCGGTAATTCTTTCGGAAATACATCGGGAAATTCTTTTGCAATGGGAACATCATTGATACTCTTTTCTTCAGTTTGTACTTTCTCGACGTGTGCTAGAACAGCATAGCAACCTTTTCTTATTAGTTTTTGTGCCTTCAAATTACTAATAAGATGTAGCTTCGTGTTGCCCTTTTCTCCGTACACCATTAAGGGTTTTCCTTTTTCTCGTATAATGCGAATTGCATTTTTGTAACAAACGATCTCCGCTTTCACTTCTTTCAACCAGTCCATACCGATTATCACATCAAAACTCCCTAAGTCTACTGGTATCAAATCAATCTTAAATGTTTCGCTAACCAGTTTAATTTCTCGATTCCGACATATATTATCTGCTGAAATTAATTTACCATTTGCTAATTCGAGTAAAAATTTAATATCCAAAGGCGTCAATGGACAACTTAATTTAGCACAAAAATCTCTACTCATATAGCTTCTATCCGCACCCGAATCAAATAAAACGTAAGCAGATTTATTGTCAATAAGAAACGTACCCGTAACAAGCTCCGGGTCTTCCTGTGCCTCTACCGCATTAATATTGAAAACTCTTCCACGGCCTTGTCCATTCGTGTTCTCCTGGTTCGGGCAATTTCTAATAATGTGGCCTGATTTTCCACATTTATAACAAACTACATTGGCATAACTTGCTCCGACACTACTTGCTCTGCCATTACTCGTTCCGACACCATTTGTTCCTTTCGTTCTATTAACCCCTGGTCCGTAGACCTCACACTTCGCCGCGCTATGACCATTTCTTTTACACTTGTTGCAAAATTTGGTGCAGAACCCCGAGTGATTCTTTTCACACCTTTGGCATAGCTGCTTCTGATTGTTGTTGTTGTTGTGGTTATTATTGTTGTTGGGATGATTGTTGTAGTTGCTGTTGTTGTTGTTGTTGTTGTTGTTGGGCCGTTTGTTGTAGTTGCGATTGATGTTGCGATTGTTGGGATAATTGTTGCGATTATTGTTGTAATTGCTGTTGTTGTTGTATTGGTGATTCTTATCACCGTTTTCCTCCCACTTTCTTTTGACTTGCTTCACATTGGCCTCTTCAGCAGTCTGTTCTTTAATTCTTTCTTCAATATGGTTCACTAGTTTGTGAGCCATTCTACATGCCTGTTGTATGGAGGCGGGCTCGTGTGAACTTATATCTTCTTGGATTCTTTCCGGTAATCCTTTCACAAACGCGTCGATCTTCTCTTCCTCATCTTCGAATGCTCCCGGACACAATAGGCACAATTCTGTGAATCGTCTTTCGTACGTGGTAATATCAAATCCTTGGGTTCGTAACCCTCTAAGTTCTGTCTTGAGCTTATTGACCTCGGTTCTGGGACGGTACTTCTCGTTCATCAAGTGCTTGAATGCTGACCACGGTAGTGCGTACGCATCATCTTGTCCCACTTGCTCTAGATAGGTATTCCACCATGTTAACGCAGAACCTGTGAAGGTATGCGTAGCGTACTTCACTTTGTCCTCTTCAGTACACTTACTTATGGCAAACACCGATTCAACCTTCTCGGTCCACCGTTTCAATCCGATCGGTCCTTCGGTTCCATCAAATTCCAAAGGTTTGCAGGCAGTGAATTCTTTGTAGGTGCATCCTACACGATTTCCTGTACTGCTAGATCCAAGGTTATTGTTGGTATGTAGCGCAGCCTGTACTGCGGCTATGTTTGAAGCTAGAAAAGTACGGAATTCCTCTTCATTCATATTCACGGTGTGTCGAGTAGTCGGTGCCATTTCCTTCAAAATAGTTAAATGGAACAAGTTAATCATACAGAATATTAAGAGTAGTTAATAGTATTTTGTAGCATAATATGAACTCATTTATAAAAGCTTTTTCTTCATATTAGCGTTTTATAAGTTTAAATTCGGGTAGTACCTACCCGTTAAGTTCATACTTAGTAGCTAATATACAATTCAACTACTACAATTCTATATGAAAAACTGATTATAATAATATTTCGCGTTCAAACTTTTATACAATATTTTACAAACTTACAATACCGCTTATTTTACATAAAGCATGAAATATAGCACACAATAACTTTGATACAAGATAGTTGTGAAGACAATTCTAGCTAGTACACAAGTCGTTCAGCAAAGGCAATAAAGACACGTAATTCATACGTCCAGAAACAAGTCATGCATTCTGGTTTTACTAGGACTACTTCCCATCCTTGGTCTTGTGCAACATAACCGTTATGGCCGTTGATAAGACAGCGTGTTGTAACGTCATCAAAGGGACGAGGGTTACGTAATGTCCAACAGTCCCGTAATAATCTAAAAACCTCATTTCTTACCCCAATTACCGACTCCGTCACTTGTGGAAACGTTTTGTTTAATAGTTGTAGCCCGATGTTCTTGTTCTCACTTTGGTGAGAAGCGAACATTACTAATCCGTAAGCATAACATGCTTCTTTATGTTGCATGTTAGCCGCTTTTTCTAAATCACGAAGTCCAATATTCGGATATATTGAGTCAAAATAATTTCTTAACCCGTTGCGTAAAATAGCATTTGGGTTCCCCGCAATATATGCGTCAAAGTAAACACATCGTAACTTATGGGTTTCCCAATGTGATATCCCCCATCTTTCAAACGAAAGTCTCTTATAAACCAAGACATTCTTGGAACGTTCTTCGAATGTCTTACAAACTGATCTCGCCTTAAATAGTTGTGCCGAAGAATTCTGGCCGACTCTAGACAAGATTTCATCAATCATGTCTCCGGGTAGGTCTCTTAAAATATTGGGTTGTCTATCCATTTTGTGTTTTTAAACTGTAAAATAGACAAGAGTTAGATTCATAAAAAAATACTTATTAATACAAGCAATTTTTACATATATCATAAAGCATAAGAACACTATATTACATATATTACACCACACGAATACAACTATCTTATTCCGACTCGCTCGTTTCTTCTTCTTCGGTTTTGGTTCGTTTTGCCAAGTTTCTAGGGATATATGATGTTCCCCTAATACGAGCCGTCGTTGTCCACATTGGTTTAGAAAAACCTGGTGGTTTAGAGGTTCCCGGGTCATTGTTACAACTTAAGGACTTCGGGGGTTGACGATACATATAAAGTTCATCGGGGTTGGAATTAGATTTCTCTATTTTTATGCCCTTTCCCTTATTATTTTCTTTTGCCTTTTTAAATTCAGTTGGGGTAATTTCTATAACATCATCGGAATTCTCGTCGGAATCCGATTCATCGGAGAATTGGTAATCCTCCCAATATTTTGCTTCCTTGGCGGAAACACCATTGACCATAATTAACTTTGGTCGGTTGCTTGAGGATTTTCTTTTACTTAACCGTTTTATTATTTCCCCCACCGGTTCTATTTCTTCATCCGGTTCCGATTCTTCTTCCGGTTCCGATTCTTCTTCCGGTTCCGACTCTTCTTCCGGTTCCTCTTCGGGAACTTGTGAATCAGTCCACAAATCATTCCAATTTACATTTGACTCTTCATTATTATTAGGTGAGTCAATGGGACTTGTTCTAGAGGTAGACATCTATCACATAATATCAAACACGTTAAGAGATTAATATATCACATAATATTCATATGTTAAAAATATATAGTTTCCAACAAAAATGTTAAGCAATCATTTTTAAAGAAAACACGGTCGAAGTCCAGACTCACTAATGCATCCTAACAAACTCGATAAGACACACTAATGCAAATTTTCTGGTTCTCTAAGACCAACGCTCGGATACCAACTGAAATGTCCCGTTCTTATTGATTAAAAACGTTCCATATTAATTGATTTCGTTGCGAGGTTTTGACCTCTATATGAGACGTTTTTCAAAGACTGCATTCATTTTTAAAACAAACCATAACCTTTATTTCATAAATAAAGGTTTAAAAAGCTTTACGTAGATTATCAAATAATGATAATCTAAAATATCCTGTTTACACACGACCATTACATAATGGTTTACAATACAAATATGTTACATCGAATTCAGTTTCTTGAATGCAGTTTTTACACAATATCATACAAACATGGACTCCAAATCTTGTCCTTATTTTAGTATGCAACAGCGGAAGCTCTTAATATTCACCTGAGAATAAACATGCTTTAAACGTCAACAAAAATGTTGGTGAGTTATAGGTTTAACCTATATATATCAAATCGTAACAATAGACCACAAGATTTCATATTTCAATACACATCCCATACATAGAGATAAAAATCATTCATATGGTGAACACCTGGTAACCGACATTAACAAGATGCATATATAAGAATATCCCCATCATTCCGGGACACCCTTCGGATATGATATAAATTTCGAAGTACTAAAGCATCCGGTACTTTGGATGGGGTTTGTTAGGCCCAATAGATCTATCTTTAGGATTCGCGTCAATTAGGGTGTCTGTTCCCTAATTCTTAGATTACCAGACTTATTAAAAAGGGGCATATTCGATTTCGATAATTCAACCATAGAATGTAGTTTCACGTACTTGTGTCTATTTTGTAAATCATTTATAAAACCTGCATGTATTCTCATCCCAAAAATATTAGATTTTAAAAGTGGGACTATAACTCACTTTCACAGATTTTTACTTCGTCGAGAAGTAAGACTTGGCCACTGTTGATTCACGAACCTATAACAATATATACATATATATTAAAGTATGTTCAAAATATATTTACAACACTTTTAATATATTTTGATGTTTTAAGTTTATTAAGTCAGCTGTCCTCGTTAGTAACCTATAACTAGTTGTCCACAGTTAGATGTACAGAAATAAATCGATAAATATTATCTTGAATCAATCGACAACCCAGTGTATACGTATCTCAGTATTGATCACAACTCAAACTATATATATTTTGGAATCAACCTCAACCCTGTATAGCTAACTCCAACATTCACATATAGAGTGTCTATGGTTGTTCCGAAATATATATAGATGTGTCGACATGATAGGTCGAAACATTGTATACGTGTCTATGGTATCTCAAGATTACATAATATACAATACAAGTTGATTAAGTTATGGTTGGAATAGATTTGTTACCAATTTTCACGTAGCTAAAATGAGAAAAATTATCCAATCTTGTTTTACCCATAACTTCTTCATTTTAAATCCGTTTTGAGTGAATCAAATTGCTATGGTTTCATATTGAACTCTATTTTATGAATCTAAACAGAAAAATATAGGTTTATAGTCGGAAAAATAAGTTACAAGTCGTTTTTGTAAAGGTAGTCATTTCAGTCGAAAGAACGACGTCTAGATGACCATTTTAGAAAACATACTTCCACTTTGAGTTTAACCATAATTTTTGGATATAGTTTCATGTTCATAATAAAAATCATTTTCTCAGAATAACAACTTTTAAATCAAAGTTTATCATAGTTTTTAATTAACTAACCCAAAACAGCCCGCGGTGTTACTACGACGGCGTAAATCCGGTTTTACGGTGTTTTTCGTGTTTCCAGGTTTTAAATCATTAAGTTAGCATATCATATAGATATAGAACATGTGTTTAGTTGATTTTAAAAGTCAAGTTAGAAGGATTAACTTTTGTTTGCGAACAAGTTTAGAATTAACTAAACTGTGTTCTAGTGATTACAAGTTTAAACCTTCGAATAAGATAGCTTTATATGTATGAATCGAATGATGTTATGAACATCATTACTACCTTAATTTCCTTGGATAAACCTACTGGAAAATAGAAAAATGGATCTAGCTTCAATGGATCCTTGGATGGCTCGAAGTTCTTGAAGAAGAATCATGACACGAAAACAAGTTCAAGTAAGATCATCACTTGAAATAAGATTGTTATAGTTATAGAAATTGAACCAAAGTTTGAATATGATTATTACCTTGTATTAGAATGATAACCTACTGTAAGAAACAAAGATTTCTTGAGGTTGGATGATCACCTTACAAGATTGGAAGTGAGCTAGCAAACTTGAAAGTATTCTTGATTTTATGAAACTAGAACTTTTGGAATTTATGAAGAACACTTAGAACTTGAAGATAGAACTTGAGAGAGATCAATTAGATGAAGAAAATTGAAGAATGAAAGTGTTTGTAGGTGTTTTTGGTCGTTGGTGTATGGATTAGATATAAAGGATATGTAATTTTGTTTTCATGTAAATAAGTCATGAATGATTACTCATATTTTTGTAATTTTATGAGATATTTCATGCTAGTTGCCAAATGATGGTTCCCACATGTGTTAGGTGACTCACATGGGCTGCTAAGAGCTGATCATTGGAGTGTATATACCAATAGTACATACATCTAAAAGCTGTGTATTGTACGAGTACGAATACGGGTGCATACGAGTAGAATTGTTGATGAAACTGAACGAGGATGTAATTGTAAGAATTTTTGTTAAGTAGAAGTATTTTGATAAGTGTATTGAAGTCTTTCAAAAGTGTATAAATACATATTAAAACACTACATGTATATACATTTTAACTGAGTCGTTAAGTCATCGTTAGTCGTTACATGTAAATGTTGTTTTGAAACCTTTAGGTTAACGATCTTGTTAAATGTTGTTAACCCAATGTTTATAATATCAAAAGAGATTTTAAATTATTATATTATCATGATATTATGATATACGAATATCTCTTAATATGATATATATACATTAAATGTCGTTACAACGATAATCGTTACATATATGTCTCGTTTCAAAATCATTAAGTTAGTAGTCTTGTTTTTACATATGTAGTTCATTGTTAATATACTTAATGATATGTTTACTTATCATAATATAATGTTAACTATATATATAACCATATATATGTCATCATATAGTTTTTACAAGTTTTAACGTTCGTGAATCACCGGTCTTAACAAGTTTGATTGCTTAACATGTTGGAAATATTTAATCATGTAAATATCAATCTCAATTAATATATATAAACATGGAAAAGTTCGGGTCACTACAGTGGTGCCTAATGTCTATGTGTTTAGTCCTAGAGTGTAATATTTGATTTTTACATAGGTCTATAGCACTTTTGTTATCACAGCATATGGGTATTTCGGATGAGATGATACCATAATCGAGGAAAGTTTGCTTCATCCATAATACTTGTGTGCATGCTCTTCCCATGTCTACATATTCGGCTTCGGTGGTAGATAATGCAACGGACGTTTGCTTCTTCGAGAACCATGATGTTAAACAAAGACCCACGAATGCGCATACTCCACTTGTGCTCTTTCTATCAATCATTGACCCTCCGTGATCGGAATCCGCAAAGAACATAATGTCAACCCCGATGAACTTTGGATACCATAACCCGAGATGCATAGTCCCCTTTAAGTATCTAAAGATCCTTTTAACCGCCTCAACATGTGATGTCCTTGGATTTTCTTGAAATCTTGCGCGCGCAAACACACACTAAACATGATATCGGGCTGAATTGCCGTTAAATATAGAAGAGATCCAATAAATCCTCTATATTTAGTGCTATCGAACGGTTCTCCTTCTCCTTCTAAAGTAAGTTTCACATTAGTCGCCATAGGAGTCGCCATTGGTTTTGAGTTCTCCATGCCGAATTTCTTGATCATCTCATGAATGTACTTTTGTTGATTGATGAAAGTTCCATCTTCTAGTTGCTTGATTTGAAGCCCGAGGAAGAACTTGAGTTTACCCATCATGCTCATTTCGAATTCATCATGCATTAACTTAGAAAACTCATTGCTAAGAGATTCGTTATTAGAACCAAATACAATATCATCAACATATATTTGCACAATTACTAGATCTTTTTCATGCTTTTTGATGAAGAGTGTATTATCAATTTTACCCATTTCATACCCATGATTGATTAAAAGGTTCTAAGACGTTCATACCATACTCTAAAAGCTTGTTTGAGTCCATATAAAGCCTTTTTAAGTTTAAAAACATGACAAGGTTTTTCGAATTATTCAAAGTCCGGGGGTTGTGACACATATACTTTTTCATTACTGACTCCATTTAGAAAGGCACTTTTGACATCCATTTGATAAAGTTTTAAGTCATGAGCACATACATATGCAAGAAGTATTCTAAAGGATTCTAACCTAGATACTGGAGCAAACGTTTCATCATAGTCTATTCCCTCTTGTTGACTATACCCTTGAGCAACTAGCCTAGCTTTATTTCTCACAACCTTTCATTCCTCATCCAACTTATTCCTATACACTCATTTGGTTCCTATAATGTTGTTCTCACTCAGTAAGGGAACCAAGTCCCGTACATCACTTCTTTTGAATTGGTTTAATTCCTCTTGCGTGGCTATAACCCAACTTTCATATAATAAAGCTTCCTTAATGTTTTTGGGTTCTATTTGGGATATGAAAGCATAGTTTGCCATTAGGTTGAAGATTTGTGATCTAGTGGTTCTAGTGTTGATGTCTCCTATGACTTGATCTATTGGATGATCTCTAACATATTTTGTAACGACCCGACTTTTTTGACTTATATTTGGGTGCTCTATACTTTCACGAATCTGCGTATATGTGCGTACTGAGCTAGTTTATGCTCTGGGATCTTTATTCATGATTAATTACTTTCGTTAGTGTCTTACAATGTGTTATTAAGTGCGTAATCACTTAACTTGATCCTCGAATGCTTTTACAATCGCTAGTGTCACTTGTCGTTTAAAACGAGCTATGTACTTGGTACACGTTAAACTTTTGTGATGTGTGCGAGGGGTATTATGAAATAGATTATATTTTACTACGAAATACTATTAAATACGCTACAATTTTACACAAGTTATTTATTTATTTATTGAATGGATATACCTAAACCTTGCTACAACACTTATAGGCAGTGTACCTAATCGTAGAGTAGTGTAGTTTTTAGTAAGTCCGATTCGTTCCACAGGGAGCTAGCTGAGTTTAACGCTATATATATTTTAAACTATATTTGTATAAATATATATATATATATATATATATATATATATATATATATATATATATATATATATATATATATATATATATATATATATATATATATATATATATATATATATATATATATATATATAGGTAGTATTATTATTATTATTATAAAAGGGGGTTTTTACCGTTTAGTGACCGGTTTATTGATTTTATGTCTTAAGTCACAATTAAAACCTAATGTAAAATATTAAATATAAATATAACTTAATTTAAAGCGTAAAGTAAATGACGATAAATAAAAGTGCAATAATTTAAAGTACGATAAATAAAATGACGATAAATAAAATGACGGTAAATAAAAGTACGATGAGATATAAATTAAAGGATTTATGCTTATTTAAACTTCCGTAATCATGATGTTTGACGTGTTGATTTTAATTTATTACCATGGGTTAATTGTCCTTTGTCCTGGATTATTCGATATGTCCATCTGGTTTTGTCCATAATAGTCCATCGGTCATAATTATAAAGTGCGAGAGTCTTCGCCAAATTAACCTTATACCCGAAGTCAAATATTCCAACTAATTGGGGACTTAAACTGTAACAAGGTCTTAATACTTTGTTTAATGAATACACCAGGTTATCGACTGCGTGTAATCCAAGGTTTTAATACTTTGTTAATAATTACACCAATTATTGTTAACAATTACACCAATTACCCTTGAATGTAATCCACCCCTGTTTTAATGAGTCCAGTGACTATTAATCCATCCCCGTGTCTGGTCAAATTAATAATTATTAGTATTTATAGATATCCCGCCCACCGTACCCAGTCAAGCGTATGTGGTTAAATATAAATACGTCAAATTATAAATCTCTATATTAAATCAACGAGATATCATTTAATTAATATAAAACCCATTAATAGCTCATAGTCTAATTTCCACAAGTGTCGGTCTTTTGTCCAAACCCCAATTATGGTCCAAAGCCCAATAACTCTGTCTTAATATTTAGTCCAACATCACGATTACTTCGGCTTAAATAAACATAATAATAACTTAGCTACGAGACATTAATTTAAAAAAGGTTGAACATAACTTACAATGAGTATTAATTGCGTAGTGTTACACGGACAGAATTTCGACTTACAAACTTAAAACATTCGCCACTATAACCTTATTATTATTAACTTAATATTAAAATTATAATTATAATTAAAATATAAATATATATTGAGAGAGTAAGAGATAAGATTGAATATGGTGTAAAACTCGTCGAAATTCGTTGCAATTTATTGACCTGGCCAGACTTCTGGGCTCATGCGATCGCATGAGCATTACTCATGCTAGCCATGCGATCGCATGGCCGCCTTCTCCTGGTCACATTTCATTTAAAACGTGGGCTGCTGAGTTTTAATAATATATAATATAATATATATAATTTTATATAATTATATATATATATTATATTATATTCTTGTGCTCCGTTGACTTATATTTTTAGCTCCGTTGACTCACGCGTTGATGCTCGGTTCATGTCCCGGTTTCGGATTTTCGAACGTCCTTTCGTACGATTTAATAACTTGTAATTTGCGTTTTACGGCTTGTACTCTTGTAATTTTTGGACGTTTCTCAGCAATAATTTGAACCACTTGGATTGTACTTTGTACTTTTTAGCATTTTAGTCGTTTGCGTCTTCAAATCGTCGAATCTGTCTTTTGTCTTCACCTTTTATTATTTAAACGAATATCACTTGTAAATAGAACAATTGCAACCAAAAGCTTGTCTTTCTTGAAGGATAATGCTATGAAATATATGTTCGTTTTTAGCATTATCAAATATTCCCACACTTGAGCGTTGCTTGTCCTCAAGAAATATAGAACTTGAATATAACTTTACTAGAATCACTTCTTTATTCTTCACACTTTCTACATCAGTGATTTTAATACGGCGGTATGAATAATGATAGTAGCGTTGTGGTTTACAATCCCACACGACTATAAAAATTTAGATCCTTTAGGAAATTGGATGTTTATGAAAATATTTGATCTTTTAAAAATTCATTCTAGCTTTTACCCTAGATAAGTTTTCCGGAATAACCCTTCACCGGTGTTTGCCAAAATGTTTTTGTGGGTTTTGTGGATTTCAGATTTGAAAACTTTAGCTCAAAACTTATGGTTTTGTGTCACCCACTTGCTAACCTTGTATTAGGAAAGCAACACGTCCAGTATACTTGCTCCGTATATTACCTTTCGGTAAACTACCGTCCGGTTGTAAAGGAAAGCGTTGAACAAGCAGCTGTTAAGGCAATGTCCCATGACATGCAGATAATTATGGTCAAAAACGTGTCGGATGCAATTACTATCCTTTGTAGGAGAAATAGTAAAGATCACCCTATAATTTTTCGATCTGGTACAAGGTCCTGTCTTCGACCATGCTATGCAACCACCGTTCTTACGGTTGACACCCGATTTGGTTCAGGTGACCTAATGAATTCCGTTGAATTCCTAGGATTTTACGTTCAATGGTAATGAACGCATTGAAAATGGGTTTTCAGAAAACAAATCGGTTTGTAATTTTGATCAAAATATTTTCTCGTTCAAGCTTGAGTTTAGATATCATTGAATTCCATGAGTTTGTAATTCTCAATCTTTAAAGTCAATCTCAAGGATTGAGTAATATCAGGCTTAAAAGCTGATTTTTGATCTTTAAGGAGATTATCCTTTCTAGGGATCTGATTCATTAGTCTTATAAGCTAATTTGCACGGTGCCCTCCATTGTACGAGACAGATCCTCTCATGGTTAAGATAAGTCTGACCACATGGCGACCCTGTTTGATGCTAAGGTCCGTGGATTTCCAGCTGATTTTCGAGAAAACTTTTCAAGATTTTTCGTAGACTCTACAACTAGTCTGGACGACAACTTCCTGACCTAAATCAAGAAGCGCGTGTCTTTTTCTCGGAAGACTTTACTTCCTTTTAAATTCCATATATATTACAATAAACTGGGTAAAAATGATTAATATCGTCCAGAACAAAAGTATCTTTAATTATTTGTACAAAAATATGTGATATATGTTCTAAATAACTTGGTAAATATTTTCCACACTTGGCTTTTATTTTTCTTTCTTTGCCTTTTTATTCTTTTCTATTCCATTTTAAATGAATTCAAGCGTTTTGGGTTGTTTCTCAATTTATGTCCTTTCCAAGGTAACAATAATTTCGGTGTTAACACCTAGTTTTATCGTTCATAAATATGTATAAACATGATTTTGAGTTCATTTAGTTGAAAATTATTAAAAATTCTACTAGAAGTGGGTAGTCAGTATATAAGACTAGGGCTCTTCTTTATTATCAGAGAGCACTAGATTCCAATACAACTACTGTGTTACTAGTAAAGTTTAACGGTGTCTATTAAACCAAGTGTATAAGTCAAATTTTTTTTTTTTTAAAAACCGAAAGAATTTAATCCCTTCCCACACTTAAGATCTTGCAATGCCCTCATTTACAAGAAATTAGTAGCAATTTAAATTATTGAGGGTGATTAGCGTAGAAAAATGATTAAATTTTACCAAAGTTTCCAAACATATTGTTGTTTGTTTTAATGATAAATGGTGCACATCATTTGTTCATTCCTGTCACGACCCTACTTTTTCCGTTATCTTTTTCCGTTAATTATTTAACGACCGTTAACTGTTAGTGTGCCACGTCATTTCCATGACCTATATTATTATTTTTTGTAATAATATATATATAATAATTATTATGTGTTATGTGGATATATGTATTCATATTTTAAATTATACGTTTCTACGTTCCGCGGATTTCCATCCGGCGAATCTTTTCGGTTTTTAAACCAACGGTCGAGCTTTCGGGATTTTTAAATCCTAAATATTTTAAATATGATATTTTAAGGTCATATTATTAATAGGTGTATTTATATTTATTTTTCGTCGCGCGTTCGTTATCTTTCCGGATTTTTAATCGCGTAAGCGTGTTTTCGCGTTTCGGGCTTCGTTCGGGATTTCGGGCCTTAAGGATTTCATCTTTTAGCAAGACGGGCTAGTGGGGCCCACTCCCCACCTCCCATTCGGCCGAAACCAAGGGGAGGGGGTATCCCCCTTTTGTTTCCTTTTTTCCATTTATTTTATTTCATAATTTATTTTTATCACCTAAACCTAATCCTAAATTTTAGACTTCTCCCTCTCTTTCTCTCTTGCTAGTCGACACCACCACCACCATTCATCATCTTCATCAACCAAAATTAAAGCTTGGATCTAGAAACAATTAATTCCAACGCGTTCCTCTCTTCGTTCTCTACGCGATCATACTCGTTGATTTTCGATTTGGGTATAAACCCTAACCCTAGCTTTTTGATTTTTCAATTATATTACTGATTTTATATGTTATATGATTAGTATGATATGTATAAGTTGTTGTAATGTTGTTTGAATGCGTAGAATTACTCGTTTGCGTATGATTTCGGTTTGTAAATTTTGGACAGCAGTTTGATTCGTATATTCTGACTTTGTAACTGATATGAATGTTAAAATAAAGTACATAAATGAGTTCCTCTCATCAAGACATTAATTTTAGACTCCGGATTCATGTCGTTTCGATTCCCGGAGCCCTAGATATGCTTAATTTGGTTTTTGTCAAAGATTGAAAGGTGTTCTTGGCATGAACAAGGTTGGGTCCGACTTTGTGACCATCCTTGGTGTCTTTAGGGTGTGCCATTTGGTTAGGACTGATGGTGAGACGAAATTTTATGTTCGGGTCACCTAAATCCGAGCCACGGTTCACCCGTTGTGCCCGAATTACCGTTTTGAGTAAATTGATTTCCCAAATGTTGTCATGGCTGATATCCATGACCTAGGGACTGTTCTTGGAGTGTTCTTGAGTTCATAATTGTGTCGGGTGGTTTGAGTAGGTGAAGTTGCATATGTGGCTTGCCCGAAACCGACACCCGGGGCTCAAGATACGACCCGACGAACTTTTAAACTTAAAACTTATGGTTAATGATTAAACTTATGATAAAATTTATGGAATTCATTATTAATTAATTACTTATGATAAAAGAAGTAATTATTATTATTTAAAACTTATGATATAAATATTTATTATATCATTTAATTATTAATTATAATTTCATTAACATTTTAATTAGACTTATGATTAATAATACTTTTATTATTAAAGGAAAATACTTATGATAAGTATTAAATTTGTTTTTGAGAAATTATTAAAAGACTTATAATAAATATTAAATAATTATTTAATTATTATAAGACTTAATTATTATTTAATTATGACTTAATTATTAAATACTTATGATTTAATAATTTTAATTAGAAACTTATGATATGATTAATAATTCATTATTAATTAATAATACTTATGATATGATTTAAAATTTATTATAAATTAATAATATTTATATTATGATTGACATTTAATTAATTAATTAAATACTTATGTTATGCTAATTATAACATTTCAACTTATATTAACTTTAATAATTCATTTTATTTAATTAAACTTATGTTAAGACATTATTATACACATTTGACTTTAAATAACATTATAACCTATGTTATTATTATAACTTACACTTTTAAAATTAATGTTGACTATGTTTGACCAAGGTTGACTTTTGAGTTGACTTTCGGTTGACTTTGACTTTCAGTTGACTTCTGTTGACTTTCTAAATAAGGAAACTTTCCTAACTTCAAAACTTTCTAAAAATAGAACTTTCTAAATTTGGAAACTTTCCAAAAATAGAAACTTTCCAAAAATAGAAACTTTCCTAAAATAGAAAACTTTCCAAAAATGGAAACCTGCTAAAAATAGAAACTTTCTAAAAATAGAAAGTGTGTGTCCTTATGCTGTTCCAATCAAACCGATGCTTGCTGAGTAATGTTCTATGCCTACTTGCAACATGTACAATAGCTATCATACTAAGACTTGGCCTAAGTTAGTTATTTATTTCGACCTGCTTTATTTATAGGTCGGCGTTGTGATCTTTCTTGATCACTTTACTTTACTTGCTGTTCGCTTGTTTGTGAGATTTCTTCAGTTGCTATTTAAGGTGAGTTATAGTCCCGTTTTTACATACTTTTCAAAGTATATTTTTGGGATGTGATTACATGCAGATTTTTATTTACGTTTAGACACAAGTAACAGTTAAATTTAATTATTCATTGTGAGTTGGACAAAAATATTCCCTAGTCTGGTAACTGTAATCATTGGTTTCTACCGGTGAACGCGAATCCTACGGATAGATCTATCGGGTTTGACAACCCCATTTCGAGCTAGTCGCGCTAGCAATTTATAATCGGAATGTTTAGTACTTCGTAATTTGTTGTAGATACACTGTCCAAGTGTATATTTTTTTTATTGTGTTTGGCAAGGGTAAATAAAGGGTTAAGTGGTTACCAGGTGGCTCATTGATAATGGAATAATGTTTAATGTTTTCTAACATTTTTAAATCTTGTGGTCTAAAGTTTACTTATTTATTTAAACCTATAATTCACTCAACCTTTGTGTTGACAGTTTACTTGCATGTTTTCACAGGTACTTGAGTTATTTGATGCTTCCGCTGTCGTTAGAAGAGTCTGCATGCATTTGGGCAGATTTTATGAAACAATTTATGAAACTTAAGTTTGCATTCTATTTTGGATAATTTAAATTGTGGGTTTGTTGGCAATGTTTTGTGTCAACTTTTGGTTTAATATTATGGTTGGTTGGTTTTCAAACTACTTAATTTGGTTTGTTTCCTTTTTGGGTAACATTTTGAAATAAAAGAATGCAACTTTGTTTATTTAATTCATTTAAGTCCGATCAAGCTATGGGACCAACTGACGGATCCGTTAAGTGTTTTGACGGGGTCGTCACATGTGGTATCAGAGCTCTGGTTGTAGGGAACTAGGCGGTCTTAATGTGGTCAACCCGTGGTTATTAGGGTGCATTAGAGTCTAGTCTACAGCCCGACCATTTTGCTATAGCATTATTATGCATTTCATTTCGTATAAGTTATATTATTAGCTTTCATATCTTTTGGTATATGGTTTGCGGTTTTGCTGTTTGCAGATGTCGACTTCGAGCGATAACTCTGTTACTGCTCCTGCTCCTCCGTCTCCTGCTAGACGTCGTGCTAATCAACCGGAGATCGATGATCCTGTTCATTACTATTTTTCTACCATTACTCATATGAATCGGGCTTATAATGAGGTGACACGTATTAACGCCCTTAGTGATTGTTTGCGCACCTTGCCACATAATGAAGTTATGGACGAGATCCGTGCCGACATGGGTAACTTTATCACTTTCAAGCATAGGGTTGAGGATGCGAACCGCAAGCGTGATCGAGAAGTTAATGCTAAGTTCGAGGCTCTCGAGAGCACTGTTCGTGTGTTGAAGGAAGAGTTGGATGATGTGAAAGGGAAGTTGCGTAAGTATGAGGATCCTGCTGAGACTCATGCTGGACCAGCTTATCACACCCGCTCTAAGCGAATGTGATGTGATTATTCATATTGATTATCTATTTCATCAGACTTAATGTCCTTTTTATACATACATTTTGGGTTATGTACGGCGTTTTGCCGAGGATTTTATTAAGATTTTGTTATGGGATATTTTTCATTATGTATGGATGGTTATTTTTATGACATCTATTATCATTATCATGTTTTATTTCTGATGTTGTGGCTCTTGGCATGTTATATTATGCGTAATATATGTTCATGTATGTTAGGTGCTATGTATGTTGTATGATGTTATCATAAAATATGTATGCATGTGATGGTTATTTCTATAACAATCATAACTGTCATGTTATTACTCATAGTGTTAGTTGACTAATATCTTAATGGTTAGTCTTTTCGTGTTTTGATCTATTCCTTTATGACACTAGTATTATTCTTGGTACTAACGGATGTGTTATTCTATTTTGAAGATCATGCCTCCAAGAGAGTCCACTGAAGCGCGTATGCAACGCCTGATCAATGAAGGAATTGCTGCTGCTATGGCAGCAAATGCTAATGTTAACGCCAATGTGAACAACAACGTGGGATGCTCCCACAAAACTTTTATGGCTGGTCGACCCCAAGAATTCAGTGGTACGGAAGGACCAATAGGGCTTACTCGTTGGTTCGAGAAAATCGAATCTATTTTCAGGGTCAGTCGGGTCCGTGAAGAGGACAAAGTTAGTTTCGCTAGTTGCACTCTCAAGGATAGTGCCTTGACATGGTGGAACAATCTGGTTAGTAGTTTGGGAAGCGATGTAGCTTATGGTTTGGCCTGGAATGATTTTAAGGAAAGATTGATCACCCGCTATAGACCTCGGGGTGAGCTTAAGAAGCTAGAGGTTGAGCTCAAGAATTTGAAAATGCATGGCACCGAGTTAGATGCCTATGAACGAAGGTTTTTCGAGTTAACTTTGCTGTGTCCTAGGGTTTATGCGGATGAGGACCGCAAAATTGAGGCTTACATTGATGGTTTGTCCGAGAAGATTGAACACGGGGTTGAGTCCAGTGAACCCCAGACTATTGAGGCAGCTATGTCTATGGCCCACAAACTTAATGACAAGGTGTTGAGAAGAAGCAAGACTACAGTTGTCGAAAGTAGTGAGGAGGTTGTCAAGAAGGCTGATAATGGGAAACGAAAGTGGGATAACAACCGCAATCAAAACCAAAATCAGCAGAAGAAACAGGATACCTCAGGTGCTAACAACAGGAATCAGCGTGTGTGTCCTCGTTGCTATAAAGTTCATGATGGTTACTGCACAGTTACTTGTAAGAGGTGCTCTAAGCAAGGGCACATTGCTAAAGATTGTACAGTGCTTTTGCCGGGGTCTGCTACTCCCGCGACTGGTGGTAATAATAATAATGTTGGTAATAGAGGTGGTAACGGTAACGGTAATGGGAAATCGAATAATGGAGGTAATCCAAGGGTTTGTTATGAGTGTGGGAAGCCGGGGCATTTCCGAGATGCTTGTCCCAACAAGAAGACTGCAGAGACTGCACGCGGCCGAGCGTTCAACATTAATGCTAAGGATGCGGAGGAAGATCCTAAGCTTGTTACTGGTACGTTCTCAGTCAACGATTTATCAGTTTATGTGTTATTTGATTCAGGGGCTGATTTAAGTTTCGTGTCGAGTAAATTAAGTCCGAGAATCAAAACGCCGTTAGCTCTCTTAGACAATACTTATGTTATTGAAGTAGCTAATGGTAAGGAACTTACTGCTAAGACTGTACATCGTAAGTGTAACATTAATCTGGGTGGTAGGGATTTCGAGATAGATTTGATACCGATTGAACTTGGTAGTTTTGATATTGTTATTGGTATGGATTGGTTGTCCGCGAACCGTGCCGAGATCGTCTGTTATGATAAGGCTATTCGTATTACTGATGTGATTGGAGAGCCACTGATGGTCTTTGGAGATAAGAAATGCACACAGTTAAACCTTATTAGCTGTATGAAAGTTCGTAAACATCTCCGTAAGGGCTGTCATGCTATCCTTGCTCATGTTGTTGATCCTAGTAAGGAAGTAAAGAACGTTGATGACGTTCATATTGTTAGGGATTTTCCCGAGGTGTTTCCCGATGACTTACCTGGCCTTCCGCCGCAACGCGCGGTAGAATTTCAGATTGATCTTGTTCCCGGCGCTGCTCCTGTAGCACGTGCTCCTTATCGTCTTGCGCCTTCTGAACTTCAAGAATTGTCAAGTCAACTCCGTGAGTTGTTAGACAAGGGTTTTATTCGTCCTAGTTCGTCCCCTTGGGGAGCTCCTGTTCTGTTTGTTAAGAAGAAGGATGGTTCTTTTCGTTTATGCATTGATTATCGTGAACTGAATAAGCTCACTGTTAAAAATCGTTATCCTCTTCCGAGAATTGATGATCTGTTCGATCAGCTTCAGGGTTCTTCTGTTTATTCAAAAATTGATCTTCGTTCTGGCTATCATCAGTTGCGTGTTAAAGAATCTGATGTTTCAAAAACTGCTTTTCGCACCCGTTACGGTCACTTTGAATTTCTTGTTATGCCGTTCGGATTGACAAATGCACCTGCTGTGTTCATGGACCTCATGAACCGTGTGTGTAGACCCTATCTGGACAAGTTCGTTATTGTTTTCATCGACGACATTCTTATCTATTCTAAGAGTGATGAAGAGCACGAAGAACACTTGAGGTTAGTGCTTGATTTGTTAAAGAAAGAAGAGTTGTACGCTAAGTTCTCTAAGTGTGCTTTTTGGTTAAGAGAAGTTCAGTTCCTTGGTCACATTGTTAGCAAACAAGGAATACAGGTTGATCCTGCTAAAATTGAGGCGATTGAAAAGTGGGAAACCCCGAAAACTCCTACTCAAATTCGTCAGTTCTTAGGATTGGCAGGTTACTATCGAAGGTTCATCCAGGATTTCTCTCGTATAGCGAAACCTCTGACTGCTTTAACGCATAAAGGGAAAAAGTATGAGTGGAAGGATGAACAGGAGAATGCTTTTCAGATTTTGAAGAAGAAACTGACTACCGCTCCGATATTGTCTTTACCGGAGGGTAATGATGATTTTGTTGTTTATTGTGACGCATCACGACAAGGCTATGGTTGCGTTTTGATGCAACGAAAGAAGGTTATTGCGTACGCATCACGTCAGTTGAAGATTCACGAGCAGAACTATACAACTCATGATTTAGAGTTGGGGGCCGTTGTTTTTGCACTTAAGATTTGGAGACATTATTTGTATGGGGTCAAGAGTACTGTGTACACAGATCACAAAAGTCTTCAACATATCCTCGATCAGAAACAGTTGAACATGAGACAACGAAGATGGATTGAGACGTTGAATGATTACGATTGTGACCTTTTGTATCACCCGGGTAAGGCCAATGTTGTGGCTGATGCATTGAGTCGTAAAGAAAGGACTGAACCTCGCAGGGTTAGGGCCTTGAATATGACAGTTAGATCAAACCTCGCAAGGCAGATTCTTGAGGCACAACAAGAAGCCTTAAAGGAAGAGAATTTTGTGAAAGAGAACGTAAGAGGTATGGCTAAGAAATTTGAGATTCGAGCAGATGGTACTAGGTACTTTGTAGGACGTCTTTGGGTTCCGAAGTTTGGTGAACTGCGACAACTTGTTTTGGATGAGGCTCATAAGTCTAGGTACTCTATTCATCCTGGTTCAGGAAAGATGTATCATGATCTTAAGGAGCTGTATTGGTGGCCAAATTTGAAAGGTGATGTGGCTACATATGTGGCTAAGTGTTTGACCTGTTCTAAGGTCAAAGCTGAACATCAAAAACCGTCCGGATTGTTGGTGCAACCAGAAATTCCCGAGTGGAAGTGGGAAGGTATCACTATAGATTTTATCACTAAGTTACCAAGAGTTTCGGGTGGCTACGATGCGATTTGGGTGATTGTAGATCGACTCACTAAGTCGGCTCACTTTTTGCCGATTAGGGAAACCGATTCCATGGAGAAACTCACCCGTTTGTATTTGAAAGAGATTGTTTCGAGGCATGGTGTTCCCGTTTCTATAATTTCCGACAGAGATAGTCGATTTGTATCGAGATTTTGGCAATCGTTGCAAGAAGCCTTGGGCACTAGATTGGATATGAGCACCGCTTATCATCCTCAAACGGATGGTCAAAGTGAGAGGACCATTCAGACATTAGAAGATATGTTGCGAGCTTGTGTGATTGATTTTGGAAATGGGTGGGATAGGTATTTGCCGTTAGCTGAGTTTTCTTATAACAACAGCTACCACGCAAGTATTAAAGCCGCACCGTTTGAAGCGTTGTACGGTAGGAAATGTAGATCTCCTATTTGTTGGAATGAGGTTGGGGATGCTCAACTTACAGGTCCAGAGATTATTCATGAGACTACTGAGAAGATTGTTCAAATTAAAGAAAGATTGAAAACTGCTAGAAGTCGGCAAAAGAGTTATGCCGACAAAGGAAGGAAAGATGTTGAATTTCAAGTTGGTGATCGTGTTATGTTAAAAGTTTCGCCTTGGAAGGGTGTTATTCGTTTTGGTAAAAGAGGGAAGTTAAGTCCTCGTTTCGTGGGACCGTTTGAGATCATTGAAAGAGTTGGACCGGTGGCTTATCGTTTGAAGTTGCCACAAGAACTCAGTGCTGTTCACGATGTTTTCCATATTTCGAACTTAAAGAAGTGTTTGGCTGAATTTGATCAGACTATTCCTTTGGAGGAACTTCAGGTTGACAAGCAATTGCATTTTATTGAGGAGCCAGTTGAGATCATGGACCGAGAGGTTAAGACTCTTAAACAGAGCAGAATTCCTATTGTTCGGGTCCGATGGAACGCTAGACGCGGTCCCGAGTTCACTTGGGAGCGTGAAGACCAAATGAAGCAGAAGTATCCGCATTTGTTCTCAGATGCCGAGTCAACCCCTGCGCCTGCTTAAATTTCGGGACGAAATTTCCGTAACGGGGAGGTACTGTCACGACCCTACTTTTTCCGTTATCTTTTTCCGGTAATTATTTAACGACCGTTAACTGTTAGTGTGCCACGTCATTTCCATGACCTATATTATTATTTTTGTAATAATATATATATAATAATTATTATGTGTTATGTGGATATATGTATTCATATTTTAAATTATACGTTTCTACGTTCCGCGGATTTCCATCCGGCGAATCTTTTCGGTTTTTAAACCAACGGTCGAGCTTTCGGGATTTTTAAATCCTAAATATTTTAAATATGATATTTTAAGGTCATATTATTAATAGGTGTATTTATATTTATTTTTCGTCGCGCGTTCGTTATCTTTCCGGATTTTTAATCGCGTAAGCGTGTTTTCGCGTTTCGGGCTTCGTTCGGGATTTCAGGCCTTAAGGATTTCATCTTTTAGCAAGACGGGCTAGTGGGGCCCACTCCCCACCTCCCATTCGGCCGAAACCAAGGGGAGGGGGTATCCCCCTTTTGTTTCCTTTTTCCCATTTATTTTATTTCATAATTTATTTTTATCACCTAAACCTAATCCTAAATTTTAGACTTCTCCCTCTCTTTCTCTCTTGCTAGTCGACACCACCACCACCATTCATCATCTTCATCAACCAAAATTAAAGCTTGGATCTAGAAACAATTAATACCAACGCGTTCCTCTCTTCGTTCTCTACGCGATCATACTCGTTGATTTTCTGAAAGGACCCGTTCATATACATTATAAACGATTCACAATAGTTGATTACATTGCGAGGTATTTGACCTATATATGATATATTTTACAAACATTGCATTCGTTTTTAAAAGACAATCTTTCTTTACATCAAAAATTGACAGGCATGCATACCATTTCATAATATCCACTATCCAACTATAAATTGATTTAATAATAATCTTTGATGAACTCAATGACTCGAATGCAACGTTCTTCGAAATATGCTATGAAAGACTCCAAGTAATATCTTTAAAATGAGCAAATGCACAGCGGAAGATTTCTTTAACACCTGAGAATAAACATGCTTTAAAGTGTCAACCAAAAGGTTGGTGAGTTCATTAGTTTATCATAATCATTTATTTCCATCATTTTAATAGACCACAAGAATTTCATTTCCAGTTCTCATAAATATACGTCCCATGCATAGAGACAAAAAATAATCATTCATATGGATTGAACACCCGGTAACCGACATTAACAATATGCATATAAGAATATCCCCATCATTCCGGGATCCTCCTTCGGACATGATATAAATTTCGAAGTACTAAAGCATCCGGTACTTTGGATGGGGCTTGTTGGGCCCGATAGATCTATCTTTAGGATTCGCGTCAATTAGGGTGTCTGTTCCCTAATTCTTAGATTACCAGACTTAATAAAAAGGGGCATATTCGATTTCGATAATTCAACCATAGAATGTAGTTTCAATTACTTGTGTCTATTTCGTCAAATATTTATAAAAGCAGCGCATGCATTCTCAGTCCCAAAAATATATATTGCAAAAGCATTTAAAAATGGAGCAAATGAAACTCACCATACTGTATTTCGTAGTAAAAATACATATAACGTCATTGAACAAGTGCAAGGTTGGCCTCGGATTCACGAACCTAAATTAATTATGTATATATATGTGCTGGTCAATATTTGTCTAACAAATTAGGTCAAGTCATAGTGTACCACAATCCTAATGCTCGAGACTAATATGCAAAGGTCAACAAAAGTTAATTTGACTCAAAATGATTTTCAAAATTTATACATGATTATTATATAGTTTAAATATCGTCGTTTTATATTTTTAAATATTTTTAAAAGATTTAATAGAGTAAATAATATAATTCATTTATTAATAAATAAAATTTTATATAAAAATATACTTTTATATATCTTAAGTAATAAAATTTATAAAGTTAATTTAAAAAAATATTATGATAGGTTTTATTAAGGTAATTATATTATTTGTATTACATATTTATTTGATAAAATAACATTGATAATAATAATAAGTAAAAGTTGTATTATTTTGCAATAATAATTATTATTATTCTTTTAATAAAAATATCAATATTTATATTTACTAATAATGATATTATAATAAAACGATAATTCTAATTATGATAACTTTAATATTTACGATACTTTTTAATATTAACTTTAAAATAATAATTCTATTTAAAATGATAATAATAATGATATTTTATAATAACAATGACATTTCTATTAAAATGATATTTTTTGTTAAAATGATAGTTTTAATACTAACGATACTTTTAATAATAATAGTAATGATAAAAATAATAAGAATGATAATTTTATCTAGATGAATATCTTATAATATTTTAATTTCATCATGATACTCATACTCATTATTTCCTAATCGTTTCGTTTAATAGCTTTTAATCGTCTTTTATATTGTGTTCATAATACTAATAATAATAGTACTAAAAAGAATTAGGTGTTACTAATATTAGTTTTAATTACAATAATACTAATAATGATAATTACTATGATATTATTAATAATACTAATAACTATTTTAATGATAATAATAATAATAATAACAATAACAATAACCATTTTTAAATAGTGATATATATATTAATAATGATAATAAAAATAATAATAATAATAATAATAATAATAATAATAATAATAATAATAATAATAATAATAATAATAATAATACTAATTATAATTTTAACGATGATAACAATAGTAATAATAATAAAAATAACAATTTTTAATGATAAATCCCTTTTATTGACAAAGATAATAATAATCATAATAATAAGATAAAACTAGAACGACGATAAAAACGACGATAATAATAATCATTTTTAATAAAAATATCTAAAATTCAATTGATTATAACTTCTAATCCGTTCATCGAAACCATTCGATATCTAAAGGAAAAGTTCTTAATTTTTCGCTAGCTTTCCAAGGACATGCATATCTTATACCTTATCTCAACCGCAAGTGTAACTAATTCAACATTCAACCTAACCTGTCTAAGGGCAATATTAAAAGTACAAGCATGCATAATCCTAAATACTCGAGCACTAGTTAGGGATACACTATTAGTATGTAAAAGTTAAATTATGAGTACTCACATATCAATATTGAGATTCAATATTGCAGGAAAGGTACGTAGATGCAATGGAAATGATAAACACTATATTGACCTCACGAGCATACCCATGAACCATACTCAATCACCTCCATAGCTATAACCCATAATTTCCTTAATCTTATCCCACTCGAAAAACAATTTCGAAATCACTCGGACAGCACTCCGTCGTAATATTTTATGTATACTAATAATATCTTGAAATAATATGGAGTAAATATATATATGTAAATCGATTGAGAGAGTTTAGAGAAAAATATTTTCAAGTTTCTATGAAATAATGAAACCTATTGAATTCTATTTATAATAGATTTTTGAATTATTAAAGTGAATTATTAAAGTATGAATTATTAAAGTGAATTATTAAAGTATGAATTATTAAAGTGAATTATTAAAGTATGAATTATTAAAGTGAATTATTAAAGTTAAAGTAAAGTAAAAATAAAGTAAAGGTAAAGTTTAAGTATAGTAAAAGTATAAAACTATGTACGTATAATACGCGTATAAATATATATAATATTAATTTAAATCGTTATATATATAAAATAAAATATAAATATCGTTATCTTTATCATACTAGTTAATTAATGAGTTGTCAAAAGTGGTTCTATATATTTATAAAAGTTATATACGTTTTAATAATAAAGTTCTTTTTAAACTGAAAACGTTTTTGTACGTTTGAAACTAAATAGATCAATCGAGTCTTTATGAGATTCAATCTTACACTATCCTTTGTCTAATTCTCAATGATTGATAATTTATTCTTATTTATAAATCACTTTACCATTTTCCGAATATTGTTAAAACGGAAAGATTTCTCAAATCAACGTGAGCCTTTCAACAGAGACTTGTAATCATAATTCAATATATCTGATAATTCAATCATTTGATCTTATCTTCTAATTCCATTGATAAATATTTTGAAACAGATACAATCATATAAAGTATTTAATCTAATATTTTGTTTACTTTTCAAGTTATAATATATATACACATATACATATATAATCATATTCGTTTAATGGTTCGTGAATCGTTGGAACATGGTCGAGGTTGAATGAATGTATGAACTTAGTTTAAAATTCTTGCAATTTAACTTAACAAATATTGCTTATCGTGTCGGAAACATATAAAGATTAAAGTTTAAATTTGGTTGGAAATTTCCGGGTTGTCACAGTACCTACCCGTTAAAGAAATTTCGTCCCGAAATTTGAGTGGAAATGTCGTGAATGATAATAAGTATGTTTTCATGATGCATACGGGCTGAAAATTAGAGTTTTATCATCAGCGAATAATTTGGATAAACAATCCATTTATATGAAGAGTACGAATGAAGCTAACATAGAAGAGTGAAATGAGTAAGTGTAGATTCATCTTATCATTTGACGTAGATATGATTGATTCCCAGATTTCAAGGGATTTGAAGAAAATCTTCTTAATAAGATTTGACTCTCCGGTAATCAAGGGAATTAGGATCCGCTTTAAATGCGATCGTCCATTTTAATTGTTCTGTAGGAGATTTTCTTATGAATTCACCTCCTTCGTTTTCTTACAACTCACACCTTCTGTTGATGCATTTTATGCAGTTCCTAGACATCTACCCGCGTCCATTGCAGGTACAACAGTTTACAGGCCACCATGATTGCTCATTATTATCCTATCCGTGTTTGTATGTGGTTACAGGAACTGCAGGAACGAGATTTAAATGTTTAACTATGTTAGACTTAGTCAGACGTACGAGTGAAGCCTCACTAGTACAGCTGATAGGCTCATACGTACGGTTGATGCTGAGCTAAGTCACAATTACAACCTAAATGAGAAGACACGAGTGAGTGATCACCCGTACGACTGATGAAGCCAACTCGTACGTGTGATGAATGAATCGTATAGGTGAGTCAACAGCAGGGTATATAAAGTCTTATGTTCTTCATTTTAGGTTAAGCCTCTCATTTATTACACACACTCAGATCTAGTGAGCTCCTCCGATTCTCTCTCAGTCCAAATCACCCAGGTGGTGAATAATAGCTCTAGGTGTTGATCTAATCACACTTGATTTAGTTGTGGTTTGACTAAATTAATCAAAAAAAAAACTTAACCTATTCACTAGAGGGTTTGATTCACTTATTCCGCCATTGTGTGAGTTAAATCTGTTGATTTCTAAGTTCCTAGTCATGTTTCATCACCTTCTATTCTTTCCCCCTCAACTCATATTTTAAAGTATTCATCAATATGCTCCATCCAGTTCTGATTCTCGATATACTTCTAACTTTCATATCGGTCATTCTTCTTTTTCATCTACCGCCGGAAGAATCTATTTACTTCTACTATACTCTTGGTTTTATAGTGTTTTTAGTTCTCCCGTGTCTTTATATTGCTATATGCATTGATATATACGGTTTGTGATTTCTGGGTTGTTGTTGGGTTTTATATCTTCCCTTATATTTCAAAGTCCTTGCTTCTTCTATAATCATTGTCATCCACAGTTAATGCTCTCTTCTATTTGCTATGATTTATACTCCCATTTCTAGTTCGGAGCTTTGTCCTTCCGTTTCTTCTTCTTGCGATTAAGCACCGCTTGTAATGGTCCAGAATTCACAGATATAAATTTCGGAATGAACATTGTTAATGTTCTAGGAAGGAAATTGTAATGACACGATCTTGACTTGTCAAATTACCAGAATACCTCGAAAAAGGCCGAATCATCAAGAAATATTTTCTTGATATTTAGAGATCAAAGAGAATACAAGAGTCGTGTAACATAGCACATGATGATGTTATGATCTGTGAATCATCATGTTTCATTTAGAAACTCAGCATGAATTACTGTAATATAATCACGTTGATCAAGTGTCATTATATTATACTAACTCATGCTTCAGCTCCCAACACTTCTTCAAGAATATTCCTATTTTAAACTCGAATGTTTCAGAATTTAGAAACTAAAATAGTTTCTTTTATGATATAATACAGATAGCGCGAAGAGGTAAATGATTTCAGATAAGAATAATTATAAAAATATCTTCAGAAGTATGGATGATATTTATAATGAAAGATACGATGATATCTTAGAATGTCTAATATCAGAGGATGATGAAGGATATTGTCTGCAAGGGTTTAGAGTCAGGAGCAAGGTATTCGTTAATGACTTCAGCAAGTACTGACTTATTTGGATTCTTTGAAGGCAGGTTCAGCCTTTGTGATTTGTCCACAGCCTCATTCATACTTTGCTCAATCCGTTTTCCAGTTCCAAAGCTTCTCTTTTTCTGAGCTTTGCCAATATACTATCCTTTATCATCCAACTTTTTACTGTTAAGGTCGTTTACAGTTTTTGCTGCTTCATCAGCATTTTTCAAAATTTCGAGAACTGGTTCGCAGTTTAGGGTGTTTTTCAGAAATTTCTCATTCAAAGAATGTAAGTCTTAGAGGTAGACGTTGTGTGGATATGTAATTGTTGATGTAGACATGCTGCGAGGTTTCAAAATACTGATTGCTGATTCTCAATAATTGGTATGGCAATTCTTGTTATAAGGTACGAATGAGTATATGATAGGGTTTCGATAATTATAATGATTTTTTTTTTTTTTTTTTTTTTGGAAAGTCAAAGATCAATGAAGTTGTTGGTAAGTTTATTGCTAATGTGGTGAATATAAACGATTCCCCGATAACGTTGGCGAAAGGTCAACGTATCTATCGAGGTTATAATAAGACTTTTTTTTTTTATTGAGAAGTCGAAGATGACTTGCTGGAGCTGTGACAAAACTGTCTATTTTGAAACGGAATTGAAAAGTTATTTTAGCTAGTAAATGCCAAAGGGTCTAACACGGATACGTGTCGAACTATGACTTGGGTTTTGAGAGTTTTTCAGGTGTATAACTGTGGGTAACATGTGGTTGGATCATCATCTCGATTGTTCCTTAGTTGAAGTGTCTTCAGAAATTTCGAAGGGTTTGAACACAGATTGTAATCGTTAACATACATTTGATGTTCTAACACAGTTTGAAGTCAAAATATAGCTTGTGAAAGATGTAAGGATCTAAGAGTGATGATTTTGGTCATATCTCAAGTTGAATTTTGAGATTTCAAAATCAGAATATGTAATTAAATTTTGAATGAGTATGGTTGTTTTGATTTATATGAAAGAATGGATATTGTTGTGAAAGTAGGGAGTATAGTTGATGATTGCTGAATCAGTTTCGAAAAATGTAATATATTAATTGTGAATTTATATATCTCTCGGGTATTACCTACCCGTTAAAAAAAATTTCACAATTAATATTTTGTACAAAAGAAGTTTATTACAGTCTTTAAGAAAATATATGTGTATATTTTCTTTAGATGTAATATAGATTTAATGAGTTAATATTAAATTAAACTCATTTGTTTTATGGTTGGAACTAGAATTGAGTAATCCCTAAAACTTTATAAATTGCATAAGTATTTCTTCAATAATATTGAAATTATGAATCATTACTTTGTTATTTGTTGGTTTTCGTGAAATTCTTGTGAACTTCGCAAGGTACGAATGATGTTATTTGAAAAGTTTCGAGTACATCGATGATGAAAGCATAAAATCAAACATATATTCGAATAATACACTTGATTTATTATAAATTGGATTTTTTTATTGAATTAAGACAGAGATTGTAATTAACGATGGTTAAGTTACGGACGAAGGACGTACATCATTGCATATTTGTAATATGAATTAACTGAGTAGTTAAGATTCACACATAATAGCTTAGTACGGGAAGATTTATTATGGTTTAAAAATTTATACATATAAATCTTTCGATTGGAAATGAGTTAATACTTCATAACTCGTTGATACAATATATTTGTTGTTGATTCGTAATAATGTCCACAATGATTCTTGAACTGACAGAGTTTGTGATGTTACAGGTGCTGTTGATTCTGACGATACTGACGGCACTGACTGTGTTGATGATGCTACGGTCCTGTTGATGTTGTTGGTAAAACAATTCTAGCTTGTAAATCGTACACCATTTTCGATCAAAGTTTCTACTCTACCATCTCCGTTCACTCATCCGATTTACGGTCAGAATTAAATAATCTCTAAGATTTTGGAGATTACATAACTGCCGCAGAGATATCTCTTCAATGAAGTTTATGAATTAATACTTCATCGTTTGTTGTTGTTGATATTCCTGGATATTTACAGGGCGTATGACGTTGATGTTTGAGATACATATTGTGATGTTGCGGTGTGGGATGTGGATGTTGTTGTTGGTGGTGGTGATGGTACTGTTGGTGTTGCTGATGGGTGTACTGTTTATGCTGTTGGTGCTGCTGCTGGTGTTTGTAACCTTTGCACCATATTCTCCAAAGCCACTACCCGAGCGCGAAGCTCGTTGACTTCTTCTATTACACCGGGGTGATTGTCGGTTCGGACGAGCGGATAAATAAAATCTAGAATTTGGTGTAGTATGTAATCGTGACGAGATACTCTAGAAATAAGAGAGAAAATGGTGTTTCGGATAGGTTCGCCGGTAAGTGCTTCAGGTTCTTCGCCAAGAGGGCAATGTGGTGGATGGAAGGGATCACCTTCTTCTTGTCTCCAATGATTAAGGAGGCTACGAACCCATCCCCAATTCATCCAGAATAGATGATGACTAATTGGTTGATCCATTCCGGTCACACTGCTTTCGGAACTTGAGTGGGATTCCATTTCGGAATCCGAGGGACTTGAACTAATGACGAATTCCATTTCGTACGATTGAATAAAGAATTTTTCGATATGAAATGATTTTCCGGCTATCGGGTGGTATTCTAATTATATAGAGCAAAAGGTTTCGTAGATTACGGAGGAATTTACGGAATATGTCAGGCAAAGTTTACAGTAACAGATACGCTAAGATATGAATTAGCAGATACGCTAAGATATGAATTTTGTCTATACACTATTCATGCAATCAATGCAATAAGATGTGTCTAGACTAAGAATGATAAGTAGGTAATTTCCGACAAGAATGATGAGCAAAACTTTTGAAATGCAGACACGGTCGAAGTCCAGACTCACTAATGCATCCTATCGACTTATCAGTTAGACACACTAATGCAGACCTGGTTCGCTAAGACCACCGCTCTGATACCAACTGAAAGGACCCGTTCATATACATTATAAACGATTCACAATAGTTGATTACATTGCGAGGTATTTGACCTATATATGATATATTTTACAAACATTGCATTCGTTTTTAAAAGACAATCTTTCTTTACATCAAAAATTGACAGGCATGCATACCATTTCATAATATCCACTATCCAACTATAAATTGATTTAATAATAATCTTTGATGAACTCAATGACTCGAATGCAACGTTCTTCGAAATATGCTATGAAAGACTCCAAGTAATATCTTTAAAATGAGCAAATGCACAGCGGAAGATTTCTTTAACACCTGAGAATAAACATGCTTTAAAGTGTCAACCAAAAGGTTGGTGAGTTCATTAGTTTATCATAATCATTTATTTCCATCATTTTAATAGACCACAAGAATTTCATTTCCAGTTCTCATAAATATACGTCCCATGCATAGAGACAAAAAATAATCATTCATATGGATTGAACACCTGGTAACCGACATTAACAATATGCATATAAGAATATCCCCATCATTCCGGGATCCTCCTTCGGACATGATATAAATTTCGAAGTACTAAAGCATCCGGTACTTTGGATGGGGCTTGTTGGGCCCGATAGATCTATCTTTAGGATTCGCGTCAATTAGGGTGTCTGTTCCCTAATTCTTAGATTACCAGACTTAATAAAAAGGGGCATATTCGATTTCGATAATTCAACC
The DNA here is from genome assembly GCF_046630445.1 of Rutidosis leptorrhynchoides. Taxonomy (NCBI): domain Eukaryota; kingdom Viridiplantae; phylum Streptophyta; class Magnoliopsida; order Asterales; family Asteraceae; genus Rutidosis; species Rutidosis leptorrhynchoides. Next base: position 613,773,682 of record NC_092335.1, read on the forward strand.
ATAGAATGTAGTTTCAATTACTTGTGTCTATTTCGTCAAATATTTATAAAAGCAGCGCATGCATTCTCAGTCCCAAAAATATATATTGCAAAAGCATTTAAAAAGGGAGCAAATGAAACTCACCATACTGTATTTCGTAGTAAAAATACATATAACGTCATTGAACAAGTGCAAGGTTGGCCTCGGATTCACGAACCTAAATTAATTATGTATATATATGTGCTGGTCAATATTTGTCTAACAAATTAGGTCAAGTCATAGTGTACCACAATCCTAATGCTCGAGACTAATATGCAAAGGTCAACAAAAGTTAATTTGACTCAAAATGATTTTCAAAATTTATACATGATTATTATATAGTTTAAATATCGTCGTTTTATATTTTTAAATATTTTTAAAAGATTTAATAGAGTAAATAATATAATTCATTTATTAATAAATAAAATTTTATATAAAAATATACTTTTATATATCTTAAGTAATAAAATTTATAAAGTTAATTTAAAAAAATATTATGATAGGTTTTATTAAGGTAATTATATTATTTGTATTACATATTTATTTGATAAAATAACATTGATAATAATAATAAGTAAAAGTTGTATTATTTTGCAATAATAATTATTATTATTCTTTTAATAAAAATATCAATATTTATATTTACTAATAATGATATTATAATAAAACGATAATTCTAATTATGATAACTTTAATATTTACGATACTTTTTAATATTAACTTTAAAATAATAATTCTATTTAAAATGATAATAATAATGATATTTTATAATAACAATGACATTTCTATTAAAATGATATTTTTTGTTAAAATGATAGTTTTAATACTAACGATACTTTTAATAATAATAGTAATGATAAAAATAATAAGAATGATAATTTTATCTAGATGAATATCTTATAATATTTTAATTTCATCATGATACTCATACTCATTATTTCCTAATCGTTTCGTTTAATAGCTTTTAATCGTCTTTTATATTGTGTTCATAATACTAATAATAATAGTACTAAAAAGAATTAGGTGTTACTAATATTAGTTTTAATTACAATAATACTAATAATGATAATTACTATGATATTATTAATAATACTAATAACTATTTTAATGATAATAATAATAATAATAACAATAACAATAACCATTTTTAAATAGTGATATATATATTAATAATGATAATAATAATAATAATAATAATAATAATAATAATAATAATAATAATAATAATAATAATAATAATAATAATAATAATAATAATAATAATACTAATTATAATTTTAACGATGATAACAATAGTAATAATAATAAAAATAACAATTTTTAATGATAAATCCCTTTTATTGACAAAGATAATAATAATCATAATAATAAGATAAAACTAGAACGACGATAAAAACGACGATAATAATAATCATTTTTAATAAAAATATCGAAAATTCAATTGATTATAACTTCTAATCCGTTCATCGAAACCATTCGATATCTAAAGGAAAAGTTCTTAATTTTTCGCTAGCTTTCCAAGGACATGCATATCTTATACCTTATCTCAACCGCAAGTGTAACTAATTCAACATTCAACCTAACCTGTCTAAGGGCAATATTAAAAGTACAAGCATGCATAATCCTAAATACTCGAGCACTAGTTAGGGATACACTATTAGTATGTAAAAGTTAAATTATGAGTACTCACATATCAATATTGAGATTCAATATTGCAGGAAAGGTACGTAGATGCAATGGAAATGATAAACACTATATTGACCTCACGAGCATACCCATGAACCATACTCAATCACCTCCATAGCTATAACCCATAATTTCCTTAATCTTATCCCACTCGAAAAACAATTTCGAAATCACTCGGACAGCACTCCGTCGTAATATTTTATGTATACTAATAATATCTTGAAATAATATGGAGTAAATATATATATGTAAATCGATTGAGAGAGTTTAGAGAAAAATATTTTCAAGTTTCTATGAAATAATGAAACCTATTGAATTCTATTTATAATAGATTTTTGAATTATTAAAGTGAATTATTAAAGTATGAATTATTAAAGTGAATTATTAAAGTATGAATTATTAAAGTGAATTATTAAAGTATGAATTATTAAAGTGAATTATTAAAGTTAAAGTAAAGTAAAAATAAAGTAAAGGTAAAGTTTAAGTATAGTAAAAGTATAAAACTATGTACGTATAATACGCGTATAAATATATATAATATTAATTTAAATCGTTATATATATAAAATAAAATATAAATATCGTTATCTTTATCATACTAGTTAATTAATGAGTTGTCAAAAGTGGTTCTAGATATTTATAAAAGTTATATACGTTTTAATAATAAAGTTCTTTTTAAACTGAAAACGTTTTTGTACGTTTGAAACTAAATAGATCAATCGAGTCTTTATGAGATTCAATCTTCCACTATCCTTTGTCTAATTCTCAATGATTGATAATTTATTCTTATTTATAAATCACTTTACCATTTTCCGAATATTGTTAAAACGGAAAGATTTCTCAAATCAACGTGAGCCTTTCAACAGAGACTTGTAATCATAATTCAATATATCTGATAATTCAATCATTTGATCTTATCTTCTAATTCCATTGATAAATATTTTGAAACAGATACAATCATATAAAGTATTTAATCTAATATTTTGTTTACTTTTCAAGTTATAATATATATACACATATACATATATAATCATATTCGTTTAATGGTTCGTGAATCGTTGGAACATGGTCGAGGTTGAATGAATGTATGAACTTAGTTTAAAATTCTTGCAATTTAACTTAACAAATATTGCTTATCGTGTCGGAAACATATAAAGATTAAAGTTTAAATTTGGTTGGAAATTTCCGGGTTGTCACATTTTCGATTTGGGTATAAACCCTAACCCTAGCTTTTTGATTTTTCAATTATATTACTGATTTTATATGTTATATGATTAGTATGATATGTATAAGTTGTTGTAATGTTGTTTGAATGCGTAGAATTACTCGTTTGCGTATGATTTCGGTTTGTAAATTTTGGACAGCAGTTTGATTCGTATATTCTGACTTTGTAACTGATATGAATGTTAAAATAAAGTACATAAATGAGTTCCTCTCATCAAGACATTAATTTTAGACTCCGGATTCATGTCGTTTCGATTCCCGGAGCCCTAGATATGCTTAATTTGGTTTTTGTCAAAGATTGAAAGGTGTTCTTGGCATGAACAAGGTTGGGTCCGACTTTGTGACCATCCTTGGTGTCTTTAGGGTGTGCCATTTGGTTAGGACTGATGGTGAGACGAAATTTTATGTTCGGGTCACCTAAATCCGAGCCACGGTTCACCCGTTGTGCCCGAATTACCGTTTTGAGTAAATTGATTTCCCAAATGTTGTCATGGCTGATATCCATGACCTAGGGACTGTTCTTGGAGTGTTCTTGAGTTCATAATTGTGTCGGGTGGTTTGAGTAGGTGAAGTTGCATATGTGGCTTGCCCGAAACCGACACCCGGGGCTCAAGATACGACCCGGCGAACTTTTAAACTTAAAACTTATGGTTAATGATTAAACTTATGATAAAATTTATGGAATTCATTATTAATTAATTACTTATGATAAAAGAAGTAATTATTATTATTTAAAACTTATGATATAAATATTTATTATATCATTTAATTATTAATTATAATTTCATTAACATTTTAATTAGACTTATGATTAATAATACTTTTATTATTAAAGGAAAATACTTATGATAAGTATTAAATTTGTTTTTGAGAAATTATTAAAAGACTTATAATAAATATTAAATAATTATTTAATTATTATAAGACTTAATTATTATTTAATTATGACTTAATTATTAAATACTTATGATTTAATAATTTTAATTAGAAACTTATGATATGATTAATAATTCATTATTAATTAATAATACTTATGATATGATTTAAAATTTATTATAAATTAATAATATTTATATTATGATTGACATTTAATTAATTAATTAAATACTTATGTTATGCTAATTATAACATTTCAACTTATATTAACTTTAATAATTCATTTTATTTAATTAAACTTATGTTAAGACATTATTATACACATTTGACTTTAAATAACATTATAACCTATGTTATTATTATAACTTACACTTTTAAAATTAATGTTGACTATGTTTGACCAAGGTTGACTTTTGAGTTGACTTTCGGTTGACTTTGACTTTCAGTTGACTTCTGTTGACTTTCTAAATAAGGAAACTTTCCTAACTTCAAAACTTTCTAAAAATAGAACTTTCTAAATTTGGAAACTTTCCAAAAATAGAAACTTTCCAAAAATAGAAACTTTCCTAAAATAGAAAACTTTCCAAAAATGGAAACCTGCTAAAAATAGAAACTTTCTAAAAATAGAAAGTGTGTGTCCTTATGCTGTTCCAATCAAACCGATGCTTGCTGAGTAATGTTCTATGCCTACTTGCAACATGTACAATAGCTATCATACTAAGACTTGGCCTAAGTTAGTTATTTATTTCGACCTGCTTTATTTATAGGTCGGCGTTGTGATCTTTCTTGATCACTTTACTTTACTTGCTGTTCGCTTGTTTGTGAGATTTCTTCAGTTGCTATTTAAGGTGAGTTATAGTCCCGTTTTTACATACTTTTCAAAGTATATTTTTGGGATGTGATTACATGCAGATTTTTATTTACGTTTAGACACAAGTAACAGTTAAATTTAATTATTCATTGTGAGTTGGACAAAAATATTCCCTAGTCTGGTAACTGTAATCATTGGTTTCTACCGGTGAACGCGAATCCTACGGATAGATCTATCGGGTTTGACAACCCCATTTCGAGCTAGTCGCGCTAGCAATTTATAATCGGAATGTTTAGTACTTCGTAATTTGTTGTAGATACACTGTCCAAGTGTATATTTTTTTTATTGTGTTTGGCAAGGGTAAATAAAGGGTTAAGTGGTTACCAGGTGGCTCATTGATAATGGAATAATGTTTAATGTTTTCTAACATTTTTAAATCTTGTGGTCTAAAGTTTACTTATTTATTTAAACCTATAATTCACTCAACCTTTGTGTTGACAGTTTACTTGCATGTTTTCACAGGTACTTGAGTTATTTGATGCTTCCGCTGTCGTTAGAAGAGTCTGCATGCATTTGGGCAGATTTTATGAAACAATTTATGAAACTTAAGTTTGCATTCTATTTTGGATAATTTAAATTGTGGGTTTGTTGGCAATGTTTTGTGTCAACTTTTGGTTTAATATTATGGTTGGTTGGTTTTCAAACTACTTAATTTGGTTTGTTTCCTTTTTGGGTAACATTTTGAAATAAAAGAATGCAACTTTGTTTATTTAATTCATTTAAGTCCGATCAAGCTATGGGACCAACTGACGGATCCGTTAAGTGTTTTGACGGGGTCGTCACAATTCCTGCAGTTGTTATATCACATTTATTTTGCATCTTGTCGTCAAAATTATTTGCTTTTGCTGAACTTAATGTCAGTCTTTGAAAATGCGTTGTTTTACCCTGTTGTTTACAATTCACAATATACATACAATACAAATATAAACATATATGGTAATTTGAAATATTAGTAACACAATAATAAAAATGTTAAAAATTACATAAAAGTATCAAAATATCAAATGTTTAAACATAAATAAATAAAAATGATAAAAGATAAGAAATCACCAATGGAACACTATTGATTTGGATAGGGATTCCAGTTCATATCATCGCTCGGGTTCCATGGTTGGTGATAGGTGTCCTGATAGGCTTGATTGGGGTTGTACAGGTTAAAAGGTGGTCGCATGTCGGACTGATGTGGTGGATAGTAAGCAGGTCGAGTCGGGATGTAGTTCTGTGGTACCTGATATGATAGCTGGCTCATGATTTGGTGCTGATGATACGTCCATCTATCATGTTGGCGTTGCCTGGATTGTTCGTACTCATTCACGGCTCTCCACTGCTCATACTAATGATGCCTAGTCTGGTTATTCATTTCCACCTCATCTATATGCGGATAAACGTCAGTATAACTATCCCTAATGACATCCCTAATGTCATCTGCTTCATCCATCTCCTCATCCGAACCCCTCTCTACCTGTGGATGGTTTCCCCGATATGGTATTGGCTGATTGTGACTCCGAGTTAGTACCTTTGCACCTTGATATACCTGCAAACCTATAGTATCGGTTTGCTCATCAACCACCATCATTGGACCCCCGTGTTCCCTATCTACACCTATATACTCTCCAATGAGAGTAACAAAAATTCCTCCTCCTATTATTCCCCCGTCCTGTATACCTTCCACAACTTTGGAGAAATAATAACCAACACAGTAGGGGATATTAACAAAGCCTCTAGTGTCTCGAATGCACTTGAGGTAGAATAAATCGTTTAGAGTCATTTTCTCCTTGTTTCTACCTCTTTGTGTAATCGATTTTGCTAAAAATCTATGAATTATGCGAAGCTCTGCCTTACTAATATCTAAATAGGAGTGTCTTCCTCCCCGTGTAAATACATTAAAATTTGACATACGCCTCCATATGGCGTTAGCGTCAAAATCTCTATCTACCCTCTCACCTTGATAAATTAAAGCTGTACAATCAGGTGATAATAATTCAGTGAGGGTGTAAATCTGTAAAGCCCTAGCCATGTCTATCATGGACATCCTGTACATCATACCTCCAAGTAAAAATCTAAGAAAATTCTTATCGTCTAACCTATCTACATCCTTATTTAAGGCTATAGCACTCATTAGCTCAACACACCACTCCTTATATACAGGTCTACGAGTGGTAAATAAACGTTCCCAATCAGAAAAAGAAGAGTTGCCATACCTTTGGATTAGTAATAGCCTAACTGAGTTAGCTAGGTTGACCCTTTCTAAAGGCTCCCAATCTATTACCCTTGGTACTTCCACATTTTTGGTACAAAGCTTAAATTTGTTACGTTGGTACGTCGGGTAATCTCTCCAGCTTCGATCAAATCTAAGATTGGGATGTAACTCCTCTTCATGAATTCTCGAGTGCTCTATTACATGGTGAACGGGAAATATTATGTAGGCAATAAAAAATTGTGGTTCTGGTTCATAGTATGGCACGTGTTGATCATAATGTTGTTTTTATTCAGGTTGTGGTTCCGGTTGTGGTTCTTGATCAGGTTCTTGTTCATGTTCTTGTTCATATTGTCTAGACGATGATGCACCGTTCGTATCTGTATTTCTCTGCAAAACACATTAAACACAAAATTTGTGCATCCAAATATGCATTAGTGTTAGCAAAATAACAAATTAAAACAATTATAATAACATGTTTAATCCATATTAAACTTATACTCATTTCCATATTTTTATCAATTCTTCAATTTTTCAAATAAGCATATACGAAAAGGTATGCAAAGTTCATAAGTATTCAAATCAAATAACATGTTAAAATAACCATTATTAGCAATTAAACAAGTTTCAAATGGCATTTATTTTAAAATAATCAAGTTCATGAATTTTAGACTTAAAATATCCACTTTGATGCTCAAAAATCATATTTAGGATCAAGGTTTGGATCATTTAGCAACCTAAACATGTTACACTACTTAATTTAGCACTAATTCATAACAAAAATCGAGCATAACCTGTTTATATCAAAAAGCCCCAAATTGCTCAAGAACACAAACCCTAGATTTCTAAAATTTTTGAAGTTTAAGGCTTTAAATCATGTTAAATAGCATCAATCTAGGTTATACAAGCATAATATATGAATAATTTAACTCTAATTACACTAGAAATCATCAAAATTAAATTAGGTAAAAAAATTGCTCAAGAACACTTTAATTCGAATTTAAAGAGTTTTAGGGGCGGAATTGTTACCTTCTTTGAAAAACTTCTGAACAAACGCATGATTAGAGCGGATTATAGCAAGAAATTTGGTGAATTTTGATGAAAAAATGGTGAAATATGAGAGGGTTTTGGAGTGTGTTCGTGTATTTGTGTGTGTATTGTGAGGAGACAGAAGCAGATCGATGGATTTTATGAATCTGACCTGTTCAGGGTTCCCATGCGATCGCATGGGTTCCGAGTGTAAACCTCAGTGTAATTTTTTTTTTTTATAAAAACCTTTTACTTATAAAAACAAATAAATGATTTATTTAAAATTTTGTTTTTCCTTTTTATTTAGGAAGAGGTCGTTTCGGTATGTTTACCTAGTTCGTCCCTCGACAAAATTTTAAAATTTGTCATTTTAAAGCGATTGTTTTAAAAGCAAAGATTTTTGATTTTTTTTTTATTGTTTTTGGCATACTTTAGATCAATAAGATTAAAAATAATGATAATAACGCCCTTGGGTAAAACAATTTCGGTTCAACGACCTAGTCTTCAACTCACATGAATTTTAGAAATCATATTTTTAACTTAATGAAATAAAGTACATTTTTGTTTTTAAATTCACACCAAACTTAAATTTAAAATGCAAAAAATTTCATATAAATATTATTACTTTTTTAAACTTACATTTAAAATAATATAGTTATATATTAATTTTTTTAAAACAAGGTAAAAATAAAAATAAAAATCTTTTTGGTCTTTTATCCCACTTTAATCAATCAAATATTTACAAAAATATACGTCCCTATTTTGGGTAAAGTAATTTCGGCTATATTACCTAGTTTTACTCCTGATGAGTTTCTGAAATATTTTGAATTGATTGATTAACGATATTTATACCTTATGAATAAACGGTAAATTTTGCAGTGATGCATTAAATTTTTGTATGATATCAAGACTTTCGGTTTCGCATACCTAATTTTATTGAATATCAATTTAATACTTTATAGCGAACGATTCAGCGTTTATTATTAAAAGGTTAAAAGCAATAAATAAAAACAAATAAAAACTGTACATACTTACCTGTGAGATAGAATTCTCAGAGACCTGCTTTAGTCGACTCATAGGAGAGTCGTTCGGTTTGGTTTTCCATAGCTACATAAGTGTAACCTCGAATTTTCAATAACTTTTCTTCTAAACATATGAATTCTGCATAGAGTAACGAACTCGGTATTGGAATGTGTTTGATTGTTCAAACATTTCCTTTCGTGTGACCATTTTCCGCATTTATGACATCTTTCAAGGTGTCGTGCTCTTCTTTTTGTTGCGGATTTTAATTTTCCTTTACCAAAATGTATCTTATTATGATTCTTCCTGAGTTCTTTCCTTACTTCGTCCATTTTTCCTCTTATGAATGATACCAGTTCACTCGGAAAAGTGTTATTATTATGTTTAGTAATCATAGCGTGTAGTAGTAGACCATGGTTCAAATCAAAGGAATTCTTCATCTCGTAAAACCTAAAAGAAATAAAAATTCAGAATGGAGGGTGAAGACTAGTTCTTTAGGGTCTGCTAGGGAAAGACCATTCGGATTCCATTTTCAAGAACTACACGAAAACAGAAAATCTAACTCTAGACAGCATTATATTATCCTTTAAAACATTTGAATCTCCCCACACTTAGTTAGCTGTGGTGTCGAACTTGTGATTATCTTCATTATTAATTTCAATTGGAACATCAACAACTTGCATATCTCTGACTTTTTCTTCAAGCCATTTGTTGATTTCCTCTGTAACATTCACAAATTCAATTAACATCGCCTTTTCTTTAGGCGATAAATTGGATACTAATCTGTTACATAACTTAAAGTTCCCCTTAATCCTAGCATCTTGAATCCGTTTATAAAGTTTCTTCGTTGCACTGTTAAAAACGGGTTCATCTAATTTCGTATCAATAACGGGGTTTTTTGTTATCGGGTCATCACTAGGTGTTTCTTCATCTTCCCCACACTTAGGCGTTTTTATTGGTTCAACAGTTTTGGCTGGTGGAGATCTAAACTTTCGGTTCACAAAGGTGACCGATTTGTCACCATCCCTAAGTGTCATTCTACCTTCTCTTACATCAAAGAATGCCTCGATGGATGCTAAAAATAGGCGACTTAAAATTAGAGGAATATCAAGGTCTTCCTCCATATTAATAACTATGAAATTTGTACCAAAGGTCAAACTTCCCACTTTAATAAGTAAATTGTTAGCTATTCCAACCGGGTGTTTAATGGTCTGGTCAAATAATTGAACACCTATTTTGGTTGGTCTTAATTTACCCACACCTAATCTTTTGTATAAGGAAAGAGGCATAATATTTGCACTCGCTCCTAAATCTGCAAGCCCATTATACATAGCACCATCATTAAGCAAGCAAGAAATGATAAATTCACCTGGGTCTCCTACTTTAGTAAGTAGAGTTGGTTTGTTAACCTTTTCTGGGTGATCTTTTCTTGGTTCTTTCACTTCTACTTGAACTTCTTGTTCATATTTTTCTTTGTTTCTTGGAATGGGAGGTTTATATAGAAATTCTTCTTCATCACTCCAATTTGAAGCCTCCCCGTCTTCTAATTTTGGCTTTTCATATGTTGTTGAAATCATATTTATGTTCTCATTCTGAGGGTTTTCTTTGGTGGTGAAATTATGATTAACTTCATTGTGAACTTCCATCGGACCATGTATGTAATGTTTAACTCTGTGACCATTAACTTTAAATTCAATCCCATTTGAATTTATTAGCTCTATTGTTTCGTATGGGAAAACTCTTTTGACTATAAATGGTCCAGACCATCTTGATTTCAATTTTCCAGGAAATAGCTTGAATCGTGAATTGAAAAGAAGAACTCGGTCTCCTTCCTTAAATTCTTTTGAACTTCTGATTCTTTTATCATGCCATTTCTTCGTTCTTTCCTTATAGATTAACGAATTTTCATATGCATCATGTCTTAATTCTTCTAATTCATTTAGTTGACTTAATCTTAGACGTCCGGCTTCATGTAAATCAAGATTACATGTCTTCAAAGCCTAAAATGCTTTGTGCTCAATTTCTACTGGAAGGTGACATGCTTTTCCGTAAACAAGTTTAAAAGGTGTGGTGCCAATTGGAGTTTTGTAGGCTGTTCTAAAAGCCCAGAGTGCATCCACCAATTTCGTGTACCATTCCTTCGGATTCGACCCTACAGTTTTCTCTAGAATACGTTTTAATGCTGGGTTGGTATTTTCAACTTGTCCACTTGTTTGTGGATGATAAGCGGTTGAGATTTTATGAGTTACTCCATATCTTTTGAGAATTTTCTCAAGTTTATTATTACAAAAATGAGTACCCCGATCACTTATTAAAGCTTTCGGTGTTCCGAACCTAGCAAAAAGACGTTTTAGGAAGTTGACTACAACTCGTGCATCGTTAGTTGGGAGAGCTTGTGCTTCCGCCCATTTAGATACATAATCAATGGCAACGAGAATGTAGAGATTATGATGAGATTTTGGAAATGGACCCATAAAGTCAATACCCTAAACATCAAATACTTCACATACTTGAATGACATTTTGTGGCATTTCATCACGTTGACTTATTTTTTCGGCCCTTTGACATGCATCACAGGATTTACAGAGAAGGTGTGCGTCTTTGAAAATTGTAAGCCAATAAAATCCAGCGTCATAGACTTTTCTTGCTGTGAGTTGAGGCCAATAATGCCCTCCAGTTGGTCCTGTGTGACAATGGTTTAAGATTTGACTAGCTTCATCTCCGAATACACATCCGCATATTATTCCATCGGGACAACTTTTAAACAAATGTGGATCTTCCCAAAAATAGTGTTTTATATCACTAAAGAATTTCTTTCGTTTTTGGTACGACAACACTTTTTCAAGGAATCCACATACTAAGTAGTTTGCATAGTCTGCAAACCATGGAATTTCATTATAATCGATCTTCAATAGATATTCATCAAGAAAGTTATCTTGTATAGCCGATTCATTTAGAACTTCTAATTCAGGATTTTCAAGACGAGAAAAATGATCAGCGGCGAGATTTTCTACTCCCTTTTTGTCTCGGATCTCAATATCGAACTCTTGTAAGAGTAAGATCCAATGGATTAATCATGGTTTGACATCTTGTTTTGAAAATAGGTATCTAAGAGCAGAATGATCAGTATAGACCACCGTTTTATCTAGAACGAGATATGAACGAAATTTGTCAAAAGTAAAGACAATAGCAAGGAGTTCTTTTTCAGTAGTTTTGTAATTCGTTTGTACTCCTTGTAACATCTTACTAGCGTAATAAATAGGTTGAAATCGTTTTTCAATCCTTTGACCTAAAACGGCTCCCATTGCAAAATCACTTGCATCGCACATGAGTTCAAATGGTAGATTCCAATTTGGGGTTATCATGATCGGTGCATTAGTGAGTTTTTCTTTAAGAATATTAAAAGATTTGATGCATTCATCTCAAAAGATAAATGGAGCATCCTTTTCTAGGAGTTTATTCATAAGAGTGGCAATTTTAGAAAAGTCTTTTATGAAACGTCGGTAAAAACCGGCATGCCCTAGAAAACTCCTAACTCCTCTAACATTGGTGGGATGTGGAAGTTTAGCAATTACATCTACTTTAATTCTATCCACTTCAATTCCTTCCTTTGAAATTTTATGACCAAGAACGGTGCCTTCTCTAACCATGAAATGGCATTTCTCCCAATTAAGAACTAGATTTGATTTCTCGCATCTAATAAGCATTCGTTCAAGATTAGCTAGACATGTTTCAAAAGTATTAACGAAGACTGAAAAGTCATCCATGAAAACTTCCATGCATTCTTCTATCATATCGTGAAAAATCGCCATCATGCACCTTTGAAAGGTTGCAGGGGCGTTGCAAAGTCCAAATGGCATGCGTTTATAAGCAAAAGTACCATAAGGGTACGTGAATGTGGTTTTCTCTTGGTCCTCGAGTGCGATTGGAATTTGAAAATATCAGGAGAAACCGTCAAGAAAACAATAGTAACTATTTCCGGCTAATCTTTCCAACATTTGATCAATGAAAGGTAAGGGAAATTGATCTTTTCTGTTGGCGTCATTTAATTTTCTATAATCAATACAGACACGCCATCCTGTTACAGTCCTAGTAGGAATAAGCTCATCTTTTTCATTTGTGATGACAGTCATGCCACCCTTCTTAGGTACACATTGAACTGGGTTTACCCATGGACTATCAGAGATTGGATAAATTAAAACTGCATCGAGTAGTTTATTAATTTCTTTCTTAACAACATCTTGCATATTCGGATTTAGTCTTTGTTGGCGTTGCACATACGTTTTATGACCTTCTTTCATAAGGATTTTATGCGTGCAATACGAAGGACTTATGCCTTTAATGTCATGAATCTTCCATGCAATAGCTGGTTTATGAGCTTTTAGCACAGAAATGAGTTGAGTTTTTCATTTTCCGTAAGAGAAGATGATATTATTACAGGTAATTCAGATTCACCATGTAAATAAGCGTATTCCAAATGGTTTGGAAGTGGCTTTAACTCTAATATCGGTGGTTCTTCTATCGATAATTTGTATCGATATCTGTCTTCTTCTTTTAACATTTGAAGTTCTTCTATTGTTGGTTCGTAATCATTAGCCATGAGTGTAGCTAACATTTCAACTTCATCAATTCGTTCATTTCCTTCTCCTAAAGAACATTCTCCCGTTCCTTGTAATTCTGGAAATTCTTGTAACAATTCTGCATGTGAATCTATGGTTTGGATATAATAACATGTATCATCTGCAGATTGCGGTTGTTGTATGGCTCTATCCACAGAAAAGGTAACACTCTAGTCCTCTATACTTAGGGTCAGTTTCTTACCGAACACGCCTATTATTGCTTTAGCCTTGTTTAAGAATGGTCTTCCTAATATGAGAGGAACTCGAGAATCTTCTTCCATGTCCAGAATAACAAAGTCTACTGAAAATACTAAAGTACCAACTTTAACTAGCATGTTTTCCATTATCCCTCTAGGATATTTTACTGATCGATCGGCTAGTTGTATGCTTATTCGTGTTGGTTTTAATTCTCCAAGGTCTAGTTTAGCGTATAGTGAATATGACATTAAATTTATACTAGCACCTAAGTCTGCCAATGCTTCTATTGAACTAAGACTACTCAGAAAAAATGGAATTGTGAAACTTCCTGGATCACAGAGTTTTTCTGGTATCTTATTCAACAGCACTGCAGAACAATTAGCATTCATTGTAACAGCCGAGATTCTTCCATTTTCTTTCTATTTGTGATTAGATCTTTCAGGAATTTAGCATATCTTGGCATTCCTGAAATCACATCCATGAAAGGAAGATTGGCATTTATTTGTTTAAACATATCCAAAAATTTAGATTGCTCGGTTTCAAGTCTTTCTTTTCTCATTTTACTCGGGTAAGGAAGCGGTGGTTGGTATGGTTTAACATAAGGTTTCGCCTTAACTGTGTTATCTTCATTAACCTTTTCAACTACTGGTTCTATTTCCTTATCTTGCTCAAGCTGTGGTGCTTGTGTAGTAGGAATAGAGTTATCAGAAATTACAGGTATTTCAGGTGGTTTAAGTGTAATACCACTTCTCGTGGTAATGGCTTTAGCTATTTCATTCCAGGGGTTAGCATTTGTATCGCTGGGTAGACTTCCCAGTTTTCTTTCACCTATCAACCTTGCTAGGTTGCTCACTTCTTGTTCCAGATTTTGGATTGAAGCTTGTTGATTTCTAAATGTTTGAGCATTTTGTTCATTAGTTTGTTTCTGAGATGTGAAAAACTGCATTTGAGATTCAACTAGCTTCGACATCATATCTTCTAAATTTGGCTTTTTTATCATCGGTTTGTGGTGGTTTATTTGTAAAAATAGGTCTTTGCTGGTTGTAAGTATTATTAGATACTTGTTGATTGCTAGGACCTTGTTGGTTGTTGTATGGAACATTTCGGTTATAATTCTGATTTTGATTGTAGTTTGGTCTTGGCGGTTGATAATTATTCTGATAATTATTTCCAGGCCTTTGGTTCATGTATGAAACATTCTCTCTTTGTTCCATTGTTTGTTCAATACTGAGACAATCTTTTGTCAAATGTGGTCTAACACACTGCTCACAACTAATTCTAATTGCGTGAATATCTTTAGTCATCTTTTCCATTCGTCTCTCGAAAGCATCTATCTTTGCGGAAATGGAATCAAAGTCATGGCTAGAATCGGCTCTAGCCGCTTTAGATGACCGAGGAATATCTTTTTTCTGGTGCCACTCATGTGAGTGGGAGGCTGTGTTATCAATAATTTTGTAAGCTTCAGTTACGATTTTCTTCATAATGGAACCACCAGCTGCTATGTCGATGTATTTTCGTGTAGTAATGTCCCATCCTTGGTAGATTATTTGAACTATTTGATAAGTGTCTAAACCATGTTGAGGACATCCTCTCAACAACTTTCCGAATCTTGTCCAATCCTCATATAGAGTTTCATTTAGCTTTTGCGTGAACGTAACAATTTCTCCTTGAAGTTTCACGACTTTAGATGCCGAAAAGAATCTTTTAAGAAATTTCTCAACTAAAACATCTCATGTGTCAATCGCTCCTTCAGGTAACGATTCTAACCAATCTTTGGCTTCTCCCTTTAAAGTCCAGGGAAATAACATGAGATAGATATGTTCATCCTCAACTTCTCTAATTTTGAAT
This sequence comes from Rutidosis leptorrhynchoides, assembly GCF_046630445.1. NCBI lineage: Eukaryota > Viridiplantae > Streptophyta > Magnoliopsida > Asterales > Asteraceae > Rutidosis > Rutidosis leptorrhynchoides. The sequence continues at coordinate 613,789,267 of NC_092335.1, forward strand.
AGAGTACAAATCCTATTAAAGGTACGAAGATGTTCGTTTGGATCTGCCTTCGGCGTATGATAATGCTAAAAACGAACATATATATCACAGCATTATCCTTCAAGAAAGACAAGCTTTTAGTTGCAATTGTTCTATTTACAAGTGATATTCGTTAAAATAATAAAAGGTGAAGACAAAAGACAGATTCGACGATTTGAAGACGCAAACGACCAAAAAGCTCAAAAGTACAAAGTACAATCCAAGTGGTTCAAATTATTGCTGAGAAACGTCCAAAAATTACAAGAATACAAGCCGCAAAACGCAAAGTACAAGATATTAAATCGTACGAAAGGACGTTCGAAAATCCAGAACCGACACCTGAACCAACTATCAACGCGCGACGCAACGGGCCTAAAATTACAAGTCAACGATGCACAAGAATATAATATAATATATATATAATTATATATAATTATATATATTATATTACATAATAAAATAAACCAGCATCCCACGTTTTGCTAAACAAAAAATCTGGATCCAGCTGGCCATGCGATCGTATGGCCTGGAAGAACAAAAATCATGCGATCGCATGGCTATAACAGTGAGGCCAAGTGCTATAAAAAGGCAGTTTGCTCGACATTTTATGTACACCATATTCAATCTTATCTCTTACTCTCTCAATATATATTTATATTTTAATTATAATTTTAATTTTAATATTAACTTAATAATAATAAGGTTATAGTGGCGAATGTTTTAAGTATATATATATATATATATATATATATATATATATATATATATATATAAGTCAAAATTCTGTCCGTGTAACACTACGCGATTAATACTCATTATAAGTTATGTTCAACCTTTTTAAATTAATGTCTCGTATCTAAATTATTATTATGTTTATTTAAGCCGAAGTAATCGTGATGTTGGACTAAATATTAAGACGGGGTTATTGGGCTTTGGATCATAATTGGGGTTTGGACAAAAGACCGACACTTGTGAAAATTAGACTATGGGCTATTAATGGGCTTTATATTAATTAAATGATATCTCGTTGATTTAATATAGAGATTTATAATTTGACGTGTTTATATATAACCACATACGCTTGACTGGGTACGGTGGGCGGGATATCTATAAATACTAATAATTATTCATTTGACCGGACACGGGGATGGATTAATAGTCACTGGACTCATTAAAACAGGGGTGGATTACATTCAAGGGTAATTGGTGTAATTGTTAACAAAGTATTAAAACCTTGGATTACACGCAGTCGATAACCTGGTGTATTCATTAAACAAAGTATTAAGACCTTGTTACAGTTCGAATCCCCAATTAGTTGGAATATTTGACTTCGGGTATAAGGTTAATTTGGCGAAGACTCTCGCACTTTATAATTATGACCGATGGACTATTTTGCACAAAACTAGATGGACATATCGAATAATCCAGGACAAAGGACAATTAACCCATGGTAATAAATTAAAATCAACACGTCAAACATCATGATTACGGAAGTTTAAATAAGCATAATTCCTTTAATTTATATCTCATCGTACTTTTATTTATCGTCATTTTATTTATCTTACTTTAAATTATTGAACTTTTAATTATCGCACTTTTATTTATTGCACTTCTATTTATCGTTATTTACTTTACGCTTTAAATTAAGTTATATTTATATTTAATATTTTACATTAGGTTTTAATTGTGACTTAAGATATAAAATCGACAAACTGGTCATTAAACGGTAAAACCCCCCTTTTATAATAATAATAATATTACTTATATATATATATATATATATATATATATATATATATATATATATATATATATATATATATATATATATATATATATATATATATATATATATATATATATATATATATATATATATATATATATATATATATATATATATATATATATATATATATATATATATTTATACAAATATAGTTTAAAATATATATAGCGTTAAACTCAGCTAGCTCCCTGTGGAACGAACCAGACTTACTAAAAACTACACTACTCTACGATTAGGTACACTGCCTATAATTGTTGTAGCAAGGTTTAGGTATATCCATTCAATAAATAAATAAATAACTTGTGTAAAATTGAAGCATATTTAATAGTATTTTGTAGTAAAATATAATCTATTTCGTACTACACACCTCGCACACATCAAGTATTTTTGGCGCCGCTGCCGGGGAACTCAACAACGCCGAAAGCGAAACACTATATAAAAAAAATTTAGTTTTAAGATATTTTAGTAAAAATATAATATTTCTTATTTTGTAAAAATATTTTGTTAAAAATACAAAAATATAAAAACATAATATATATATATATATATATATATATATATATATATATATATATATATATATATATATATATATATATATTTAAGTGTTTAAATAAAAGAAAATATATATTTTTATATAAAGTATAAAATTATTTTTTTTTAGTTCTTAAAAATTTAAGTTTATAAATATTACTTATATTATTAATTTGGTAAAGATTATAAAGTAAAAAGTAAAAAAAATATATTAAATTACACGTTGAACTTGTCGATATGAACCTGCGTGTGAACTGAGCCTGAACCTCATACGACCTCATGAGATTGGCCCTTTAACCCCATGCGACCGCATGGACTAGACTGATAGGTCTGATCATTAGCGGGTACGGATTAGGGTTTGTGTTTTTAATTATTATTATTAATTAATAACCTAATTAGGGTTTATGTATTTAATTAGTTATTTATATTAGTTTATAATTAGTAATATTAAGTTTTAATATTATTGTTAATTTTATAAATTAATACTTTTATAAAATAATGATATAAAAATAATATTTTTATAAAATTTATATTTTTATCATTTTAGTTATAATTTGTATTCATTTTTCGTTCGTAACTAGTTTTAAACTTAGTTTTTGCCATAGTTATTTTATATTTCTAGATTCTTAAGCTTTGCCGTAAAATCTTTTAAGTGCTTTTTCTTTAGATTAAGATTTAGGCGCTTTAGAATTTTACGACGTCGCTTATCGCTTATAGTATTTAATAGATTTTAGTGCATATTTAAGTTATTGCCGTTTTGAATATAGAATTCCTTTAAGCTTTAATTCCTTTAGACGCAATTTTTAATATTTAGTTTTTAGACTTTTAAGTTTCGACGTTTTACTTTCTTTTTATTATTTTTTGACCTTTTATTTTTCGACGTTTTTTGACGCACTCTTTTTCTTTCTTATTTCTCGACGCTCTAGTTTTTAGGACATAGATTTTATCTTCAAAAATTTCGACGAAAAATTATTTTTAGCGGTTAAATTGATAGACATCCAAAATTTTCCGGTTCGTAGTAATAGTTGGATTTGTTAGTAGCGAGTTGTGGGCTTCCGATTTAAAGGGTCCTGGCTACCTGCTGCATCTATTCGCTATTCGAAACGTGGGAAAAATCAGAAAAGTCTATTAATTTGATAACTTATATAATTTTTATTTTTATTTTTATAACTAATAGGATATTCAGTGAATGCACCGAGCAAAACGTTCACCACCTTTCATACATTCACCACCTGTAACTCGATCAAGGCATCTAGCCAACATTGTCGCCGTTGATTTTTCTTTAGAATCGTCATCTAGTCGACCAAGTACTCCAATTCAAATTTCCGATAATCTATTTTTTGAACCCGACCTCACAATTGAGAACCCGGAGGATATTCAGGGACAATTCGAAGATCCTGAACCACTAATTATTCCTCCTGAACCACAAATCATTCAACCAGAGATTGTCGAGGAAGAAACCATTAAATCAGAATCCCCTAGTGATTCAGATTCAACAAACTCTGATAGGCCAAATCATGTTGAGATTGAGAGAAATGATAAGATAGAGTGAGATTCGGTATATAGGAAGAAGACTCGGTATGAGAGAGAATCGGTAAAATTATATTCCACAGCTTCTAGAACTCGGTTACAATTCAATGGCTATCTAATTAGGACTACTTAGGTTCCTTATATAGCCCTCTTCTAAGGAACCTTCATTTAAAGCTTAATTCACATTAACACTATACAACTTTGGGGTCCTAACAATCTCCCCCTTAGTGTTAAATGTGAACTTTACAATATAATCCTATTGAAAACATCTAAAGGAACTTTGTTCCTTTGAAGTGAACTTTAGATTTGAATCCCTTGAGATTCTCATATCTTCGTATATTCACTCTTGTTTTGAGATGACTTTTCAATCTAGTGAGAATGTACTTGACAATCTCATTATCTTCAGTTGAATATCATTTATTGATCAGTCTCCATCTCATGTATTTGAAAGCATACATCAACGTTCCGTCTGAGTATCTTCTGAAATCTGAGACTCTAATAAAGATCTTTGTATAGTGAGAATTGACAAATGCAAACCCATATGGACAGTCGCTCACTTCAAGTAAGAACATGTATCTTAGCTCTTCAATCACTTGATTTGGCGGTTTGATTCCGAGCTTTTTGTGTCCATATTCCAATCCCATTTGAAAATCATGAACAGACATCCATCTCATTGAATCAAGAATAAACCTGTAGACTGCCTTCATTGCAGTAGCATGATAAGTTGTTGCAGATTCATTCAAGTTAATCAGATAATTGTAAATGAAAATAATGTCGTCCATCTTTAGTTTATCAAAATCCGCTTCTGAAAACTGATAATCCTCATCATCCATTCTTGTAACTTGAAACAGTGGCATCTTCACTTCATCCTTATTAATCATCAAAATCTTATTTATGCTTTTGATCTCTGAATTTCACTGAATTTGAAGTTTCTCTTCATTCTTCAATTTGAATTTATTGCGAACACTCAGATAAGCTTTGAGATATTCTGGCTTCTTATGATATTTCCATGCCCCCAGAACACTCATTGATGCAGAAAGGACAAGATCAGAATCACCATAGTTTCTATACGCTTGTTGTTCAATGAATGGTGAACGAAGAATTGTTTTCTCTTCATCCTCACTAAGTTGGTAATCAGCATCACGCTTAAGAACAATCTCTGCAGTTTGAAATGGAAAATTCAAATCAGGAGGAGTCGTAGTATCTTCTTTGCCATTAGAGAAAATCTCCTTTTCGAAGTGTATTCCAAATTCATTAGTTGGAGATGTCAATTTAACAAATTGATGATCATTGAATTCATTGGCGATACTCGATGACCCCTTCAAAATATCTTTAATGTTGTCAAAATTTTGATTGTTCTCTTGAGATGACTTATTCTCTGATTGATCAGCTGTATCCATAATCATTAACATCCCTGAGTTACCCTCTCTCTGACTTTCTGATTCATCTAGAAAACTTTCACACTGGATTTCCTCAATTTCATCACTACCAGAATCAGATATATTAACAGCATCTTTATCCTTCTGTTGACTAGATGTACCCGTTTCATAACCACTGGACCGATGACCACTTTGTCTATTCTCCCCCTCATAAAGATTATCGGGATCAAAATCATCATGATCAGGCATGTGAATTGGTCCAGGTGACTTGCATGGAGAGGAAGGATACACTATCCGTGCTTGCTCAAGATAAATCATCATAGTCTCGCGAACTTCATCAAGATCAGTCCGTTTAGAAAACTCAGCAAGATAGAGCTCCTCCACCTCATTGTCAGAGAGATACTGTAATCCATATCTATTTGAAATCTGAGAAGGTGACCCAGTTGGTGAAACAACGGTGTAACCATGAACAAAAGCAGCATTAGCAGCATCTGTTGAAGGCGATGTCGATGGAAGTGTTTGAGTTGCCGTGAGGGCAGGTAAGGATGATTGTGCGGTATTATTCTTATATGTAGGGCTGTACATACTACAAGTCACATTCGTGATATCCCCTTCTGATGGAGGTTGGGTAACAACCGGAGTTGTCACTGGCAAAGTTTCTTTCGAAACATCCACCTCCATGACTTTAGTCTCATGGGACTCTGACAGTGTAGCAGAACTACCCGTCAGTTTAGCTCTCGTATAGATATTACTATCTCCGACTCCTGAAATCATTGATATACCATGAGGTGGCACATCTCTTTCAGTTAAAGACTCTTCCTCCAGACCCTGAGATTCAGAATCCGGAAGAGAAGTGGTTTGATCCAATGGATCACTTTCATGAACCAAGGGATCAGTCTGCTGGAAGTCTGATAAATATCCCGAAGGATTGTCATGTTGACTCGTTTCCATGGGACGTGGCAGATCTCCCTCATCAAGATAAGCCGGACCTCGAGACCCTGTTGTACGTTGAGGCACAGGAGGATTTCCAGCCGATACGCAGGGTGCCTTTTCAAGACTTTTCGGCTCCCCTTCGACCGTTCTAGACTTCAATGATTGAGTTTCCTCAATCGATTGAGTCAACGCAGACTTTACTGCAGAGGAAGACTTTGCTTCCTTAGATGCCGAAGCACCGTGCTTTGTAGGATTTATTATTAAGTCCTGTTTAGATTGGATGGGCTTAGTGGTCTTTGTACCATCCGTAAGTTTAAATCTCTTGCCTACCGAAACTTGCGCTTCATTTAGCGTAGGGCTTACTGTTATTATTGGATGTGATACGGAGATGGGTGAGGGTGACCTAATTGGTTCTAGGTCTTGGTTCGTATCACCAACGGTTGTAGTAACTGTTTGGCAGACGATAGGTGTCGAAGTCCTAGATCTAGTTACTCGTTGGGTTGGCGGAGTCTGAATCATCTCATCAGGTATATATCAAGTTCTCTTAGGAGAATGTTTGGGAGATGATTCAGATGCTGTTGCTAAAGTGTCGGTGTCACTGCTCACTTTGGGTGTTGTGGAAAGGGTTGGTTCAATCCTAGTTGGACTAAGTTCCCTGATCCTCACTAGTTGAGCTTGGTGTGCTGCGCTAGATCGTTTAAGGTTCACCCTAAGTGGAGGATTAGCTGGCCCGGGTGGTTGAACTACAGGTTCCTCTACAACCTCTGGGGCTGGAACCGCGGCGGGTTCAACTTGTTCTTGTTGTACCGGGTTCGGAAGAGGTATTCCTACAGCCTCAAAATAAGAACGCATACGCGTGTCTTGGGGTTCAGCCAGCCTCACTAGCCAATTTGAAATCGGCGCAGTGAATTGATTATCAGATACCATCGGGGTATTCATCTTCAGCTCCCCAAATCGTTTCATCTGTAATCCATGTGTACCTGGTACAAATATATTTGCATTTCTGCAAGCATTTATAGCATCATGGATAAAGATACAGAAAAACCTTTCGCAAGGGATGTATGAACCCCTTGGCTTATCAACTTGAGCTTGAACCAAATCCCATATTAGTTCTGCATAGTCAGGAGCTTCTACTCTTATGAAAGAATAGAACAACTTCAGCATAGGCACAGTCAGGCTGTCGGATCCACTCCTTGTCATCAGCAAGCATCGGTTGATGATTGAGAAGATCACGTACCACCTTGAATGCAGATATTTCTTTTGAAACTTAGTCGGAGGAACATTGCGGGCTCCAACATAACCAAGATCAAATACAGATGACATCATCTGTTGAGTAGCAGGAAAAGCAGGAGCATTCTGCACAACAGGAAGTGTGAATATCCTCCTGAAATCAGCCTTAGTGATACTCCTCCTCCCTTGAATTCCTCTCAGTTGAAATTCAAAATGAGCTTGTGTTCCCTCTGGATTTTCAGCAGTAGGTTGTGTAGCTTCCACAAACCTAATTGTTATGTTAAGTAGCTCCAGATCTGTTACAGGTACACTGACTGTAGAGTTTAGAGCAGGCCACAGAGTGTGCCTCTCTAGAATTGCAGTCCAGTAGTTGCAGGAATGTTGGTTTCAGAGTTGATGAAGTGATTGTTCGTCATTTAGCTGTATAAATAAGAAATAGAAGACCACAAGATATTTAACATCAAGCATGTATCTCTATTCTTATTTGCCTTTGAAATCCTTTGTATATGTTTTATCTTTTATATTTTATGATTTTTATGGTTTTTCTAAGATATAAAAATCCTTTATTCTCAAATATGAACAAGTAATTGACAATCATGACATTCATATGATATTCATCACAATACAAATTCATCATGCAAAATCAATTATATAACACAAAGAATCAGAACAACACTTAGTCAATTTTTAAACACAATATTAAGCAGATTCGGTAGTCATGAAAACTTGAGATTCTGTAACCAAATAAGCTTGAGTTTTCAGATCAGAAAGATATAGAATAAACATGTTAAGTGTTTGAAGATAAAAATCAGAAAGTTTCAAGGTACCAAAAGTCAGATTTGGTATCAAGAGAAGAACAGATTCGGTATATCCAAAATTAACATAAAGTCACTCAAACATGCATATTCTATCATGTAAAATCACAACCATAATCAATTAACCACTCAATAAGAAGCAGATCAACATGTTAATCGTATGAACAGACTCGGTACAGTAGACAGAACATATTCGGTAGATACATAATCCATCAAACAATCAATTAAACATGTAATCAAGCTTGGTCAAATGATAGATCAATCAATATAACTCAGACTAGACAAGAATTCATGTTAAATAACCAAATCAATTGAGTTTAATCAAAGATTAAAAGAATACGACTCAGACTCGGTATAATCAACAGAATTTCAAAATTGAGAGTCACAATCTAGTTATTTTGATCTTTTCTGGTTGAAAAACATTTAATTATCTCAGATCTACACGAATGTAACTAAAGCAATGATTAAAATGAAATTATACCAAACATTTGAAGAAATAGAAGAACGGATTCGGTAGATTAGGCAGATTCGGTATGATCAGTAAGACTCGGTAGGTAATTAAGCACAGTAAGAGAGTTAGTTTGACTTTAACCCTCCTTTTATAGATACCGAAGATAAAATACCGAATGGGCTTTACCGAATGGGCCTATTTTACCGAATACAGTCCACTTTTCAAAAGTTTATCAATTTTAACTTCAAAATCTTGACAAATTGATTTTTCCTCTTAAAATTCATTTCAATCTTTTCATGGTAAACAATTCTGAGACAATTTTTGAAAACTTTGAACTTACCGAATCTGTACTGTTGGATGTCAGATTCGGTATAATGCTAAAAATAGCATTTATTCAGTAAAAATCAAATATTTTTAGATTTTATCTTTTTCAATTTTTATGAATTTTTCAAAATAAGATTTGTACTTAAAAGAACTTTGAATTTGTGAACAAAGTACAAATCTTCAGTGATACCAATTGTTAAAACGGGTTACATACTGAGATGTATACAAGCCTTAGTGAATTATTTCAGATATAAAACAAAGAATTTATGAATTTACTTTTGAAAAACAACATTTTTTTAGTAATTTTCTCATTTTCTCCCTTTTTCTCCCCCTCAAAATGTGATATACAAGAATGTAAATCAGCATTTTGATAAAATTCCCAAGAAAATGAATTAACTCCCCCTTGAAATATGGTATCAATGAGTTACCTCCCCCTTTCGTAACCATTGAACAATTATATCCAGGAAGTTATCATAAATCTAAAGGCTCCCCCTTAAAAGATGATATCCAAAGCATATGAAAGTAGTTGCTCCCCTAGAAAGTATCTACTCCCCCTAAACACAAGATCCCAAGAATAACTCCCAACAGATCTAAGGAATATCAAGCACTATACTCTACCATGCCAATCTCTTTGATCAAGAACTTTAGCCTAAGTTCATCTAAAGGCTTAGTGAACAAGTCAGCTAATTGCACTTTGGTAGGCACAAAGTATAACTCTACATCCCCTTTCTCTACATGGTCCTTAATGAAATGATAGTGAATATCTCTGTGTTTAGTCTTAGAATGCTGGACCGGGTTGCTTGTTATTGCAATAGCACTTTGTGAATCACAGTAAATCGGGGTCTTAGAAAACTTAAAGCCATAGTCTGAAAGTTGAATTTACATCCACAAAACTTGTGAACAACAATGAGCTGCAGCAATGTACTCAGACTCAGCTGTTGATAAAGACACAAAGTTCTGCTTTTTGGATGACCAACCAACTAGCCTATTCCCCAACATCTGAATTGATCCAGATGTGCTTTTTCTATCAACATGGCAACCGCCATGATCCGCATCAGTGTAAGCAGTGAGATTGAAATCGGATCCTTGAGGATACCAGATCCCAAGGTTAGGTGTACCTTTAAGGTACTGAAAAATCCTAACAACCGCTTTGGAATGAGATTTCTTAGGGTTTTACTGAAAGCGGGCACAGACAGTTACAGCAAGTGTAATGTCAGGTCGACTTGCAGTCAGATACATTAAAGAACCAACCATGCTTCGATAAAGTGTAACATCAAAGGGTTCCCCATTAGTATCAGCATCCAGTAAAGTCCTCATTGGGGTTGTCATTGGTTTTAAAGCAGTCATTTTAAAACTATTTAGCATATCATTGATATACTTTGTTTGACTGAGAAAAATCTCGTTTGGTAATTGTTTTACCTGTAACCCTAAAAAGAAATTTAACTGGTCAAGCATGCTCATTTCGAATTTGTTGGCCATAAGGTCATCAAATTCTTTGCATAAGGCCAGGGACGTGGAACCAAAAATAATGTCATCAACGTAAATTTGAACCAAGAGAATGTGACCGTGGTTTTTACGGATGAATAGCGTTGTATCAATCGTTCCACGAGAGAAGCCATTGTCTAGCAAATACTTTGTTAAGGTCTCGTACCATGCACGCGGTGCTTGCTTCAGACCATACAAAGCTTTTTCCAAGTAGTATACGTGATTTGGATGAATGGGATCGACAAAGCCTTCTGGTTGATCAACATAGACTTCCTCTTGAAGATGACCATTCAGAAAAGCAGTTTTGACGTCCATTTGAAATACCGTGAACTTCATATGAGAAGCAAATGTAAGAAAAGACGAATAGCCTCAATCCTAGCAACCGGAGCAAACGTTTCATCATAATCAATACCCTCTTGTTGTCGATATCCCTTGGCCATAAGACGTGCCTTATTCCGAACCACAATTCCATCAGAATCCTTCTTGTTCTTAAAAATCCACTTAACCCCTATTGGTCGTTGACCAGTTGGTCTTGGAACTAATCGCCATACTTTCAACCATTCAAATTGATTGATCTCTTCCTACATTGTAACCACCCAGTTCGGATCTAGTAAAGCTTGAGCAACCGTTATTGGTTCAATCTTACTAAGAAAGGCAGTGTATAGACACATATTCCAAGTAGCACTTCGAGTTGAGACTGGAGCAGATGCATCACCAATAATTAAGATCTATTGGATGACTTTTAGTCCATCGGTTGTGTGGAAGATGTTGTACATCAGTGGCATCCAATAAAACATCAACCGTTGTGGACGTTGAACCTTGATCCGCTTGATCTGATGTAACAAGATCTAATGGATTCAGTTGATTATCTGGAGAAACAGCTGGAGTTGTATCAACTGATGAATCTTGAATAGGTTCAAGATTATCAGTAACAGGAGATGGTAGGGAGGATGAAGAAGCAACAGGTGAATCAGTTGGTGTTGTATCTTCATCAAAAAGACTCTATTGAGTCTCTACAGTAGTTGACTGTGACGGTGTAACTGGTACGGCTTGAACATTTGAAATCCGTTGAGGAGCATAAAGACTATCAAACAAGATATCCAGTTCCTCTGATGTAACCGTAGGAACATCCTTCGTTGAGAAAATTGAGTTTTGCGCGGAAGAAGAAGTAGCCAGGTTAGGATCGGGTTTTGAACTGAGTTGTTCAAAAGCCATTCCCAAAAATTCATCTAACTTGACATTGATGCTCTCTTTAATCGTTTTTATTCGTTTGTGATAAACCCGATAAGCAACTTTGTTCGAAGAATAACCGAGAAATATGGCTTGATCGCCATTTGGATCAAACTTTCCGAGGCTGTCAAAATCGTTAAGCACATAGCATATACAACCAAAGACACGGAAATATTTGACATTCGGGCGTCTACCATATAATAACTCATATGGAGTTTTATCAAAACGTTTATTAACAATACAACGATTTTGGGTATAACATGCAGTTGAAATGGCCTCCCCCCACATTTTTGGAGGTAGTTTGGAGTAAGCAAGCATCGTTCGAGCTGCTTCGCACAACGTACGATTACATCGTTAGACTACTCCATTCTGTTGGGGGGTCCGAGCAGCAGAGAATTGATGTTCAATGCCTTGGTCTTTCAAATAACTATCAAGCAGGTCATTCTTATATTCCGTCCCATTTTCAGTTCGAATGCTCTTAACATGTTTGTTAAAAGAGCGTTGAGTCTTTTTAATGAACTCAATGATAATGGCGGGGGTCTCTGACTTAGTTCGCAAAAAAAATCCATGTAAACCGGGTATAGTCATCGACAATGACAAGCACATGTTTCTTGCCACCGAGGCTAGAAATACGCATGGGTCCACATAAGTCCATATGCAATAATTGCAAAGACGATGAAGTACTGGGGTTTTGCTTAAGCGGATGATTAGACCGTTTCAGCTTACCCATCGTACATGATGGACACACATGATGCTTATCATAGTGAAAGGTTGGAATACCATCAACTAAGTCTTTAGAGACTAGTCGATTGATACCCTTGTGATTCAGGTGTGACATCCGATGATGCCATAACCATGAATTTTCTTTGGTAGAACGAGTGGCCAAACACATGGTTGTATGTGAAGGTGCATCATCGAGGTCAATAGTGTATAGTGAAGCACAACGTTTACCAACAAGAAGATCATTTCCTTCGGTGGATTGCACCGAGAATTGTCGACGCTCAAACAGAACTTTAAGATCTCCATCGCAGAATTGACTCACACTAAATAAACTGCACCCCAAACCTTCAACATATAAAACCCGTTTGATTGTTATGCCATTTTGCACATAATCTCTGTAACCCGTTATCGCTGCAATTTCATCATTTCCAAAAGTAACCGTTCCTAGGAATTTGTCAATGAAGTTGACAAGCAAGGATTTATCACCCGTCATGTGTCGAGAACAACCGGAATCGATATACCAAACACAGACGTCGAAACCCTGTAAATGTGAATTTCCTAAAGTTTAGGTACCCAAAGTTTCTTGGGTCCTCTACGGTTAGTACCAGCAATAAACTTTGGATCAAAAACAAGATAATCACGTAAAGCATCATGCAGTTTAGAAAATAAAGTATCATTTAAAACCACATTACATGAAGCATCATACGTAATATCAAGTTTTACATCGTTATCAGAAGTCTTAACACACAACTTATTCCAAGTAGATGTTTTGTTCACAGACGAAAATTGAAAAACATGAGATGATTTCCTAGGCCGACTAGCAGATTGCTCTGTTCGATAGAGTTTTTCCTCATATCAAGCAAGTTGAGATTTCATTAGAACAGACTCTTTTGACAACGAAGAGATTTCAGTGTCTTTTTCAATTATTGCGTTTTCCAAATGAATAATTTTCTTGTTTAGCTTTGAAAGTGTGGGTTCATGTTGGTTTTTTAAATCAGAAAGATCTTTTGCTAAGAATTGAACTTTTTCTGCAAGTCGTTCAGATTTTAAACGATAATCAGTTCGTTCGACTTTAATCGGATGAATTGTCTTTTTAAGATCTTCCAACTCTGATTCCGAGGAGCTGAGTTGGACAGTCAACTTTTGCAATTCCGATTGTAATTTGGATGAAGATGGTTTGGTCTCAGAAAGTTTGATTTTATCTTTTAAAACCTTGTTTTCAGATTTTAAGCCTTTGACTTCTTTTGACATTGAGACCAGATTCTTCATCAAGTCATTTTGCATTTTTATAAAATCAGGTGAGATTTCAGTTGATTGTACCTCATCATCATCAGATGTTGAGTCAGAATTCTCCAATGCTTCCTTACCTTTGATGAGCTTAGTCACCTTGCAAATATTTGCATGTTCCACCTCTGAGTCTGAATCATCAGTCCAGTTAAACCAAGTATCATCAACCGGTTTTAGCTCTCCCCCAGTTTCCACAATCTTAGCCATCAACATTTTCTTCTTGTAGTAAGCTGCGTCCTTCTTCTTAGGCATCTTGCACTCACGAGAGTAATGACCAGCTTTGCCACAATTGAAACAGATTGAATCTTCCTTCTTGAAATCATCAGCACGTTATTGTTTGGATTGATCAGCTTTCTTGTAGTACGAGGAAGATGATGAATGTTTGCGTTGATTGCTTGATTTGCCTTTAAACTTGTGTTTGTTCAAGGCATTTGTGAACATGGCTACCATCTTGACTAATTCAAGGTGTGAATCATCAACATCAGAAAGATTCAACTCTTCAGAATTAGTTGATTCTTCAACAAGCACTTTCTTGGACAAGCTTTTGGAAAATGATTTGCTCTTCTTTTTGGCAATTAGAGCAAGAGGATCACTTGGAGAAGACTCTTTCCTTCCTTCTTGAAGTTTAGACACTTCAGGTTGGTAATGCATAAGAACTCCAACAAGCTCATGAATAGTCAACTTGTCAATCTCTTTGGTAGATCGAACAATGGTTCCATAAGGAAGCCAATCAGCATTGAGCTTTTTGAGGAATTTCATGTTGACTTCAGCATGTACTTTTACAATCTTACAATTTTTCAACTCATTAAGATCACCATTGAAACGACGGTAGGTATCCTTGAGTTGTTCTTCTGGTTCCTGCTTGAAATCTTCATACAATCCCAGAGCCTTATTCAATTTAGTAACATCTGACATGTCATAACCTTCTTGTTGTCATTTGATCTCATCCCATATATCTTTTGCAATAGTGTTGCTATCAACATTTTCAAATAGCTCATATGGGATAGCTTGCATGACAATATTCTTAGCCTCTATGTCACCCTGAGCTCTTTCACGTTTATCACCAGAAAGTTCATAGACTGGAATTGGCATACCAGTATCCGGATAAAAATCAATAACTGGACCATCTCTCAGAGAAGCCCAAATATGTTTAGCTTTCTCACCCTTATAGTCTATGTACTGAGTAATACGATAAAGCCAGTGAGTGTACTTGCCATCAAACAACACTGGAGGACGGGAATCTGATCCAATGATAAGAGTATCTTGAGTAGACATCTTAAATTGAGGTAGATTCGGTATAGATTCGGTATTAAACACAATCTATGATCAGGGTTCAGTATAAAATCTAACAAGAATGCCAGATTCAGTAAAAGATTCGGTACAGTAGCAGATTCTGTAAGTGGTTCGGTACTGTAGCAGATTCGGTAACAATTCGGTAAACCAGATTCCGTATCAGAAACTGATAAGAATCACAAGTAACACACTCAAATTCGGTATAGATTCGGTAACCACACAACTTGAAGCTTCAGTACACTTAAAACCAAAGAATTAAGTGAAACCGAGATTCTGATTCGGTAATTGACTCGGTAGTCAAATTCTGTAAAATATTATGTGTAAACTCAATCCAATTCCTTTGAATTAGATTCGGTAACCTTGCTGCACAAGAAAACAAGTTAGTAACAAACAGAATATCAATGATACCGAAGATTCAGGATACCGAATGTCAACTGTAGCAGTTGACAATACCGAGTCTAAGTCTAAAACTTAGAAATATAACAGAATCCTTTCACAAACCACACCAATTAGCTGTGTATGAATAAACCGAAAGTGATAGAATCACAAACACACCACAATCTGCAACACTTAAGATGAATTTCCAGTAATGAAGCAGATTCGGTATGACAGTTACGATACCGAGTGTTGATCAAATCTTCAAAACTTGAAGAATTGAAGAAATTGAACCGACAAAAATGTGATTTAACACCTCACGGACACAACTGAATCTTTAAATCTTCACAAAACACCAGAATCAAGCTTGAATTAAGCAATACCGAGAGTTTTAGCCACAAACTCTAAAAATCAACTTGATTCTCCATAATTGAAGTTAAAAAGCTAAAATGATGATCGAAACTCTTTCTAATAGACCTAATACACCTTCGCTGAACTTATCACAAGAATCTGAACGTCAGATTATCAAATTCGATAATACCGAATCTGATTCATTTTACCGAGAGTATTCAGATTCTGTAATCTACAATCTCTGGATCGATATAGTGATGTAGAATCACTTCCTGGAAGCTCTGATACCAAATGATAGGTCAGATCATGTTGAGATTGAGAGAAAAGATAAGATAGAGTGAGATTCGGTATATAGGAAGAAGACTCGGTATGAGAAAGAATCAGTAAAATTAGATTCCACAGCTTCTAGAACTCGGTTACAATGCAATGGCTATCTAATTAGGACTACTTAGGTTCCTTATATAGCCCTCTTCTAAGGAACCTTCATTTAAAGCTTAATTCACATTAACACTATACAACTTCGGGGTCCTAACAAACTCAATCATGGAAAATCAAGAACCTCCGAAGACCGAATGAGGGCTACACGCACTGGTCAAGGTCATGCAATTACTCAACCAGACATTAATGCGCCAGATTATGAAATCAAAGGACAAATCCTACACATGGTAACTAATCAATGCCAATTTAGTGGTACGCCAAAAGAAGATCCAAACGAACATCTTCGAACCTTTAATAGGATCTGTACTCTATTCAAAATCAGAGAAGTTGAGGATGAACAGATCTATCTCATGTTGTTTCCCTGGACTTTAAAGGGAGAAGCCAAACATTGGTTAGAATCGTTACCTGAAGGGGCGATTGATACATGGGATGTTTTAGTTGAGAAATTTCTTAAAAGGTTCTTTCCGGCATCTAAAGCCGTGAGACTTCAAGGAGAAATTGTTACGTTCACGCAAAAGCCAAATGAAACTCTATATGAGGATTGGACAAGATTCGGAAAGTTGTTGAGAGGATGTCCTAAACATGGTTTAGACACTTATCAAATAGTACAAATAATCTACCAAGGATGCGACATTACTACACGAAAAGACATCGACATAGCAGCTGGTGTTCCATTATGAAGAAAACCGCAACGGAAGCTTACAAAATTATTGATAACACTGCCTCCCACTCATGTCATAACCTGTCCTTAACCATAAGAACGAGTTAGATAACGTATGATTTCATTGCGAGGTATTGACCTCTATATGCGACATTTTTAAAAGAACAACTGCATTTATTTTACATTACAAACCATAACTCTTATATTAATACAAGCTTTAGACAATATAAAGATGATTATCGTTTAGCAATAATCTTAGACTTACAAACTTTACATGTGATGATAACAATACGATTTCTAGCATATTTTACATTACAATTCCTCGGATATGCAGTTTTATTTTTGACACAAATATGCATACTCAAGATCTTGCTTAAATTCAACATGTTGCAGCGGAAGCTTTTAGTTATCACCTGAGAATAGACATGTTTAAAACGTCAACATAAAGTTGGTGAGATATAGGTTTAATGCCGGCAGCGATATAAATATAGACCACAAGATTTCATATGTAAACATTTTAATAAAAATATTCTAAGTGGTTGAGCACTTGGTAACCATACTTAACATTTAATCATGTCACATATTCCCTTTATTATGAAATCTTACTACACCGTACCAAGTGTAGTCACGAAACGAAGTACTGTGCAACCGTTGAATACTGGTCGTCCAGTCCGGTTGGGGTTGTCAGGCCCGATAGATCTATCAACAGGATTCGCGTTTACAATACCGCTGTAAATAACAGTTACCAAGCTACAGGGAAGTATGCCAGTGGTACAACTCAACGTAGAATATATTTTTCAGTTACTTGTGTCCATAACGTAAAACATAAAATACATGTATTTGATAGTGCTCCAAATGAACATATATTTAGTATCAATATCCCTCCGATATGTAAAGATTTCAGTTGCAATTGTTCCATTTTCATGTAATATTCGTTTATATTAAATAAGTGCGAAGACAAAAGGCAAAAACAACGAATTGAAGACGCAAAGGTCCAAAAAGCTCAAAAGTACAAGATACAATTAAAAAGGTTCAATTTATTGATAAGGAACGTCTAAAAATGACAAGAGTACAAGTTACAAAACGCAAAGTACAAAATATCTCAGCGTACGCAAGGACGTTCGAAAATCCGAAACCGGGACATGAACCAACTCTCAACGCTCGACGCAACAGAAAAAAATTACGAGTCTACTATGTATATAAATATAATATAATATATAAATAATTATAAAAATTATTTATATATTATATATATTTAAATAAAAACCGTCGGCAGCCTTGGATCTTGAACTTGTGGGCTGGTTTAGGAACCTCCGCGACTTGCAGAGCTGGAAGGCCAAAATGGCCGCGACTCGCGGAGCAGTGAATTTCAGTTCTGGCTATAAAAGCTCTCGAGTTCTGCATGTAAAATATATAATAAACATAATAATAATAATACTCCATAAGATAATAAATATAAATATATATATATATATATAGTATAGATTAGTGTTATATTAGATTAGTTCGGGTTATGTAAAGGTTATTTTACGGGTTTTTGAAGTCGAAATTCTGTCCGTGTAACACTACGCGATAAATACTCAATGTAAGTTATGTTCTCCTTTTTTAAATTAATGTCTCGTAACTAAGTTATTATTATGCTTATTTGAGCCGAAGTAATCATGATGTTGGGCTAATTACTAAAATTGGGTAATTGGACTTTGTACCATAATTGGGGTTTGGACAAAAGAACGACACTTGTGGAAATTAGACTATGAGCTATTAATGGGCTTTATATTTGTTTAACTAAATGATAGTTTGTTAATGTTAATATAAAGATTTACAATTGGGCGTCCCTATAAATTACCATATACACTCGATCGGACACGATGGGCGGGGTATTTATATGTACGAATAATCGTTCATTTAACCGGACACGGGAATGGATTAATAGCCACTAGAATAATTAAAACAGGGGTGAAATTACATTCAAGGGTAATTGGTGTAATTGTTAACAAAGTAGTAAAACCTTGGTTTACACGCAGTCGATAACCTGGTGTATTCATTAAACAAAGTATTAAAACCTTGTTACAATTCGAATCCCCAATTAGTTGGAATATTTAACTTCGGGTATAATAATAATTTGACGAGGACACTCGCACTTTATATTTATGACTGATGGACTGTTATGGACAAAAACCAGACGGACATATTAAATAATCCAGGACAAAGGACAATTAACCCATGGGCATAAAACTAAAATCAACACGTCAACCATCATGGTTACGGAAGTTTAAATAAGCATAATATATTTTATTTCATTTTTTCTCGTACTTTTATTTATTGTCATTTTAATTATTGTTATTTATTTTAGTGTTATTTAAATATCATCATTTACTATACGCTTCACTTAAAATATAAATCGACAAACCGGTCATTAAACGGTAAACCCCCTTTTATATATTATTATATATAATTATATATATATTGTACAAATATAGTTGTTTAAAAATATAGTGTGCAATAAGCCCGCTCCCTGTGGAACGAACCGGACTTACTAAAAACTATACTACTATACGATTAGGTACACTGCCTATAGTGTTGTAGCAAGGTTTAGGTATATCCATTTTGTAAATAAATAATTAAAACTTGTGTAATTTGTAACGTATTTCGTAGTAAAATATAGTACTATCACGTACCCCACCGCTACCACATCAAGTTTTTGGCGCCGCTGCCGGGGAACTTGGCGAAACGCTATATTTTTAATATATATTTGTATAAATATATTTTTAGAAAAACAATATCAAATAAATAAAAAAAACCGAAAAAAATAAAAATAAAATATATATATAAATCTAGTTTTACGATTTTATTTATAAAATTATAAAGTAGTTCTATTTTTATTTTAGTTTTTAAATATAAGTTTTTATTATATAAATATTTAGATTTTAAAACAGAAAAAAAAAACACGTCGAATTAAAAACTGTACCAGAGTTGAATTTTGGAACCCCGCGACTCGCGGGGTTTGCTGCTTGAAATACCGCGACTCGCGGAGACACTCTGACACACGCTGACAGAACCCTAATTTTGCATTTATTACGGATTATTATTAATTATAATTATTATTAACCCTAATTATTATTATTAGTTTTATTTTAATTTAAGTTTTATTTAATTTATATTTTAGTTAAATTAGTTAATTAAATTGTAAAATTAATAGTTTTAATAAATGATTAATATAAAAATAATATTTTTATAAAAATTGTACTTTTTACAACTTTTTGTATATTTTTATATTTTGTCCCTTTTTAATCATTTTAGCGTAATATTTGTATTTTTAGCTCATATTTAGTTTTAAACTTAGTTTTTGCCATAGTTATTTTTACTTCTAGATTTTTAGGCTTTGCCGTAAAATCCCTTAAGTGCTTTTTCTTTAGACTAAAATTTAGGTGCTTTAGAATTTTGCGACGCCGTTTTTATATTTTAGTATCTTTTTAAGTTATTACCATTTGGGATATAGTTTTTCTTTTAAGCTTTAATATTTTTAGACGCAACTTTTAATTCTTAGTTTTTAATTCCTTTTTAAGTTACGACGCGCTATTTTCTTATTTTTATTTTTCGACGTTTTTCGACGCGCATTCTTTTTCTTTCTTATTTCTCGACGCTTTAGTTTTTAGGACTTAGAAATTTTCTCTATTTCTTATCTAATATCTCAAACGGAAAGAAAAATTATTTAAGTGGTTAAATTAATGGACGTTGACAATTTTCTGCTTCGTAGTAATAGTTGGATTTGTTAGTGGCTGAGTTGTGAGCTTCCGATTTAAAGGGTTCTGGCACCCTGCTGCATCTTTTGGCTATTCGAAACGTGGGCAAAAGCAGAAAAGTCTATTAATTGGACAACTTATATAAGTTTTTCTATTTTTATAACTAATAGGATAATTAGTAAATGCACCACATTGTAGCTAAAATTTGGCCATCGCAATAAAATGGAAAATTTTGAAAACAAGGCTATGGAAACTCTTTTTGATATCCGAAATCAATTAAATCAATACTCTCAAACGAGTGTTGATAAAAATTCATTCGGTCAATCTTGGATCACGAACGACGAAACAATAACTGGTTGTGAAATTTGTGGAGATTATCACTCAACATGGGAATGTTACTATTACGTTCCTATGGAAAATTACGCACCCACGGAACCTGAATGGAATGATTATGAAGAATACAATTCAAATTGGGATTATTCCCAAGAATATATCCAAACTCAACAACCAGTAGACGAGGAAAATTACGTGTCTGAAAATTTATTAGACAATATGAAAATCAAACTCGAAGAACTCAATGCTCAAAATGAACAAATAAGAGAGTTTGTAAACCGGCAAGCTGAAACTCTATCAAATTACACACCTGTTGATCTGAGGAGACATGTTCAAAAAAATCCCATATCATCGAATTTTGATGAATTCGAGAGCTCCGAAATCACCAACTACCCCGATGATACTTTTTATTCAGTCTTACCAAATTCACAACATATCGACACATTAGCCTCTACCGACAAAATCATCAATCCATCAATGAATGATGAAGAAGAAATAAGGGTGACAAATTGGTACTCTTGGGAAAACGATAACGTTGAAAATTTTAACCCCGAGACCAAACCGAACTTCACCATTCCACAACCTTCCAACCCAATATTCTCTATAGAAGAGTCATCTACCGAAGATGAACTACGAGCTGTAATAGATAATGACACCTCAGATTTCACCCAATTGGGTAATAGAGGTGAAAACTTTGATCACGAGAATAAAAGGAAGGAAATATTAGGAATTGTCCACCCTATAGAAATAAGTATGACGGTGTATATCGATCCATTTGACCAAGAACCAGAAAAGAGACATATCCATTTACTAAAAGCTACAATTAAAAAAGAATTAAGTAGTGGCGATTGGGTGGTTCTAAACTTTAAAACCGTTGATATATTATATACCACTCGAGATGTAAATAACTGGCTCACTATTTTAATTCTTGGAACTTATTCTACTGACTTCACATGTCGTCAGCTAAGTGTGGGGAAGTTTAACCCCACTTAACGTTAAATTAGGGGTTCGGGTTAGTGCATAACTCGTTAATAAACATGCATAATAAATTAGGGCAAAATACGTATTTTTAAAGATTAGCAAACAGTTCAGAAAAGCAACCGTTTTTGAAGAAAAATATGTGTGATAAAACATGAAGGAATGAACGATGAGGCGCGCCATCTATCATTCGACGAGCTTTGTAATTACAAACTGGGTATTTTCAATCACTTTTCTACACTAATCACCCTCATGAATTTATAATTATAGTCTGATTTCATGCTAATGAGGGCATTGCATGATCTCAAGTGTGGGGAAGAGTTATAAATTCTCTCGGGTTTACACTTGGTTTATTTGCCAAATTTTGTGAAAATTTGAAAAATTTTCAACTAAATGAAGTCAAAATCATGTTTATACATATTTATGAACGATGAAAACTAGGTGTTAATACCGAAATTATCGATACCTCGAAAAGGACATAAATTGAGAAACAACCCAAAATGCTTGAATTCATTTAAAATGGAATAAAGGAGAATAAAAAGGCAAAGAAAGAAACTAAGTGTGGGGAGAATGTACCAAGTTATTCAATTAAAAACTATCTATCACATGTTTCTGTAAAGTTTATTGCAGGTGCTTTTGTTTGGACTAAATTAACTGTTTTACCCTATTTACTGTAACATACTTGAAAGAAAGATGGATCTACACGATGAATCAATTCCATCATTAAAAGGAAGTAAAGTCTTCCGAAAAAGACACGCGCTTCTTGATTTAGGTCAAGAAGTTGTCGTCCAGACCAGCTGTAGGTTGACAAAAAATCTAGAAAAGTCATCACTAAAATCAGCAGGAAATCCACGGACCTCAGCATAAAACAGGGTCGCCAAGTGGTCAGACTTATCCTAACCATGAGAGGGTCTGTCTCGTAAAATGGGGAGGGCACCGTGCAAATTAGCTTGATAAGACTAATGAATCAGACTCCCAGAAAGGATAATCTCCTTAAAAGATTAAAAATCAGCTTTTAAGACTGATATTACTCAATCCTTGAGATTGACCTTAAAGATTGAGAATTACAAACTCATGGAATTCGATGATATCTAAACTCGAGCTTGAACGAGAAAATATTTTGATCAAAAATAAAACCGATTTGTTTTCTGAAAACCCATTTTCAATGCGTTCATTGAACGTAAAATCCTAGGAATTCACCTGGAATTCATTAGGTCACCTGAACCAAATCGTGTGTCAACCGTAAGAACGGTGGTTGCATATTGGTCGAAGACAGGACCTTGTGCCAAGACCGAAAAACTATAGGGTGATCTTTACTATTGCTCCTACAAAGGATAGTATTGCATCCGACACGTTAAAGACCATAATCAAAAGCATGTCACGGGACATTGCCTTAACAGTTACTTGTTCATCGCTTTCCTTTACAACCGGACGGTAGTTTACCGAAAGGTAATATACGGGACAAGTAAACTGGACGTGTTGCTTTCCTAATACAACGTTAGCAAGTGGGTGACACAAAACCATAAGTTTTGAGCTAAAATTTTCAAATCTGAAACCCACCAACCCACAAAAAATATTTTGCAAACACCGGTGAAGGGTTATTCCGGAAAACCTGTCTAGGGTAAAATCTAGCATGAATTTTCAAAAGATCAAATGTTTTCATAAAGATCAAATTTCCTAACAGATCTAAATTTTCATAGTCATGTGGGACTGTAAACCACAAATGCTACTATCATTGTTTATACCGCCGTATCAAAATCACTGATGTACAAAGTGTGAAGAATAAAGAAGTGATTCTAGTGTGTTTTATTTCAAGACTGTATTGCTTGAGGACAAGCAACGTTCAAGTGTGGGGATATTTGATAGTGCTCCAAATGAACATATATTTAGTATCAATATCCCTCCGATATGTAAAGATTTCAGTTGCAATTGTTCCATTTTCATGTAATATTCGTTTATATTAAATAAGTGCGAAGACAAAAGGCGAAAACAACGAATTGAAGACGCAAAGGTCCAAAAAGCTCAAAAGTACAAGATACAATTAAAAAGGTTCAATTTATTGATAAGGAACGTCTAAAAATGACAAGAGTACAAGTTACGAAACGCAAAGTACAAAATATCTCAGCGTACGCAAGGACGTTCGAAAATCCGGAACCGGGACATGAACCAACTCTCAACGCTCGACGCAACGGAAAAAAATTACGAGTCTACTATGTATATAAATATAATATAATATATAAATAATTATAAAAATTATTTATATATTATATATATTTAAATAAAAACCGTCGGCAGCCTTGGATCTTGAACTTGTGGGCTGGTTAGGAACCTCCGCGACTTGCGGAGCTGGAAGGCCAAAATGGCCGCGACTCGCGGAGCAGTGAATTTCAGTTCTGGCTATAAAAGCTCTCGAGTTCTGCATGTAAAATATATAATAAACATAATAATAATAATACTCCATAAGATAATAAATATATATATATATATATATATATATAGTATAGATTAGTGTTATATTAGATTAGTTCGGGTTATGTAAAGGTTATTTTACGGGTTTTTGAAGTCGAAATTCTGTCCGTGTAACACTACGCGATAAATACTCAATGTAAGTTATGTTCTCCTTTTTTAAATTAATGTCTCGTAACTAAGTTATTATTATGCTTATTTGAGCCGAAGTAATCATGATGTTGGGCTAATTACTAAAATTGGGTAATTGGACTTTGTACCATAATTGGGGTTTGGACAAAAGAACGACACTTGTGAAAATTAGACTATGAGCTATTAATGGGCTTTATATTTGTTTAACTAAATGATAGTTTGTTAATGTTAATATAAAGATTTACAATTGGGCGTCCCTATAAATTACCATATACACTCGATCGGACACGATGGGCGGGGTATTTATATGTACGAATAATCGTTCATTTAACCGGACACGGGAATGGATTAATAGCCACTAGAATAATTAAAACAGGGGTGAAATTACATTCAAGGGTAATTGGTGTAATTGTTAACAAAGTAGTAAAACCTTGGTTTACACGCAGTCGATAACCTGGTGTATTCATTAAACAAAGTATTAAAACCTTGTTACAATTCGAATCCCCAATTAGTTGGAATATTTAACTTCGGGTATAATAATAATTTGACGAGGACACTCGCACTTTATATTTATGACTGATGGACTGTTATGGACAAAAACCAGACGGACATATTAAATAATCCAGGACAAAGGACAATTAACCCATGGGCATAAAACTAAAATCAACACGTCAACCATCATGGTTACGGAAGTTTAAATAAGCATAATATATTTTATTTCATTTTTTCTCGTACTTTTATTTATTGTCATTTTAATTATTGTTATTTATTTTAGTGTTATTTAAATATCATCATTTACTATACGCTTCGCTTAAAATATAAATCGACAAACCGGTCATTAAACGGTAAACCCCCTTTTATATATTATTATATATAATTATATATATTTTGTACAAATATAGTTGTTTAAAAATATAGTGTGCAATAAGCCCGCTCCCTGTGGAACGAACCGGACTTACTAAAAACTATACTACTATACGATTAGGTACACTGCCTATAGTGTTGTAGCAAGGTTTAGGTATATCCATTTTGTAAATAAATAATTAAAACTTGTGTAATTTGTAACGTATTTCGTAGTAAATATAGTACTATCACGTACCCCACCGCTACCACATCAGTATTCTCATCCCGAAATATTTAGAGTTTAAAAGTGGGACTATATACTCACTTTCGTCTTGAAGATATGTAATTTTGACTTGGTCTCCGGTTGATATCACGAACCTATCCATATATAGTTTATCAATATATTTCCATTTTAAACAATCGTCACATATATATACTTATTATACTTTTAATAGTTTTAATAATTTCTTAGTCCGTAGTTAGCAGTCCGATGTTAGTAATTCAATTTTAATGGTTCATATTTAGGTGTTTAATAAATAAAACCCCCATCGAAATAAATAAAACCCCATCGTATTTGTATTGGTCGGGATTAATCTTGACCCATGGTACCGGTGTTGTCAAATGACGTGTTGCGTACATAAAGTACCGGTGTTGTCAAATGACGTGTTGCGTACAATCATGGGATCTTATGATTAATCTTCTCGTATTGTTTACGGGTGGTCCTGAAATATATAAAATTAAATTATGAGTACATATATATAAAATATCATGTTATTTTAGAAAGATGTGATTCATTTAATTTTTCTCCAATTATTTTCGTGGCTAAACTAGTTTTGGATATCCGATCTTGTTTTGGTCATAGTTTCTTCGTTACAACTCCGTTTTCGTTGATTCAACTTGCCATCTCCTTGGATCGAGTCCCTCTTTAAGACTATGAACTGTAAATACCTTAGTTTTTATTCGAAATCACAGGTCATAGGTGAAACTTTGGTGAAACTTATGAAGTTAATCATTTTTGTTACAAAAATATCATTTAATGACCATTTTTCTAAAAATACTTATACTTTGAATTAAATCATGAAATTTTTATGTGTTATCATATTCATAGTAAAAATCATTTTTCCAGAAAATAAACCTCCAATTCAAAGTTTAAGATGGTTTTTAATTATCCAACCCAAAACAGCCCCCGGTTACACTCCGATGTCGTAAAAACAGTTTTTAAGGTAATCTTTGAAAAACCAAGTTATACCTTGTTAAGTTAACATATATTTAAGTTATATTACAGGTCTTGAAGTATTTTAAAAGTTAAGTTAGAAGGATCTATTTAGTTTGCAAACAAGTTTGAAAATATTCAAACTATGTTCTTGTTGTTAAAATCTTATACCACAAAATAATATAGCTATATATATATGAATCGAATAAGGTTATGATCATAGTTACTACCTCAAGTTCCTTGGACAAGGTTGCTGTAAAAGAGGAGTAAAAAGCTAGAACCAAAAGGGTGATGGAATTGGATGAAAGATTGGAAGTATGTTTGTGTTCTTGGAAGGATTTCTTGAAGTGTTGTTGTAAGAGTTTTCTTATGGTGATTAAGTAAGGTTTTTGAAGCTAGATCTTCATGGAACTTTGCTGAATGTTTATGGAGTTTAAAGGTTAAGAAAGAGTGTGTGTTTTAGCTAAGATAATTGAAGTGAAAATGAATCAAAATGATGATACTCCTACCTCCCTTAAAAACGTGATTTTAAGGTGATCATGGACAAAATTTTAGTTTGTAATCTTGTGTATTTGTCAAACAATCATACAAAAGTAATTACCTCTACCTTAGGGCAGTAACAAGGGCTAGTTAGGTGGTGATTTGATGTGTATATACCAATAGTAAATACGTATAGAAGTTAGGTATGATACGAGTACATATACTCTAGATATACGTATAGAAATCTTGTGAAAACGGAACGAGGATTCAAATATAGTTATCTTTTGTGAATATACTTATATTGTTTTATGTATTTAAGTCCTTAAAAAGTGATTAAATACATTACATATACGATATATGTATAAACATTATAGGTTATAAGTATTTATATCAAAAAACGTTACTTAAAGTTATCATTTTGAAAACTTAAGTTAGTAGTTTCAAAATATACTTATAACTTATTGTTATTAATACAAAATGAGATATTAAAACATCCTTAGATCATGTTAAATATGTATATATTCATATATATACACAAACGTATAATTATCATATGTTATATAGTTCGTGATATCATCGGTCAAACGTTGTGTAAATCTCTTTTCAAAAACATAAGTCTCAACAATTTGGGTTGCTTATCATGTTGGTAAGGTTTAATTTATGTAAATATTAATCTTATAAGTATAGATCGATCGAAAAAGTCCGGGTCATTACAGTACCTACCCGTTAAATAAATTTCGTCCCGAAATTTTAAAATCGTACCTATTTTGCGTCATCGGGAAACAAATGCGGGTATTTTTGTTTCATTTGATCCTCTCGCTCCCAAGTAAACTCGGGACCTCTTTGTGCATTCCAACGAACTTTAACGATCGGTATGTTGCTCTGCTTGAGCCGTTTAACTTCACGGTCCATGATCTCGATTGGTTCTTCTATGAATTGTAGTTTCTCGTCGACATGGATTTCTTCAAGAGGAATGGTGAGGTCTTCCTTTGCAAGACACTTCTTAAGGTTTGAGACGTGAAAGGTATTATGTACTCCGGCGAGTTGTTGCGGTAACTCGAGTCGATAAGCTACCGGTCCAATGCGTTCGATAATTTTGAACGGGCCTACATACCTTGGGTTTAGTTTACCCCTTTTTCCAAAACGTATTACACCTTTCCAAGGTGACACCTTTAACATAACCATGTCACCGATATGAAACTCTAATGGTTTCCTTCGGACATCGGCGTAGCTCTTTTGGCGACTACGGGCTGTTTTTAATTTCTCCTTGATTTGCACTATCTTCTCAGTAGTTTCATGTATGATCTCGGGACCAGTTAATTGTCGATCTCCTACTTCATTCCAATAGATAGGAGATCTACACTTCCTTCCGTACAATGCTTCGAATGGTGCAGCTTTAATGCTCGCATGATAACTATTATTATACGAGAATTCTGCTAATGGTAGATACTTATCCCATCCGTTTCCAAAATCGATCACACATGCCCTGAGCATGTCTTCAAGAGTCTGAATTGTTCTTTCACTCTGCCCGTCCGTTTGCGGATGATATGCGGTACTCATATCCAAACGAGTTCCTAGTGCCTCCTGTAGTGATTGCCAGAACTTTGAGGTAAATCTACTATCACGATCAGATATAATGGAAATAGGTATTCCATGCCTTGAAACTATTTCCTTTATATATAATCATAATAATTTCTCCATTCTATCTGTTTCCTTTATAGGTAAGAAATGTGCAGATTTGGTAAGACGATCAACAATTACCCAAATGGTGTCGTATCCCCAGGCAGTCTTTGGTAACTTCGTGATGAAATCCATGGTAATACCGTCCCATTTCCATTCTGGAATTTCTGGTTGTTGAAGTAACCCTGACGGCTTCTGGTGTTCTGCTTTGACTTTGGAACAAGTTAAACACTCCCCAACATATGTTGCAACGTCTGTCTTTAAATTAGGCCACCAATAATGTGTCTTAAGATCTTGGTACATCTTTCCAACTCCAGGATGTATCGAATATCTTGTCTTATGTGCCTCGTTCAATATCAACTTCCTTAATCCACCCAACTTCGGTACCCAAATACGATTTGCAAAATATCGAATTCCATCTTCCCGTATAACGAGTTGCTTCTCATACTTCTTCATTATTTCATTTCTTATGTTTTCTTTAGTAAGTGCTTCTCGTTGAACTTCTTTGATTTGTGAGTTGAGATTCATGCGAATTTTTATGTTCATCGCTCGTACTCGAATTGGTTCTCGTTCCTTTCTGCTTAATGCGTCAGCCACCACATTCGCTTTCCCGGGATGATAACGAATTTCACAATCATAGTCGTTTATTAACTCGACCCACCTACGTTGCCTCATGTTCAGCTGTTTCTGATCAAAAATATGTTGAAGGCTTTTATGATCAGTAAACACAGTGCATTTAACCCCATACAAGTAGTGTCTCCATATCTTCAATGCAAACACGACTGCTCCCAGTTCTAGATCATGCGTCGTATAATTCCGCTCGTGAATCTTTAATTGTCGGGATGCGTATGCAATAACTTTCTTCCGTTGCATAAGAACGCAACCAAAACCTTGTCGCGAAGCGTCACAATATATTTCAAAATCATCGTTCCCTTCTGGTAATGATAAAATAGGCGCCGTAGTCAACTTCTTTTTCAGTAATTGAAATGCACTCTCCTGCTCAGAAGTCCATTCATATTTCTTCCCTTTTTGCGTTAACGCTGTCAACGGCTTAGCTATTCGGGAAAAATCTTGAATAAACCTTCTGTAATAACCGGCTAAACCCAAAAATTGGCGTATCTGCATTGGTGTCTTAGGAGTCTCCCATTTTTCAATGGCTTCAATTTTTGCTGGATCAACCTGAATTCCTTTGCTACTAACAACGTGGCCAAGAAATTGCACTTCTTTCAACCAGAAAGCACATTTAGAAAATTTAGCATATAGCTGTTCTTTTCTCAACAACTC
The DNA here is from genome assembly GCF_046630445.1 of Rutidosis leptorrhynchoides. Classification (NCBI taxonomy): domain Eukaryota; kingdom Viridiplantae; phylum Streptophyta; class Magnoliopsida; order Asterales; family Asteraceae; genus Rutidosis; species Rutidosis leptorrhynchoides. The sequence goes on from NC_092335.1 coordinate 613,819,262, forward strand.
TAATATCAACCTTAAATGCTGTTCATGCTCTTGCTCACTCTTGGAATAGATAAGAATATCATCAATGAAAACAATAACAAACTTATCTAAATATGGACTACAAACTCGATTCATGAGGTCCATGAATACAGCTGGCGCATTCGTTAATCCAAACGGCATGACCAAAAATTCGTAATGACCGTAACGTGTCCGAAAAGCAGTTTTCGGTATATCTTCTTCTTTGACGCGTAATTGATGATAGCCCGATCTTAGGTCAATTTTCGAGTACACACATGATCCTTGGAGTTGATCAAATAAGTCGTCAATTCTCGGTAGTGGATACCGATTTTTGATAGTTAACTTATTTAATTCACGATAATCTATACACATCCTAAAAGATCCATCTTTCTTTTTAACAAATAGAATCGGAGCTCCCCACGGTGAAGTACTTGGTCGTATGAATCCACGATCCAGTAATTCTTTTAACTGACTCTGAAGTTCTTTTAACTCGGACGGTGCAAGTCTATATGTAGCACGGGCAACTGGTGCAGCTCCTGGTACTAAATCTATTTGAAATTCTACAGATCTAAATGGAGGTAATCCCGGCAACTCTTCCGGAAAAACTTCAGGAAAATCTCTTGCCACAGGCACGTCATTGATGCACTTCTTTTTTTCTTTCTTTTCGACTTTATTAACATGTGCTAAGATAGCATAGCACCCTTTCTTCAAGCACTTTTGAGCTTTCAAATAACTAATGAGTTTTAGCTTTGAGTTACCCTTCTCTCCATAAATCATTACTGGCGTTTTATTCTTACGAGGAATGCGAATTGCCTTCTTGGCACACACAACTTCAGCTCCTACTTTGGACATCCAGTCCATGCCGACTATTACATCAAAACTTCCTAATTCTACGGGTATTAAGTCAATTTTAAATTTTCTCCGGCTAAATTTATTTTACAATCACGGCAAATTTTATCGGCTTTAATTAGTTTACCATTAGCTAACTCAATCATGTACTTAGCATCTAGAGGTAATGATGAACAATTCAATTTAGCGTGAAAGTCTCTACACACGTAACTTCTATCAGCACCAGTATCAAATATAATAGATGCGGATAAGTTATTAATGGTAAACGTACCCGTAACAAGCTCCGGGTCTTCACACGCCTCTCTAGCATTAATAACAAATGCTCTCCCACGTGCAGGTCCGACATTCTTCTCTGGATTCGGGCACTGGCTCTTATAGTGACCTTGTTTTCCACACCCATAACAAGTAATGGTAGCCAAAGCAGTTCTATTTGCATTAGTGGCAGGAGTCTTGGTACCATTTGTATTTGTAACGAGAGCCCTACAATCTTCAGCAAGATGACCCTTTCGATTACATTTGTTGCATACCACATTACAGTAACCAGAGTGATGTTTGTGGCATCGGTTGCATAAAGGATTTTGTCCTTTATAACCAAAGCTTAAACCACTACCCGCACCTTGCGTGATTTCTTGTTTCTTAAAAGATTGTTGTTGGTTACCTCGATCATAATTTCCATTCCACTTTCTTTTGTTACCTGATACCTTCACATCAGTATTGGATACTTTCTTATCCATGATGACCTGATCCATTAGCTCGTTTGCCATGGTTATAGCTTCATGAATTGTCTTAGGTTTCGATGCTGTAACATTTTCCTTGACCTTTTTGGGCAAACCATCTTTGTACATTTCAATCTTCCATTCTTCGGTTGGAACCAATTCAGGACATAGCAAAACTAATTCCATGAATCGCTGATTGTAGTTGGTGATTTCAGTACCAACAACCTTCAGGCTTCGTAATTCATCTTCCAACTTCCTAACCTCGTTCCTTGGACAATACTCGTTGATTAACATTGTTTTGAATTCTTCCCAAGGAGTATCATAAGCTACATCTCCTCCTACAGCCTTCACATAATTTTTCCACCACGTGAGTGCACTATCTTGTAAAGTGCACGATGCATACTTGGTCATGTCCTTTTCAACACAACCACTTATTTTAAACACAGTCTCCATCTTTTCTATCCACCGGGTTAAACCGATCGGTCCTTCCGTTCCACTGAATGATGAGGGCTTGCAAGCTTGAAACGTCTTGTAGGTGCATCCTACACGAGGATTTGGGTTCACTGCAGCAGCTCTTGCAGCTTCGACCCATAACATTCTGTCATTGACTCGCTGGTTGATGAATTCCTCGACTTCTTGTTCCGTCATTCGATTCAATCGCGCCATTTCCTAATGAAAGAAAATAATTATTCACATGGAATATTATAGATGTAGTGTGTATTTATAGTACATTACAGCTTGTTAATAATATGAACTAGGTATTATTATAAAAGCCTTTTCTTCTTATTAGCGTTTTATAATTATATCTAGGGTAGTACCTACCCGTTAATGTTCATACTTAATAGCTTAGTACAGAACCAATTACTACCATCTAAATAATACTTAACCATGGAAAATTATTGCATTTCATACTTCACTATTTTACATATGCTTATCTTACATCGAACATTAAGCAAACCACACTAATAATATTATACAAAACATTATATGATCCCATGGTTTAATACGGCAGCGCATCGTTTAGTCTATTTTCTAGGACGTTTAGGTTCAATGAATCGCTTAACGCTTATCCTAGCTGTCTGCCTATATTTTGGCTGTGGGGCTGAAGAACTGGATGCCGGGATAGAACGAATAGGAATAGCGGGAATAGGGGTGGTAGTGTCTAGTGGAGTTGGTGCCACATCATCCTTACTAAACTCGGGATTTGAATTTTCTAATTCATTAGCCTTTCGTTTCTTTCCTAGTTCGAACTTGTCTTTTGTAATTTCCTGTATTTCTTCCTCGGGTTCACTTTCCTCCTCGGGTTCACTTTCCTCCTCGGGTTCACTTTCCGGGTTCTCTATAGTCGGTTCATCCGGAATTTGTGAGTCTTCCCCAAAGATATCATTTTCGTCATCGGATAGGTTAATGACTGGAACACCATCTGAAGATTCTGGTTCGGAGTCGCTGAATGTGATAACAAGTTTTGAGCCCGACATCTATCACACAACAACTAACCCATTAGTACTACATAATATTTACATATAAATTTTAACCAACAATGATAAGCAATGGTTTTTAAATCAGACCCGGTCAAAGTTCAGACTTACTAATGTATCCTAACGACTTATCAGTTAGACACACTAATGCAAACCTGGTTCGCTAAGACCACCGCTCTGATACCACATGTCATAACCCGTCCTTAACCATAAGAACGAGTTAGATAACGTATGATTTCATTGCGAGGTATTGACCTCTATATGCGACATTTTTAGAAGAACAACTGCATTTATTTTACATTACAAACCATAACTCTTATATTAATACAAGCTTTAGACAATATAAAGATGATTATCGTTTAGCGATAATCTTAGACTTACAAACTTTACATGTGATGATAACAATACGATTTCTAGCATATTTTACATTACAATTCCTCGGATATGCAGTTTTATTTTTGACACAAATATGCATACTCAAGATCTTGCTTAAATTCAACATGTTGCAGCGGAAGCTTTTAGTTATCACCTGAGAATAGACATGTTTAAAACGTCAACATAAAGTTGGTGAGATATAGGTTTAATGCCGGCAGCGATATAAATATAGACCACAAGATTTCATATGTAAACATTTTAATAAAAATATTCTAAGTGGTTGAGCACTTGGTAACCATACTTAACATTTAATCACGTCGCATATTCCCTTTATTATGAAATCTTACTACACCGTACCAAGTGTAGTCACGAAACGAAGTACTGTGCAACCGTTGAATACTGGTCGTCCAGTCCGGTTGGGGTTGTCAGGCCCGATAGATCTATCAACAGGATTCGCGTTTACAATACCGCTGTAAATAACAGTTACCAAGCTACAGGGAAGTATGCCAGTGGTACAACTCAACGTAAAATATATTTTTCAGTTACTTGTGTCCATAACGTAAAACATAAAATACATGTATTCTCATCCCGAAATATTTAGAGTTTAAAAGTGGGACTATATACTCACTTTCATCTTGAAGATATGTAATTTTGACTTGGTCTCCGGTTGATATCACGAACCTATCCATATATAGTTTATCAATATATTTCCATTTTAAACAATCGTCACATATATATACTTATTATACTTTTAATAGTTTTAATAATTTCTTAGTCCGTAGTTAGCAGTCCGATATTAGTAATTCAATTTTAATGGTTCATATTTAGGTGTTTAATAAATAAAACCCCCATCGAAATAAATAAAACCCCATCGTATTTGTATTGGTCGGGATTAATCTTGACCCATGGTACCGGTGTTGTCAAATGACGTGTTGTGTACATAAAGTACCGGTGTTGTCAAATGACGTGTTGCGTACAATCATGGGATCTTATGATTAATCTTCTCGTATTGTTTACGGGTGGTCCTGAAATATATAAAATTAAATTATGAGTACATATATATAAAATATCATGTTATTTTAGAAAGATGTGATTCATTTAATTTTTCTCCAATTATTTTCGTGGCTAAACTAGTTTTGGATATCCGATCTTGTTTTGGTCATAGTTTCTTCGTTACAACTCCGTTTTCGTTGATTCAACTTGCCATCTCCTTGGATCGAGTCCCTCTTTAAGACTATGAACTGTAAATACCTTAGTTTTTATTCGAAATCACAGGTCATAGGTGAAACTTTGGTGAAACTTATGAAGTTAATCATTTTTGTTACAAAAATATCATTTAATGACCATTTTTCTAAAAATACTTATACTTTGAATTAAATCATGAAATTTTTATGTGTTATCATATTCATAGTAAAAATCATTTTTCCAGAAAATAAACCTCCAATTCAAAGTTTAAGATGGTTTTTAATTATCCAACCCAAAACAGCCCCCGGTTACACTCCGATGTCGTAAAAACAGTTTTTAAGGTAATCTTTGAAAAACCAAGTTATACCTTGTTAAGTTAACATATATTTAAGTTATATTACAGGTCTTGAAGTATTTTAAAAGTTAAGTTAGAAGGATCTATTTAGTTTGCAAACAAGTTTGAAAATATTCAAACTATGTTCTTGTTGTTAAAATCTTATACCACAAAATAATATAGCTATATATATATGAATCGAATAAGGTTATGATCATAGTTACTACCTCAAGTTCCTTGGACAAGGTTGCTGTAAAAGAGGAGTAAAAAGCTAGAACCAAAAGGGTGATGGAATTGGATGAAAGATTGGAAGTATGTTTGTGTTCTTGGAAGGATTTCTTGAAGTGTTGTTGTAAGAGTTTTCTTATGGTGATTAAGTAAGGTTTTTGAAGCTAGATCTTCATGGAACTTTGCTGAATGTTTATGGAGTTTAAAGGTTAAGAAAGAGTGTGTGTTTTAGCTAAGATAATTGAAGTGAAAATGAATCAAAATGATGATACTCCTACCTCCCTTAAAAACGTGATTTTAAGGTGATCATGGACAAAATTTTAGTTTGTAATCTTGTGTATTTGTCAAACAATCATACAAAAGTAATTACCTCTACCTTAGGGCAGTAACAAGGGCTAGTTAGGTGGTGATTTGATGTGTATATACCAATAGTAAATACGTATAGAAGTTAGGTATGATACGAGTACATATACTCTAGATATACGTATAGAAATCTTGTGAAAATGGAACGAGGATTCAAATATAGTTATCTTTTGTGAATATACTTATATTGTTTTATGTATTTAAGTCCTTAAAAAGTGATTAAATACATTACATATACGATATATGTATAAACATTATAGGTTATAAGTATTTATATCAAAAAACGTTACTTAAAGTTATCGTTTTGAAAACTTAAGTTAGTAGTTTCAAAATATACTTATAACTTATTGTTATTAATACAAAATGAGATATTAAAACATCCTTAGATCATGTTAAATATGTATATATTCATATATATACACAAACGTATAATTATCATATGTTATATAGTTCGTGATATCATCGGTCAAACTAGACGGTCAAACGTTGTGTAAATCTCTTTTCAAAAACATAAGTCTCAACAATTTGGGTTGCTTATCATGTTGGTAAGGTTTAATTTAAGTAAATATTAATCTTATAAGTATAGATCGATCGAAAAAGTCCGGGTCATTACAACTCACATGAGTGGCATCAAGAATAAGACATCGTTAGATCATCTAAAGCGGCTAGAGCCGATTCTAGCCATGACTTTGATTCCATTTCCGCAAAGTTAGACGCTTTCGAGAGACGAATGGAAAAGATGACTAAAGATATTCACTTAATACGAATTAGTTGTGAGCAGTGTGGAGGACCACATTTGACAAAAGATTGTCTCAGTATTGAACAAACAATGGAACAAAGAGAGAATGTTTCATACATGAACCAAAGGCCTGGAAATAATTATCAAAATAATTATCAACCGCCAAGACCAAATTACAATCAAAAGCAGAATTATAACCGAAATGTTCCATACAACAACCAACAAGGTCCTAGTGTAACAGACTGAAACCCGGGCTAGTTGTAAGTTGTCTATTTTTGCCTTTAGGGTTTGTGCTTAGTCTTAAGTGCTTTTTATTTTAATTATTTTATTAGTATTTTAATATAATTGTGTTGTGACCAGTTTGTGACAAGGGTCCCAGAACAGGTTTGTTTATTTTATTTGGACCTCGTTTGGGTTACCTAATCTTGTGCGAAAGATATCAGATAACTGGTAAATACCCGTGTGTGATGGGGTATTGTGTTTTAACACAAATATAAGCTAGTGACCAGCTCTTTTCTTGAGGTTTCCTGAACTTTCCTCTCACTCACACATTCACCTAACCTAAACTTCACCATCTTCATCTCAACCCTAAATCATTTGATCTCGAATTGAAGCTTGATTTTAGTGTCAAATCGTTCCTTGTGTTGTTGTGATTCTAACAAGGTAAAGTTTGTTTAATTTCGTGATCAAATCAGTGTCAAAATGGGTGTTTTAGTCAAGTTTTATGAAAATGGGGTTTTGTGTCAAATTGGTAGAAATTGATGTTGTTTGTGTTTGAATGTTGTGGGTTTATGTTCCAAAAAGTTTAGTGTACGAGTTGTGTTCAGTTTTGAGGTCAAAAACGTGTCTAAAGTCGAGATTTGGTGATTTTGGGTTGAAACCCGTCACTTTGCTGCTGTTGCAGCTGATGAACTACCTTCGGCCGATGGTCGTTGACCATCGACCGATGGTGAGGGACGATCGGCCGGTGGATAGGACCATCGACCGATGGTGTAGGATTTATGACCAGCGGATGTAATTTTGACGATCGACCGATTGGGGGAGACCATCGACCGATGGTGTGTTGACGATCGGCCGATGGATGGGACCATCGACCGATGGTCTTAGACGGTGAAATTCTTACTAAGTGTGGAATTCTAGCCGTTATGCTGCCCGTTTGTATTTTAGTGTTCATGATGTAAATTTTGAAAGTGCATAAGTGTTAAGCATGAAAATTTTAGCGGACGCAAATTTTTACTAATTTGCTATAATTCGCTGTCAGTGTGTCTAATCTTGATGGGAACACTATTCTAACTTGGTTTTTGCTGTTCTCAGGAGATAAGGACAAGGAGGAAGCTCAGAAATAATAACTGAGCAGTTGCTGGTAATTGGTGAGTGGGTCTATTTACGGATAGAGTTTAAGTAGCATATCATGCTACTGTGGTTGACTCTTTTACCATGCATAGTGTAGGAATTGCCATGATAGAATAATATCGTTTGCCTGATGTTGTATGTGAATTATGTGTACACTGTGTGAATGGCACCAGTCGGGCCTAGGGAGACTGGGGACTCGAGACCGTGCCTAGGAGAGGTTAGAGTCCGTATGAGGTCAACCGTGCCTAGGGGAGGTTGGGTCCATAGGCTACTGATTGTAGAGTATAGTGTGAATGATGCATCCCCTGCATCTGGATAACTATACTGTGAATTGAGTAGCAGGGACTATCGGTAGACTCAGGCCCGATCAGCTGGGAGTCGTGTGCTCGTACAAGCCGCCGATCCTCGTATTGTCTTTTGTATGCTAGTTGGTAGTTAGCAGGTATTGTTGATGTATATAGCTTGTGTGTGGCTTAAGCTATATCTGTTAGATAGATTCCATTCACTTAGCGGTGCGCTAATCCCCCACATATTCTCCCCTTGCAGGTTTAGGTACTGCTAGTCGGGAAGGGTGCTATTGCAGAAGACATGTTTGACAACCCAACTCTGATGTGGACTTTTGTATAAATAATGTTTTGTGATAACGTAACACCGTTGTGTAAACTTAAACGTAATGACGTGACTTATATTGTGTTTGTTAATAAAGTCTTCCGCTGTGTAATTAAAAAAAAAAAAAATAAATGGCCGGTGTTACAAGTTGGTATCAGAGCATGGTTTGGCGGCAAATACGTGCGCGTATTTTGTTCCCAAACCCTGAGGCAAGTCAAACATGTCTGTGGGAGTGGGGGCTAAGTGAAAATAGGATATACGTGTGTTAGTTGTGATTGAACTAACTGTTATCCACTAAGCTTTTGTGTAAGCTGTTTTGTAGCACAGGTATGGCTGATAGAAACGCAACTGGCCCATCCAACCCCGGAACATTCAGAGCACCAGAAGAGGGTGTTGAGTCTGATGATGATCAGAGTAGTTACATCCTTCAGTTAGAAAGCAAGCTAAAAGAGGCCGAGGACAAAATTAATGAGCTTGAATTGGCAAGGCATTCTGGAAATGATGATACACCACCTGGATTCCCAACCGCGCAATCCCAAACGATACCTAATGTGCACCAGAACCAGTTTCAGAATCAAATACCTAACCAATATTATATGCCACCGCGAAACACTTTTACTTACCAAAATCCCATGATGATGAACCCGTACCAAATGCAAATGTTCCAACAACCTTACATGCAACCACCCAAAAAAGTGTACTTATAAGAACTTCCGTGATTGCAAACCCTCTGAGTTCTCTGGAAGTACTGATCCGACTGTAACTCTCAATTGGTTGCGAGAAATTGAAAGGGTATTTGAAGCATGCCAGTGTGAACCCGAGCTGAAAGTGACATATGCTAGTCGAATGTTGAAAGGTAGGGCTATGATTTGGTGGGATTCCTTGATTTCCGGTATACCGAAAGAACAAGTGAGTATGATCACTTGGGAGCAGTTTCATGGAAAGGTGTGTGAACAGTACCGTAATCCGTTTGATATGAACCGAATCAAGACTGAGTTTCTTGAAATGAAGATGACACCTCAAATGACGATCGACGAGGTAGTAGAGAAGTATATGGATAAACTAAGGTTTGTACAACAGTGGGTTCCAGACGAAGCGTCTCGTATACAACATTTTGTTAATATCATTTTGCCAGAGTACCGAACTTTTGTTAGAACGGCTACGTCGTTGTCTCAAGCGGTTGTGATGGCTAAGATGGTAGAAAGTGATGTCCAGGCCGCCAGAAATAGAATGTTTGGTAATGTGTTACAACAAGGTGGGCAAGTATCTGGTCAATCAGGATCTAAATTCAAGAAGTCTAGTGGGTTTAAATCGAAGGGTAAAAGTGGTCAGAATAGTTCTGGATCTGGATCAGGTAAAGGGAATTGGTGTCACACGTGTCGATCTTCTCACAGTGGTTAGTGTTCCGAGGCTACAAGAAGATGCTTAAAGTGTGGTGTTGTTGGGCATGAGTCTTCAGCATGCCCGTATCCGAATAGTGTATGTTGGAGTTGTCACAAACCAGGGCATCGTGCAATTAGTTGTCCGTCGAAGAGTGGTAGTTCCGGGGCAGGGTCAGGGTCAGGGGCGCGTTCAGCATCAGCTGGATGGTCAACTGCCTCGAGTGGGCAGAAGAGGAAGAACCCTCCAACAGCAGAGGCTAGAGCTTTTTAGATGTCGGTGGAAAATGCTGTGGCAACCGACGAAGTAATCACCGGTATGTTTCTAATCAACTCAATACCTGCTCGCGTATTGTTTGATTGTGGTGCCAATAGGTGTTTTATTTCCCTAGATTTCTGTGCTAAGTTGAATTTACCAGCTACTGTGTTACCCAAGCCGGTTAGTGTAGAAGTAGCTGATGGTAAGACCACACCCATCATAACCTATGTGACTGGGGTTTGTATAGAGATCGAAGGGAAGTCTTTCCCGGTGACTTGTTTAGTGTTACCTATTCCTAGCTTTGATGTAGTACTAGGAATGGATTGGTTGAGCTCGCTTAGGGCTAATATTAAGTGCGATAGGAAAATGATTACCTTTCGTTTGACCGATGGAACCCTTGTGGTGGCCCGGGGGGAGCGGGGCGGGTATAATTTTCCGTTGATAACCATGATGAAAGCGAAAAAGTCGATGGCAAAGGGTTGTGAATCATTTCTTGCATATGTGATTGATGCAAAGAAAGAAAAGAAAGCAGTGGCCGATATTCCAGTAGTATCAGAATTTCCCGAAGTGTTCCCAGATGAGTTACCAGGTCTGCCGCCAGTAAGGGAAGTCGAATATAAGATTGAGTTGGTTCCTGGAACAACTCCAGTTGCAAAAGCTCCATACCGATTAGTGCCGTCTGAAATTCGTGAAATGATGTCACAGATTCAAGAGTTATTAGATCGTGGGTTTATCCGACCGAGTTTTTCACCATGGGGTGCTCCGGTGTTGTTTGTTAAAAAGAAAGATGGGTCAATGCGTATGTGTATTGATTATCGTGAATTGAACAAAAGAACAGTGAAGAATAAGTATCCGTTACCTTGAATAGACGATTTGTTCGATCAGTTACAGGGTGCTTCATTCTTTTCTAAGATAGACTTACGATCCGGATATCATCAGGTTCGTGTTGCTGAATCAGATATACCAAAAATAGCGTTCAGAACAAGGTATGGTCATTATGAATTTCTTGTCATGCCGTTTGGGTTGACGAATGCGCCAGCAGTCTTCATGGATCTAATGAATAGAGTGTGTCGTCCATTCTTAGATAAGTTTGTGATTGTGTTTATTGATGATATATTGGTGTATTCGAAAACAGAGAGTGAACATGCTGAACATCTGAGATTGGTTTTGAACTTGTTAAAACGTGAGCAACTATTTGCAAAATTTTCAAAGTGTGAATTTTGGTTACGTGAAGTGCAGTTTTTGGGTCATGTGATTTGTACCGAGGGTATAAAAGTTGATCCGACAAAGATAGAAGCGGTAATGAATTGGAATTCTCCGAGGACTCCGACTGAGATTAAGAGTTTTCTGGGATTGGCTGGTTATTATCGCAGGTTTATCAAAGATTTCTCTAAAATAGCGGGTCCATTGACTAAGTTAACTCGTAAAGATATAGCCTTTCGATGGACTGATGAACAGGAAAAGGCTTTTCAGATATTGAAACGGCTACTGTGTCAGGCACCAGTGTTAGCTTTACCAGAAGGTTCAGACGACTTCGTGGTATACTGTGATGCATCATATGCTGGGTTGGGTTGTGTATTAATGCAAAGAGATAAAGTAATCGCCTACGCCTCGCGACAGTTGAAAGTTCATGAGAAGAATTATCCAGTGCATGATCTTGAAATGGCTGCAGTAGTGTTTGCTTTGAAACTGTGGAGACACTATTTGTATGGAACCCATTGTGTTATATGTACAGATCACAAGAGTTTGCAGTATATCTTCTCACAGAAAGAATTGAATATGCGTCAGAGACGATGGCAAGAGTTGATCAAAGATTACGATTGTGAAATTAAATACCATCCGGGTAAGGCAAATGTGGTTGCAGATGCGCTAAGTCGTAAAAAGTCAAGTGAAAATGTGAAATTTCTTCGTTTGAATATAACTTCAGATTTGATTAACAGCTTAAGAACCGTTCAGGCCTGTGCTTTGGAGGACGAACATATTAAATATGAACAAATGATCAAACGAAAAGTGGACTTAAGTGATGACTCACGTGGACTAAAGACCTTAAACAATCGTGTTTGGGTGCCTAAGCTTGGAGATTTGAGGGATTTAATTATGACAGAAGCTCACAAATCCAGACTGACAGTACATCCGGGTAGTAATAAGATGTATCATGATTTGAAAGCAGTGTATTGGTGGCCGACAATGAAAACAGATATCGCTCGATATGTCGAAAAGTGCCATATTTGTGCTCAAGTGAAGGCAGAACATCAGAAACCTTATGGTTCGCTACGTCAGTTACAGATTCCAGAGTGGAAATGGGAACATATAACGATGGATTTTGTGACCAAATTACCTCGAACTCAGAAACGACATGATATGATTTGGGTAATAGTGGATCGTCTAACTAAAAGTGCTCATTTTCTTGCTACTCGTGAGACAGCTTCGTTAAGTGAGTTAGCCGATTTGTATGTGAAAGAAATAGTTAGTCGACATGGTGTGCCGTTATCGATCGTTTCAGACAGAGATTCCAGATTTGTGTCGAATTTTTGGAACAGTCTTCAACAAAATTTGGGTACACGTGTGAATTTAAGTACAGCTTATCATCCTCAGACAGATGGTCAGAGTGAAAGAACGATACAGACTTTGGAGGATATGTTAAGGGCTTGTGTGTTAGAATACGGTGGTTCGTGGGATACACATTTACCGTTGGTCGAATTCGCGTATAATAATTCATATCATTCGAGTATAGGAATGCCGCCCTATGAAATGTTGTACGGTCGTCGTTGCAGAACTCCGACTTGTTGGTTAGAAGCCGGGGAGAAACAGTTTGCAGGTCCCGAAATTGTTCAAATGACAGCCGAAAAAGTTGCAATTGCGAGAGAAAAGTTGAAAGCCGCTAGAGATAGGCAGAAAATGTATGCTGATCCGCGTAGACGTCCGGTTACCTTTAATGTGGGTGAACGAGTGTATCTGAAAGTTTCGCCGTGGAAAGGGGTTATCAGATTCGGTAAACGTGGTAAGTTAGCACCGAGATTTATTGGTCCGTTTTCGATCAGTGAAGTGTTGAATGATCAGACTGTGGTGTTTGATCTTCCGTCAGAGTTAGCCGGTATTCATAATACATTTAACGTGTGTTATCTTCGAAAGTGTAAAGTCGATGATGAAACACAACTTCTTCCTTTAGAAGATTTAAGGGTCGATTTGAATAAGAAATTGGTGGAAGAGCCGGTCCGTGTAGTTGACCGAAAGGTGACTAAGTTGAGATATAAAGAGATACCGATGGTGTTGATTGAGTGGAAACACAGTTTGGATTCTAATCTTACGTGGGAAACGGAAGAGTTGATGAGAAACCGCTACCCTCATTTGTTTGACCAAGACCAGATTCCGAGGACGGAATCTCCTTAAGGGGGGTGGATTTGTAACAGACTGAAACCCGGGCTAGTTGTAAGTTGTTTATTTTTGCCTTTAGTCTTAAGTGCTTTTTATTTTAATTATTTTATTAGTATTTTAATATAATTGTGTTGTGACCAGTTTGTGACAAGGGTCCCAGAACAGGTTTGTTTATTTTATTTGGACCTCGTTTGGGTTACCTAATCTTGTGCGAAAGATATCAGATAACTGGTAAATACCCGTGTGTGATGGGGTATTGTGTTTTAACACAAATATAAGCTAGTGACCAGCTCTTTTCTTGAGGTTTCCTGAACTTTCCTCTCACTCACACATTCACCTAACCTAAACTTCACCATCTTCATCTCAACCCTAAATCATTTGATCTCGAATTGAAGCTTGATTTTAGTGTCAAATGGTTCCTTGTGTTGTTGTGATTCTAACAAGGTAAAGTTTGTTTAATTTCGTGATCAAATCAGTGTCAAAATGGGTGTTTTAGTCAAGTTTTATGAAAATGGGGTTTTGTGTCAAATTGGTAGAAATTGATGTTGTTTGTGTTTGAATGTTGTGGGTTTATGTTCCAAAAAGTTTAGTGTACGAGTTGTGTTCAGTTTTGAGGTCAAAAACGTGTCTAAAGTCGAGATTTGGTGATTTTGGGTTGAAACCCGTCACTTTGCTGCTGTTGCAGCTGATGAACTACCTTCGGCCGATGGTCGTTGACCATCGACCGATGGTGAGGGACGATCGGCCGGTGGATAGGACCATCGACCGATGGTGTAGGATTTCTGACCAGCGGATGTAATTTTGACGATCGACCGATTGGGGGAGACCATCGACCGATGGTGTGTTGACGATCGGCCGATGGATGGGACCATCAACCGATGGTCTTAGACGGTGAAATTCTTACTAAGTGTGGAATTCTAGCCGTTATGCTGCCCGTTTGTATTTTAGTGTTCATGATGTAAATTTTAGCGGACGCAAATTTTTACTAATTTGCTATAATTCGCTGTCAGTGTGTCTAATCTTGATGGGAACACTATTCTAACTTGGTTTTTGCTGTTCTCAGGAGATAAGGACAAGGAGGAAGCTCAGAAATAATAACTGAGCAGTTGCTGGTAATTGGTGAGTGGGTCTATCTACGGATAGAGTTTAAGTAGCATATCATGCTACTGTGGTTGACTCTTTTACCATGCATAGTGTAGGAATTGCCATGATAGAATAATATCGTTTGCCTGATGTTGTATGTGAATTATGTGTACACTGTGTGAATGGCACCAGTCGGGCCTAGGGAGACTGGGGACTCGAGACCGTGCCTAGGAGAGGTTAGAGTCCGTATGAGGTCAACCGTGCCTAGGGGAGGTTGGGTCCATAGGCTACTGATTGTAGAGTATAGTGTGAATGATGCATCCCTTGCATCTGGATAACTATACTGTGAATTGAGTAGCAGGGACTATCGGTAGACTCAGGCCCGATCAGCTGGGAGTCGTGTGCTCGTACAAGCCGCCGATCCTCGTATTGTCTTTTGTATGCTAGTTGGTAGTTAGCAGGTATTGTTGATGTATATAGCTTGTGTGTGGCTTAAGCTATATCTGTTAGATAGATTCCATTCACTTAGCGGTGCGCTAATCCCCCACATATTCTCCCCTTGCAGGTTTAGGTACTGCTAGTCGGGAAGGGTGCTATTGCAGAAGACATGTTTGACAACCCAACTCTGATGTGGACTTTTGTATAAATAATGTTTTGTGATAACGTAACACCGTTGTGTAAACTTAAACGTAATGACGTGACTTATATTGTGTTTGTTAATAAAGTCTTCCGCTGTGTAATTAAAAAAAAAAAAAAATGGCCGGTGTTACACCTAGCAATCAACAAGTATCTAATAATACTTACAGTCAACAAAGACCTATTTTTCCAATTAAACCACCACAAACCGATGATAAAAAGCCAAATTTAGAAGATATGATGTCAAAGCTAGTTGAATCTCAAACGCAGTTTTTCACATCTCAGAAACAAACTAATGAACAAAATGCTCAAGCATTTAGAAATCAACAAGCTTCTATTGAAAATTTGGAACAAGAAGTAAGCAACCTAGCAAGGTTGATAGGTGAAAGAAAACCAGGGAGTCTACCTAGCGATACAAATGTTAACCCCCGAAATGAAATAGCTAAAGCCATTACCACGAGAAGTGGTATTACACTTAAACCACCTGAAATGCCTGTAATTTTTGATGACTCTATTCCTACTACACAGGCACCACAGCCTGAGCAAGAGAAGGAAACAGAACCGGTAGTTGAAGAGGTTAATGAAGATAACACAGATAAGGCAAAGCCTTATGTTAAACCATACCAACCACAACTTCCTTACCTGAGTAAAATGAGAAAAGAAAGACTTGAAACCGAGCAATCCAAATTCTTGGATATGTTTAAACAAATAAATGTCAATCTTCCTTTCATTGATGTGATTTCAAGAATGCCAAGATATGCCAAATTCCTGAAAGATATAATCACAAATAGAAATAAAATGGAAGAACTCTCGGCTGTTACAATGAATGCTAATTTTTCTGCAATGCTGTTAAATAAACTACCAGAAAAATTATCAGATCCATGAAGTTTCTCAATTCCATTTTTTCTGGGTAGTCTTAGTTCAATAGAAGCATTAGCAGACTTAGGTGCTAGTATAAATCTAATACCATATTCACTATACGCTAAACTAGACCTTGGAGAATTGAAACCAACAAGAATAAGCATACAACTAGCCGATCGATCAGTAAAATATCCTAGAGGGATAATGGAGAACATGCTAGTTAAAGTTGGTACTTTAGTATTTCCAGTAGATTTTTTTATTCTGGACATGGAAGAAGATTCTCGAGTTCCTCTCATATTAGGAAGACCATTCTTAAACACAGCTAAAGCAATAATAGACGTGTTCGGTAAGAAACTGAACCTAAATATAGAGGACGAGAGTGTTACCTTTTCTGTTGATAGAGCCATGCAACAACCGCAATCTGCAGATGATACATGCTATTATATTTAAACTATAGATTCACATGCAGAATTGTTAGAAGAATTTTCAGAATTACAAGGAACAGGAGAATGTTCTTTAGGAGAAGGAACTGAACCAATTGATGAAGCTGAAATGTTAGCCACACTCATGGCTAATGATTACGAACCAACAACAGAAGAACTTCAAATGCTAAAAGAGGAAGACAAATATCGATACAAATCATCGATAGAAGAACCACCGATATTAGAGTTAAAGCCACTCCCAAACCATTTGGAATACGCTTATTTACATGGTGAATTCGAATTACCTGTAATAATATCGTCTTCTCTTACTGAAAATGAAAAATGTCGACTCATTTCTATGCTAAAAGCTCATAAACCAGCTATTGCATGGAAGATTCATGACATTAAAGGAATAAGTCCTTCGTATTGCACACACAAAATCCTTATGGAAGAAGGTCATAAAACATATGTGCAACGCTAACGAAGACTAAATTCTAATATGCAAGATGTTGATAAGAAAGAAATTATTAAGCTACTAGATGTAGGTTTAATTTATCCAATCTCTGATAGTCCATGGGTAAGCCCAGTTCAATGCGTGCCTAAGAAGGGTGGCATGACTGTCATCACAAATGAAAAAGATGAGCTTATTCCTACTAGGACTGTAACAGGATGGCGTGTCTGTATTGATTATAGAAAATTAAATGACGCCACCAGAAAAGATCACTTTCCCTTACCTTTCATTGATCAAATGTTGAAAAGGTTAGCTGGGAATAGTTACTATTGTTTTCTTGACGGTTTCTCCGGATATTTTCAAATTCCAATCGCACCCGAGGACCAAGAGAAAACCACCTTCACGTGCCCTTATGGTACTTTTGCTTACAAACGCATGCCATTTGGACTTTGCAACGCCCCTGCAAACTTTCAAAGGTGCATGATGGCGATTTTTCACGACATGATAGAAGAATGCATGAAAGTTTTCATGGATGACTTTTCAGTCTACGGTGATACTTTTGAAACATGTCTAGTTAATCTTGAACGAATGATTATTAGATGCGAGCAATCAAATCTAGTACTTAATTGGGAGAAATGCCATTTCATGGTTAGAGAAGGCATCGTTCTTGGTCATAAAATTTCAAACGAAGGAATTGAAGTAGATAGAGCTAAAGTAGATGTAATTGCTAAACTTCCACATCCCAACAATGTTAGGGGAGTTAGGAGTTTTCTAGGGAATGCCGGATTTTACCGACGTTTCATAAAAGATTTTTCTAAAATTGCCACTCCTATGAATAAACTCCTAGAAAAGGATGCTCCATTCATCTTTTCAGATGAATGCATCAAATCTTTTAATATTCTTAAAGAAAAACTCACTAATGCGCCGATCATGATAACTCCAAATTGGAATCTACCATTTGAACTCATGTGCGATGCAAGTGATTTTGCAATAGGAGCCGTTTTAGGACAAAGGATTGAAAAACGATTTCAACCTATCTATTATGCTAGTAAGACGTTACAAGGAGCACAAACGAATTACACAACTACTGAAAAAGAACTCCTTGCCATTGTCTTTACTTTTGAAAAATTTCGTTCATATCTCGTTCTAGCTAAAACGGTGGTCTATACTGATCATTCTGCTTTTAGATACCTATTTTCAAAACAAGATGCCAAACCACGATTAATCCGTTGGATCTTACTCTTACAAGAGTTCGATATTGAGATCCGAGACAAAAAGGGAGCAGAAAATCTCACCGCCGATCATCTTTCTCGTCTTGAAAATCCCGAATTGGAAGTTCTAAATGAATCGGCCATACAAGACAACTTTCCTGATGAATATCTATTGAAGATCGATTATAATGAAATTCCATGGTTTGCAGACTTTGCAAACTACTTAGTATGTGGATTCCTTGAAAAAGGGTTGCCGTACCAAAAACGAAAGAAATTCTTTAGTGATATAGAACACTATTTTTGGGAAGATCCACATTTATTCAAAAGTTGTCCCGATGGAATAAAACGCCGATGTGTATTCGGAGATGAAGCTAGTCAAAGCTTAAACCATTGTCACACAGGACCAACAGGAGGGCATTATGGGCCTCTACTTACAGTAAGGAAAGTCTACGACATTGGATTCTATTGGCCTACAATTTTCAAAGACGCACACCTTCTTTGTAAATCCTGTGAAGCATGTCAAAGGGCCGAAAAAATAAGTCAACGTGATGAAATGCCACAAAATGTCATTCAAGTATGTGAAGTATTTGACGTTTGGGGTATTGACTTTATGGGTCCATTTCCAAAATCTCATAATAATCTCTACATTTTTGTTGCCATTGATTAGGTATCTAAATGGGCGGAAGCACAAGCTCTCCCAACTAATGATGCACGAGTTGTAGTCAATTTCTTAAAACGTCTTTTTGCTAGGTTCGGAACACCGAAAGGTTTAATAAGTGATAGGGGTACTCATTTTTGTAACAATCAACTTGAGAAAGTTCTCAAAAGATATGGAGTAACTCATAAAATCTCAACCGCTTATCATCCACAAACAAGTGGACAAATTGAAAATACCAACCGAGATTTAAAACGTATTCTAGAGAAAACTGTAGGATCAAATCCGAAGGAATGGTCCATGAAATTGGAGGATGCATTCTGGGCTTTTAGAACAGCCTACAAAACTCCAATTGGCACCACACCTTTTAAACTTGTTTACGGAAAAGCATGTCACCTTCCAGTAGAAATTGAGCATAAAGCATTTTGGGCTTTGATGACATGTAATCTTGATTTGCATGAAGCCAGACATCTACGGTTATGTCAACTAAACGAATTAGAAGAATTAAGACATGATGCATATGAAAATTCGTTAATCTATAAGGAAAGAACGAAGAAATGGCATGATAAAAGAATCAGAAGTTCAAAAGAATTTAAAGAAGGAGACAGAGTTCTTCTTTTCAATTCACGATTCAAGCTATTTCCGGGAAAGTTGAAATCAAGATGGTCTGGACCATTCATAGTTAAAAGAGTTTTCCCATACGGAACAGTAGAGTTAATAAATTCAAATGGGATTGAATTTAAAGTTAATGGTCACAGAGTTAAACATTACATACATGGTCCGATAGAAGTTGACAATGAAGTTAATCATAATTTCATCACCCAAGAAAACTCTCAGAATGAAAACATAAATATGTTGTCAACGACATATGAAAAACCAAAATTAGAAGACGGGGAGGCTTCAAATTGGAGCGATGAAGAAGAATTTCTATATAAACCTCCCATTCCAAGAAACGAAGAAAAATGTGAACAAGAAGTTCAAGTAGAAGTGAAAGAACCAAGAAAAGATCACCCGAAAAAGGTTAACAAACCAACTCTACTTACTAAAGTAGGAGACCCAGGTGAATTTATCATTTCTTGCTTGCTTAATGATGGTGCTATGTATAATGGGCTTGCAGATTTAGGAGCGAGTGCGAATGTTACGCCTCTTTCCTTATACAAAAGATTAGGTGTGGGTAAATTAAGACCAACCAGAATAGGTGTTTAATTATTTGGTCAAACCATTAAACACCCGGTTGGAATAGCCAATAATTTACTTGTTAAAGTGGGAAGTTTGACATTTGTTGCAAACTTCATAGTTATTAATATGGAGGAAGACCTTGATATTCCTCTAATTTTAGGTCGCCAATTTTTAGCAACCACCGAGGCGTTCTTTGATGTAAGAGAAGGTAGAATGACACTTAGGCATGGTGATAAATCGGTCACCTTTGTGAACCGAAAGTTTAGATCTCCACCAACCAAAAGTGTTGAACCAATAAAAACGCCTAAGTGTGGGGAAGATGAAGCAACACCCAATGATGACCTGATAACAAAGAACCTCGATGTTGATACAAAATTAGATGGATCCGTTTTTAACAGTTCAACGAAGAAACTTTATAAACGGATTCAAGATGCTAGGATTAAGGGGAACTTTAAGTTATGCAATCGATTATTATCAAATTTGTCGCCTAAAGAAAATGCGATGTTAATTGAATTTGTGAATGTTAGAGAGGAAATCAACAAATGGCTTGAAGCAAAAGTTAGAGATATGCAAGTTGTTGATGTTCCAATTGAAATTAATAATGAAGTTAATCATAAGTTCGACACCATAGCTAACTAAGTGTGGGGAGATTCAAATGTTTTAAAGGATAATATAATGCTATCTAGAGTTAGATTTTCTGTTTTCGTGTAGTTCTCGAAAATGGAATCCGAATGGTCTTTCCCTAGCAGACCCTAAAGAACTAGTCTTCTCCCTCCATTCTGAATTTTTGTGTTTTTAGGTTTTACGAGATGAAGAATTCCTTTGATCTGAACCATGGTCTATTACTACACGCTATGATTACTAAACGTAATAATAACACCTTCCCAAGTGAACTGGTATCATTCATAAGAGGAAAAATGGATGAAGTAAGGAAAGAACTTAGGAAAGATCATCATAAGACACATTTTGGTAAAGGAAAATCAAAATCCGCAACAAAAAGAAGAGCACGACACCTTGAAAGATGTCATAAATGCGAAAAATGGTCACACGAAGGTAAATGTTCGAACAATCAGACACATTCCAATTCTGATTTCGTTACTTTATGTAGAGAAGGACCGTTCATATGTTTAGAAGAAAAGTTATTGAAAAATCGAGGTTACGCTTATGTAGCTATGGAAAATCAAATCGAACGACTCTCCTATGAGTCAACTAAAGCAGGTCTCTGAGATAGCTATCTCACAGGTAAGTATGTACAGTTTTTATTTGTTTCTATTTATTCCTTTAACCTTTTGATAATAAACACTGAATCGTTCGCTATAAAGTATTAAATTGATATTCAATAAAATTAGGTATGCGAAACCGAAATTATTGATATCATACAAAAATTTAATGCATCACTGCGAAATTTACCGTTTATTCATAAGGTATAAATATCTTTAATCAATCAATCCAAAATATTTCAGAAATTCGTCAGGAGTAAAACTAGGTAATATAGCCGAAATTACTTTACCCAAAAGAGGGACGTATATTTTTATTAATATTTGATTGATTAAAGTGGGATAAAAGACCAAAAAGATTTTTATTTTTATTTTTACCTTATTTTTAAAATTAATATATAGCTATATTATTTTTAAATATAAGTTTGTAAAATTAATGTATATAAATAATAATATTTATATAAAATTTTATGCATTTAAAATTTAAGTTTGGTGTGAATTTAAAAACAAAAATGTACTTTTTTTCATTAAGTTAAAAATTTGATTTCTAAAATTCGTCGTGAGTTGAAGACTAGGTCGTTAAACTGAAATTGCTTTACCCGAGGGCGGGACGAGAAATTTTATTATCATTATTTTTAATTTTATTGATCTAAAGTATGCCAAAAACATTAAAAAATCCAAAAATCTTTGCTTTTAAAACAACGCTTTAAAAATGACAAAGTTTAAAATTTAGTCGAGGGACGAACTAGGTAAACTTACCGAAACGACCTCAATCTAAAAAAAGAAACAAAATTTTAAAAAAATAAATTAATTAATTGTTTTACAAGATAAAGGTTTTTATATAAAATAAAAAAAAACCCATACCTCATGCAATCGCATGGGGTTTACACATCCAACCTATGCGATCGCATGGGCTGGAAATGCTGATCAGAAACAAAAGGCCACGAGCTGCTGCTTCTGTCCTCACAAAATATACACACACATACGAAAACACTCTCAAAAACACCCCTAAAATCTTCATTTTTTCACCAAAATCATCCAAATTTCGTGCTATAATCTGTTCCAATCATGCCTTTCTTCAGATGGGGGAGAAAAAAGGTATAAGTTTCACCCCTAAACTCTTTAATTTCTCAGTTTTAGTGATAATTACAACTATTTTATCTAATTTAATTTTGATGATTTATCGCTTAATTAAAGTTAAATTGTTAGTATATTATGCTTGTATAACCTAGATTGATGCTATTTGTCATGATTTGAAGCCTTAAACTTCAAAATTTTTAGAAATCTAGGGTTTGTGTTCTTGAGCAATTTGAGACTTTTTGATATAAACAGGTTATGGCCAATTTTTGTTATGAATTATTGCTAAATTAAGTAGTGTAACATGTTTAAGTCGCTAAATGATCCAAACTTTGATCCTAAACATGATTTTTGAACATCAAAATGGACTTTTTAAGTCTAAAAATTAATGAACTTGATTAAATTGATGTAATTGCCATTTGAAACTTGTTTAATTGTTAGTAATGGTTATTTAAACATGTTATTTGAGTTGAATGCTTAAGAACTTTGTATACATTTTCATATATGCTTGTTTGAAAAATTGTAGAATTGATAAAAATATGAAAATGAGTATAAATTTAATATGGATTAAACATGTTATTGTAATTGTTTTAATTTGTTATTTTGCTAACACTAATGCATATTTGGATGCACAAATTTTGTGTTTAATGTGTTTTGCAGAGAAATACAGATACGGTCGGTGCATCATCGTCTAGACAACATGAACAAGAACATGAACAAGAACATGAACAAGAACCTGATCAAGAACCACAATCGGAACCACAACCTGAACAACAACAACATTATGATCATCACGTGCCATACTATGAACCAGAACCATAATTTTTTATTGCCTACATAGTATTTCCCATTCACCATGTAATAGAGCACTCGAGAATTCATGAAGAGGAGTTACATCCCAATCTTAGATTTGATAGAAGCTGGAGAGATTACCCAACGTACCAACGTAACAAATTTAAGCTTTGCACCAAAAATGTGGAAGTACCAAGGGTAATAGATTGGGAGCCTTTGGAAAGGGTCAACCTAGCTAACCCAGTTAGGCTATTACTGATCCAAATGTATGGCAACTCTTCTTTTCCTGATTGGGAATGTTTATTTACCACTCGTAGGCCTGTATATAAGGAGTGTTGTGTTGAGCTAATGAGTACTATAGCCTTAAATAAGGATGTAGATAGGTTAGACGATAAGACTTTTCTTAGATTTTTACTTGGAGGTAGGATGTACATGATGTCTATGCTAGACATGGCTAGAGCTTTACAGATTTACACCCCCGCTGAATTATTATTACCTGATTGTACAGCTTTAATTTATCAAGGTGAGAGGGTAGATAGAGATTTTGACGCTAACGCCATATGGAGGCGTATGTCAAATTTTAATGTATTTACACGGGGAGGAAGACACTCCTATTTAGATATTAATAAAGCAGAGCTTCACATAATTCATAGATTTTTAGCAAACTCGATTACACAAAGAGGTAGAAACATGGAGAAAGTGACCCTAAACGATTTATTCTACCTCAAGTGCATTCGAGACACTAGAGGCATTGTTAATATCCCCTACTGTGTTGGGTTTTATTTGTCCAAAGTTGTAGAAGGTATACAGGACGGGGGAATAATAGGAGGAGGCATTTTTGTTACTCTCATTAGAGAGTATTTAGGTGTAGATAGGGAACACGGAGGTCCAATGATGGTGGTTGAGGAACAAACCGATACTATAGGTTTGCAGGTTTATCAGGGTACAAAGGTACTAAAACGGTGGCACAATATGCCAATACCATATCAGAGCAACCATCCACAGGTAGAGAGGGGTTCGGATGAGGAGATGGAGGAAGCAGATGACATTAGAGATGTCATTAGGGATAGTTATACTGATGTCTTCCAACATGTAGATGAGGTAGAAATGAATAACCAGACTAGACATCATCAGTATGAGCAGTGGAGAGCCAGGGATGAGTATGAGCAATCTAGGCAACGCCAACACGATAGCTGGCAAGTTCATCAGCACCAAATCATGAGCCAGCTATCATATCAGGTACCAAATAACTACATCCTGACTTGGCCTGCTTTTTATCCACCACATCAGCCTGACAGGCGACCACCCTTTGACCTATACGACCCCAATCAAGCCTACCAGGACACCTATCACCGACCATGGAACCCGAGCGATGATATGAACTGGAATCCCTATCCAAATCAATAGTGTTCCATTGGTGATTTCTTTTCTTTTATTATTTTTTTTATCTATTTATGTTAAACATTTAACATTTTGATACTTTTATGTAATGTTTAATATTTTTATTATTTTGTACTAATATTTCTTTTTTTTTTTTTTGTAATTTGAAAGTGAGATATTAAGTCCCATTTCAAAATACCATGCATGTTTAGATTTGTATTGTATGTATTTTATCTAATGTACACAACAGGGTAAAAGAGCGCATTTTCAAGGACTGGCATTAAGTTCAGCAAAAGTAACTAATTTTGACGACAAGATGCAAAATATATGTGAAATAACAACTGCAGGAATGAACAAATGATGTGCACCATTTATCATTCAAACAAACAACAATATGTTTGGAAACTTTGGTAAAATTTAATCATTTTTCTACGCTAACCACCCTCATTAATTTAAATTGTTACTGATTTCTTGCAAATGAGGGCATTGCAAGATCTTAAGTGTGGGAAGGGATTAAATTCTTTCAGTTTTAAAAAAAAAATTGACTTATACACCTGGTTTAATAGCCACCGTTAAACTTTACTAGTAACGCAGTAGTTGTATTAGAATCTAGTGCTCTCTGATAATAAAGAACAGCCCTAGTCTTATATACTGACTACCCACTTCTAGTAAAAATTTAAAAATTTTCAAATAAATGAATTCAAAATCTCGTTTATAAATATTTATGAACGATAAACTAGGTGTTAACACCGAAATTATTGTTACCTCGAAAAGAACATAAATTGAGAAACAACCCAAAATGCTTGAATTCATTTAAAATAGAATAGAAGAGAATAAAAAGGAAAATAAAGAAAAATAAAAGCCAAGTG
The DNA here is from genome assembly GCF_046630445.1 of Rutidosis leptorrhynchoides. Lineage (NCBI taxonomy): Eukaryota > Viridiplantae > Streptophyta > Magnoliopsida > Asterales > Asteraceae > Rutidosis > Rutidosis leptorrhynchoides. Next base: position 613,844,334 of record NC_092335.1, read on the forward strand.
TGGGTGATGTGTGCGAGGTGTAGTACGAAATAGTTATATTTTTATTGTGAAATACTGTTAAATACGATACAATTTTACACAAGTTATTTATTTATTTATAGAGTGGATATACCTAAACCTTGCTAAAACACTTATAGGCAGTGTACCTAATCGTACAGTAGTGTAGTTTTTAATAAGTCCGGTTCGTCCACAGGGAACTAGCCAAGTTTAATGCTATATTTTATTTTAAACTATATTTGTATATAAATATATATAAGTAGTATTATTATTATAAAAAGGGGGTTTTACCGTTTAATGACCGGTTTGTCGATTTTATGTCTTAAGTCGCAGTTAAAACCTAATGTAAAATATTAAAAATAAATATAATTTAATTTAAAGCGTAAAGTAAATGACAATAATTAAAGTGTGATAAATTAAAGTGCGATAAATAAAATGACGATAAATAAAATTGCGATAATTAAAAAGTACGATAATTAAAAGTGCAATAAATAAAATGACGGTAAATAAAATTGCGATAAAATATGAAATAAAGGAATTATGCTTATTTAAACTTCCGTAATCATGATGTTCGACGTGTTGATTTCAGTTTATTACCATGGGTTAATTGTCCTTTGTCCTGGATTATTCGATATGTCCATCTGGTTTTTGTCCATAACAGTCCATCAGTCATAAATATAAAATGCGAGTGTCTTCGTCAAATTATCCTTATACCTGAAGTCAAATATTCCAACTAATTGGGGATTTGAACTGTAACAAGGTTTTAATACTTTATTATCAATTACACCAAGTGTCCTTGCATATAATACACCCCTGTTTTAATGAGTCCATTGACTATTAATCCATTCCGTGTCCGGTCAAATGAACGATTATTAGTACTTATAAATATCCCGCCCATCGTGTTCGATCGAGTGTATGTGGTTATTTATAGGTACGTCCAATTGTAAATCTTTATATTAAATTAATGAACTATCATTCAATTAAACAAATATAAAGCCCATTAATAGCGCATAGTCTAATTTCCACAAGTGTCATTCTTTTATCCAAACCCCAATTATGGTACAAAGCCCAATTACCCCGTCTTTAATATTTTAGCCCAACATCATGATTACTTCGATTTAAATAAGCATAATAATAACTTAGCTACCAGACATTAATTTAAAAAGGTTGAACATAACTTACAATGATTAATAATAGCGTGGCGTTACACGGACAGAATTTCGACTTACACACTTACAACATTCGCTAACATACCCTTATTATTATTAATCTTAAATTAAAATTAAAATTATAAATTATATATATATATATATATATATATATATATATATATATATATATATATATATATATATATATATATATATATATATATATATATATATATATATATATATATATATATATATATCGTGAGAGATAGAGAGGATAGAAAAAGATGTGTGAATTTCGGCCAAAACACGCGAACTTTATAGGACCTGACCTCACTGTTGCTGCCATGCAATCGCATGGGTTTATAACTGCCAGGCCATGCGATCGCATGACCCCCTGGGACAGCTCACATTTGCTTGTTTTCTTGTTGCCGACGGTTTTAATATATAATATAATATATATATAATTTTAAGAATTAATTATATATTATATTATATTCATGTGAATAGTTGACTTGTAATTTTTAGTCCGTTGCGTCGCGCGTTGAGAGTTGACTGAAATGTCCCGTTCTTATTGATTAAAAACGTTCCATAATAATTGATTTCGTTGCGAGGTTTTGACCTCTATATGAGACGTTTTTCAAAGACTGCATTCATTTTAAAACAAACCATAACCTTTATTTCATCAATAAAGGTTTAAAAAGCTTTACGTAGATTATCAAATAATGATAATCTAAAATATCCTGTTTACACACGACCATTACATAATGGTTTACAATACAAATATGTTACAACAAAATAAGTTTCTTGAATGCAGTTTTTACACAATATCATACAAGCATGGACTTCAAATCTTGTCCTTATTTAAGTATGCGACAGCGTAAGCTCTTAATAATCACCTGAGAATAAACATGCTTAAAACGTCAACAAAAATGTTGGTGAGTTATAGGTTTAACCTATATATATCAAATCATAATAATAGACCACAAGATTTCATATTTCAATACACATCCCATACATAGAGATAAAAATCATTCATATGGTGAACACCTGGTAACCGACATTAACAAGATGCATATATAAGAATATCCCCATCATTCCGGGACACCCTTCGGATACGATATAAATTTCGAAGTACTAAAGCATCCGGTACTTTGGATGGGGCTTGTTAGGCCTAATAGATCTATCTTTAGGATTCGCGTCAATTAGGGTGTCTGTTCCCTAATTCTTAGATTACCAGACTTAATAAAAAGGGGCATATTCGATTTCGATAATTCAACCATAGAATGTAGTTTCACGTACTTGTGTCTATTTTGTAAATCATTTATAAAACCTGCATGTATTCTCATCCCAAAAATATTAGATTTTAAAAGTGGGACTATAACTCACTTTCACAGATTTTTACTTCGTCGGGAAGTAAGACTTGGCCACTGGTTGATTCACGAACCTATAACAATATATACATATATATCAAAGTATGTTCAAAATATATTTACAACACTTTTAATATATTTTGATGTTTTAAGGTTATTAAGTCAGCTGTCCTCGTTAGTAACCTACAACTAGTTCCACAGTTAGATGTACAGAAATAAATCGATAAATATTATCTTGAATCAATCCACGACCCAGTGTATACGTATCTCAGTATTTGTAGCGACCCGACCAAATCGTCATTGACGGCGCCGTCTACTTAGGTCCCGTTACGTGGTCATAAGTCTTTAAAACAACGTTTGACCAAAAGATATGTCGCCTTCATTTCAAAATAAAGATTGTTCCCAAAGTTTACAAGAATTGTTCAACCAATAGTTAAGTTACAACGTTATAATACGAATGAAATCTAGGCGACACGGTTTAAAGTAAAGTCAAAAGACGCTCCATGAAATGCACATATACTCGACATCCAATGCAAGTATCAAATAATGAGCGGAAGCATGTATCATGTATCGTTCAAGGACCTGAGAAAAACATAGAAATCTGTCAACGAAAACGTTGGTGAAATCATAGGTTTAAGTAAATAAGTACAAGTGAACCACAAGATTTGCGTCAATGAAATAATAGTAATACATTCCAAAAGTTTGTTTCACGAGCACCCAATTATCAATGCTTAACGTTTCCTTCCATTGAACCCCATCACTTAGTGCTAGAACATACACTGTTTCTCGAAAATATATTTCATTCGTAAACGGTAGCGAACCGTTTGAATGAGGGTTTGTCAAACCCATATGGATCCATACAACATAAGTTCTCGCTTACACCCGGCAAGTGTAACTAATGATAATCGAATTGAGGATTTTGTTCTAAACTCGTATGTAGAATGTTTGTTTTCCTGTACTTGTGTTCACTTAGTTCAAAAGAATCGTTTATGTTTTCTCATCCCAAATATAAGTTCAAAAAGAGTAAAAGTGGGACTATGATCTCACCTTGAGTGCACGAGTAGTAAAGTACTTCAACAAGTAAACGTGTGCAAAGAACAATGCTAGTCTTGACCTAAACAATAGGTTGTATCAATAACGGTAAACACGATAGGTCAAAGATGTTCAATTAGTCCTATGGCTCGTTACGACTCGATTATTTAGCATGTGAAATCAAATTGCCAAGTTTCATGCAAGATACAAGTATATAAATAAGTTAGGAAGGTTGCATAATCATTTGGTTAAGTTTGACAAAAAGTCAAACTTTGGTCGGTCAAAGTCAACGAAAGTCAACACGTTCGGGTCGGGTTCCGAACTATTTTTCTAATCTTAGAAATCATATATGAGCATGTTGGCCAAGTTACATGTTAATCGGAGGTGCGTAGCATGCCAAACATTATTCAAAAATTGACCAAGTTGGACAGAATTCTGGCCAGGCCATTTGGCGCGCCGCGCGGGGTAGGGGCGCGCCGCGCCACCCTCTGTGCAGGTCTGATTCTGTTTTTCCAAAGTATGCACGAGCCAAAACCTTTTCCAACCCAACTCTTGACCCGCAAACACTTATAATGCCTATTATATATCGTTGGAAAGGTATTTTGACGAGGAATACAACTAAGTACATTTCATCAATCAAACTTCCACTTACAATAACCAAAAACTGTAATTAAACATTCATAATCAAAGTTTAAGTTCCAAAAACGCATTTTATGATTCGGGCAACCAATTTACATGTACGTTATGCCGTTTCGAAGGTAATCAAACACACATTGCAACAAAACACTTAACAACAATAACTCATAGCATTTGACGCATCAAAAGTTCATGTAAAGCTCATCAAACCCTAATCCAAAATCACAAATTCAACAATCTTGCATATGAAACTAATCCATGTCAACCTACATACCAATTTGAAGCTAGTGATGTTAGGAACACAATTAAAACATGAACTTTCATCATTCAACAACATATGAACACCTAAAACTCAAGATTAAGCAAGCATTCTTTCAATATGAACTAGTTACATCAAAATATCAAAAACGAGCATACAAATCATATAACCAAACTAGACTCGAGCCATAGACACTAATTAACAACGTTATAACTTAAAAATCTCAAGAACACAAGAATTAGTGATTTTAGAAAGTTACCCAAAATTGATGAAATCGGTATGGAAACGAAGAGGAGATCACGAGGAGTTCAAATATGCAATTTGTTTTGATCGAATCCTCCTTGAACGAATTTAGATGATGATTGAAGGTTTGAGGGTTTGAGAGGAAAAGGTGAAGTATTATTTTGGGGGAGGTGATAGAATGAATGGAGAGGAAAGAGTTGACTAGTTGACCTAGTCATCTCTTTCTCCATTTGGCAACTTTAGTCCCTCAACTTAGGAACCGGGTACGGGAATTACCTAAACGAGATAATTCAAACGCGTATTAACGAGATGTGTTATGAACATATAACGGAACTTAAATAGTTAAACGGAAAAGTAAATGGAAAAAGGCGGGATGTTACATTACCTACACCTTAAAAGAAATTTCGTCCCGAAATTTAAGTAGGCGTAGTAGTCGTTGTTTCTTCCTCGAGATCTTGCGTTTCCGAATTCACGAATAGATGAGGATACTTCCTTTGCATTTGATCTTGTCTTTCCCAAGTAAACTCGGGTCCTCTTTTGGCATTCCAACGAACCTTGACAATCGGGATTCGGCTTTGTTTCAATGTCTTGACGGAGGTGTCCACAATTTCAACCGGTTCCTCCACAAAATGAAGTTTGTCATCAATAGTAAGTTCTTCGAGAGGGATGACGATATCGGGTTCGGCAAGACACTTTTTCAAGTTAGATACATGGAAGGTAGGATGAACGGAGTTCAATTGAGGCGGAAGATCTAAACGATAAGCAACGGTTCCAATACGCTCCAAAATTTCGAAAGGACCAATATACCGCGGATTTAGCTTCCCGCGTTTCCCAAAACGGATTACACCCTTCCAAGGTGCGACTTTTAACATTACTCGGTCCCCGACTTGAAATTCAAGATCGTTGCGTCGTTTGTCGGTATAGCTCTTTTGACGACTTCGGGCCGTCCTAAGCCTATCTCGGATTTGAACGATTTTCTCGGTGGTTTCGTGAATGAGTTCGGGTCCGGTGATTTGCACGTCGCCTACCTCGGCCCAACAAAGAGGTGAACGACATTTGCGGCCATATAGCGCTTCAAAAGGTGCGGCTTTAATACTCGCGTGATAACTATTGTTGTAAGAGAACTCGGCGAGAGGTAAGTGCTTGTCCCAAGCTTTTCCGAAGTCAACCACGCAAGTTCGTAACATGTCCTCTAGGGTTTGAATTGTACGTTCGCTTTGTCCATCGGTTTGAGGATGATATGCGGTGCTCATGTCTAAACGCGTTCCCAACGCTTCTTGCAATGTACGCCAAAATCTAGAAACGAAACGGCCATCTCGGTCGGAGATAATCGATAAAGGTACACCGTGTCGGGCTACGATCTCCTTAATGTAAAGTTGTGCAAGTTTCTCCATTTTGTCCGTTTCTTTCATGGCAAGGAAGTGTGCGGATTTGGTGAGACGGTCAACAATAACCCAAATGGTATCATAACCGCCCGTCATTTTTGGTAGTTTTGTGATAAAATCCATCGTTATCCTTTCCCACTTCCATTGCGGGATTTCGGGTTGTTGAAGTAGTCCGGACGGTCTTTGGTGTTCGGCTTTGACCTTGGAACATGTCAAACACTTGGAAACATAAGTAGCTACGTCCCTTTTGATGTTCGGCCACCAATATAGTTGTTTAAGGTCGTGGTACATCTTATTGGCACCGGGGTGAATCGAGTATCGTGACTTATGGGCTTCATCTAAAATAAGGCTTCGTAGGTCCCCATAACTAGGCACCCAAATTCTTCCGGCGAAATATCGGAGTCCGGTTTCTTTAACTTCGAATCGAGAGGTGAGGACGTTCAAGTGTTCGAGAGAGATGTTTTCATCCTTAAGAGCCTCATCTTGGGCTACCCGAATTTGGCTATTAAGGTTGGTGTGAATGGTGATGTTTAAAGCTCGGACACGGAGAGACACCACTCTTTCTTTTCGACTTAAGGCATCGGCTACTACATTTGCCTTCCCGGGATGGTAACGAAGCTCGCAATCGTAATCGTTCAAAGTTTCAATCCACCGTCGTTGTCTCATGTTTAGTTGCTTTTGATCGAAAATGTGTTGGAGACTTTTGTGGTCGGTAAAGATAGTACTCTTGGTTCCATAAAGATAGTGTCTCCACATTTTAAGTGCAAAGACAACGGCTCCGAGTTCGAGATCATGTGTCGTATAGTTTCGTTCATGAATTTTAAGTTGTCGAGAAGCATAAGCAATGACTTTCGTTCGTTGCATCAATACACACCCAAAACCATGTTTTGAGGCATCGCAATATACAACAAAGTCATCATTGCCTTCGGGAAGTGACAAGATAGGAGCGGTGGTTAGCTTCGTTTTCAAGATTTGGAATGCGGATTCATGTTCGGTCGCCCAAATGAATTTCTTTCCCTTGTGAGTCAAGGCGGTTAGAGGACGTGCAACCAAAGAGAAATTTTCGATGAATCTACGATAGTACCCGGCGAGACCCAAAAATTGACGAATGTGAGTAGGAGTAGTAGGAGTCTCCCATTTGCTAATGGCTTCGATTTTCGATGGATCGACTTTAATACCTTGGTCACTTACAACATGACCAAGAAATTGAACTTCCTTTAACCAAAATTCACACTTGGAGAATTTGGCATAGAGTTGTTCTTGTCTTAAAAGTTCAAGCACAAGTCGGAGATGTTGTTCGTGCTCTTCTTCATTTTTAGAATAGATCAATATGTCATCGATGAACACAATAACGAATTTATCGAGATACGGTTTGCACACGCGGTTCATAAGATCCATGAACACCGCCGGTGCGTTAGTGAGACCAAATGGCATGACAAGGAATTCATAACTACCATAACGAGTTCGGAAAGCGGTTTTGGAGACATCTTCCCCCTTAACCCTCAATTGATGATAACCCGAGCGGAGATCGATTTTCGAATATACACAAGACCCTTGTAGTTGATCAAAGAGGTCATCGATGCGAGGAAGAGGATATCGGTTCTTAACCGTCAATTTATTTAGTTCGTGATAATCAATGCACATTCGTAGGGATCCGTCTTTCTTTTTAACAAACAAAATCGGAGCGCCCCAAGGTGAATGGCTAGGTTGGATAAAACCACGATCAAGTAGTTCTTGGATTTGACTTTGCAATTCTTGCATTTCAGATGGAGCGAGTCTATATGGTGCACGCGCTACGGGTGCGGCTCCCGGAATAAGATCGATTTGGAATTCAACCGGTCGATGAGGCGGAAGACCCGGCAATTCATCGGGAAATACATCGGAATAGTCACTAACAATTGGCACATCATCGATGTGCTTCTCATCGGACTCGACTTTCTTAACGTGGGCAAGGATCGCAAAACAACCCTTACGAAGTAGTTTTCTAACTTTAAGGCACGAAACGAGGTTGAGTCTGGTGCAACTCTTATCGCCATAAACAATCAAAGGTTCACCATTCTCGATAGGAATTCGGATTGCGTTAAGATCACAAAGAATGTGAGATTTCGTTTTGACTAACCAATTCATACCGATTATTACATCAAAGCTTCCTAGTTCCATGGGTATCAAGTCAATTTCAAATTCCTTACCCAAAATGTTTAACGTACACCCCCGGTAATATGTGTCGGCACTTAATAGTTTTCCATTAGCTACTTCAATGGTATAAGTGGTATCTAATGGAAGAGGTGGAGTGCTAAAAGAATGAGTCAAAGTCTTGGATACAAAGCATTTATCGGCACCCGAATCGAATAAGCAAGAGACATAAGAATTGTTGAGAAGAAACGTACCCGTGACTAGTTCAGTGTCATCCCGGGCTTCCTCGGTGTTGATGTTGAAAGCTCGGCCGCGCGTATTGGTGTTATCTTTCCTTTTCGGGCATGCATTTCTATAATGACCCGTTTGGCCACATTCGTAACAAGTGCCCGTCTTTGGTGCATTGGGCCACTTTCGAGCGACGGGAGTGGCACTTTTACAATCGTTGGCCTTATGACCAACTCCTTGGCACCGGTGGCAAATTATCTTACTACATTCGCCAAAGTGATGTTTGTTGCATTTGTTGCAAAGAGGTAGGTTCCCGGCATAACCTTTCTTGCCGTCGGAGGTGTAAGGCTTCTTAGCAAAGTTGTTGTTGCTTGATTGGGAGGGTTCCCACTTTCTTTTGTTGCCGCCCGATTTATCCTCGGCCTTAGGTGCCGGAACTACGATTTCGTCAACCGTTTCAATTAGTTGGCGAGCCATGTTCATAGCGGCTTGATGAGTAGTGGGTTTGGATGACATCACCCCTTGTTTGATGCTTTTTGGAAGACCGAGCATGTAGAGCTCAATCCTTTGAGATTCGGGGTTAACAAGATTAGGACACATCAAGGATAGTTCGGCGAAGCGTTGATTATAAGCTTTAAGGTCGTTTCCGACCGCTTTCAAAGCTCTTAGTTCTTCCTCAAGCTTTCGGGTTTCTTCGCGCGGAAAATATTCAACAATCATCTTTTCCTTTAGATCGGCCCAAGAGAGGGCATGAGCTTCATCGGTACCCACCGATTGAACATAGGTGTTCCACCATGTTAGAGCAATTCCGGAGAAAGTGTGAGTGGAGTATTTGACCTTGTCTTGGTCCCGACAACCGCTTATGCTAAAGACGGCTTCCGTTTGCTCAAACCATCGGGTGAGCACGACCGGTCCCCCGGTTCCATCAAAAGTGTGAGGTTTGCACCCCATGAAAGCTTTATAGGAGCATCCCTCGTTTGAGTTTCCGGCTCCATTGTTGTTGTTGTTGTTGTTGTTGTTGTTGTGGTTGTTATTATTATTGTTGTTGGATGAGTGACCGGCCATGGCCGCATCTACGGCGGTAGCTATCATCCGTTCGAGAGCTTGTTCGGGAGTTTCATTGCGGCGTACACGACGAGGAGCCATTGTTCCTTCAAGACACAAGAATATCATTGATTAGTATTCTCAATAATACTAACCGTGATATAGAATAAAGATAAAGAGAAGTTTTTTTTTTTTTTTTTTTTTTTTTTTTTTTTTTTTTCGACTCGCCTTAAATTCTTTATGTCATAATGTCGGAACGTTCATACGAGTCACCGTAATATAATCCCGGAAATTATATTACCCTGATTCATATGTGCATTCGACATCATTTCATATAGTCAAGGTGGCGTGTCAATCAAATTAAACAACGTGAGATTAAGATGAACTAAGAGTAGATATGAGTAGAAACGTTCGAGTATAAATGCACAAGTAGTCAAGTAATTCCTACTTCAAGTCTATATGCCGGTTGTAGTCTAGACTCACCAATGTACCCTATGACTCGGGGTTGACACTAATGAACTCTAAATCCCTACAACCAACGCTCTGATACCATCTGTAGCGACCCGACCAAATCGTCATTGACGGCGCCGTCTACTTAGGTCCCGTTACGTGGTCATAAGTCTTTAAAACAACGTTTGACCAAAAGATATGTCGCCTTCATTTCAAAATAAAGATTGTTCCCAAAGTTTACAAGAATTGTTCAACCAATAGTTAAGTTACAACGTTATAATACGAATGAAATCTAGGCGACACGGTTTAAAGTAAAGTCAAAAGACGCTCCATGAAATGCACATATACTCGACATCCAATGCAAGTATCAAATAATGAGCGGAAGCATGTATCATGTATCGTTCAAGGACCTGAGAAAAACATAGAAATCTGTCAACGAAAACGTTGGTGAAATCATAGGTTTAAGTAAATAAGTACAAGTGAACCACAAGATTTGCGTCAATGAAATAATAGTAATACATTCCAAAAGTTTGTTTCACGAGCACCCAATTATCAATGCTTAACGTTTCCTTCCATTGAACCCCATCACTTAGTGCTAGAACATACACTGTTTCTCGAAAATATATTTCATTCGTAAACGGTAGCGAACCGTTTGAATGAGGGTTTGTCAAACCCATATGGATCCATACAACATAAGTTCTCGCTTACACCCGGCAAGTGTAACTAATGATAATCGAATTGAGGATTTTGTTCTAAACTCGTATGTAGAATGTTTGTTTTCCTGTACTTGTGTTCACTTAGTTCAAAAGAATCGTTTATGTTTTCTCATCCCAAATATAAGTTCAAAAAGAGTAAAAGTGGGACTATGATCTCACCTTGAGTGCACGAGTAGTAAAGTACTTCAACAAGTAAACGTGTGCAAAGAACAATGCTAGTCTTGACCTAAACAATAGGTTGTATCAATAACGGTAAACACGATAGGTCAAAGATGTTCAATTAGTCCTATGGCTCGTTACGACTCGATTATTTAGCATGTGAAATCAAATTGCCAAGTTTCATGCAAGATACAAGTATATAAATAAGTTAGGAAGGTTGCATAATCATTTGGTTAAGTTTGACAAAAAGTCAAACTTTGGTCGGTCAAAGTCAACGAAAGTCAACACGTTCGGGTCGGGTTCCGAACTATTTTTCTAATCTTAGAAATCATATATGAGCATGTTGGCCAAGTTACATGTTAATCGGAGGTGCGTAGCATGCCAAACATTATTCAAAAATTGACCAAGTTGGACAGAATTCTGGCCAGGCCATTTGGCGCGCCGCGCGGGGTAGGGGCGCGCCGCGCCACCCTCTGTGCAGGTCTGATTCTGTTTTTCCAAAGTATGCACGAGCCAAAACCTTTTCCAACCCAACTCTTGACCCGCAAACACTTATAATGCCTATTATATATCGTTGGAAAGGTATTTTGACGAGGAATACAACTAAGTACATTTCATCAATCAAACTTCCACTTACAATAACCAAAAACTGTAATTAAACATTCATAATCAAAGTTTAAGTTCCAAAAACGCATTTTATGATTCGGGCAACCAATTTACATGTACGTTATGCCGTTTCGAAGGTAATCAAACACACATTGCAACAAAACACTTAACAACAATAACTCATAGCATTTGACGCATCAAAAGTTCATGTAAAGCTCATCAAACCCTAATCCAAAATCACAAATTCAACAATCTTGCATATGAAACTAATCCATGTCAACCTACATACCAATTTGAAGCTAGTGATGTTAGGAACACAATTAAAACATGAACTTTCATCATTCAACAACATATGAACACCTAAAACTCAAGATTAAGCAAGCATTCTTTCAATATGAACTAGTTACATCAAAATATCAAAAACGAGCATACAAATCATATAACCAAACTAGACTCGAGCCATAGACACTAATTAACAACCTTATAACTTAAAAATCTCAAGAACACAAGAATTAGTGATTTTAGAAAGTTACCCAAAATTGATGAAATCGGTATGGAAACGAAGAGGAGATCACGAGGAGTTCAAATATGCAATTTGTTTTGATCGAATCCTCCTTGAACGAATTTAGATGATGATTGAAGGTTTGAGGGTTTGAGAGGAAAAGGTGAAGTATTATTTTGGGGGAGGTGATAGAATGAATGGAGAGGAAAGAGTTGACTAGTTGACCTAGTCATCTCTTTCTCCATTTGGCAACTTTAGTCCCTCAACTTAGGAACCGGGTACGGGAATTACCTAAACGAGATAATTCAAACGCGTATTAACGAGATGTGTTATGAACATATAACGGAACTTAAATAGTTAAACGGAAAAGTAAATGGAAAAAGGCGGGATGTTACAGTATTGATCACAACTCAAACTATATATATTTTGGAATCAACCTCAACCCTGTATAGCTAACTCCAACATTCACATATAGAGTGTTTATGGTTGTTCCGAAATATATATAGATGTGTCGACATGATAGGTCGAAACATTGTATACGTGTCAATGGTATCTCAAGGTTACGTAATATACAATACAAGTTGATTAAGTTATGGTTGGAATAGATTTGTTACCAATTTTCACGTAGCTAAAATGAGAAAAGTTATCCAATCTTATTTTACCCATAACTTCTTCATTTTAAATCCGTTTTGAGTGAATCAAATTGCTATGGTTTCATATTGAACTCTATTTTATGAATCTAAACAGAAAAAGTATAGGTTTATAGTCTAAAAAATAAGTTACAAGTCGTTTTTGTAAAGGTAGTCATTTCAGTCGAAAGAACGACGTCTAGATGACCATTTTAGAAAACATACTTTCACTTTGAGTTTAACCATAATTTTTGGATATAGTTTCATGTTCATAATAAAAATCATTTTCTCAGAATAACAACTTTTAAATCAAAGTTTATCATAGTTTTTAATTAACTAACCCAAAACAGCCCGCGGTGTTACTACGACGGCGTAAATCTGGTTTTACGGTGTTTTTCGTGTTTCCAGGTTTTAAATCATTAAGTTAGCATATCATATAGATATATAACATGTGTTTAGTTGATTTTAAAAGTCAAGTTAGAAGGATTAACTTTTGTTTGCGAACAAGTTTAGAATTAACTAAACTATATTCTAGTGATTACAAGTTTAAACCTTCGAATAAGATAGCTTTATATGTATGAATCGAATGATGTTATGAACATCATTACTACCTTAAGTTCCTTGGATAAACCTACTGGAAAATATAAAAATGGATCTAGCTTCAATGGATCCTTGGATGGCTCGAAGTTCTTGAAGCAGAATCATGACACGAAAACAAGTTCAAGTAAGATCATCACTTGAAATAAGATTGTTATAGTTATAGAAATTGAACCAAAGTTTGAATATGATTATTACCTTGTATTAGAATGATAACCTACTGTAAGAAACAAAGATTTCTAGAGGTTGGATGATCACCTTACAAGATTGGAAGTGAGCTAGCAAACTTGAAAGTATTCTTGATTTTATGTAACTAGAACTTGTAGAATTTATGAAGAACACTTAGAACTTGAAGATAGAACTTGAGAGAGATCAATTATATGAAGAAAATTGAATAATGAAAGTGTTTGTAGGTGTTTTTGGTCGTTGGTGTATCGATTAGATATAAAGGATATGTAATTTTGTTTTCATGTAAATAAGTCATGAATGATTACTCATATTTTTGTAATTTTGTGAGATATTTCATGCTAGTTGCCAAATGATGGTTCCCACATGTGTTAGGTGACTCACATGGGCTGCTAAGAGCTGATCATTGGAGTGTATATACCAATAGTACATACATCTAAAATCTGTGTATTGTACGAGTACGAATACGGGTGCATACGAGTAGAATTGTTGATGAAGTTGAACGAGGATGTAATTGTAAGCATTTTTGTTAAGTAGAAGTATTTTGATAAGTGTCTTGAAGTCTTTCAAAAGTGAATGAATACATATTAAAACACTACATGTATATACATTTTAACTGAGTTGTTAAGTCATCGTTAGTCGTTACATGTAAATGTTGTTTTGAAACCTTTAGGATAACGATCTTGTTGAATGTTGTTAACCCATTGTTTATTATAACAAATGAGATGTTAAATTGTTATATTATCATGATATTATGATATATAATATATCTTAGTATGATATATATACAGTTAAATGTCGTTACAACGATAATCGTTACATATATGTCTCGTTTCGAAATCATTAAGTTAGTAGTCTTATTTTTACATATGTATTTCATTGTTAATACACTTAATAATATATTTACTTATCATTTAACATAATTAACCAAGTGTATCAATATCTTAATATGATTCATATGTACCTAGTAAGACGTTGTTATAACGATAATCGTTATATATATCGTTTTCGAGTTTCTTAAATTAATAGTCTCATTTTTATGTATATAACTCATTGTTAAAATACCTAATGAGATACATACTTATAATAAAATCATGTTAACTATATATATAACCATATATATGTCATCGTATAGTTTTTACAAGTTTTAACGTTCGTGAATCACCGGTCAACATGGGTGGTCAATTGTCTATATGAAACCTATTTCAATTAATCAAGTCTTAACAAGTTTGATTGCTTAACATGTTGGAAACACTTAATCATGTAAATAACAATTTCATTTAATATATATATAAACATGGAAAAGTTCGGGTCACTACAGTACCACCTGTTAAATAAATTTCGTCCCGAAATTTTAAGCAGTTGGAGGTGTTGACGTATCTTCTGGAAATAAATGCGGGTATTTCTTCTTCATCTGATCTTCACGCTCCCAGGTGAACTCGGGTCCTCTACAAGCATTCCATCGAACCTTAACAATCGGTATCTTGTTTTGTTTAAGTCTCTTACCCTCACGATCCATTATTTCGACGGGTTCTTCAATGAATTGAAGTTTTTCATTGATTTGGATTTCGTCCAACGGAATAGTGAGATCTTCTTTAGCAAAACATTTCTTCAAATTTGAGACGTGGAAAGTGTTATGTACAGCCGCTAGTTGTTGAGGTAACTCAAGTCGGTAAGCTACTGGTTCGACACGATCTATAATCTTGAATGGTCCAATGTACCTTGGATTTAGTTTCCCCCGTTTACCAAATCGAACAACGCCTTTCCAAGGTGAAATCTTAAGCATGACCATTTCTCCAATTTCAAACTCTATATCTTTTCTTTTTCTGTCCGCGTAGCTCTTTTGTCGACTCTGGGCGGTTTTCAATCTTTGTTGAATTTGGATGATTTTCTCGGTAGTTTCTTGTATTATCTCCGGACCCGTAATCTGTCTATCCCCCACTTCACTCCAACAAATCGGAGACCTGCACTTTCTACCATAAAGTGCTTCAAACGGCGCCATCTCAATGCTTGAATGGTAGCTGTTGTTGTAGGAAAATTCTGCTAACGGTAGATGTCGATCCCAACTGTTTCCGAAATCAATAACACAAGCTCGTAGCATGTCTTCAAGTGTTTGTATCGTCCTTTCGCTCTGCCCATCAGTTTATGGATGATAGACAGTACTCATGTCTAGACGAGTTCCCATTACTTGCTGTAATGTCTGCCAGAATCTTGAAATAAATCTGCCATCCCTATCAGAGATAATAGAGATTGGTATTCCATGTCTGGAGATGACTTCCTTCAAATACAGTTGTGCTAACTTCTTCATCTTGTCATCTTCTCTTATTGGCAGGAAGTGTGCTGACTTGGTGAGATGATCAACTATTACCCAAATAGTATCATAACCACTTGCAGTCCTTGGCAATTTAGTAATGAAATCCATGGTAATGTTTTCCCATTTCCTTTCCGGGATTCGGGTTGTTGTAGTAGACCTAATGGTTTCTGATGTTCAGCTTTGACCTTAGAACACGTCAAACATTCTCCTACATATTTAGCAATATCGGCTTTCATACCTAGCCACCAAAAATGTTTCTTAAGATCCTTGTACATCTTCCCCGTTCCAGGATGTATTGAGTATCTGGTTTTATGAGCTTCTCTAAGTACCATTTCTCTCATATCTCCAAATTTTGGTACCCAAATTCTTTCAGCCCTATACCGGGTTCCGTCTTCCCGAATATTAAGATGCTTCTCCGATCCTTTGGGTATTTCATCCTTTAAATTTCCCTCTTTTAAAACTCCTTGTTGCGCCTCCTTTATTTGAGTAGTAAGGTTATTATGAATCATTATATTCATAAATTTTACTCGAATGGGTTCTCTGTCCTTTCTGCTCAAGGCATCGGCTACCACATTTGCCTTCCCCGGGTGGTAACGAATCTCAAAGTCGTAATCATTCAATAATTCAATCCACCTACGTTGCCTCATATTCAGTTGTTTCTGATTAAATATGTGTTGAAGACTTTTGTGGTCGGTATATATAATACTTTTTACCCCATATAAGTAGTGCCTCCAAGTCTTTAATGCAAAAACAACTGCGCCTAATTCCAAATCATGCGTCGTATAATTTTGTTCGTGAATCTTCAATTGTCTAGACGCATAAGCAATCACCTTCGTTCGTTGCATTAATACACAACCGAGACCTTGCTTTGATGCGTCACAATAAATCACAAAATCATCATTCCCTTCAGGCAATGACAATATAGGTGCCGTAATTAGCTTTTTCTTCAATAACTGAAACGCTTTCTCTTGTTCGTCATTCCATTCAAATTTCTTCCCTTTATGCGTTAATGCAGTCAAGGGTTTTGCTATTCTGGAAAAGTCTTGGATGAACCTTCTGTAGTAACCAGCTAGTCCTAAAAACTGACGTATGTGTTTCGGAGTTTTCGGGGTTTCCCACTTTTCAACAGTTTCTATCTTTGCCGGATCCACCTTAATACCTTCTTTGTTTACTATGTGACCGAGGAATTGAACTTCTTCCAACCAAAATGCACAATTTGAAAACTTAGCGTACAATTCTTCCTTCCTCAATACTTTAACACCTTTCTCAAATGTTCATCGTGTTCTTGGTCATTCTTTGAGTAAATAAGTATGTCATCAATGAAAACAATGACAAACTTGTCAAGGTATGGTCCACACACTCGGTTCATAAGGTCCATGAACACAGCTGGTGCATTAGTTAAACCAAACGGCATGACCATAAACTCGTAATGATCGTAACGTGTTCTGAAAGCAGTCTTTGGAATATCATCTTCTTTCACCCGCATTTGATGATACCCGGAAGGTAAGTCAATCTTTGAATAAACAGACGAGCCTTGTAGTTGATCAAATAAGTCATCGATTCTCGGTAGTGGGTAGCGGTTCTTGATGGTAAGTTTGTTCAACTCTCGGTAGTCGATACACAACCTGAATGTACCATCTTTCTTCTTGACAAACAAAACAGGAGCTCCCCACGGTGATGTGCTTGGTCGAATGAAACCACGCTCTAAAATTTCTTGTAATTGGCTTTCCAGTTCTTTCATCTCGCTGGGTGCGAGTTTGTAAGGAGCACGAGCTATTGGTGCAGCTCCTGGTACAAGATCTATTTGAAATTCAACGGATCGATGTGGGGGTAATCCCGGTAATTCTTTCGGAAATACATCGGGAAATTCTTTTGCAATGGGAACATCATTGATGCTCTTTTCTTCAGTTTGTACTTTCTCGACGTGTGCTAGAACAGCATAGCAACCTTTTCTTATTAGTTTTTGTGCCTTCAAATTACTAATAAGATGTAGCTTCGTGTTGCCCTTTTCTCCGTACACCATTAAGGGTTTTCCTTTTTCTCGTATAATGCGAATTGCATTTTTGTAACAAACGATCTCTGCTTTCACTTCTTTTAACCAGTCCATACCGATTATCACATCAAAACTCCCTAACTCTACTGGTATCAAATCAATCTTAAATGTTTCGCTAACCAGTTTAATTTCTCGATTCCGACATATATTATCTGCTGAAATTAATTTACCATTTGCTAATTCGTGTAAAAATTTACTATCCAAAAGCGTCAATGGACAACTTAATTTAGCACAAAAATCTCTACTCATATAGCTTCTATCCGCACCAGAATCAAATAAAACGTAAGCAGATTTATTGTCAATAAGAAACGTACCCGTAACAAGCTCCGGGTCTTCCTGTGCCTCTGCCGCATTAATATTGAAAACTCTTCCGTGGCCTTGTCCATTCGTGTTCTCCTGGTTCGGGCAATTTCTAATAATGTGGCCCAGTTTTCCACATTTATAACAAACTACATTGGCATAACTTGCTCCGACACTACTTGCTCCGCCATTACTCGTTCCGACACCATTTGTTCCTTTGGTTCTGTTAACCCTTGGTCCGTAGACCTCACACTTCGCCGCGCTATGACCATTTCTTTTACACTTGTTGCAAAATTTGATGCAGAACCCCGAGTGATACTTTTCACACCTTTGGCATAGCTGCTTCTGATTGTTGTTGTTGTTGCGGTTATTATTGTTATTGGGATAATTGTTGTTGTTGCTGTTGTTGTTGTTGTTGGGTCGTTTGTTGTAGTTGCGATTGATGTTGCGATTGTTGGGATAGTTGTTGCGATTATTGTTGTAATTGTTGTTGTTGTTGTATTGGTGATTCTTATCACCGTTTTCCTCCCACTTTCTTTTGACTTGCTTCACATTGGCCTCTTCAGCAGTCTGTTCTTTAATTTTTTCTTCAATCTGGTTCACTATTTTGTGAGCCATTCTACATGCCTGTTATATGGAGGCGGGCTCGTGTGAACTTATATCTTCTTGGATTCTTTCCGGTAATCCTTTCACAAACGCGTCGATCTTTTCTTCCTCATCTTCGAACGCTCCTGGACACAATAGGCATAATTCTGTGAATCGTCTTTCGTACGTGGTAATATCAAATCCTTGGGTTCGTAACCCTCTAAGTTCTGTCTTGAGCTTATTGACCTCGGTTCTGGGACGGTACTTCTCGTTCATCAAGTGCTTGAATGCGGACCACGGTAGTGCGTAAGCATCATCTTGTCCCACTTGCTCTAGATAGGTATTCCACCATGTTAACGCAGAACCTGTGAAGGTATGCGTAGCGTACTTCACTTTGTGCTCTTCAGTACACTTACTTATGGTAAACACCGATTCGACCTTCTCGGTCCACCGTTTCAATCCGATCGGTCCTTCGGTTCCATTAAATTCCAAAGGTTTGCAGGCAGTGAATTCTTTGTAGGTGCATCCTACACGATTTCCTGTACTGCTAGATCCAAGGTTGTTGTTGGTATGTAGCGCAGCTTGTACTGCGGCTATGTTCGAAGCTAGAAAAGTACGGAATTCCTCTTCACTCATATTCACGGTGTGTCGAGTAGTTGGTGCCATTTCCTTCAAAATAGTCAAATGGAACAAGTTAATCATACAGAATATTAAGAGTAGTCAATAGTATCTCGTAGCATAATATGAACTCATTTATAAAAGCTTTTTCTTCATATTAGCGTTTTATAAGTTTAAATTCGGGTAGTACCTACCCGTTAAGTTCATACTAGTAGCTAATATACAATTCAACTACTACAATTCTATATGAAAAACTGATCATAATAATATTTCGCGTTCAAACTTTTACATAATATTTTACAAACTTACAATACTGCTTATTTTACATATAACATGAAATATAGCACACAATAAATTTGATACAAGATGGTTGTGAAGATAATTCTAGCTAGTACACAAGTCATTCAGCAAAGGCAATAAAGACACGTAATTCATACGTCCATAAACAAGTCATGCATTCTGGTTTTACTAGGACCACTTCCCATCCTTGGTCTTGTGGAACATAACCGTTATGGCCGTTGATAAGACAACGTGTTGTAACGTCGTCAAATGGACGAGGGTTACGTAATGACCAACAGTCTCGTAATAACCTAAAAACCTCATTTCTTACCCCAATTACCGACTCCGTCACTTGAGGGAATGTTTTGTTTAATAGTTGTAGCCCGATGTTCTTTTTCTCACTTTGGTGAGAAGCAAACATTACTAACCCGTAAGCATAGCATGCTTCTTTATGTTGCATGTTAGCCGCTTTTTCTAAATCATGAAGTCCTATATTCGGATACATTGAGTGAAAATAATTTCTTGACCCGTTGCGTAAAATAGCATTTGGGTTCCCCGCAATATATGCGTCAAAGTAAACACATCGTAACTTATGGGTTTCCCAATGTGATATCCCCCATCTTTTAAACGAAAGTCTCTTATAAACCAAGACATTCTTGGAACGTTCTTCGAATGTCTTACAAACTAATTTCGCCCTAAATAGTTGTACCGAAGAATTCTGACCGACTCTAGACAAGATTTCATCAATCATGTCTCCGGGTAGGTCTCTTAAAATATTGGGTTGTCTATCCATTTTGTGTTTTTATACTGTAAAATAGACAAGAGTTAGATTCATAAAAAAAATACTTATTAATACAAGCAATTTTTACATATATCATAAAGCATAAGCATACTATATTACATATATTACACCACACGAATACAACTATCTTATTCCGACTCGCTCATTTCTTCTTCTTCGGTTTTGGTTCGTTTTGCCAAGTTTCTAGGGATATATGATGTTCCCCTAATACGAGCTGTCGTTTTCCACAACGGTTTAGAAAAACCTAGTGGTTTAGAGGTTCCCGGGTCATTGTTACAACTTAAGGGCTTCGGGGATTGACGATACATATAAAGTTCATCGGGGTTGGAATTAGATTTCTCTGTTTTTATGCCCTTTCCCTTATTATTTTCTTTTGCCTTTTTAAATTCAGTTGGGGTAATTTCTATAACATCATCGGAATTCTCGTCGGAATCCGATTCATCGGAGAATTGGTAATCCTCCCAATATTTTGCTTCCTTGGCGGAAACACGGTTTTATTATTTCCCCCACCGGTTCTATTTCCTCCTACGGTTCCTCCTCTTCCGGTTCTGATTCTTCTTCCGGTTCTTCTTCGAGAACTTGTGAATCAGTCCAATATATATTCGACTCTTCGTTATTATTAGGTGAGTCAATGGGATTTGTGCTAGAGGTAGACATCTATCACACAATATCAAACATGTTAAGAGATTAATATATCACATAATATATACATGTTAATAATATATAGTTTCCAACAAAAATGTTAAGCAATCATTTTTAAAGAAAACACGGTCGAAGTCCAGACTCACTAATGCATCCTAACAAACTCGATAAGACACACTAATGCAAATTTTCTGGTTCTCTAAGACCAACGCTCGGATACCAACTGAAATGTCCCGTTCTTATTGATTAAAAATGTTACATATTAATTGATTTCGTTGAGAGGTTTTGACCTCTATATGAGACGTTTTTCAAAGACTGCATTCATTTTAAAACAAACCATAACCTTTATTTCATCAATAAAGGTTTAAAAAGCTTTACGTAGATTATCAAATAATGATAATCTAAAATATCCTGTTTACACACGAGCATTACATAATGGTTTACAATACAAATATGTTACAACAAAATAAGTTTCTTGAATGCAGTTTTTAAACAATATCATACAAGCATGGACTCCAAATCTCGTCCTTATTTAAGTATGCGACAGCGGAAGCTCTTAATAATCACCTGAGAATAAACATGCTTAAAACGTCAATAAAAATGTTGGTGAGTTATAGGTTTAACCTATATATATCAAATCATAATAATAGACCACAAGATTTCATATTTCAATACACATCCCATACATAGAGATAAAAATCATTCATATGGTGAACACCTGGTAACCGACATTAACAAGATGCATATATAAGAATATCCCCATCATTCCGGGACACCCTTCGGATATGATATAAATTTCGAAGTACTAAAGCATCCGGTACTTTGGATGGGGCTTGTTAGGCCCAATAGATCTATCTTTAGGATTCGCGTCAATTAGGGTGTCTGTTCCCTAATTCTTAGATTACCAGACTTAATAAAAAGGGGCATATTCGATTTCAATAATTCTACCATAGAATGTAGTTTCACGTACTTGTGTCTATTTTGTAAATCATTTATAAAACCTGCATGTATTCTCATCCCAAAAATATTAGATTTTAAAAGTGGGACTATAACTCACTTTCAAATATTTTTACTTCGTCGGGAAGTAAGACTTGGCCACTGGTTGATTCACGAACCTATAACAATATATACATATATATCAAAGTATGTTCAAAATATATTTACAACACTTTTAATATATTTTGATGTTTTAAGTTTATTAAGTCAGCTGTTCTCGTTAGTAACCAACAACTAGTTGTCCACAGTTAGATGAACAGAAATAAATCGATAAATATTATCTTGAATCAATCCATGACCCAGTGTATACGTATCTCAGTATTGATCACAACTCAAACTATATATATTTTGGAATCAACCTCAACCCTGTATAGCTAACTCCAACATTCACATATAGAGTGTCTATGGTTGTTCCGAAATATATATAGATGTGTCGACATGATAGGTCAAAACATTGTATACGTGTCTATGGTATCTCAAGGTTATATAATATACAATACAAGTTGATTAAGTTATGGTTGGAATAGATTTGTTACCAATTTTCACGTAGCTAAAATGAGAAAAATTATCCAATCTTGTTTTACCCATAACTTCTTCATTTTAAATCCGTTTTGAGTGAATCAAATTGCTATGGTTTCATATTGAACTCTGTTTTATGAATCTAAACAGAAAAAGTATAGGTTTATTATCGGAAAAATAAGTTACAAGTCGTTTTTGTAAAGGTAGTCATTTCAGTCGAAAGAACGACGTCTAGATGACCATTTTAGAAAACATACTTTCACTTTGAGTTTAACCATAATTTTTGGATATAGTTTCATGTTCATAATAAAAATCATTTTCTCCTAATAACAACTTTTAAATCAAAGTTTATCATAGTTTTTAATTAACTAACCCAAAACAGCCCGCGTTGTTACTACGACGGCGTAAATCCGGTTTTACGGTGTTTTTTGTGTTTCCAGGTTTTAAATCATTAAGTTAGAATATCATATAGATATAGAACATGTATTTAGTTGATTTTAAAAGTCAAGTTAGAAGGATTAACATTTGTTTGCGAACAAGTTTAGAATTAACTAAACTATGTTCTAGTGATTACAAGTTTAAACCTTCGAATAAGATAGCTTTATATGTATGAATCGAATGATGTTATGAACATCATTACTACCTTAAGTTCCTTGGATAAACCTACTGGAAAAGAGAAAAATGGATCTAGCTTCAATGAATCCTTGGATGGCTCGAAGTTCTTGAAGCAGAATCATGACACGAAAACAAGTTCAAGTAAGATCATCACTTGAAATAAGATTGTTATAGTTATAGAAATTGAACCAAAGTTTGAATATGATTATTACCTTGTATTAGAATGATAACCTAATGTAAGAAACAAAGATTTCTTGAGGTTGGATGATCACCTTACAAGATTGGAAGTGAGCTAGCAAACTTGAAAGTATTCTTGAATTTATGTAACTAGAACTTGTAGAATTTATGAAGAACACTTAGAACTTGAAGATAGAACTTGAGAGAGATCAATTAGATGAAGAGAATTGAAGAATGAAGGTGTTTGTAGGTGTTTTTGGTCGTTGGTGTATCGATTAGATATAAAGGATATGTAATTTTGTTTTCATGTAAATAAGTCATGAATGATTACTCATATTTTTGTAATTTTGTGAGATATTTCATGCTAGTTGCCAAATGATGGTTCCCACATGTGTTAGGTGACTCACATGGGCTGCTAAGAGCTGATCATTGGAGTGTATATACCAATAGTACATACATCTAAAATCTGTGTATTGTACGAGTACGAATACGGGTGCATACGAGTAGAATTGTTGATGAAGCTGAAGGAGGATGTAATTGTAAGCATTTTTGTTAAGTAGAAGTATTTTGATAAGTGTATTGAAGTCTTTCAAAAGTGTATGAATACATATTAAAACACTACATGTATATACATTTTAACTGAGTCGTTAAGTCATCGTTAGTCGTTACATGTAAATGTTGTTTTGAAACCTTTAGGTTAACGATCTTGTTGAATGTTGTTAACCCATTGTTTATTATAACAACTGAGATGTTAAATTGTTATATTATCATGATATTATGATATATAATATATCTTAGTATGATATATATACAGTTAAATGTCGTTACAACGATAATCGTTACATATATGTCTCGTTTCGAAATCATTAAGTTAGTAGTCTTATTTTTACATATGTATTTCATTGTTAATACACTTAATAATATATTTACTTATCATTTAACATAATTAACCAAGTGTATCAATATCTTAATATGATTCATATGTACCTAGTAAGACGTTGTTATAACGATAATCGTTATATATATCGTTTTCGAGTTTCTTAAATTAATAGTCTCATTTTTATGTATATAACTCATTGTTAAAATACCTAATGAGATACATACTTATAATAAAATCATGTTAAATATATATATAACCATATATATGTCATCGTATAGTTTTTATAAGTTTTAACGTTCGTGAATCACCGGTCAACATGGGTGGTCAATTGTCTATATGAAACCTATTTCAATTAATCAAGTATTAACAAGTTTGATTGCTTAACATGTTGGAAACACTTAATCATGTAAATAACAATTTCATTTAATATATATAAAAACATGGAAAAGTTCGGGTCACTACATTGACTCTGGTCCCGGTTCCGGATTTTCGAACGTCCTTGCGTACAATTTAATATCTTGTACTTTTCATTTTGTGGCTCATACTATTGTATTTTTTAGACGTTTCTCGTCAATATATTGAACCACTTTTGATTGTACTTTGTACTTTTGAGCTTTTTGGTCGTTTGCGTCTTCAATTCGTTGAATCTGTCTTTTGTCTTCACCTTTTATTATTTAAACGAATATCACTTGTAAATAGAACAATTGCAACTAAAAGCTTGTTTTTCTTGAGGGATAATACTATGAAATATATGTTCGTTTTTAGCATTATCAAATATTCTCACACTTGAGCATTGCTTGTCCTCAAGCAATATAGTCTTGAAATAAAAATACTAGAATCACTTCTTTATTCTTCACACTTTGTACATCAGCGATTTCGATTTGGCGGTATGAACAATGATAGTAACATTGTAGTTTACAGTCCCACATGACTATAAAAATTTAGATCATTTAGGAAATTAGATCTTTATGAAAATATTTGATCTTTTGAAAATTCAATCTAGCTTTTACCCTAGATAAGTTTTCCGAAATAACCCTTCACCGGTGTTTGCAAAATGTTTTTGTGGGTTTTGTGGGTTGATAATGCTAAAAACAAACATATATTTCATAGCATTATTCCTCAAGAAAGACAAGCTTTTAGTTGCAACTGTTCTATTTACAAGTGATATTCGTTTAAATAATAAAAGGTGAAGACAAAAGACAGATTCGACAAATTGAAGACGCAAACGACCAAAAAGTTCAAAAGTACAAAATACAATCAATGAGGTTCCAATTATTGATAAGAAACGTCTCAAAATTACAAGAGTACAAGATTCAAAACGCAAAGTACAAGATATTAAATTGTACGCAAGGACGTTCGAAAATCCGGAACCGGGACCAGAGTCAACTCTCAACGCTCGACGCAACGGACTAAAAATTACAAGTTAACTATGCACATAAATAAAATATAATATTTAAATAATTCTTATAATTATTTATATATTATATTATTATTTATAAACGTCGGCAAGAAAGAAAACAAAGATATGTGACTTCTCCCAGCTGGCCATGCGATCGCATGGCCTGGAGGCACAAAATCCATGCGATCGTATGGCTCTGAAATCCAGCCCAGGTCCTATAAATTCAACGCGTTTTGGCCAAAATATATCCACCTATCTCTCTATCCTACAAACGTAATATATATATATATATATATATATATATATATATATATATATATATATATATATATATATATATATATATATATATATATATATATATATATTATAATTATAATTTTAATTTTAATTCAAATAATAAGGGTATGTTAGCGAATGTTGTAAGGGTGTAAGTCGAAATTCTGTCCGTGTAACGCTACGCTATTTTTAATCATTGTAAGTTATGTTCAACCTTTTTAATTTAATGTCTCGTAGCTAAGTTATTATTATGCTTATTTAATCCGAAGTAATCATGATGTTGGGCTAATTACTAAAATTGGGTAATTGGGCTTTGTACCATAATTGGGGTTTGGACAAAAGAACGACACTTGTGGAAATTAGACTATGGGCTATTAATGGGCTTTATATTTGTTTAACTAAATGATAGTTTGTTAATGTTAATATAAAGATTTACAATTGGACGTCCCAATAAATAACCATATACACTCAATCGGACGCGATGGGCGGGATATTTATATGTACGAATAATCGTTCATTTAACCGGACACGGGAATGGATTAATAGCCACTAGAATTATTAAAACAGGGGTGAAATTATGTACAAGGACACTTGGCATAATTGATAACAAAGTATTAAAACCTTGGGTTACACTCAGTCGACATCCTGGTGTAATTATTAAACAAAGTATTAAAATCTTGTTATAGTTTAAGTCCCCAATTAGTTGGAATATTTAAACTTCGGGTATAAGGATAATTTGACGAGGACACTCGCACTTTATATTTATGACTGATGGACTGTTATGGACAAAAACCAGACGGACATATTAAATAATCCAGGACAAAGGACAATTAACCCATGGGCATAAAACTAAAATCAACACGTCAAACATCATGATTACGGAAGTTTAAATAAGCATAATTCTTTTATTTCATATTTAATTTCCTTTATTTTATATTTAATTGAACTTCTAATTATCGCATTTTTATTTATTGTTATTGTATTTAATTGCACTTTTAATTATCGTACTTTTTAATTATCGCAAGTTTATTTTATCGCACTTTTATTATTCGCAATTTCATTATCATTATTTACTTTACGCTTTAAATTAAGTCTTTTATTTATTTAATATTTTACATTTTGTTTTAACTGCAACTAAAGTTTTTAAAATCGACAAACCGGTCATTAAACGGTAAAAACCCCCCTTTATAATAATAATATTACTTATATATATATTTGTATTTTTATAAAAGTAAACTAATATAGCGTTAAGCTTTGTTTAAAGATTTTCCCTGTGGAACGAACCGGACTTACTAAAAACTGCACTACTGTACAATTAGGTACACTGCCTATAAGTGTTGTAGCAAGGTTTAAGTATATCCATCCTATAAATAAATAAATATATTGTGTAAAATTGTATCGTATTTAATAGTATTTCCTTCTAAAATTTAATAGTATTTTATACCCCTTAGCTTTAACATCAAGTTATTTTTGGCGCCGCTGCCGGGGAATCGCTTAAAAGCCGGAAGTGCAACGCTAATATAAAAAAAAAAGATTTTTATTTTTAGTTTACTTTTATAAAAAAATACACTTTTGTAAAAATACGTTTTAATATATTCAAAAATATATAAAAAAACAAAAATATAAATATTTTTTTAGAGTTTGTTAAATATTTAAGTTCTATAAAAGTTTCTTTATCTTTATTTTGTAAAAATATAATTTTTATTTAATTTATAAATATATTTTATAAATATATTATTCAGCAAAAACAAAAAAAAAATAAAAATTTAATTCGGCCTGTACTGTAGCAGCCCATTCTGTGGCCCGAAACCCTAGCCCATGCGATCGCATGCCTGGGCAACTTAGGACTCATGCGATCGCATGAGCCCGTCTGACACGCCACAGTTGACTGAACCATCATTTATTACGGGTATTATTATTTATTATTAATCTAAAACCCTATTTAGGGTTATATATTTTATAATTTAATTTAGTTTTTATATTTAATTTGTATTTTTATGTTTAATTAGTTTATTTAAAGTTTAAAATTAATAGTTTTATTAAATAAATAATATAAAAATAATATTTTTATAAAAATTGTACTTTTTACAACTTTTTACAACTTTTTGTATATTTTTATATTTTGTCACTTTTTAATTGTTTTAGCGTAATATTTGTATTTTTAGCTTATATTTAGTTTTAAACTTAGTTTTTGCCATAGTTATTTTTACTTCTAGATTTTTAGGCTTTGCCGTAGAATCCCTTAAGTGCTTTTTCTTTAGACTAAGATTTAGGTACTTTAGAATTTTGCGACGCCTTTTTAAGTTTTAGTTTCTTTTTAAGTTATTGCCATTTGGAATATAGTTTTACTTGTAAGCCTTAATATTTTTAGACGCCTTTTACCTATGTATCAATTATCATTCCAATTAGTAATCTCAATTTTCGATTATAATTTTAAGTTAGTTGTAGTGATAAGGTTGGGTTCAAGTGTTTTTAAGTTTTATAAGTTTCTTTTATTTTTCCGTCACCTTTTATTTTTCAACCATTTTTCTTTTTCGACCTTTTTCGACGCACTCTTTTTCTTTCTTATTTCTCGCTATTCTAGTTTTTAGGACATAGATTTTTATTCTACTTCTTATCTAAATTTCTTAAAATTACGAAAATTTATTTTAAGTGGTTAAATTGATAGACATCAAAATTTTCTGGTTCGTAGTAATAGTTGAATTTGTACGTGGACCGGGTTATTGGAGCCAAACAGTCCTCAATTATATTGAGACCAAACGAATCCTGCCCCTCTGCTGCATCTTTTGGCTATTCGAAACTTGGGCAAAATCAGAAAAGTCTATTGATTGGATAACTTATATAATTTTTCTTTCCTTTTTAAAAACTAATAGGAAATTTAGTGAATGCACCGAGCAAGACGTTTATCACCTTTTGTACGTTCACCACCTGTAACTAGATCAAGACATTTAGTAAATATTACCGCCGTTGATTTTTCTTTAGAATCGTCATCCAGACGACCAATTACTCCAGTTCAAATTTCCGATAATCCATTTTTTGAACCCGACCTCACAATTGAGAATC
Source organism: Rutidosis leptorrhynchoides (assembly GCF_046630445.1). Classification (NCBI taxonomy): domain Eukaryota; kingdom Viridiplantae; phylum Streptophyta; class Magnoliopsida; order Asterales; family Asteraceae; genus Rutidosis; species Rutidosis leptorrhynchoides. Next base: position 613,873,181 of record NC_092335.1, read on the forward strand.
CGAAGAATATTCAGGGACGATTCACAGATCCTGAACCATTAAATTTTCCTCCGGAACCACCAATCATTCAAACAGAGATTGTTGAGGAATAAACCATTAAATCAGAATCCTCTAGTGATTCCGATTCAACAAATTCAATTATGGAGAATCTGGAACCTTTAAGTATGGAAGACCGAATGAGAGCTAAACACACTGGCCAAGGTCACGCAATTACTCATCCAGACATTAATGCGCCAGATTATGAAATGAAAGGACAAATTCTACACATGGTGACTAATCAATGCTAATTTAGTGGTACGCCGAAGGAAGATCCAAATGAACATCTTCGTACCTTTAATAGGATCTGCACTCTATTTAAAATAAGAGAAGTTGAGGATGAACAGATATATCTCATGTTATTTCCCTGGACTTTAAAGGGAGAAGCCAAAGATTGGTTGGAATCGTTACCTGAAGGGGCGATTGATACATGGGACGTTTTAGTTGAAAAATTTCTTAAACAATTTTTTCCTGCATCTAAAGCCGTAAGACTTCAAGGAGAAATTGTTACGTTCACACAGAAGCCAAATGAAACTCTATATGAGGCGTGGACTAGATTTGGAAAGTTATTAAGAGGATGTCCGCAACATGGTTTAGATACCTGTCAAATAGTACAAATATTCTACCAAGGATGCGACATCACTACAAGGAAAGACATAGATATAGCAGCTGGTGGTTCTATTATGAAGAAAACCGAAACTGATGCTTACAAAATTATTGATAACACTGCTTCCCACTCACATGAGTGGCACCAAGTAAAAGATATCGTTAGATCATCTAAAGCAGCTAGAGCCGATTCTAGCCATGACTTAGATTCCATTTCCGCAAAGATAGATGCTGTCGAGAGACGAATGGAAAAGATGACTAAGGATATTCACTCAATACGAATTAGTTGTGAGCAGTGTGGAGGACCACATTTGACAAAAGATTGTCTCAGTATTGAATTAACAATGGAACAAAGAGAGAATATTTCATACATAAACCAAAGGCCTGGAAATAATTATCAGAATAATTATCAACCGCCAAGACCGATTTACAATCAAAACCAGAACTATAACCGAAATATTCCATACAACAACCAACAAGGTCCTAGCAATCAACAAGTATCCAACAATACTTACAATCAGCAAAGACCTAATTTTCAAAATAAACCACCACAACAAACCGATGATAAAAAGCCAAATTTAGAAGATATGATGACGAAGCTAGTTGAAACTCAAACGCAGTTTTTCACATCTCAAAAACAAACCAATGAACAAAATGCTCAAGCATTTAGAAATCAACAAGCTTCTATTCAAAATCTGGAATAAGAAGTAAGTAACCTAGCAAGGTTAATAGGTGAAAGAAAACCGGGAAGTTTACCTAGTGATACAAATGCTAATCCCCGAAATGAAACAGATAAAGCTATTACCACAAGAAGTGGTACAACACTTAAACCACCTGAAATACCTGTAACTTCTGATGAAACTATTCCTACTCCACAAGAACCACAACCTGATCAAGATAAGGAAAAAGAACCGGTAGTTGAAAAGGTTAATGAAGATAACACAGCTAAGGATAAACCTTATGTTAAACCATACCAACCACCACTTCCTTACCCGAGTAAAATGAAAAAAGAGAAACTTAAAGCCGAGCAATCCAAATTCTTGGATATGTTTAAACAGATAAATGTAAATCTTCCTTTCATTGATGTGATTTCAGGAATGCCTAGATATGCTAAATTCTTGAAAGATCTAATCACAAATAGAAAGAAAATGGAAGAACTCTCGGCTGTTACTATGAATGCTAATTGTTCAGCAGTGCTGTTGAATAAGATACCAGAAAAACTATCTGATCCAGGAAGTTTCACAATTCCATGTTTTCTAGGTAGTCTCAGTTCAATAGAAGCATTGGCAGACTTAGGTGCTAGTATAAATCTAATGCCGTATTCACTATACGCTAAACTAGACCTTGGAGAATTGAAACCAACAAGAATAAGCATACAACTAGCCGATCGATCAATAAAATATCCTAGAGGGATAATGGAAAACATGCTAGTTAAAGTTGGTACTTTAGTATTTCCAGTAGATTTTGTTGTTCTGGACATGGAAGAAGATTCTCAAGTTCCTCTCATATTAGGAAGACCATTCTTAAACACGGCTAAAGCAATGATAGACGTCTTCGGTAAGAAACTGACCCTAAGTATAGAGGACGAGAGTGTTACCTTTTCAGTTGATAGAGCAATGCAACAACCGCAATCTGCAGACGATACATGTTATTATATTCAAACTATAGATGCACATGCAGAATTATTAGAAGAATTTCCAGAATTACAAGGAACAGGAGAATGTTCTTTAGGAGAAGGAACAGAACAAATTGATGAAGCTGAAATATTAGCTACACTAATAGCTAATGGATATGAACCAACAACAGAAGAAATCCAAATGCTAAAAGAAGAAGACAGATATCGATACAAATCATCGATAGAAGAACCTCCGAAATTAGAGTTAAAGCCACTTCCAAACCATTTGGAATACGCTTATTTACATGGTGAATCTGAATTACCTGTAATAATATCGTCTACTCTTACTGAAAATGAGAAATCACAACTCATTTCTGTGTTGAAAGCTCATAAACCAGCCATTGCATGGAAGATTCATGATATTAAAGGAATAAGTCCTTCGTATTGCACACATAAAATCCTTATGGAAGAAGGTCATAAAACGTATGTGCAACGCCAACGAAGACTAAATCCTAATATGCAAGATGTAGTTAAGAAAGAAATTATTAAACTGCTAGATGCAGGTTTGATATATCCAATTTCTGATAGTCTATGGGTAAGCCCAGTTCAATGCGTACCTAAGAAGGGTGGCATGACTGTCATTACAAATGAAAAAAATGAGCTTATTCCTACTAGGACTGTAACAGGATGGCGTGTATGTATTGATTATAGAAAATTAAATGACGCCACCAGAAAAGATCACTTTCCCTTACCTTTCATTGATCAAATGTTGGAAAGATTAGCCGGAAATAGTTACTATTGTTTTCTAGATGGATTTTCCGGATATTTTCAAATTCCAATAGCACCCGAAGTGAAATGTCCCGTTCTTATTGATTAAAAACGTTCCATATTAATTGATTTTGTTGCGAGGTTTTGACCTCTATATGAGACGTTTTTCAAAGACTGCATTCATTTTTAAAACAAACCATAACCTTTATTTCATAAATAAAGGTTTAAAAAGCTTTACGTAGATTATCAAATAATGATAATCTAAAATATCCTGTTTACACACGACCATTACATAATGGTTTACAATACAAATATGTTACATCGAAATCAGTTTCTTGAATGCAGTTTTTACACAATATCATACAAACATGGACTCCAAATCTTGTCCTTATTTTAGTATGCAACAGCGGAAGCTCTTAGTATTCACCTAAGAATAAACATGCTTTAAACGTCAACAAAAATGTTGGTGAGTTATAGGTTTAACCTATATATATCAAATCGTAACAATAGACCACAAGATTTCATATTTCAATACACATCCCATACATAGAGATAAAAATCATTCATATGGTGAACACCTGGTAACCGACATTAACAAGATGCATATATATAAGAATATCCCCATCATTCCGGGACACCCTTCGGATATGATATAGATTTCGAAGTACTAAAGCATCCGGTACTTTGGATGGGGTTTGTTAGGCCCAATAGATCTATCTTTAGGATTTGCGTCAATTAGGGTGTCTGTTCCCTAATTCTTAGATTACCAGACTTAATAAAAAGGGGCATATTCGATTTCGATAATTCAACCATAGAATGTAGTTTCACGTACTTGTGTCTATTTTGTAAATCATTTATAAAACCTGCATGTATTCTCATCCCAAAAATATTAGATTTTAAAAGTGGGACTATAACTCACTTTCACAGATTTTTACTTCGTCGGGAAGTAAGACTTGGCCACTGGTTGATTCACGAACCTATAACAATATATACATATATATCAAAGTATGTTCAAAATATATTTACAACACTTTTAATATATTTTGATGTTTTAAGTTTATTAAGTCAGCTGTCCTCGTTAGTAACCTACAACTAGTTGTCCACAGTTAGATGTACAGAAATAAATCGATAAATATTATCTTGAATCAATCTACGACCCAGTGTATACGTATCTTAGTATTGATCACAACTCAAACTATATATATTTTGGAATCAACCTCAACCCTGTATAGCTAACTCCAACATTCACATATAGAGTGTCTATGGTTGTTCCGAAATATATATAGATGTGTCGACATGATAGGTCGAAACATTGTATACGTGTCTATGGTATCTCAAGATTACATAATATACAATTCAAGTTGATTAAGTTATGGTTGGAATAGATTTGTTACCAATTTTCACGTAGCTAAAATGAGAAAAATTATCCAATGTTGTTTTACCCATAACTTCTTCATTTTAAATCCGTTTTGAGTGAAACAAATTGCTATGGTTTCATATTGAACTCTATTTTATGAATCTAAACAAAAAAAGTATAGGTTTATAGTCAGAAAAATAAGTTACAAGTCGTTTTTGTAAAGGTAGTCATTTCAGTCGAAAGAACGACGTCTAGATGACCATTTTAGAAAACATACTTCCACTTTGAGTTTAATCATAATTTTTGGATATAGTTTCATGTTCATAATAAAAATCATTTTCCCAGAATAACAACTTTTAAATCAAAGTTTATCATAGTTTTTAATTAACTAACCCAAAACAGCCCGCGGTGTTACTACGACGGCGTAAATCCGGTTTTACGGTGTTTTTCGTGTTTCCAGGTTTTAAATCATTAAGTTAGCATATCATATAGATATAGAACATGTATTTAGTTGATTTTAAAAGTCAAGTTAGAAGGATTAACTTTTATTTGCGAACAAGTTTAGAATTAACTAAACTATGTTCTAGTGATTACAAGTTTACACCTTCGAATAAGATAGCTTTATATGTATGAATCGAATGATGTTATGAACATCATTACTACCTCAAGTTCCTTGGATAAATCTACTGGAAATGAGAAAAATAGATCTAGCTTCAAAGGATCCTTGGATGGCTTGAAAGTTCTTGAAGCAGAATCATGACACGAAAACAATTTCAAGTAAGATTTCCACTCGAAATAAGATTGTTATAGTTATAGAAATTGAATTAAAGTTTGAATATTATTATTACCTTGTATTAGAAATATAACCTACTGTAAGTAACAAAGGTTTCTTGATCTTGGATGATTACTTGGAATGGATTTAGAAAACTTGGAAGTAAACTTGCAATCTTGGAAGTATTCTTGATTTTATGAAACTAGAACTTTTGGAATTTATGAAGAACACTTAGAACTTGAAGATAGAACTTGAGAGAGATCAATTATATGAAGAAAATTGAAGAATGAAAGTGTTTGTAGGTGTTTTTGGTCGTTGGTGTATGGATTAGATATAAAGGATATATAATTTTGTTTTCATGTAAATAAGTCATGAATGATTACTCATATTTTTTTAATTTTATGAGATATTTCATGCTAGTTGCCAAATGATGGTTCCCACATGTGTTAGGTGACTCACATGGGCTGCTAAGAGCTGATAATTGGAGTGTATATACCAATAGTACATACATCTAAAAGCTGTGTATTGTACGAGTACGAATACGGGTGCATACGAGTAGAATTGTTGATGAAACTGAACGAGGATGTAATTGTAAGCATTTTTGTTAAGTAGAAGTATTTTGATAAGTGTCTTGAAGTCTTTCAAAAGTGTTTGAATACATATTAAAACACTACATGTATATACATTTTAACTGAGTCGTTAAGTCATCGTTAGTCGTTACATGTAAATGTTGTTTTGAAACCTTTAGGTTAACGATCTTGTTGAATGTTGTTAACCCATTATTTATTATAACAAATGAGATGTTAAATTGTTATATTATCATGATATTATGATATATAATATATCTTAGTATGATATATATACAGTTAAATGCCGTTACAACGATAATCGTTACATATATGTCTCGTTTCGAAATCATTAAGTTAGTAGTCTTATTTTTACATATGTATTTCATTTTTAATACACTTAATAATATATTTACTTATCATTTAACATAATTAACCAAGTGTATCAATATCTTAATATGATTCATATGTACCTAGTAAGACGTTGTTATAACGATAATCGTTATATATATCGTTTTCGAGTTTCTTAAATTAATAGTCTCATTTTTATGTATATAACTCATTGTTAAAATACCTAATGAGATACATACTTATAATAAAATCATGTTAACTATATATATAACCATATATATGTCATCGTATAGTTTTTACAAGTTTTAACGTTCGTGAATCACCGGTCAACTTGGGTGGTCAATTGTCTATATGAAACCTATTTCAATTAATCAAGTCTTAACAAGTTTGATTGCTTAACATGTTGGAAACACTTAATCATGTAAATAACAATTTCATTTAATATATATATAAACATGGAAAAGTTCGGGTCACTACAGTACCTACCCGTTAAATAAATTTCGTCCCGAAATTTTAAGCAGTTGGAGGTGTTGACGTATCTTCTGGAAATAAATGCGGGTATTTCTTCTTCATCTGATCTTCACGCTCCCAAGTGAACTCGAGTCCTCTACGAGCATTCCATCGAACCTTAACAATCGATATCTTGTTTTGTTTAAGTCTCTTAACCTCACGATCCATTATTTCGGCGGGTTCTTCAATGAATTGAAGTTTTTCATTGATTTGGATTTTGTCCAACGGAATAGTGAGATCTTCTTTAGCAAAACATTTCTTCAAATTTGAGATGTGGAAAGTGTTATGTACAGCCGCGAGTTGTTGAGGTAGCTCCAGTTGGTAAGCTACTGGTCCGACACGATCTATAATCTTGAATGGTCCAATGTACCTTGGATTTAGTTTCCCCCGTTTACCAAATCGAACAACGCCTTTCCAAGGTGAAACCTTAAGCATGACCATTTCTCCAATTTCAAACTCTATATCTTTTCTTTTACTGTCCGCGTAGCTCTTTTGTCGACTCTGGGCGGTTTTCAATCTTTGTTGAATTTGGATGATTTTCTAGGTAGTTTCTTGTATTATCTCCGGACCCGTAATCTGTCTATCCCTCACTTCACTCCAACAAATCGGAGACCTGCACTTTCTACCATAAAGTGCTTCAAACGGCGCCATCTCAATGCTTGAATGGTAGCTGTTGTTGTAGGAAAATTCTGCTAACGGTAGATGTCGATCCCAACTGTTTCCGAAATCAATTACACAAGCTAGTAGCATGTCTTCAAGCGTTTGTATTGTCCTTTCGCTCTGCCCATCAGTTTGTGGATGATAGGCAGTACTCATGTCTAGACGAGTTCCCAATGCTTGCTGTAATGTCTGCCAGAATCTTGAAATAAATCTGCCATCCCTATCAGAGATAATAGAGATTGGTATTCCATGTCTGGAGACGACTTCCTTCAAATACAGTCGTGCTAACTTCTCCATCTTGTCATCTTCTCTTATTGGCAGGAAGTGTGCTGACTTGGTGAGACGATCAACTATTACCCAAATAGTATCATAACCACTTGCAGTCCTTGGCAATTTAGTAATGAAATCCATGGTAATGTTTTTTCATTTCCATTCCGGGATTTCAGGTTGTTGTAGTAGACCTGATGGTTTCTGATGTTTAGCTTTGACCTTAGAACACGTCAAACATTCTCCTACATATTTAGCAATATCGGCTTTCATACCTGGCCACCAAAAATATTCTTAAGATCCTTGTACATCTTCCCCGTTCCAGGATGTATTGAGTATCTGGTTTTATGAGCTTCTCTAAGTACCATTTCTCTCATATCTCCAAATTTTGGTACCCAAATTCTTTCAGCCCTATACCGGGTTCCGTCTTCCCGAATATTAAGATGCTTCTCCGATCCTTTGGGTATTTCATCCTTTAAATTTCCCTCTTTTAAAACTCCTTGTTGCGCCTCCTTTATTTGAGTAGTAAGGTTAGTGTGAATCATTATATTCATAGATTTTACTCGAATGGGTTCTCTGTCCTTTCTGCTCAAGGCGTCGGCTACCACATTTGCCTTCCCCGGGTGGTAACGAATCTCAAAGTCATAATCATTCAACAATTCAATCCACCTACGCTGCCTCATATTCAGTTGTTTCTGATTAAATATGTGTTGAAGACTTTTGTGGTCGGTATATATAATACTTTTGACCTCATATAAATAGTGCCTCCAAGTCTTTAATGCAAAAACAACCGCGCCTAATTTCAAATCATGCGTCGTATAATTTTGCTCGTGAATCTTCAATTGTCTAGACGCATAAGCAATCACCTTCGTCCGTTGCATTAATACACAACCGAGACCTTGCTTTGATGCGTCACAATAAATCAAAAAATCATCATTCCCTTCAGGCAATGACAATATAGGTGTCGTAGTTAGCTTTTTCTTCAATAATTGAAACGCCTTTTCTTGTTCATCCTTCCATTCAAATTTCTTCCCTTTATGCGTTAATGCAGTCAAGGGTTTTGCTATTTTGGAGAAATCTTGGATGAATCTTCTGTAGTAACCAGCCAATCCTAAAAATTGACGTATATGCTTCGGAGTTTTTGGGGTTTCCCACTTTTCAACGGTTTCGATCTTTGCCGGGTCTACCTGGATACCTTCTTTGTTCACTATGTGACCTAGGAATTGAACTTCTTCCAACCAAAATGCACACTTTGAAAACTGAGCGTACAGTTTTTCTTTCCTCAATACTTCTAGCACTTTTCTCAAATGTTCTTCGTGCTCTTGATCATTCTTTGAGTAAATAAGTAAGTCATCGATGAAAACAATGACAAACTTGTCAAGATATGGCCCACACACTCGGTTCATAAGGTCCATGAACACAGCTGGTGCGTTAGTCAATCCAAACGGCATAACCATAAACTCGTAATGACCATAACGCGTCCTAAAAGCAGTTTTTGGAATATCATCCTCCTTTACTCGCATTTAATGATATCCAGAACGTAAATCGATCTTCGAATAAACCGACGAGTCTTGTAGTTGATCAAATAAGTCGTCAATTCTTGGCAGTGGATAACGGTTTTTGATGGTAAGTTTGTTCAACTCTCTGTAGTCAATACACAACCTAAATGTACCATCCTTCTTCTTGACAAACTGATGTTATGCGAGGTGTATATAAAATAGTTTATATTTTACTAGGAAAAACTATTAAATACGATACAATTTTACACAAGATATTTATTTATTTATAGAATGGATATACTTAAACCTTGCTACAACACTTATAGGCAGTGTACCTAATCGTACAGTAGTGTAGTTTTTAGTAAGTCCGGTTCGTTCCACAGGGAAATCTTTAAACAAAGCTCAACGCTATATTAGTTTACTTTTATAAAAATACAAATATATATATAAGTAATATTATTATTATAAAGGGGGGTTTTTACCGTTTAATGACCGGTTTGTCGATTTTAAAACTTTAGTCGCAGTTAAAACCTAATGTAAAATATTAAATAAATAAAAGACTTAATTTAAAGCGTAAAGTAAATAACGATAATGAAATTTCGAATAATAAAAGTGCGATAAAATAAACTTGCGATAATTAAAAAGTACGATAATTAAAAGTGAGATTAAATAACAATAAATAAAAGTGCGATAATTAGAAGTGCAATTAAATATAAAATAAAGGAAATTAAATATGAAATAAAAGAATTATGCTTATTTAAACTTCCGTAATCATGATGTTTGACGTGTTGATTTTAGTTTTATGCCCATGGGTTAATTGTCCTTTGTCCTGGATTATTTAATATGTCCGTCTGGTTTTTATCCATAACAGTCCATCAGTCATAAATATAAAGTGCGAGTGTCCTCATCAAATTATTATTATACCCGAAGTTAAATATTCCAACTAATTGGGGATTCGAATTGTAACAAGGTTTTAATACTTTGTTTAATGAATACACCAGGTTATCGACTGCGTGTAAACCAAGGTTTTACTACTTTGTTAACAATTACACCAATTACCCTTGAATGTAATTTCACCCCTGTTTTAATTATTCTAGTGGCTATTAATCCATTCCCGTGTCCGGTTAAATGAACGATTATTCGTACATATAAATACCCCGCCCATCGTGTCCGATCGAGTGTATATGGTAATTTATAGGGACGCCCAATTGTAAATCTTTATATTAACATTAACAAACTATCATTTAGTTAAACAAATATAAAGCCCATTAATAGCCCATAGTCTAATTTCCACAAGTGTCGTTCTTTTGTCCAAACCCCAATTATGGTACAAAGCCCAATTACCCAATTTTAGTAATTAGCCCAACATCATGATTACTTCGTTTTAAATAAGCATAATAATAACTTAGCTACGAGACATTAATATAAAAAGGTTGAACATAACTTACAATGATTAAAAATAGCGTAGCGTTACACGGACAGAATTTCGACTTACACCCTTACAACATTCGCTAACATACCCTTATTATTAGAATTATAATTAAAATTAAAATATAAATTATATATATATACATATATATATAAATGTTACGTATGATAAGAGAAGAAAAAGATGATGATTTTGATCAGAATTCGGTTGGCTTTATAGGCAGTTTTCAATTTTGGGGCTCCGCGACTCGCGGTGAAAACCTCTTCAAACTCCGCGACTCGCGGTGAAAACCTCTTCAAACTCCGCGAGTCGCGGAGGTTACTTTTACAGCTCAGTCCTTGGAGTTTTTCTCTGCCGACGGTTTTTTATTTATAAATATAATATATATATAATTAATATAATTAATTATATATTATATTATATTTATTTACATAGTTAACTTGTAATTTTTAGTCCGTTGCGTCGAGCGTTAAGAGTTGACTCTGGTCCCGGTTCCGGATTTTCGAACGTCCTCGCGTACAATTTAATATCTTGTACTTTGCGTTTTGAATCTTGTACTCTTGTAATTTCGAGACGTTTCTTATCAATAATTGGAACCTTTTTGATTGTCTTTTGTACTTTTGAGCTTTTTGGTCGTTTGCGTCTTCAATTTGTCGAATCTGTCTTTTGTCTTCACCTTTTATTATTTAAACGAATATCACTTGTAAATAGAACAATTGCAACTAAAAGCTTGTCTTTCTTGAGGAATAATGCTATGAAATATATGTTCGTTTTTAGCATTATCAAATATTCCCACACTTGAGCGTTGCTTGTCCTCAAGCAATATCGTCTTGAAATACTAGAATCACTTCTTTATTCTTCACACTTTGTACATCAGTGATTTCTATACGGCGGTATAAACAATGGTAGTAACGATATGGTTTACAGTCCCACATGACTATAAAAATTTAGATCCATTAAGGAAATTGGATCTTTATGAAAACATTTGATCTTTTGAAATCTAGTTTTTACCCTAGATAAGTTTTCCGGAATAACCCTTTACCGGTGTTTGCAAAATATTTTTGTGGGTTTGGTGGGTTTCAGATTTGAAAATTTTAGCTCAAAACTTGCAGTTTTGTGTCACCCACTTGCTAACCTTGTATTTGGAAAGCAACACGTCCAGTTTACTTGTTCCGTATATTACCTTTCGGCAAACTACCGTCCGGTTGTAAAGGAAAGCGTTGAACAAGCAACTGTTAAGGCAATGTCCCGTGACATGCTTTTGATTATGGTCTATAACGTGTCGGACGCAATTACTATCCTTGGTAGGAGCAATAGTAAAGCTCACCCTTATAATTTTTCGGTATGGCACAAGGTCCTGTCTTTGACCACTATGCAACCACCGTTCTTACGGTTGACACCCGATTTAGTTCAGGTGACCTAATGAATTCCAGGTGAATTCCTAGGATTTTACGTTCAATGGTAATGAACGCATTGAAAATAGGGTTTTCAGAAAACAAATCGGTTTGTAATTTTGATCAAAATATTTTCTCGTTTAAGCTCGAGTTTAGATATCATTGAATTCCATGAGTTTGAATTCTCAATCTTTAAGGTCAATCTCTAGGATTGAGTAATATCAGTCTTAAAAGCTGATTTTTAATCTTTAAGGAGATTATCCTTTCTGGGGATCTGATTCATTAGTCTTATCCAGCTAATTTGCATGGTGCCCCCCCCCCATTGTACGAGATAAATCCTTCTCATGGTTAGGATAAATCTGACCACTTGGCGACCCTGTTTAATGCTGAGGTCCGTGGATTTCCTGCTGATTTTAGTGATGACTTTTCTAGATTTTTCGTCAACCTACAGCTGGTCTGGACGACAACTTCATGACCTAAATCAAGAAGCGCGTTTCATTTTCGGAAGACTTTACTTCCTTTTAATGATGGAATTGATTCATCGTGTAGATCCATCTCTTCTTTTCTTTCATCGGGTAAAACAGTTTAGTTTAGTCCAAAGCAAAAGTATTTTCAGTTATTTGTTACAAATATATGTGACATATGTTTAAAATAACTTGGTAAATTTTCCCACACTTGGCTTTTTATTTTTCTTTTTATCGTCCTCTATTCCATTTTAAATGAATTTTGACATTTTAGTTTGTTTCTTAATTTATGTTCTTTCTGAGATAACAATAATTTCGGTGTTAAAACCTAGTTTTATCGTTCATAAATATGTATAAACATGATTTGAATTCATTTAATTGAAAAATTTTACTAGAATTGGGTAGTCAGTATATAAGACTAGGGCTGTTCTTTTTTTATCAGAGAGCACTAGATTCTAATACAACTACTGCTTTACTAGTATTTTTAATGGTAACCAAGTGTATAAAGTAAAAAATTTTTAAAATCCGAAAGAATTTAACCCCTTCCCACACTTAAGATCTTGCAATGCCCTCATTTGCAAGAAATCAGTAACAATTTAAATTATTGAGGGTGATTTGTGTGAAAATGATTAAATTTTTACCAAAGTTTCCAAATATATTGGCGTTTGTTTGCTGAATGATAAATGGTGTACATCATTTGTTCATTCCGTCTTGTTGTTATTTCACATATATTTTGCATCTTGTCGTCAAAATTAGTTGCTTTTGCTGAACTTAATGCCAGTCTTTGAAAAAGCGTTGTTTTACCCTGTTGTGTACATAAGATAAACTGCAAACATATATACATATTTTTGAAGTTTGGTATATTACCCCACATTCAAAAATTATTAAAATCTAAGAATAAAAGTTAGATAATTATAAAAATGATTACAATATTAACAAAAGTATTGAACGTATCAATAATTACAAATTACAAAATAAAAAAAAATAATAATAATAAGTAAACTAAGGATGATATTGGTACCAATAGGGGTTCCAGGCATAACCATAAGTGCTATAGAATGCTTCGGCAGGGTCATACGTAGGATATGGTGGCTGCATCTCTATAGACCAAGGAGGGAAGATGGGTTTCGGTGTAGGAATATAGTTTCTACCTATATGTTGGCAATGAGCTATGATCTGGTTCTGATGAACTTGCCAATCTTCAAATGCTCTCTGTCTAGCATTTTCGTATTCCTGAGAAGCTATAAACCTATGCATTTCTTGCATCTCATTCCCCCCTCCTACATTACCTTGTTGCTGGTTTCTCTCCACCTGTGGATGTCTACCATGGTATCGTACTGCGGCGTTATTTCGCCTCTTCAAAACTTTCGCACCATGGTATACATTTAAACCTATAGTATCGCGGGGTTCCGGCTCTTCTAGTAATAATCCCCCCCGACTTATATCCACACCGAGATATTCACCAATCAAAGTAATAAAAATACCACCTCCTATTATGCTATGTGGTCGCATCCCCCGAACCATAGCTGATAAATAATAACCCACACAATATGGTATACTTACAGCGCTTTGTGGGTCTCGAATACACATATGGTAAAACAAATCCTGTTCATTTACTTTTTCTTTGTTCTTACCCCTTTGTGTAATCGAATTAGCTAAAAACCTATGTATCACTCTTAATTCGGCTCTATCTATATCCAAATAAGAGTAATTTCCCCCTTTGAAACGGTGATGGCTTGTCATTTGACTCCACACACCGTGTGTATCAAAATTCTCATCTATCTTTCTACCGTTTAGTATCAATCCTCTACAATCGGCAGACGCTAACTCCTCAGGCGTATATATACGTAAAGCCTGAGCCATGTCCAGTAAAGACATGTGGCGCATCGAACCGCCTAACAAAAATCTAATAAAAGAACGATCGGTTAAACTAGCTACCCGATCATTCAACTCTATACTACATAACAATTCTTCACACCATACTTTATATACAGGTCTACGTATGGTGAATAAACATATCCAGTCATTAAAAGAAGAATTACCATACCTCTGTACAAGTAATTCCCTAATTGGCCCGGCCAATTCTACAGCTTCTAAGGGTCCCCATTCTATGACCCTCGGTACCTCAACAACCTTAGAATGAAGAGTATGCAAACCCCTTTGATATTTTGGATAATCTATCCAAAGTCTGTCAAATCTCAGGTTCGGGTGCAACTCTTCCAAGTGCATATCTGAAAAGGTCATGACTGGATGAGGTACATCCTGCTTGTAGTAGTTATCCACCTCCTGTTGTTCCAAATTCTCAGCAGGAGCATTGCGGGCTTGGGATGAAGATTCACCCCTTTCATTCTACAAAACACATCAAACACAAATTTTGTGCATCCAAATATGCATTAGTGTCAGCAAAATCATCAATTACAATGACATTATCAATCTATATCAAACTTAAGCTCATTTTCATATTTTCATCAAATCTACACTTTTTCAAATAAGCATATACAAAAATTTTCGCCAAGTTCATAAGCATTCAACTCAAATAACATGTCAAAATAATCATTACTAGCAAATAAACAAGTCTCAAATGGCATTATCTTTCAAAAATCAAGTTCATGAATTTTAGACTTGAAAAAGTCCACTTTAATTCTCAAAATCATGTTTAGGCTCAAAGTTTGGATCATTTAACTACCTAGACATGTTACACTACTTATTTTAGCAACAATTCATGACAAAAATCGGCCATAACCTGTTTATATCAAAAAGCCCCAAATTTGCTCAAGAACACAAACCCTAGATTACTCAAAATTTGAAGTTTAAGGCTTCTAATCATGTTAAACAGCATCAATCTAGGTTATACAAGCATAATACATAAACAATTTAAGCCTAATTATACTAAAAAGCATCAAAATCAAATTGGGGAAAAAATAGCTCAAGAACATCAAATTTCGAATTAAATGGTGTTTAGGTGTAGAAATTTACCGTTTTTCTTGAGTAATTCTTAGATAGCATCCTTCTCAACATGATTTTAGCAAAAAATTTGGTGATTAACGGTTAAAAATTGGGATTTTTGGGGGTGATTTTCGGGTTTTTTCGCAGCTATTTTCGCAGTGTTTTTATTGTTTTGGGGTTGGGACTGATCTGTTGTTCGGTTATATTTTTTTCTGATTTTTAGTCCCTCCGCGAGTCGCGGAGATTTCCCTTTCAAACTCCGCGAGTCGCGGAGTTTGCTCTTTTTTTTTTTTTTATAATCTTTAACTTATAAAACAATTAAGTATTTAATTTTAAAATTTTGTTTCCCTTGTTATTTAGGACGAGGTCGTTTCGGATCGATGTCCTAGTCCGTCCTTCGACAAAATTTTAAAATTTGTCTTTTTGTAGCGATTATTTTAAAAGCTAAGATTTTTGGGTTTTTTAATGTTTTTGGCATACTTTAAATTAATAAGATTAAAAATAATGATAATAAAAGTTCTCGTCCCTTCCTTGGGTAAAGCAATTTCGGTTCAAAGACCTAGTCTTCAACTTACGACGAATTTTTAAAAATCATATTTTTAACTTAATGAGATAAAGTAAATTTTTGTTTTTAAATTCACACAACTTAAATATAAAATTCAAAATTATTATTAAAAATTCACACCAAACTTAAAATTTAAAATGCATAAAATTAAAAATTAATATTTTAAAAATTAAAAATTCATACCAAACTTAATTTAAAAATTTATAAATTCATACTAAACTTATATTAATTTTTCAAATATTTACAATTTTAAATATATTGTTTTTATAAAGTTTACAATATTAATTTAAGATTTAAATATTAATTTTAAAAACATGGTAAAAATAAATTTAAAAATCTTTTTGTCTTTTTATCCCACTTTAATCAATCAAATATTATCAAAAATATGCGCCCCTCTTTTCGGTAAAGTAATTTCGGTTCCAAAACCTAATTTAACTCATGACGAATTTTTGAAATATTTTGGGTTGATTGTTTAAAGATATTTATACCTTAAGAATAAACGTTAAATTTCGCAGTGATGTAATAAATTTTTGAATGATATCAATAATTTCGGTCGCCAAACCTAATTTTATTTAATACCAATTTAATACTTTTTAGCGAACAAATTAGCGTTTATTATCAAAAGGTTAAAAATAAAAATAAAAACTAAAAACTGTACAGACATACCTGTGAAATAGATTTCTTAGTTATATGATCTATTCCATTCATAAGATAGTCGGTTTAATTGATTTTCCATGGCTACATAGGCATAACCTCGAGCATTCAGTATCTTTTCTTCTAAACATATGAACGGTCCGTCTCTGCATAAAGTAACAAATTCGGTATTTGAATAGGTTTGATTATTTGAACATTTACCTCCATGTGACCATTTTCCGCATTTGTGACATCGTTCTAGGTGTCGTGCTCTTCTTTTCGCTGCGGATTTTGATTTTCCTTTACCAAATTGTAACTTATTATCTTCGCATCTGGATTCTTTTCTAACTCCGTCCATTCTTTCTCTGATTACTGATACTATTTCACTCGGGAGTATATCATTATTTCTTTTAGTGATCAAAGCGTGTAGCATTAGACCATGGTTTAGTTCACAGGCAGTCTTTATTTTGTAAAAACCTAAAAAAAATAAAAATTCAGAATGGGGGGAGAAGACTAGTTCTTTAGGGTCTGCTAGGGAAAGACCATTCGGGTTCCATTTTCGAGAACTACACGAAAACAGACAATCTAACTCTAACAGAAATACATATTATCCTTTAAAGACTTGATTCTCCCCACACTTAGTTAGCTGTGGTGTCGAAATTGTGATTAACTTCGTTGTCGACTTCCATCGGACCATGTATGTAATGTTTAACTCCTTGACCATTAACTTTAAATTCCATCCCATTTGAATTTATTAATTCTATCGTTCCGTATGGGAAAACTCTTTTGACTATGAATGGTCCAGACCATCTTGATTTCAATTTTCCAGGAAATAGCTTGAATCGTGAATTGAAAAGAAGAACTCTGTCTCCTTCTTTAAATTCTTTTGAACTTCTGATTCTTTTATCATGCCATTTCTTCGTTCTTTCTTATTAGATTAACGAATTTTCGTATGCTTCATGTCTTAATTCTTCTAATTCATTTAGTTGACTTAATCGTAGACGTCCGGCTTCATGTAAATCAAGATTACATGTCTTCAAAGCCCAAAATGCTTTGTGTTCAATTTCTACTGGAAGATGACATGCTTTTCCATAAACAAGTCTAAAAGGTGTGGTTCCAATTGGAGTTTTGTAGGCTGTTCTAAAAGCCCAGAGTGCATCCTCCAATTTAATGGACCATTCCTTCGGATTTGATCCTACGGTTTTCTCTAGAATACGTTTTAAAGCTCGGTTGGTATTTTCAACTTGTCCACTTGTTTGTGGATGATATGCGGTGGAGATTTTATGAGTTACTCCATATCTTTTAAGAACTTTCTCAAGTTGATTATTACAGAAATGAGTACCCCGATCACTTATTAAAGCTTTCGGTGTTCCAAACCTTGCAAAAAGACGTTTTAAAAAGTTGACTACAACTCGTGCATTGTTAGTTGGGAGAGCTTGTGCTTCCGCCCATTTAGATACATAATCAATGGCTACGAGTATATATAGATTATTATGAGATTTTGGAAATGGACCCATAAAGTCAATACCCCAAATGTCAAATACTTCACATACTTGGATGACATTTTGTGGCATTTCATCACGTTGACTTATTTTTCCGGCCCTTTGACATGCATCACAGGATTTGTAAAGAAGGTGTGCGTCTTTGTAAATTGTAGGCCAATAGAATCCAGCTTCATAAACTTTTCTTGCTGTTAGTTGAGGCCCATAATGCCCTCCTGTTGGTCCTGTGTGACAATGGTTTAAAATTTTACTAGCTTCATCTCCAAATACACATCGGCGTATTATTCCATCGGGACAACTTTTAAACAGATGTGGATCTTCCCAGAAATAGTGTTTTATATCACTGAAGAATTTCTTTCGTCTTTGGTACGATAATCCTTTTTCAAGGAATCCACAAACTAAGTAGTTTGCATAGTCTGCAAACCATGGGATTTCTTTATAATCTATCTTCAATAGATATTCATCAGGAAAGTTGTCTTGTATGGCCGATTCATTTAGAACTTCTAATTCGGGATTTTCAAGACGAGAAAGATGATCAGCGGCGAGATTTTCTGCTCCTCTTTTATCTCGGATTTCAATATCAAACTCTTGTAAGAGTAAGATCCAACGGATTAATCTTGGTTTAGCATCTTGTTTTGAAAATAGGTATCTAAGAGCAGAATGGTCGGTATAGCCCACCGTTTTTGCTAGAACGAGATATGATCGAAATTTGTCAAAAGCAAAGACAATAGCAAGGAGTTCTTTTTTAGTAGTTGTATAGTTCTTTTGTGCTCCTTGTAATGTCTTACTAGCATAATATATAGGTTGAAATCGTTTTTCAATCCTTTGTCCTAAAACGGCTCCCATTGCAAAATCACTTGCATCGCACATTAGTTCAAATGGTAGATTCCAATTTGGTGTTATCATGATCGGCGCATTAGTGAGTTTCTCTTTAAGAATATTAAAAGATTTGATACACTCATCTGAAAAGATGAATGGAGCATCCTTTTCTAGGAGTTTATTCATAGGAGTGGCAATTTTAGAAAAATCTTTTATGAAACGTCGGTAAAAACCGGCATGCCCTAGAAAACTCCTAACTCCTCTAACATTGGTGGGATGTGGAAGTTTAGCAATTACATCTACTTTAGCTCTATCCACTTCAATTCCTTCTTTTGAAATTTTATGTCCAAGAACGATGCCTTCTTTAACCATGAAATGGCATTTCTCCCAATTAAGTACTAGATTTGATTTTTCGCATCTAATTAGCATTCGTTCCAGATTAACTAGACATGATTTAAATGTATCACCGAAGACTGAAAAGTCATCCATGAATACTTCCATGCATTCTTCTATCATGTCGTGAAAAATCGCCATCATGCACCTTTGAAAGGTTGCAGGGGCGTTGCAAAGTCCAAATGGCATGCGTTTGTAAGCAAAAGTACCATAAGGGCACGTGAATGTGGTTTTCTCTTGGTCCTCGGGTGCTATTGGAATTTGAAAATATCCGGAAAATCCATCTAGAAAACAATAGTAACTATTTCCGGCTAATCTTTCCAACATTTGATCTATGAAAGGTAAGGGAAAGTGATCTTTTCTGGTGGCGTCATTTAATTTTCTATAATCAATACATACACGCCATCCTGTTACAGTCCTAGTAGGAATAAGCTCATTTTTCTCATTTGTAATGACAGTCATGCCACCCTTCTTAGGCACGCATTGAACTGGGCTTACCCATGGACTATCAGAGATTGGATAAATTAAACCTGCATCTAGCAGTTTAATAATCTCTTTCTTAACTACATCTTGCATATTAGGATTTAGTCTTCGTTGGCGTTGCACATACGTTTTATGACCTTCTTCCATAAGGATTTTATGTGTGCAATACGAAGGACTTATTCCTTTAATATCATGAATCTTCCATGCAATGGCTGGTTTATGAGCTTTTAACACAGAAATGAGTTGTGATTTTTCATTTTCAGTAAGAGAAGACGATATTATTACAGGTAATTCAGATTCACCATGTAAATAAGCGTATTCCAAATGGTTTGGAAGTGGCTTTAACTCTAATTTCGGAGGTTCTTCTATCGATGATTTATATCGATATCTGTCTTCTTCTTTTAGCATTTGAATTTCTTCTGTTGTTGGTTCATATCCATTAGCTATAAGTGTAGCTAACATTTCAGCTTCATCAATTGGTTCATTACCTTCTCCTAAAGAACATTCTCCTGTTCCTTGTAATTCTGGAAATTCTTCTAATAATTCTGCATGTGCATCTATAGTTTGAATATAATAACATGTATCATCTGCAGATTGTGGTTGTTGCATTGCTCTATCAACTGAAAAGGTAACACTCTCATCCTCTATACTTAGGGTCAGTTTCTTACCGAACACGTCTATCATTGCTTTAGCCGTGTTTAAGAATGGTCTTCCTAATATGAGAGGAACTTGAGAATCTTCTTCCATGTCCAAAACAACAAAATCTACTGGAAATACTAAAGTACCAACTTTAACTAGCATGTTCTCCATTATCCCTCTAGGATATTTTATTGATCTATCGGCTAGTTGTATGCTTATTCTGGTTGGTTTTAATTCTCCAAGGTCTAGTTTAGCGTATAGTGAATACGGCATTAGATTTATACTAGCACCTAAGTCTGCCAATGCTTCTATTGAACTAAGACTACCCAGAAAACATGGAATTGTGAAACTTCCTGGATCAGATAATTTTTCTGGTATCTTATTCAACAACACTGCTGAACAATTAGCATTCATAGTAACAGCCGAGAGTTCTTCCATTTTCTTTCTATTTGAGATTAGATCTTTCAAGAATTTAGCATATCTTGGCATTCCTGAAATCACATCAATGAAAGGAAGATTTACATTTATCTGTTTAAACATATCCAAGAATTTGGATTGCTCGGCTTCAAGTTTTTCTTTCTTCATTTTACTCGGGTAAGGAAGTGGTGGTTGGTATGGTTTAACATAAGGTTTATCCTTAACTGTGTTATCTTCATTAACCTTTTCAACTACCGGTTCTTTTTCCTTATCTTGATCAGGTTGTGGTTCTTGTGGAGTAGGAATAGAATCATCTGAAACTACAGGTATTTCAGGTGGTTTAAGTGTTGTACCACTTCTTGTGGTAATGGCTTTAGCTGTTTCATTCCGGGGGTTAGCATTTGTATCGCTAGGTAGACTTCCCAGTTTTCTTTCACCTATTAACCTTGCTAGGTTACTCACTTCTTGTTCCAGATTTTGAATAGAAGCTTGTTGATTTCTAAATGCTTGAGCATTTTGTTCATTGGTTTGTTTTTGAGATGTGAAAAACTGCGTTTGAGTTTCATCTAGCTTCGTCATCATATCTTCTAAATTCGGCTTTTTATCATCGGTTTGTTGTGGTGGTTTGTTTTGAAAATTAGGTCTTTGCTGATTGTAAGTATTATTGGATACTTGTTGATTGCTAGGACCTTGTTGGTTGTTGTATGGAATATTTCGGTTATAATTCTGGTTTTGATTGTAAATCGGTCTTGGCGGTTGATAATTATTCTGATAATTATTTCCAGGCCTTTGGTTTATGTATGAAATATTCTCTCTTTGTTCCATTGTTAATTCAATACTGAGACAATCTTTTGTCAAATGTGGTCCTCCACACTGCTCACAACTAATTCGTATTGAGTGAATATCTTTAGTCATCTTTTCCATTCGTCTCTCCACAGCATCTATCTTTGCGGAAATAGAATCTAAGTCATGGCTAGAATCGGCTCTAGCTGCTTTAGATGATCTAATGATATCTTTTTCTTGGTGCCACTCATGCGAGTGGGAAGCAGTGTTATCAATAATTTTGTAAGCATCAGTTTCGGTTTTCTTCATAATAGAACCACCAGCTGCTATATATATATCTTTCCTTGTAGTGATGTCGCATCCTTGGTAGAATATTTGTACTATTTGACAGGTGTCTAAACCATGTTGCGGACATCCTCTTAATAACTTTCCATATCTTGTCCACGCCTCATATAGAGTTTCATTTGGTTTCTGTGTGAACGTAACAATTTCTGCTTGAAGTCTTACGGCTTTAGATGCAGGAAAGAATTGTTTAAGAAATTTGTCAATTAAAACGTCCCATGTATCGATCGCCCCTTCAGGTAACGATTCCAACCAATCTTTGGCTTCTCCCTTTAAAGTCCAGGGAAATAACATGAGATATATCTGTTCATCCTCCACTTCTCGGATTTTAAATAGTGTGCAGATCCTATTAAAGGTACGTAGATGTTCATTTGGATCTTCCTTCGGCGCACCACTAAATTGGCATTGATTAGTCACCATGTGTAGAATTTGTCCTTTGATTTCATAATCTGGCGCATTAATGTCTGGATGAGTAATTGCGTGACCTTGGCCAGTGCGTTTAGCTCTCATTCGGTCTTCCATACTTAAAGGTTCCAGATTCTCCATAATTGAATTTGTTGAATCGGTATCACTAGATGATTCTGATTTAATGGTTCGTTCCTCAACAATCTCTGTTTGAATGATTGGTGGCTCCGGAGGAAAGTTTAATGGTTCAGGATCTACGAACCGTTCCTGAATATTTTCCGGATTCTCAATTGTGAGGTTGGGTTCAAAAAATGGATTATCGGAAATTTGAACTGAAGTACTTGGTTGACTGGATGACGATTCTAAAGAAAAATCAACGGCGGTTATATTTGCTAAATGTCTTGATCTAGTTACAGGTGGTGAACGTACAAAAGGTGATGAACGTCTTGCTCGGTGCATTCACTGAATATCCTATTAGTTTTTAAAAGGAAAGAAAAATTATAATAAGTTATCCAATTAATAGACTTTTCTGATTTTGCCCACGTTTTGAATAGCCAAAAGATGCAGCAGAGGGGCAGGATTCGTTTGGTCTCAATATAATTGAGGACTGTTTGGCTCCAATAACCCGGTCCACGTACAAATCCAACTATTACTACGAATCAGAAAATTTTGATGTCTATTAATTTAACCACTTAAAATAAATTTTCGTAATTTTAAGAAATTTAGATAAGAAGTAGAAAAAAAATTCTAAGTCCTAAAAACTAGAATGGCGAGAAATAAGAGAGAAAAAGAGTTCGTCGCAAAAGGTCGAAAAAGAAAAATGGTTGAAAAATAAAAGGTGACGGAAAAATAAAAGAAACTTATAACAACTTAAAAATACTTAACTAACCTAATCTTATTACTACAACTAACTTAAAATTATAATCGCAAATTGAAATTACTAATTGGAATGACAATTGGTACATAGTAAAAGTTGTCTAAAAATATTAAAGCTTACAGGAAAAACTAAATCCAAATGGAAATAACTTAAAAAGAAACTAAAACTTAAAATGGCGTCGCAAAATTCTAAAGCACCTAAATCTTAGTCTAAAGAAAAAGTACTTAAGGAATTCTACGGCAAAGCCTAAAAATATAGGAGTAAAAATGACTATGGCAAAAACTAAATTTAAAATTAATTATGAGCTAAAAAATACAAATATTACGCTACAATGATTAAAAATGGACAAAATATAAAAATATACAAAAAGTTGTAAAAAGTACAATTTTTATAAAAATATTATTTTTATATTATTTTATTTAATAAAACTACTAATTTTATAATTTAATTAAACTTATTTAAACTAAAATATAAATTAAATAAAACTTAAATTAAAATAAAACTTAATTATAATATTAATTAGGGTTAATAATAAAAATAATAATTAATAATCCGTAATAAATGCTGAATTAGGGCTTCTGTCCGTGTGTCAGAGCAGCTCAGCGAGTCGCGGTAATTAATGCATCAAACCCCGCAAGTCGCGGGGTTTCAGAATTCAGCTGACAGGTTTGAATTTTTACGCGTTTTTCTTTATTTATTTTTTTTTTTATTTTCTGTTTTCTGTTTTTAAATAAATAAAAGATTTTAAAATAAAACTTATATTTTTATAAACTAAAATAAAAATAAAGAAACTTATAAAACTTAAATATTTAACAAAATCTTAAAAATACTTATATTTTTGTTTTTCTTTTTATATTTTCGAATTTTTAAAACGTATTTTTACAAAAACGACTTTTAATAAAAGTAACTAAAAATCCTTTTTTTTTTTTATATATATTAGCGTTGTGCTTCCGGCTTTTAAGATATTCCCCGGCAGCGGCGCCAAAAATACTTGATGTTATGCGAGGTGTATATAAAATAGTTTATATTTTACTAGGAAAAACTATTAAATACGATACAATTTTACACAAGATATTTATTTATTTATAGAATGGATATACTTAAACCTTGCTACAACACTTATAGGCAGTGTACCTAATCGTACAGTAGTGTAGTTTTTAGTAAGTCCGGTTCGTTCCACAGGGAAATCTTTAAACAAAACTCAACGCTATATTAGTTTACTTTTATAAAAATACAAATATATATATAAGTAATATTATTATTATAAAGGGGGGTTTTTACCGTTTAATGACCGGTTTGTCGATTTTAAAACTTTAGTCGCAGTTAAAACCTAATGTAAAATATTAAATAAATAAAAGACTTAATTTAAAGCGTAAAGTAAATAACGATAATGAAATTTCGAATAATAAAAGTGCGATAAAATAAACTTGCGATAATTAAAAAGTACGATAATTAAAAGTGCGATTAAATAACGATAAATAAAAGTGCGATAATTAGAAGTGCAATTAAATATAAAATAAAGGAAATTAAATATGAAATAAAAGAATTATGCTTATTTAAACTTCCGTAATCATGATGTTTGACGTGTTGATTTTAGTTTTATGCCCATGGGTTAATTGTCCTTTGTCCTGGATTATTTAATATGTCCGTCTGGTTTTTGTCCATAACAGTCCATCAGTCATAAATATAAAGTGCGAGTGTCCTCATCAAATTATTATTATACCCGAAGTTAAATATTCCAACTAATTGGGGATTCGAATTGTAACAAGGTTTTAATACTTTGTTTAATGAATACACCAGGTTATCGACTGCGTGTAAACCAAGGTTTTACTACTTTGTTAACAATTACACCAATTACCCTTGAATGTAATTTCACCCCTGTTTTAATTATTCTAGTGGCTATTAATCCATTCCCATGTCCGGTTAAATGAACGATTATTCGTACATATAAATACCCCGCCCATCGTGTCCGATCGAGTGTATATGGTAATTTATAGGGACGCCCAATTGTAAATCTTTATATTAACATTAACAAACTATCATTTAGTTAAACAAATATAAAGCCCATTAATAGCCCATAGTCTAATTTCCACAAGTGTCGTTCTTTTGTCCAAACCCCAATTATGGTACAAAGCCCAATTACCCAATTTTAGTAATTAGCCCAACATCATGATTACTTCATTTTAAATAAGCATAATAATAACTTAGCTACGAGACATTAATATAAAAAGGTTGAACATAACTTACAATGATTAAAAATAGCGTAGCGTTACACGGACAGAATTTCGACTTACACCCTTACAACATTCGCTAACATACCCTTATTATTAGAATTATAATTAAAATTAAAATATAAATTATATATATATATATAAATTTTACGTATGATAAGAGAAGAAAAAGATGATGATTTTGATCAGAATTCGGTTGGCTTTATAGGCAGTTTTCAATTTTGGGGCTCCGCGACTCGCGGTGAAAACCTCTTCAAACTCCGCGAGTCGCGGAGGTTACTTTTACAGCTCAGTCCTTGGAGTTTTTCTCTGCCGACGGTTTTTTATTTATAAATATAATATATATATAATTAATATAATTAATTATATATTATATTATATTTATATACATAGTTAACTTGTAATTTTTAGTCCGTTGCGTCGAGGGTTAAGAGTTGACTCTGGTCCCGGTTCCGGATTTTCGAACGTCCTCGCGTACAATTTAATATCTTGTACTTTGCGTTTTGAATCTTGTACTCTTGTAATTTCGAGACGTTTCTTATCAATAATTGGAACCTTTTTTATTGTCTTTTGTACTTTTGAGCTTTTTGGTCGTTTGCGTCTTCAATTCGTCGAATCTGTCTTTTGTCTTCACCTTTTATTATTTAAACGAATATCACTTGTAAATAGAACAATTGCAACTAAAAGCTTGTCTTTCTTGAGGAATAATGCTATGAAATATATGTTCGTTTTTAGCATTATCACAAACAAAACAGGAGCTCCCCATGGTGATGTGCTTGGTCGAATGAAACCACGTTCTAATAGTTCTTGCAGTTGGCTTTGCAGTTCTTTCATCTCGCTGGGTGCGAGTCTATAAGGAGCACGAGCTATTGGTGCAGCTCCTGGTATAAGATCTATTTGAAATTCAACAGATCGATGTGGAGGTAGTCCCGGTAATTCTTTCAGAAATACATCGGGAAATTCTTTTGCGATGGGAACATCATTGATGCTCTTTTCTTTAGTTTGTACTTTCTCGACGTGTGCTAGAACAGCATAGCAACCTTTTCTTATTAGTTTTTGTGCCTTCAAATTACTAATAAGATGTAGCTTCATGTTGCCCTTTTCTCCGTACACCATTAAGGGTTCTCCTTCTTCTCGTACAATGTGAATTGCATTTTTATAACATACGATCTCTGCTTTCACCTTCTTCAGCCAGTCCATGCCAACTATTACATCAAAACTCCCTAACTCTACTGGTATCAAATCAATCTTAAATATTTCGCTACCCAGTTTAATTTCTCAATTCCGGCATATATTATCTGCTGAAATTAACTTACCGTTTGCTAATTCGAGTAAAAATTTACTATCCAACGGCGTCAATGGACAACTTAATTTAGCACAAAAATCTCTACTCATATAGCTTCTATCCGCACCCGAATCAAATAAAACGTAAGCAGATTTATTGTCAATAAGAAACGTACCCGTAACAAGCTCCGGGTCTTCCTGTGCCTCTGCCGCATTAATATTGAAAACTCTTCTGCGGCCTTTTCCATTCGTGTTCTCCTGGTTCGGGCAATTTCTAATAATGTGGCCTGGTTTTCCACATTTATAACAAGCTACATTGGCATAACTTGCTCCGACACTACTTGCTCAACCATTACTCGTTCCGACACCATTTGTTCCTTTCATTCTGTTAACCCCTGGTCCGTAGACCTCACACTTCGCCGATCTATGACCATTTTTTTTACACTTGTTGCAAATTTTGGCCGAGTGATACTTTTCACACCTTTGGCATAGCTGCTTCTGATTGTTATTGTTGTTGCGGTTGTTATTGTTGTTGGGATGATTGTTGTAGTTGCTGTTGTTGTTGTTGTTGTTGTTGTTGTTGTTGTTGTTGTTGTTGGGCCGTTTGTTGTAGTTGCGATTGATGTTGCGATTGTTGGGATAATTGTTGCGATTATTATTGTAATTGCTGTTGTTGTTGTATTGGTGATTCTTATCACCGTTTTCCTCCTACTTTCTTTTGACTTGCTTCACATTGGCCTCTTCAGCCGTCTGTTCTTTAATTCTTTCCTCAATCTGGTTCACTAGTTTGTGAGCCATTCTACATGCCTGTTGTATGGAGGCGGGCTCGTGTGAACTTATATCTTCTTGGATTCTTTCCGGTAATCCTTTCACAAACGCGTCGATCTTCTCTTCCTCATCTTCGAACGCTCCCGGACACAATAGGCACAATTCTGTGAATCGTCTTTCGTACGTGGTAATATCAAATCCTTGGGTTCGTAACCCTCTAAGTTCTGTCTTGAGCTTATTGACCTCGGTTCTGGGACGGTACTTCTCGTTCATCAAGTGCTTGAATGCTGACCACGGTAGTGCGTACGCATCATCTGTCCCACTTGCTCTAGATAGGTATTCCACCATGTTAACGCAGAACCTGTGAAGGTATGCGTAGCGTACTTCACTTTGTCCTCTTCAGTACACTTACTTATGGCAAACACCGATTCGACCTTCTCGGTCCACCGTTTCAATCCGATCGGTCCTTCGGTTCCATCAAATTCCAAAGGTTTGCAGGCAGTGAATTCTTTGTAGGTGCATCCTACACGATTTCCTGTACTGCTAGATCCAAGGTTATTGTTGGTATGTAGCGCAGCCTGTACTGCGGCTATGTTTGAAGCTAGAAAAGTACGGAATTCCTCTTCATTCATATTCATGGTGTGTCGAGTAGTCGGTGCCATTTCCTTCAAAATATTCAAATGGAACAAGTTAATCATACAGAATATTAAGAGTAATTAATAGTATTTCGTAGCATAATATGAACTCATTTATAAAAGCTTTTTCTTCATATTAGCGTTTTATAAGTTTAAATTCGGGTAGTACCTACCCGTTAAGTTCATACTTAGTAGCTAATATACAATTCAACTACTACAATTCTATATGAAAAACTGATTATAATAATATTTCACGTTCAAACTTTTATACAATATTTTACAAACTTACAATACCGCTTATTTTACATAAAGCATGAAATATAGCACACAATAACTTTGATACAAGATAGTTGTGAAGATAATTCTAGCTAGTACACAAGTCGTTCAGCAAAGGCAATAAAGACACGTAATTCATACGTCCAGAAACAAGTCATGCATTCTAGTTTTACTAGGACTACTTCCCATCCTTGGTCTTGTGGAACATAACTGTTATGGCCGTTGATAAGACAGCGTGTTGTAACGTCGTCAAAGGGATGAGGGTTACGTAATGACCAACAGTCTCGTAATAACCTAAAAACCTCATTTCTTACCCCAATTACCGACTCCGTCACTTGTGGGAACGTTTTGTTTAATAGTTGTAGCCCGATGTTCTTTTTCTCACCTTGGTGAGAAGAGAACATTACTAACCCGTAAGCATAGCATGCTTCTTTATGTTGCATGTTAGCCGCTTTTTCTAAATCATGAAGTCCTATATTCGGATACATTGAGTCAAAATAATTTCTTAACCCGTTGCGTAAAATAGCATTTGGGTTCCCCGCAATATATGCGTCAAAGTAAACACATCGTAACTTATGGGTTTCCCAATGTGATATCCCCCATCTTTCAAACGAAAGTCTCTTATAAACCAAGACATTCTTGGAACGTTCTTCGAATGTCTTACAAACTGATTTCGCCTTAAATAGTTGTGCCGAGGAATTCTGACCGACTCTAGACAAGATTTCATCAATCATGTCTCCGGGTAGGTCTCTTAAAATATTGGGTTGTCTATCCATTTTGTGTTTTTAAACTGTAAAATAGACAAGAGTTAGATTCATAAAAAAAATTACTAATTAATACAAGCAATTTTTACATATATCATAAAGCATAAGCACACTATATTACATATATTACACCACACGAATGCAACTATCTTATTCCGACTCGCTCGTTTCTTCTTCTTCGGTTTTGGTTCGTTTTGCCAAGTTTCTAGGGATATATGATGTTCCCCTCATACGAGCCGTCATTTTCCACATTGGTTTAGAAAAACCTGGTGGTTTAGAGGTTCCCGGGTCATTGTTACAACTTAAGGGCTTCGGGGGTTGACGATACATATAAAGTTCATCGGGGTTGGAATTAGATTTCTCTATTTTTATGCCCTTTCCCTTATTATTTTCTTTTGCCTTTTTAAATTCAGTTGGGGTAATTTCTATAACATCATCGGAATTCTCGTTGGAATCCAATTCATCGGAGAATTGGTAATCCTCCCAATATTTTGCTTCCTTGGCGGAAACACCATTGACCATAATTAACCTTGGTCGGTTGGTTGAGGATTTTCTTTTACTTAACCGTTTTATTATTTCCCCCACCGGTTCTATTTCTTCATCCGGTTCCGATTCTTCTTCCGGTTCCGATTCTTCTTCCGGTTCCGACTCTTCTTCCGGTTCCTCTTCGGGAACTTGTGAATCAGTCCACGAATCATTCCAATTTACATTTGACTCTTCATTATTATTAGGTGAGTCAATGGGACTTGTTCTAGAGGTAGACATCTATCACATAATATCAAACGCGTTAAGAGATTAATATATCACATAATATTCACATGTTAAAAATATATAGTTTCCAACAAAATTTGTTAAGCAATCATTTTTCAAGTAAACACGGTCGAAGTCCAGACTCACTAATGCATCCTAACAAACTCGATAAGACACACTAATGCAAAATTCTAGTTCTCTAAGACCAACGCTCGGATACCAACTGAAATGTCCCGTTCTTATTGAAATGTCCCGTTCTTATTGATTAAAAACGTTCCATATTAATTGATTTCGTTGCGAGGTTTTGACCTCTATATGAGACATTTTTCAAAGACTGCATTCATTTTTAAAACAAACCATAACCTTTATTTCATAGATAAAGGTTTTAAAAAGCTTTACGTAGATTATCAAATAATGATAATCTAAAATATCCTGTTTACACACGACCATTACATAATGGTTTACAATACAAATATGTTACAACAAAATCAGTTTCTTGAATGCAGTTTTTACACAATATCATACAAACATGGACTCCAAATCTTGTCCTTATTTTAGTATGCAACAGCGGAAGCTCTTAGTATTCACCTGAGAATAAACATGCTTTAAACGTCAACAAAAATGTTGGTGAGTTATAGGTTTAACCTATATATATCAAATCGTAACAATAGACCACAAGATTTCATATTTCAATACACATCCCATACATAGAGATAAAAATCATTCATATGGTGAACACCTGGTAACCGACATTAATAAGATGCATATATAAGAATATCCCCATCATTCCGGGACACCCTTCGGATATGATATAAATTTCGAAGTACTAAAGCATCCGGTACTTTGGATGGGGTTTGTTAGGCCCGATAGATCTATCTTTAGGATTCGCGTCAATTAGGGTGTCTGTTCCCTAATTCTTAGATTACCAGACTTAATAAAAAGGGGCATATTCGATTTCGATAATTCAACCATAGAATGTAGTTTCACGTACTTGTGTCTATTTTGTAAATCATTTATAAAACCTGCATGTATTCTCATCCCAAAAATATTAGATTTTAAAAGTGGGACTATAACTCACTTTCACAGATTTTTTACTTCGTCGGGAAGTAAGACTTGGCCACTGGTTGATTCACGAACCTATAACAATATATACATATATATCAAAGTATGTTCAAAATATATTTACAACACTTTTAATATATTTTGATGTTTTAAGTTTATTAAGTCAGCTGTCCTCGTTAGTAACCTACAACTAGTTGTCCACAGTTAGATGTACAGAAATAAATCGATAAATATTATCTTGAATCAATCCACGACCCAGTGTATACGTATCTCAGTATTGATCACAACTCAAACTATATATATTTTGGAATCAACCTCAACTCTGTATAGCTAACTCCAACATTCACATATAGAGTGTCTATGGTTGTTCCGAAATATATATAGATGTGTCGACATGATAGGTCGAAACATTGTATACGTGTCTATGGTATCTCAAGATTATATAATATACAATACAAGTTGATTAAGTTATGGTTGGAATAGATTTGTTACCAATTTTCACGTAGCTAAAATGAGAAAAATTATCCAATCTTGTTTTACCCATAACTTCTTCATTTTAAATCCGTTTTGAGTGAATCAAATTGCTATGGTTTCATATTGAACTCTATTTTATGAATCTAAACAGAAAAAGTATAGGTTTATAGTCGGAAAAATAAGTTACAAGTCGTTTTTGTAAAGGTAGTCATTTCAGTCGAAAGAACGACGTCTAGATGACCATTTTAGAAAACATACTTCCACTTTGAGTTTAACCATAATTTTTGGATATAGTTTCATGTTCATAATAAAAATCATTTTCTCAGAATAACAACTTTTAAATCAAAGTTTATCATAGTTTTTAATTAACTAACCCAAAACAGCCCGCGGTGTTACTACGACGGCGTAAATCCGGTTTTACGGTGTTTTTCGTGTTTCCAGGTTTTAAATCATTAAGTTAGCATATCATATAGATATAGAACATGTGTTTAGTTGATTTTAAAAGTCAAGTTAGAAGGATTAACTTTTGTTTGCGAACAAGTTTAGAATTAACTAAACTATGTTCTAGTGATTACAAGTTTAAACCTTCGAATAAGATAGCTTTATATGTATGAATCGAATAATGTTATGAACATAATTACTACCTTAAGTTCCTTGGATAAACCTACTGGAAAATAGAAAAATGGATCTAGCTTCAATGGATCGTTGGATGGCTCGAAGTTCTTGAAGCAGAATCATGACACGAAAACAAGTTCAAGTAAGATCATCACTTGAAATAAGATTGTTATAGTTATAGAAATTGAACCAAAGTTTGAATATGATTATTACCTTGTATTAGAATTTTAACCTACTGTAAGAAACAAAGATTTTTTGAGGTTGGATGATCACCTTACAAGATTGGAAGTGAGCTAGCAAACTTGAAAGTATTCTTAATTTTATGTAACTAGAACTTGTAGAATATATGAAGAACACTTAGAACTTGAAGATAGAACTTGAGAGAGATCAATTAGATGAAGAAAATTGAAGAATTAAAGTGTTTGTAGGTGTTTTTGGTCGTTGGTGTATGGATTAGATATAAAGGATATGTAATTTTGTTTTCATGTAAATAAGTCATGAATGATTACTCATATTTTTGTAATTTTATGAGATATTTCATGCTAGTTGCCAAATGATGGTTCCCACATGTGTTAGGTGACTCACATGGACTGCTAAGAGCTGATCATTGAAGTGTATATACCAATAGTACATACATCTAAAAGCTGTGTATTGTACGAGTACAAATACGGGTGCATACGAGTAGAATTGTTGATGAAACTGAACGAGGATGTAATTGTAAGCATTTTTGTTAAGTAGAAGTATTTTGATAAGTGTATTGAAGTCTTTCAAAAGTGTATAAATACATATTAAAACACTACATGTATATACATTTTAACTGAGTCGTTAAGTCATCGTTAGTCGTTACATGTAAGTGTTGTTTTGAAACCTTTAGGTTAACGATCTTGTTAAATGTTGTTAACCCAATGTTTATAATATCAAATGAGATTTTAAATTATTATATTATCATGATATTATCATGTATGAATATCTCTTAATATGATATATATACATTAAATGTCTTTACAACGATAATCGTTACATATATGTCTCGTTTAAAAATCATTAAGTTAGTAGTCTTGTTTTTACATATGTAGTTCATTGTTAATATACTTAATGATATGTTTACTTATCATAGTATCATGTTAACTATATATATATCCATATATATGTCATCATATAGTTTTTACAAGTTTTAACGTTCGTGAATCACCGGTCAACTTGGGTGGTCAATTGTCTATATGAAACATATTTCAATTAATCAAGTCTTAACAAGTTTGATTGCTTAACATGTTGGAAACATTTAATCATGTAAATATCAATCTCAATTAATATATATAAACATGGAAAAGTTCGGGTCACTACAGTACCTACCCGTTAAATAAATTTCGTCCCGAAATTTTAAGCTGTTGAAGGTGTTGACGAATCTTCTGGAAATAGATGCGGGTATTTCTTCTTCATCTGATCTTCATGCTCCCAGGTGAACTCGGGTCCTCTACGAGCATTCCATCGAACCTTAACAATTGGTATCTTGTTTTGCTTAAGTCTTTTAACCTCACGATCCATTATTTCGACGGGTTCTTCGATGAATTGAAGTTTTTCGTTGATTTGGATTTCATCTAACGGAATAGTGAGATCTTCTTTAGCAAAACATTTCTTCAAATTCGAGAAGTGGAAAGTGTTATGTACAGCCTCGAGTTGTTGAGGTAACTCTAGTCGGTAAGCTACTGGTCCGACACGATCAATAATCTTGAATGGTCCAATATACCTTGGATTTAATTTCCCTCGTTTACCAAATCGAACAACGCCTTTCCAAGGTGCAACTTTAAGCATGACCATCTCTCCAATTTCAAATTCTATATCTTTTCTTTTAATGTCAGCATAGCTCTTTTGTCGACTTTGGGTGGTTTTCAACTGTTGTTGAATTTGGATGATCTTCTCGGTAGTTTCTTGTATAATCTCCGGACCCGTAATCTGTCTATCCCCCACTTCACTCCAACAAATCGGAGACCTGCACTTTCTACCATAAAGTGCTTCAAACGGCGCCATCTCAATGCTTGAATGGTAGCAGTTGTTGTAGGAAAATTCTGCTAACGGTAGATGTCAATCCCAACTGTTTCCGAAATCAATAACACATGCTCGTAGCATGTCTTCAAGCGTTTGTATCGTCCTTTTGCTCTGCCCATCAGTTTGTGGATGATAGGCAGTACTCATGTCTAGACGAGTTCCTAATGCTTGCTGTAATGTCTGCCAGAATCTTGAAATAAATCTGCCATCCCTATCAGAGATAATAGAGATTGGTATTCCATGTCTGGAGATGACTTCCTTCAAATACAGTCGTGTTAACTTCTCCATTTTGTCATCTTCTCTTGTTGGCAGGAAATGTGCTGATTTGGTGAGACGATCAACTATTACCCAAATAGTATCAAAACCACTTGCAGTCCTTGGCAATTTAGTGATGAAATCCATGGTAATGTTTTCCCATTTCCATTCCGGGATTTCGGGTTGTTGAAGTAGACCTGATGGTTTCTGATGCTCAGCTTTGACCTTAGAACACGTCAAACATTCTCCTACATATTTAGCAATATCGGCTTTCATACCTGGCCACCAAAAATGTTTCTTAAGATCCTTGTACATCTTCCCCGTTCCAGGATGTATTGAGTATCTGGTTTTATGAGCTTCTCTAAGTACCATTTCTCTCATATCTCCAAATTTTGGTACCCAAATTCTTTCAGCCCTATACCGGGTTCCGTCTTCTCGAATATTAAGATGCTTCTCCGATCCTTTGGGTATTTCATCCTTTAAATTTCCCTCTTTTAAAACTCCTTGTTGCGCCTCCTTTATTTGAGTAGTAAGGTTAGTGTGAATCATTATATTCATAGATTTTACTCGAATGGGTTCTCTGTCCTTTCTGCTCAAGGCGTCGGCTACCACATTTGCCTTTCCCTGGTGGTAACGAATCTCAAAGTCGTAATCATTCAACAATTCAATCCACCTACGCTGCCTCATATTCAGTTGTTTCTGATTAAATATGTGTTGAAGACTTTTGTGGTCGGTATATATAATACTTTTGACCCCATATAAGTAGTGCCTCCAAGTCTTTAATGCAAAAACAACCGCACCTAATTCCAAATCATGCGTCGTATAATTTTGTTCGTGAATCTTCAATTGTGTAGACGCATAAGAAATCACCTTCGTTCGTTGCATTAATACACAACCAAGACCTTGCTTTGATGCGTCACAATAAATCACAAAATCATCATTCCCTTCAGGCAATGACAATATAGGTGCCGTAGTTAGCTTTTTCTTCAATAACTGAAACGCTTTCTCTTGTTCATCATTCCATTCAAATTTCTTCCCTTTATGCGTTAATGTAGTCAAGGGTTTTGCTATTCTGGAAAAGTCTTGGATGAACCTTCTGTAGTAACCAGCTAGTCCTAAAAACTGGCGTATGTGTTTCGGAGTTTTCGGGGTTTCCCACTTTTCAACAGTTTCTATCTTTGCCGGATCCACCTTAATACCTTCTTTGTTCACTATGTGACCGAGGAATTGAACTTCTTCCAACCAAAATGCACACTTTGAAAACTTAGCGTACAATTCTTCCTTCCTCAATACTTCTAACACCTTTCTCAAATGTTCACCGTGTTCTTGGTCATTCTTTGAGTAAATAAGTATGTCATCAATGAAAACAATGACAAACTTGTCAAGGTATGGTCCACACACTCGGTTCATAAGGTCCATGAACACAGCTGGTGCATTAGTTAAACCAAACGGCATGACCATAAACTCGTAATGACCGTAACGTGTTCTGAAAGCAGTCTTTGGAATATCATCTTCTTTCACCCGCATTTGATGATACCCGAAACGTAAGTCAATCTTTGAATAAACAGACGAGCCTTGTAGTTGATCAAATAAGTCGTCGATTCTCGGTAGTGGGTAGCGGTTCTTGATGGTAAGTTTGTTCAACTCTCGGTAGTCGATACACAACCTGAATGTACCATCTTTCTTCTTGACAAACAAAACAGGAGCTCCCCACGGTGATGTGCTTGGTCGAATGAAACCACGCTCTAAAAGTTCTTGTAATTGGCTTTGCAGTTCTTTCATCTCGCTGGGTGCGAGTTTGTAAGGAGCACGAGCTATTGGTGCAGCTCCTGGTACAAGATCTATTTGAAATTCAACGGATCGATGTGGGGGTAATCCCGGTAATTCTTTCGGAAATACATCGGGAAATTCTTTTGCAATGGGAACATCATTGATGCTCTTTTCTTCAGTTTGTACTTTCTCGACGTGTGCTAGAACAGCATAGCAACCTTTTCTTATTAGTTTTTGTGCCTTCAAATTACTAATAAGATGTAGCTTCGTGTTGCCCTTTTCTCCGTACACCATTAAGGGTTTTCCTTTTTCTTGTATAATGCGAATTGCATTTTTGTAACAAACGATCTCTGCTTTCACTTCTTTCAACCAGTCCATACCGATTATCACATCAAAACTCCCTAACTCTACTGGTATCAAATCAATCTTAAATGTTTCGCTAACCAGTTTAATTTCTCGATTCCGACATATATTATCTGCTGAAATTAATTTACCATTTGCTAATTCGAGTAAAAATTTACTATCCAAAGGCGTCAATGGACAACTTAATTTAGCACAAAAATCTCTACTCATATAGCTTCTATCCGCACCCGAATCAAATAAACCGTAAGCAGATTTATTGTCAATAAGAAACGTACCCGTAACAAGCTCCGGGTCTTCCTGTGCCTCTGCCGCATTAATATTGAAAACTCTTCCGCGGCCTTGTCCATTCGTGTTCTCCTGGTTCGGGCAATTTCTAATAATGTGGCCCGGTTTTCCACATTTATAACAAACTACATTGGCATAACTTGCTCCGACACTACTTGCTCCGCCATTACTCGTTCTGACACCATTTGTTCCTTTCGTTCTATTAACCCCTGGTCCGTAGACCTCACACTTCGCCGCGCTATGACCATTTCTTTTACACTTGTTGCAAAATTTGGTGCAGAACCCCGAGTGATACTTTTCACACCTTTGGCATAGCTGCTTCTGATTGTTGTTATTGTTGTTGCGGTTATTATTGTTGTTGGGATGATTGTTGTAGTTGCTGTTGTTGTTGTTGTTGTTGTTGTTGTTGTTGTTGGGCCGTTTGTTGTAGTTGCGATTGATGTTGCGATTGTTGGGATAATTGTTGCGATTATTGTTGTAATTGCTGTTGTTGTTGTATTGGTGATTCTTATCACCGTTTTCCTCCCACTTTCTTTTGATTTGCTTCACATTGGCCTCTTCAGCAGTCTGTTCTTTAATTCTTTCTTCAATCTGGTTCACTAGTTTGTGAGCCATTCTACATGCCTGTTGTATGGAGGCGGGCTCGTGTGAACTTATATCTTCTTGGATTCTTTCCGGTAATCCTTTCACAAACGCGTCGATCTTCTCTTCCTCATCTTCAAATGCTCCCGGACACAATAGGCACAATTCTGTGAATCGTCTTTCGTACGTGGTAATATCAAATCCTTGGGTTCGTAACCCTCTAAGTTCTGTCTTGAGCTTATTGAGCTCGGTTCTGGGACGGTACTTTTCGTTCATCAAGTGCTTGAATGCTGACCACGGTAGTGCGTACGCATCGTCTTGTCCCACTTGCTCTAGATAGGTATTCCACCATGTTAACGCAGAACCTGTGAAGGTATGCGTAGCGTACTTCACTTTGTCCTCTTCAGTACACTTACTTATGGCAAACACCGATTCGACCTTCTCGGTCCACCGTTTCAATCCGATCGGTCCTTCGGTTCCATCAAATTCCAAAGGTTTGCAGGCAGTGAATTCTTTGTAGGTGCATCCTACACGATTTCCTGTACTGTTAGATCCAAGGTTATTGTTGGTATGTAGCGCAGCCTGTACTGCGGCTATGTTTGAAGCTAGAAAAGTACGGAATTCCTCTTCATTCATATTCACGGTGTGTCGAGTAGTCGGTGCCATTTCCTTCAAAATAGTTAAATGGAACAAGTTAATCATACAGAATATTAAGAGTAGTTAATAGTATTTCGTAGCATAATATGAACTCATTTATAAAAGCTTTTTCTTCATATTAGCGTTTTATAAGTTTAAATTCGGGTAGTACCTACCCGTTAAGTTCATACTTAGTAGCTAATATACAATTAAACTACTACAATTCTATATGAAAAACTGATTATAATAATATTTCGCGTTCAAACTTTTACACAATATTTTACAAACTTACAATACCGCTTATTTTACATATAGCATGAAATATAGCACACAATAAATTTGATACAAGATGGTTGTGAAGATAATTCTAGCTAGTACACAAGTCGTTCAGCAAAGGAAATAAAGACACGTAATTCATACGTCCAGAAACAAGTCATGCATTCTGGTTTTACTAGGATTACTTCCCATCCTTGGTCTTGTGGAACATAACCGTTATGGCCGTTGATAAGACAGCTTGTTGTAACGTCGTCAAACGGACGAGGGTTACGTAATGTCCAACAGTCCCGTAACAATCTAAAAACCTCATTTCTTACCCCAATTACCGACTCCGTCACTTGTGGGAACGTTTTGTTTAATAGTTGTAGCCCGATGTTCTTGTTCTCACTTTGGTGAGAAGCGAACATTACTAATCCGTAAGCATAACATGCTTCTTTATGTTGCATGTTAGCCGCTTTTTCTAAATCACGAAGTCCAATATTCGGATATATTGAGTCAAAATAATTTCTTAACCCATTGCGTAAAATAGCATTTGGGTTCCCCGCAATATATGAGTCAAAGTAAACACATCGTAACTTATGGATTTCCCAATGTGATATCCCCCATCTTTCGAACGAAAGCCTTTTATAAACCAAGGCATTCTTGGAACGTTCTTCGAATGTCTTACAAACTGATCTCGCCTTAAATAGTTGTGCCGAAGAATTCTGACTGACTCTAGACAAGATTTCATCAATCATGTCTCCGGGTAGGTCTCTTAAAATATTGGGTTGTCTATCCATTTTGTGTTTTTATACTGTAAAATAGACAAGAGTTAGATTCATAAAAAAAAATACTTATTAATACAAGCAATTTTTACATATATCATAAAGCATAAGCACACTATATTACTTATATTACACCACACGAATACAACTATCTTATTTCGACTCGCTTGTTTCTTCTTCTTCGGTTTTGGTTCGTTTTGCCAAGTTTCTAGGAATATATGATGTTCCCCTAATACGAGCCGTCGTTATCCACATTGGTTTAGAAAAACCTGGTGGTTTAGAGGTTCCCGGGTCATTGTTACAACTTAAGGACTTCGGGGGTTGACGATACATATAAAGTTCATCGGGGTTGGAATTAGATTTCTCTATTTTTATGCCCTTTCCCTTATTATTTTCTTTTGCCTTTTTAAATTCAGTTGGGGTAATTTCTATAACATCATCGGAATTCTCGTCAGAATCCGATTCATCGGAGAATTGGTAATCCTCCCAATATTTTGCTTCCTTAGCGGAAACACCATTGACCATAATTAACCTTGGTCGGTTGGTTGAGGATTTTCTTTTACTTAACCGTTTTATTATTTCCCCCACCGGTTCTATTTCTTCATCCGGTTCCGATTCTTCTTTCGGTTCCAATTCTTCTTCTGGTTCCGACTCTTCTTCCGGTTCCTCTTCGGGAACTTGTGAATCAGTCCACGAATCATTCCAATTTACATTTGACTCTTCATTATTATTAGGTGAGTCAATGGGACTTGTTCTAGAGGTAGACATCTATCACATAATATCAAACGCGTTAAGAGATTAATATATCACATAATATTCACATGTTAAAAATATATAGTTTCCAACAAAATTTGTTAAGCAATCATTTTTCAAGTAAACACGGTCGAAGTCCAGACTCACTAATGCATCCTAACAAACTCGATAAGACACACTAATGCAAAATTCTAGTTCTCTAAGACCAACGCTCGAATACCAACTGAAATGTCCCGTTCTTATTGATTAAAAACGTTCCATATTAATTGATTTCGTTGCGAGGTTTTGACCTCTATATGAGACATTTTTCAAAGACTGCATTCATTTTTAAAACAAACCATAACCTTTATTTCATAGATAAAGGTTTTAAAAAGCTTTACGTAGATTATCAAATAATGATAATCTAAAATATCATGTTTACACACGACCATTACATAATGGTTTACAATACAAATATGTTACAACAAAATAAGTTTCTTGAATGCAGTTTTTACACAATATCATACAAGCATGGACTCCAAATCTCGTCCTTATTTAAGTATGCGACAGCGGAAGCTCTTAATAATCACCTGATAATAAACATGCTTAAAACGTCAACAAAAATGTTGGTGAGTTATAGGTTTAACCTATATATATCAAATCATAATAATAAACCACAAGATTTCATATTTCAATACACATCCCATACATAGAGATAAAAATCATTCATATGGTGAACACCTGGTAACCGACATTAACAAGATGCATATATAAGAATATCCCCATCATTCCGGGACACCCTTCGGATATGATATAAATTTCGAAGTACTAAAGCATCCGGTACTTTGGATGGGGTTTGTTAGGCCCGATAGATCTATCTTTAGGATTCGCGTCAATTAGGGTGTCTGTTCCCTAATTCTTAGATTACCAGACTTAATAAAAAGGGGCATATTCGATTTCGATAATTCAACCATAGAATGTAGTTTCACGTACTTGTGTCTATTTTGTAAATCATTTATAAAACCTGCATGTATTCTCATCCCAAAAATATTAGATTTTAAAAGTGGGACTATAACTCACTTTCACAGATTTTTACTTCGTCGGGAAGTAAGACTTGGCCACTGGTTGATTCACGAACCTATAACAATATATACATATATATCAAAGTATGTTCAAAATATATTTACAACACTTTTAATATATTTTGATGTTTTAAGTTTATTAAGTCAGCTGTCCTCGTTAGTAACCTACAACTAGTTGTCCACAGTTAGATGTACAGAAATAAATTGATAAATATTATCTTGAATCAATCCACGACCCAGTGTATACGTATCTCAGTATTGATCACAACTCAAACTATATATATTTTGGAATCAACCTCAACCCTGTATAGCTAACTCCAACATTCACATATAGAGTATCTATGGTTGTTCCGAAATATATATAGATGTGTCGACATGATAGGTCGAAACATTGTATACGTGTCTATGGTATCTCAAGATTATATAATATACAATACAAGTTGATTAAGTTATGGTTGGAATAGATTTGTTACCAATTTTCACGTAGCTAAAATGAGAAAAATTATCCAATCTTGTTTTACCCATAACTTCTTCATTTTAAATCCGTTTTGAGTGAATCAAATTGCTATGGTTTCATATTGAACTCTATTTTATGAATCTAAACAGAAAAAGTATAGGTTTATAGTCGGAAAAATAAGTTACAAGTCGTTTTTGTAAAGGTAGTCATTTCAGTCGAAAGAACGACGTCTAGATGACCATTTTAGAAAACATACTTCCACTTTGAGTTTAACCATAATTTTTGGATATAGTTTCATGTTCATAATAAAAATCATTTTCTCAGAATAACAACTTTTAAATCAAAGTTTATCATAGTTTTTAATTAACTAACCCAAAACAGCCCGCGGTGTTACTACGACGGCGTAAATCCGGTTTTACGGTGTTTTTCGTGTTTCCAGGTTTTAAATCATTAAGTTAGCATATCATATAGATATAGAACATGTGTTTAGTTGATTTTAAAAGTCAAGTTAGAAGGATTAACTTTTGTTTGCGAACAAGTTTAGAATTAACTAAACTATGTTCTAGTGATTACAAGTTTAAACCTTCGAATAAGATAGCTTTATATGTATGAATAGAATGATGTTATGAACATAATTACTACCTTAAGTTCCTTGGATAAACCTACTGAAAAAGATAAAAATGGATCTAGCTTCAATGGATCCTTGGATGGCTCGAAGTTCTTGAAGCAGAATCATGACACGAAAACAAGTTCAAGTAAGATCATCACTTGAAATAAGATTGTTATAGTTATAGAAATTGAACCAAAGTTTGAATATGATTATTACCTTGTATTAGAATGATAACCTACTGTAAGAAACAAAGATTTCTTGAGGTTGGATGATCACCTTACAAGATTGGAAGTGAGCTAGCAAACTTGAAAGTATTCTTGATTTTATGTAACTAGAACTTGTAGAATATATGAAGAACACTTAGAACTTGAAGATAGAACTTGAGAGAGATCAATTAGATGAAGAAAATTGAAGAATGAAAGTGTTTGTAGGTGTTTTTGGTCGTTGGTGTATGGATTAGATATAAAGGATATGTAATTTTGTTTTCATGTAAATAAGTCATGAATGATTACTCATATTTTTGTAATTTTATGAGATATTTCATGCTAGTTGCCAAATGATGGTTCCCACATGTGTTAGGTGACTCACATGGGCCGCTAAGAGCTGATCATTGGAGTGTATATACCAATAGTACATACATCTAAAAGCTGTGTATTGTACGAGTACAAATACGGGTGCATACGAGTAGAATTGTTGATGAAACTGAACGAGGATGTAATTGTAAGCATTTTTGTTAAGTAGAAGTATTTTTATAATTGTATTGAAGTCTTTCAAAAGTGTATAAATACATATTAAAACACTACATGTATATACATTTTAACTGAGTCGTTAAGTCATCGTTAGTCGTTACATGTAAGTGTTGTTTTGAAACCTTTAGGTTAACGATCTTGTTAAATGTTGTTAACCCAATGTTTATAATATCAAATGAGATTTTAAATTATTATATTATCATGATATTATCATGTATGAATATATCTTAATATGATATATATACATTAAATGTCTTTACAACGATAATCGTTACATATATGTCTCGTTTAAAAATCATTAAGTTAGTAGTCTTGTTTTTACATATGTAGTTCATTGTTAATATACTTAATGATATGTTTACTTATCATAGTATCATGTTAACTATATATATATATCCATATATATGTCATCATATAGTTTTTACAAGTTTTAACGTTCGTGAATCACCGGTCAACTTGGGTGGTCAATTGTCTATATGAAACATATTTCAATTAATCAAGTCTTAACAAGTTTGATTGCTTAACATGTTGGAAACATTTAATCATGTAAATATCAATCTCAATTAATATATATAAACATGGAAAAGTTCGGGTCACTACACTTATTGATTAAAAACGTTCCATATTAATTGATTTGGTTGCGAGGTTTTGACCTCTATATGAGACGTTTTTCAAAGACTGCATTCATTTTTAAAACAAACCATAACCTTTATTTCATAAATAAAGGTTTAAAAAGCTTTTACGTAGATTATCAAATAATGATAATCTAAAATATCCTGTTTACACACGACCATTACATAATGGTTTACAATACAAATATGTTACATCGAAATCAGTTTCTTGAATGCAGTTTTTACACAATATCATACAAACATGGACTCCAAATCTTGTCCTTATTTTAGTATGCAACAGCGGAAGCTCTTAGTATTCACCTGAGAATAAACATGCTTTAAACGTCAACAAAAATGTTGGTGAGTTATAGGTTTAACCTATATATATCAAATCGTAACAATAGACCACAAGATTTCATATTTCAATACACATCCCATACATAGAGATAAAAATCATTCATATGGTGAACACCTGGTAACCGACATTAACAAGATGCATATATATAAGAATATCCCCATCAATCCGGGACACCCTTCGGATATGATATAGATTTCGAAGTACTAAAGCATCCGGTACTTTGGATGGGGTTTGTTAGGCCCAATAGATCTATCTTTAGGATTTGCGTCAATTAGGGTGTCTGTTCCCTAATTCTTAGATTACCAGACT
This sequence comes from Rutidosis leptorrhynchoides, assembly GCF_046630445.1. Classification (NCBI taxonomy): domain Eukaryota; kingdom Viridiplantae; phylum Streptophyta; class Magnoliopsida; order Asterales; family Asteraceae; genus Rutidosis; species Rutidosis leptorrhynchoides. The sequence continues at coordinate 613,917,023 of NC_092335.1, forward strand.
TAATAAAAAGGGGCATATTCGATTTTGATAATTCAACCATAGAATGTAGTTTCACGTACTTGTGTCTATTTTGTAAATCATTTATAAAACCTGCATGTATTCTCATCCCAAAAATATTAGATTTTAAATGTGGGACTATAACTCACTTTCACAGATTTTTACTTCGTCGGGAAGTAAGACTTGGCCACTGGTTGATTCACGAACCTATAACAATATATACATATATATCAAAGTATGTTCAAAATATATTTACAACACTTTTAATATATTTTGATGTTTTAAGTTTATTAAGTCAGCTGTCCTCGTTAGTAACCTACAACTAGTTGTCCACAGTTAGATGTACAGAAATAAATCGATAAATATTATCTTGAATCAATCCACGACCCAGTGTATACATATCTTAGTATTGATCACAACTCAAACTATATATATTTGGAATCAACCTCAACCCTGTATAGCTAACTCCAACATTCACATATAGAGTGTCTATGGTTGTTCCAAAATATATATAGATGTGTCGACATGATAGGTCGAAACATTGTATACGTGTCTATGGTATCTCAAGATTACATAATATACAATACAAGTTGATTAAGTTATGGTTGGAATAGATTTGTTACCAATTTTCACGTAGCTAAAATGAGAAAAATTATCCAATGTTGTTTTACCCATAACTTCTTCATTTTAAATCCGTTTTGAGTGAATCAAATTGCTATGGTTTCATATTGAACTCTATTTTATGGATCTAAACAGAAAAAGTATAGTTTTATAGTCAGAAAAATAAGTTACAAGTCGTTTTTGTAAAGGTAGTCATTTCAGTCGAAAGAACGACGTCTAGATGACCATTTTAGAAAACATACTTCCACTTTGAGTTTAACCATAATTTTTGGATATAGTTTCATGTTCATAATAAAAATCATTTTCCCAGAATAACAACTTTTAAATCAAAGTTTATCATAGTTTTTAATTAACTAACCCAAAACAGCCCGCGGTGTTACTACGACGGCGTAAATTCGGTTTTACGGTGTTTTTCGTGTTTCCAGGTTTTAAATCATTAAGTTAGCATATCATATAGATATAGAACATGTATTTAGTTGATTTTAAAAGTCAAGTTAGAAGGATTAACTTTTATTTGCGAACAAGTTTAGAATTAACTAAACTATGTTCTAGTGATTACAAGTTTAAACCTTCGAATAAGATAGCTTTATATGTATGAATCGAATGATGTTATGAACATCATTACTACCTCAAGTTCCTTGGATAAACCTACTGGAAATGAGAAAAATAGATCTAGATTCAAAGGATCCTTGGATGGCTTGAAAGTTCTTGAAGCAGAATCATGACACGAAAACAATTTCAAGTAAGATTTCCACTCGAAATAAGATTGTTATAGTTATAGAAATTGAATTAAAGTATGAATATGATTATTAACTTGTATTAGAAAGATAACCTACTGTAAGTAACAAAGGTTTCTTGATCTTGGATGATTACATGGAATGGATTTAGAAAATTTGGAAGTAAACTTGCAATCTTGGAAGTATTCTTGATTTTATGAAACTAGAACTTTTGGAATTTATGAAGAACACTTAGAACTTGAAGATAGAACTTGAGAGAGATCAATTAGATGAAGAAAATTGAAGAATGAAAGTGTTTGTAGGTGTTTTTGGTCGTTGGTGTATGGATTAGATATAAAGGATATATAATTTTGTTTTCATGTAAATAAGTCATGAATGATTACTCATATTTTTGTAATTTTATGAGATATTTCATGCTAGTTGCCAAATGATGGTTCCCACATGTGTTAGGTGACTCACATGGGCTACTAAGAGCTGATCATTGGAGTGTATATACCAATAGTACATACATCTAAAAGCTGTGTATTGTACGAGTACGAATACGGGTGTATACGAGTAGAATTGTTGATGAAACTGAACGAGGATGTAATTGTAAGCATTTTTGTTAAGTAGAAGTATTTTGATAAGTGTCTTGAAGTCTTTCAAAAGTGTTTGAATACATATTAAAACACTACATGTATATACATTTTAACTGAGTCGTTAAGTCATCGTTAGTCGTTACATGTAAATGTTGTTTTGAAACCTTTAGGTTAACGATCTTGTTGAATGTTGTTAACCCATTATTTATTATAACAAATGAGATGTTAAATTGTTATATTATCATGATATTATGATATATAATATATCTTAGTATGATATATATACAGTTAAATGCCGTTACAACGATAATCGTTACATATATGTCTCGTTTCGAAATCATTAAGTTAGTAGTATTATTTTTACATATGTATTTCATTTTTAATACACTTAATAATATATTTACTTATCATTTAACATAATTAACCAAGTGTATCAATATCTTAATATGATTCATATGTACCTAGTAAGACGTTGTTATAACGATAATCGTTATATATATCGTTTTCGAGTTTCTTAAATTAATAGTCTCATTTTTATGTATATAACTCATTGTTAAAATACCTAATGAGATACATACTTATAATAAAATCATGTTAACTATATATATAACCATATATATGTCATCGTATAGTTTTTACAAGTTTTAACGTTCGTGAATCACCGGTCAACTTGGGTGGTCAATTGTCTATATGAAACCTATTTCAATTAATCAAGTCTTAACAAGTTTGATTGCTTAACATGTTGGAAACACTTAATCATGTAAATAACAATTTCATTTAATATATATATAAACATGGAAAAGTTCGGGTCACTACAGTACCTACCCGTTAAATAAATTTCGTCCCGAAATTTTAAGCAGTTGGAGGTGTTGACGTATCTTCTGGAAATAAATGCGGGTATTTCTTCTTCATCTGATCTTCACGCTCCCAGGTGAACTCAAGTCCTCTACGAGCATTCCATCGAACCTTAACAATCAATATCTTGTTTTGTTTAAGTCTCTTAACCTCACGATCCATTATTTCGACGGGTTCTTCAATGAATTGAAGTTTTTCATTGATTTGGATTTCGTCCAACGGAATAGTGAGATCTTCTTTAGCAAAACATTTCTTCAAATTTGAGATGTGGAAAGTGTTATGTACAACCGCGAGTTGTTGAGGTAGCTCCAGTTGGTAAGCTACTGGTCCGACACGATCTATAATCTTGAATGGTCCAATGTACCTTGGATTTAGTTTCCCCCGTTTACCAAATCGAACAACGCCTTTCCAAGGTGAAACCTTAAGCATGACCATTTCTCCAATTTCAAACTCTATATCTTTTCTTTTACTGTCCGCGTAGCTCTTTTGTCGACTCTGGGCGGTTTTCAATCTTTGTTAAATTTGGATGATTTTCTAGGTAGTTTCTTGTATTATCTCTGGACCCGTAATCTGTCTATCCCTCACTTCACTCCAACAAATCAGAGACCTGCACTTTCTACCATAAAATGCTTCAAACGGCGCCATCTCAATACTTGAATGGTAGCTGTTGTTGTAGGAAAATTCTGCTAACGGTAGATGTCGATCCCAACTGTTTCCGAAATCAATTACACAAGCTCGTAGCATGTCTTCAAGCGTTTGTATCGTCCTTTCGCTCTGCCCATCAGTTTGTGGATGATAGGCAGTACTCATGTCTAGACGAGTTCCCAATGCTTGCTGTAATGTCTGCCAGAATCTTGAAATAAATCTGCCATCCCTATCGGAGATAATAGAGATTGGTATTCCATGTCTGGAGACGACTTCCTTCAAATACAGTTGTGCTAACTTCTCCATCTTGTCATCTTCTCTTATTGGCAGGAAGTGTGCTGACTTGGTGAGACGATCAACTATTACCCAAATAGTATCATAACCACTTGCAGTCCTTGGCAATTTAGTAATGAAATCCATGGTAATGTTTTTCCATTTCCATTCCGGGATTTCAGGTTGTTGTAGTAGACCTGATGGTTTCTGATGTTCAGCTTTGACCTTAGAACACGTCAAACATTCTCCTACATATTTAGCAATATCGGCTTTCATACCTGGTGAAAGGACCCGTTCATATACATTATAAACGATTCTCAATAGTTGATTACATCGCGAGGTATTTGACCTCTATATGATACATTTTACAAACATTGCATTCATTTTTAAAAGACAAACTTTCTTTACAACGAAAGTTGACGGCATGCACACCATTTCATAATACATCCAACTATAATTGGCTTAATAATAATCTTGATGAACTCAATGACTCGAATGCAACGTCTTTCAAAATATGCCATGAATGACTGCAAGTAATATCCTTAAAATGAGCTAATGCACAGCGGAAGATTTCTTTAATACCTGAGAATAAACATGCTTTAAAGTGTCAACCAAAAGGTTGGTGAGTTCACAGGTTTATCATAACAATCATTTCAATATATTAATAGGCCACAAGATTTCCGTTTTTAAATATATGTACACTCGCAAGTGTATAAAAGTATTCTATAAGTTGTAGGCACCCGGTAACAAGCCTTAACATTCATGTTTTACCCTCTGAAGTACACCAGATCAGGTGTGTTTAAAATAACCTCGAAGTACTAAAGCATCCCATAGTCAGGATGGGGTTTGTCAGGCCCAATAGATCTATCTTTAGGATTCGCGCCTACCAGTCATACACCAGTAGTTATAGTTACCAAGCTAAGGGGATATTTCTAGTTTAAACCCACGTAGAATTAGTTTTAGTACTTGTGCCTATTTCGTAAAACATTTATAAAAACAGCGCATGTATTCTCAGTCCCAAAAATATATATAAAAGGGAGCAAATGAAACTCACAATACTGTATTTCATAGTAAAAATACATATAATGTCATTTAACAAGTGCAAGGTTGGCCTCGGATTCACGAACGTATCAATATTGAGATTCAATATTGCAGGAAAGTACGTAGACGCAACGGAGATGATAAACACCAGATTGACCTCACAAGCATACCCATGAACCATACCCATCACCTCCATAGCTATAACCCATAATTTCCTTAGCTTCGACTCATTCAAAAAAAACTATTTTGAAATCACTCGGACAGCACTCCGTCGTAATATTTTATGTATACTAATAATATCTTGAAATAATACAGAGCAAATATATATATATATATATATATATATATATATATATATATATATATATATATATATATATATATATATATATATATATATATATATATATATATATATATATATATATATATAAATCGATTGAGAGAGTTTTGAGAAATATATTTTCAAGTTTCTATGAAATAATGAAACCTATTGAATTCTATTTATAATAGATTTTTGAATTATTAAAGTGAATTATTAAAGTGAATTATTAAAGTGAATTATTAAAGTATGAATTATTAAAGTGAATTATTAAAGTATGAATTATTAAAGTGAATTATTAAAGTATGAATTATTAAAGTGAATTATTAAAGTATGAATTATTAAAGTGAATTATTAAAGTATGAATTATTAAAGTAAATTATTAAAGTTAAAGTAAAGTAAAAGTAAAGTAAAGGTAAAGTTAAAGTATAGTAAAAGTATAAAAACTATGTATGTATAATACGCGTATAAATATATATATAATATTAATTTAAATCATTATATATATTTAATGAAATAAAATATAAATATCGTTATATTTATTATACTGGTTAAGTAATGAGTTGTCAAAAGTGATTCTAGATATTTATAAAAGTTATATACGTTTTAATAATAAAGTTCTTTTTAAACTGAAAACGTCTTTGTACGTTTGAAAATAGATTAATAGAATATTATGGAAACCAATTCTCCACTAACTTTTGTCTAACTTTCATAAATGATACTTTTTGTTTTTATTTATAAATAGCTTTAAAAATTATTCTGAATATCGTTAAGAGGAATAGATTTTCTCAAATCATAGTGAACCTTTCAACAGAGACTTGTAATCATAATTCAATGTTTCTGATAAGTCAATCATTTAATATATATATATTTTTAATTTCGTCAAAAATCATATTGAAACAAATACGTTCGTGTAAAGTATTATACGTTTAATACTTTATTAATATTCTCAAGTTATAATATATATACATATACATATCTATTTATATATAACGGTTCGTGAATCGTCGGAATTTGGTCGAGGTTATAATGAATGTATGAACACAGTTTAAAATTCTTGAGATTTAACTTAACAAACTTTGCTTATTGTGTCGGAATAATATAAAGATTAAAGTTTAAATTTGGTCGGAAATTTCCGGGTCGTCACAGTACCTACCCGTTAAAGAAATTTCATCCCTGAAATTTGATAGAGGTCATCATGACTAACAATGAGAATGTTATTATAACGATTATAGAGTTTTATCATGTTCAAGAAGCATGGATAAAATAATTCGATTACTCGAAGCGTGTGAGTGAAGTTATCTTAAATGAGTGAAATAAGATAATAGTAATTCGTCATATCTTTTGACGTCATCACGATTGATCTCCGAAAAGAAAATCTTTGTAATCTATATTGGATTTGATTATTCGGCGATTAAGGAAATTATGATCCTCTTCGAATTAATGCGATAATCCATTTTGATTTCTCTGTCGTATATTTCACTATAAATCCACCTCCTTTGTTTTCTTACAACTCACACCTTCTCAACTCATATTTTAAAGTATTTGTCAATATGCTTCATTCAGTGCTGATTCTTGATATACTCCTCACTTTCATATTTGTCGCTCTTCTTTTTCATCTGCCTCCGGAAGAATCTATTTACTTCTACTATACTCTTGGTTTTATAGTGTTTTTAGTTCTCCCGTGTCTTTATATTGCTATATGCATTGATATATACGGTTTGTGATTTCTGGGTTGTTGTTTGGTTTTATATCTTCCCTTATATTTCAAAGTCCTTGCTTATTCTATAATCATTATCATCCACAGTTAATGCTCTCTTCTATTTGCTATGATTTATACTCCCATTTCTAGTTCGGAGCTTTGTCCTTTTGTTTCTTCTTCTTGCGATTAAGCACCACTTGTAATGGTCCAGAATTCGCAGATATAAATTTCGGAATGAACATTTTTAATGTTCTAGGAAGGAAATTGTAATGGCACGATCTTGACTTGTTAAATTACCAGAATACCTCGGAAAAGGCCTAATCATCAAGAAATATTTTCTTGATATTTAGAGATCAAAGAGAATACAAGAGTCGTGTAACATAGCACATGATGACGTTATGATCTGTGAATCATCATGTTCCATTTAGAAACTCAGCATGAATTACTGTAATATAATCACGTTGATCAAGTGTCATTATATTATACTAACTCATGCTTCAGCTCCCAACACTTCTTCAAGAATATTCCTATTTTAAACTCGAATGTTTCAGAATTTAGAAACTAAAATAGTTTTATTTTATGATATAATACAGATAGCGCGAAGAGGTAAATGATTTCAGATAAGAATAATTATAAAAATATCTTCAGAAGTATGGATGATATTTATAATGAAAGATACGATGATATCTTAGAATGTCTAATATCAGAGGATGATGAAGGATATTGTCAGCAGGGGTTTAGAGTCAGGAGCAAGGTATTCGTTAATGACTTCAGCAAGTACTGAATTATTTGGATTCTTTGAAGGCAGGTTCAGCCTTTGTGATTTGTCCACAGCCTCCTTCATACTTTGCTCAATCCGTTTTCCAGTTCCAAAGCTTCTCTTTTTTTGAGCTTTGCCAATATACTATCCTTTATCATCCAACTTTTTACTGTTAAGGTCGTTTACAGTTTTTGCTGCTTCATCAGCATTTTTCAAAATTTCGAGAACTGGTTCGCAGTTTAGGGTGTTTTTCAGAAATTTCTCATTCAAAGAATGTAAGTCTTGGAGGTAGACGTTGTGTGTATATGTAATTGTTGATGTAGACATGCTGCGAGGTTTCAAAATACTGATTGCTGATTCTCAATAATTGGTATGACAATTCTTGTTATAAGGTACGAATGAGTATATGATAGGGTTTCGATAATTATAATGATTTTTTTTTGGAAAGTCAAAGATCAGTGAAGTTGTTGGTAAGTTTATTACTAATGTGGTGAATATAAACGATTCCCCGGTATCGTTGGCGAAAGGGCAACGTATCTATCGAGGTTATAATAAGACTATTTTGATTGAGAAGTCGAAGTTGACTTGCTGGAGCTGCGACAAAACTGTCTATTTTGAAACGGAATTGAAAAGTTATTTTAGCTAGTAAATGCCAAAGGGTCTAACACGGATACGTGTCAAACTATGACTTGGGTTTTGAGAGTTTTTCAGGTGTATAACTGTGGGTAACATGTGGTTGGATCATCATCTCAATTGTTCCTTAGTTGAAGTGTCTTCAGGAATTTCGAAGGGTTTGAGCACATATTGTAATCGTTAATACATATGATGTTCTAACACAGTTTTGAAGTCAAAGTATAGCTTTGAAAGATATAGGAATCTAAGAGTGATGATACTGGTTATATTTCGAATTGAATTATGCGATTTCAAAATCAGAATATGTAATTGAATTTGAATGAGTATGATTGTTTTGATTTCTATAAATGAATGTATATTGTTGTGAAAGTAGGGAGTATAATGGATGATTTGATGAATCAGATTCGAAGAATGTAACATATTAATTGTGAATTTATATATCTCTCGGGTATTACCTACCCGTTAAAAAAAATTGTCACAATTAATATTTTGTACAAAAGAATTTTATTACAGTCTTTATGGAAATATATGTGTATATTTCTTCAGATGTAATATTGATTTAATGAGTTAATATTAAATTAAACTCACTTAATTTATGGTTAAGGCTAGGATAGATAATTTCTAAACTTTAGAAATTACATAATCGTCATAGAATGTTTTCCCAATGAAGTTATGAATCAATACTTCATCGTTGTGGTATTCCTTAGTATCTACAGGGCGTATGACGTCGATGCTCATGGGACAGATTGTGAAATTGAGGTTTGCGATGCGGTTGTTGTTGGTGGTGGTAATGGTACTGTTGATGTTGTTGATGGTGGTACTGGTTATGTTGTTGGTGCTGCTGCTGGTGTTTGTAACCTTTGCACCATATTCTCCAAAGCCACTACCCGAGCGCGAAGCTCGTTGACTTCTTCTATTACACCGGGGTGATTGTCGGTTCGGACGAGCGGATAAATAAGATCTAGAATTTGGTGTAGTATGTAATCGTGACGAGATACTCTAGAAATAAGAGAGAAAATGGTGTTTCGAACAGGTTCACCGGTAAGTGCTTCAGGTTCTTCGCCAAGAGGGCAATGTGGTGGATGGAAAGGATCACCTTCTTCTTGTCTCCAATGATTAAGGAGGCTACGAACCCATCCCCAATTCATCCAGAATAGATGATGACTAATTGGTTGATCCATTCCGGTCACACTGCTTTCGGAACTTGAGTGGGATTCCATTTTGAAATCCGAGGAACTTGAACTGATGACGAATTCCATTTCGTACGATTTGATAAAGGATTTTTCGATATGAAATAATTTTCCGGCTATCGGGTGGTATTCTAATTATATAGAACAAAAGGTTTCGTAGATTACGGAGGAATTTACGGAATATGTCAGGCAAAGTTTACGGTAATAGATACGATAAGATATGATTTAGCAGATACGCTAAGATATGAATTTTGTCTATACACTATTCATGCAATCAATGCAGCAAGACGTGTCTAGACTAAGAATGATAAGCAGGTAATTTTCTAAGGATGGTAAGTAGATGATTTCCGACTAAAAATGATAAACAAAACTTTTGACATGCAGACACGGTCGAAGTCCAGACTCACTAATGTATCTTATAAACTATCAATTAGACACACTAATGCAAGACCTGGTTCGCTAAGACCACCGCTCTGATACCAACTGAAAGGACCCGTTCATATACATTATAAACGATTCTCAATAGTTGATTACATCGCGAGGTATTTGACCTCTATATGATACATTTTACAAACATTGCATTCATTTTTAAAAGACAAACTTTCTTTACAACGAAAGTTGACGGCATGCACACCATTTCATAATACATCCAACTATAATTGGCTTAATAATAATCTTGATGAACTCAATGACTCGAATGCAACGTCTTTCAAAATATGCCATGAATGACTGCAAGTAATATCCTTAAAATGAGCTAATGCACAGTGGAAGATTTCTTTAATACCTGAGAATAAACATGCTTTAAAGTGTCAACCAAAAGGTTGGTGAGTTCACAGGTTTATCATAACAATCATTTCAATATATTAATAGACCACAAGATTTCCGTTTATAAATATATGTACACTCGCAAGTGTATAAAAGTATTCTATAAGTTGTAGGCACCCAGTAACAAGCCTTAACGTTCATGTTTTACCCTCTGAAGTACACCAGATCAGGTGTGTATAAAATAACCTCGAAGTACTAAAGCATCCCATAGTCAGGATGGGGTTTGTCAGGCCCAATAGATCTATCTTTAGGATTCGCGCCTACCAGTCATACACCAGTAGTTATAGTTACCAAGCTAAGGGGATATTTCTAGTTTAAACCCACATAGAATTAGTTTTAGTACTTGTGCCTATTTCGTAAAACATTTATAAAAATAGCGCATGTATTCTCAGTCCCAAAAATATATATAAAAGGGAGCAAATGAAACTCACAATACTGTATTTCATAGTAAAAATACATATAACGTCATTTAACAAGTGCAAGGTTGGCCTCGGATTCACGAACGTATCAATATTGAGATTCAATATTGCAGGAAAGTACGTAGACGCAACGGAGATGATAAACACCAGATTGACCTCACAAGCATACCCATGAACCATACCCATCACCTCCATAGCTATAACCCATGATTTCCTTAGCTTCGACTCATTCAAAAAAAACTATTTTGAAATCACTCGGACAGCACTCCGTCGTAATATTTTATGTATACTAATAATATCTTGAAATAATACAGAGCAAATATATATATATATATATATATATATATATATATATATATAAATCGATTGAGAGAGTTTAGAGAAATATATTTTCAAGTTTCTATGAAATAATGAAACCTATTGAATTCTATTTATAATAGATTTTTGAATTATTAAAGTGAATTATTAAAGTATGAATTATTAAAGTGAATTATTAAAGTATGAATTATTAAAGTGAATTATTAAAGTATGAATTATTAAAGTGAATTATTAAAGTATGAATTATTAAAGTGAATTATTAAAGTTAAAGTAAAGTAAAAGTAAAGTAAAGGTAAAGTTAAAGTATAGTAAAAGTATAAAAACTATGTATGTATAATACGCGTATAAATATATATAATATTAATTTAAATCGTTATATATATTTAATGAAATAAAATATAAATATCGTTATATTTATTATACTGGTTAAGTAATGAGTTGTCAAAAGTGATTCTAGATATTTATAAAAGTTATATACGTTTTAATAATAAAGTTCTTTTTAAACTGAAAACGTCTTTGTACGTTTGAAAATAGATTAATAGAATATTATGGAAACCAATTCTCCACTAACTTTTGTCTAACTTTCATAAATGACACTTTTTGTTTTTATTTATAAATAGCTTTAAAAATTATTCTGAATATCGTTAAGAGGAATAGATTTTCTCAAATCATAGTGAACCTTTCAACAGAGACTTGTAATCATAATTCAATGTTTCTGATAATTCAATCATTTAATATATATATTTTTTTAATTTCGTCGAAAATCATATTGAAACAAATACGTTCGTGTAAAGTATTATACGTTTAATACTTTATTAATATTCTCAAGTTATAATATATATATATACATATACATATCTATTTATATATAACGGTTCGTGAATCGTCGGAATTTGGTCGAGGTTATAATGAATGTATGAACACAGTTTAAAATTCTTGAGATTTAACTTAACAAACTTTGCTTATCGTGTCGGAATAATATAAAGATTAAAGTTTAAATTTGGTCGGAAATTTCCGGGTCATCACACCTGGCCACCAAAAATGTTTCTTAAGATCCTTGTACATCTTCCCCGTTCCAGGATGTATTGAGTATCTGGTTTTATGAGCTTCTCTAAGTACCATTTCTCTCATATCTCCAAATTTTGGTACCCATATTCTTTCAGCCCGATACCGGGTTCCGTCTTCCCGAATATTAAGATGCTTCTCCGATCCTTTGGGTATTTCATCCTTTAAATTTCCCTCTTTTAAAACTCCTTGTTGCGCCTCCTTTATTTGAGTAGTAAGGTTAGTGTGAATCATTATATTCATAGATTTTACTCGAATGGGTTCTCTGTCCTTTCTGCTCAAGGCGTCGGCTACCACATTTGCCTTCCCCGGGTGGTAACGAATCTCAAAGTCATAATCATTCAACAATTCAATCCACCTACGCTGCCTCATATTCAGTTGTTTCTGATTAAATATGTGTTGAAGACTTTTGTGGTCGGTATATATAATACTTTTGACCCCATATAAGTAGTGCCTCCAAGTCTTTAATGCAAAAACAACCGCGCCTAATTTCAAATCATGCGTCGTATAATTTTGCTCGTGAATCTTCAATTGTCTAGACGCATAAGCAATCACCTTCGTCCGTTGCATTAATACACAACCGAGACCTTGCTTTGATGCGTCACAATAAATCACAAAATCATCATTCCCTTCAGTCAATGACAATATAGGTGTCGTAGTTAGCTTTTTCTTCAATAATTGAAACGCCTTTTCTTGTTCATCCTTCCATTCAAATTTCTTCCCTTTATGCGTTAATGCAGTCAAGGGTTTTGCTATTTTGGAGAAATCTTGGATGAATCTTCTGTAGTAACCAGCCAATCCTAAAAATTGACGTATATGCTTCGGAGTTTTTGGGGTTTCCCACTTTTCAACGGTTTCGATCTTTGTCGGGTCCACCTGGATACCTTCTTTGTTCACTATGTGACCTAGGAATTGAACTTCTTCCAACCAAAATGCACACTTTGAAAACTGAGCGTACAGTTTTTCTTTCCTCAATACTTCTAGCACTTTTCTCAAATGTTCTTCGTGCTCTTGATCATTATTTGAGTAAATAAGTATGTCATCGATGAAAACAATGACAAACTTGTTAAGATATGGCCCACACACTCGGTTCATAAGGTCCATGAACACAGCTGGTGCTTTAGTCAATCCAAACGGCATAACCATAAACTCGTAATGACCATAACGCGTCCTAAAAGCAGTTTTTGGAATATCATCCTCCTTTACTCGCATTTGATGATAACCAGAACGTAAATCGATCTTCAAATAAACTGACAAGCCTTGTAGTTGATCAAATAAGTCGTCAATTCTCGGCAGTGGATAACGGTTTTTGATGGTAAGTTTGTTCAACTCTCTGTAGTCAATACACAACCTAAATGTACCATCCTTCTTCTTGACAAACAAAACAGGAGCTCCCCATGGTGATGTGCTTGGTCGAATGAAACCACGTTCTAATAGTTCTTGCAGTTGGCTTTGCAGTTCTTTCATCTCGCTGGGTGCGAGTCTATAAGGAGCACGAGCTATTGGTGCAGCTCCTGGTATAAGATCTATTTGAAATTCAACAGATTGATGTGGAGGTAGTCCCGGTAATTCTTTCAGAAATACATCGGGAAATTCTTTTGCGATGGGAACATCATTGATGCTCTTTTCTTCAGTTTGTACTTTCTCGACGTGTGCTAGAACAGCATAGCAACCTTTTCTTATTAGTTTTTGTGCCTTCAAATTACTAATAAGATGTAGCTTCATGTTGCCCTTTTCTCCGTACAACATTAAGGGTTCTCCTTCTTCTCGTACAATGCGAATTGCATTTTTATAACATACGATCTCTGCTTTCACCTTCTTCAGCCAGTCCATGCCAACTATTACATCAAAACTCCCTAACTCTACTGGTATCAAATCAATCTTAAATATTTCGCTACCCAGTTTAATTTCTCAATTCCGGCATATATTATCTGCTGAAATTAACTTACCGTTTGCTAATTCGAGTAAAAATTTACTATCCAACGGCGTCAATGGACAACTTAATTTAGCACAAAAATCTCTACTCATATAGCTTCTATCCGCACCCGAATCAAATAAAACGTAAGCAGATTTATTTTCAATAAAAAACGAACCCGTAACAAGCTCCGGGTCTTCCTGTGCCTCTGCCGCATTAATATTGAAAACTCTTCCGCGGCCTTGTCCATTCGTGTTCTCCTGGTTCGGGCAATTTCTAAGAATGTGGCCCAGTTTTCCACATTTATAACAAACTACATTGGCATAACTTGCTCCGACACTACTTGCTCCGCCATTACTCGTTCCGACACCATTTGTTCCTTTCATTCTGTTAACCCCTGGTCCGTAGACCTCACACTTTGCCGATCTATGACCATTTTTTTTACACTTGTTGCAAAATTTGGTGCAGAACCCCGAGTGATACTTTTCACACCTTTGGCATAGCTGCTTCTGATTGTTGTTGTTGTTGCGGTTGTTATTGTTGTTGGGATGATTGTTGTAGTTGCTGTTGTTGTTGTTGTTGTTGTTGTTGTTGTTGTTGTTGTTGTTGTTGTTGTTGTTGTTGGGCCGTTTGTTGTAGTTGCGATTGATGTTGCGATTGTTGGGATAATTGTTGCGATTATTATTGTAATTGCTGTTGTTGTTGTATTAGTGATTCTTATCACCGTTTTCCTCCCAGTTTCTTTTGACTTGCTTCACATTGGCCTCTTCAGCCGTCTGTTCTTTAATTCTTTCCTCAATCTGGTTCACTAGTTTGTGAGCCATTCTACATGCCTGTTGTATGGAGGCGGGCTCGTGTGAACTTATATCTTCTTGGATTCTTTCCGGTAATCCTTTCACAAACGCGTCGATCTTCTCTTCCTCATCTTCGAACGTTCCCGGACACAATAGGCACAATTCTGTGAATCGTCTTTCGTACGTGGTAATATCAAATCCTTGGGTTCGTAACCCTCTAAGTTCTGTCTTGAGCTTATTGACCTCGGTTCTGGGACGGTACTTCTCGTTCATCAAGTGCTTGAATGCTGACCACGGTAGTGCGTACGCATCATCTTGTCCCACTTGCTCTAGATAGGTATTCCACCATGTTAACGCAGAACCTGTGAAGGTATGCGTAGCGTACTTCACTTTGTCCTCTTCAGTACACTTACTTATGGCAAACACCGATTCGACCTTCTCGGTCCACCGTTTCAATCCGATCGGTCCTTCGGTTCCATCAAATTCCAAAGGTTTGCAAGCAGTGAATTCTTTGTAGGTGCATCCTACACGATTTCCTGTACTGCTAGATCCAAGGTTATTGTTGGTATGTAGCGCAGCCTGTACTGCGGCTATGTTTGAAGCTAGAAAAGTACGGAATTCCTCTTCATTCATATTCACGGTGTGTCGAGTAGTCGGTGCCATTTCCTTCAAAATATTCAAATAGAACAAGTTAATCATACAGAATATTAAGAGTAGTTAATAGTATTTCGTAGCATAATATGAACTCATTTATAAAAGCTTTTTCTTCATATTAGCGTTTTATAAGTTTAAATTCGGGTAGTGGATAGAGCTAAAGTAGATGTAATTGCTAAACTTCCACATCCCACCAATGTTAGAGGAGTTAGGAGTTTTCTAGGGCATGCCGGATTTTACCAACGTTTCATAAAAGATTTTTCTAAAATTGCCACTCCTATGAATAAACTCCTAGAAAAAGATGCTCCATTCATCTTTTCAGATGATTGTATCAAATCTTTTAATATTCTTAAAGAGAAACTAACTAATGCGCCGATCATGATAACACCAAATTGGAATCTACCATTTGAACTAATGTGCGATGCAAGTGATTTTACAATGGGAGCCGTTTTAGGACAAAGGATTGAAAAACGATTTCAACCTATATATTATGCTAGTAAGACGTTACAAGGAGCATAAACGAACTATACAACTACTGAAAAAGAACTCCTTGCTATTGTCTTTGCTTTTGACAAATTTCGATCATATCTCGTTCTAGCAAAAACGGTGGTCTATACCGACCATTCTGCTCTTAGATACCTATTTTCGAAACAAGATGCTAAACCAAGATTAATCCATTGGATCTTACTCTTACAAGAGTTCGATATTGAAATCCGAGATAAAAGAGGAGCAGAAAATCTCGCCGCTGATCATCTTTCTCGTCTTGAAAATCTCGAATTAGAAGTTCTAAATGAATCGGCCATACAAGACAACTTTCCTGATGAATATCTATTAAGGATAGATTATAATGAAATACCATGGTTTGCAGACTATGCAAACTACTTAGTATGTGGATTCCTTGAAAAAGGATTATCGTACCAAAAATGAAAGAAATTCTTCAGTGATATAAAACACTATTTTTGTGAAGATCCACATCTGTTTAAAAGTTGTCCGGATGGAATAATACGCCGATGTGTATTCGGAGATGAAGTTAGTAAAATTTTAAACCATTGTCACACAGGACCAACAGGAGGGCATTATGGGCCTCAATTAACAGCAAGAAAAGTTTATGAAGCTGGATTCTATTGGCCTACAATTTACAAAAACGCACACCTTCTTTGCAAATCCTGTGATGCTTGTCAAAGGGCCGGAAAAATAAGTCAACGTGATGAAATGCCACAAAATGTTATCCAAGTATGTGAAGTATTTGACATTTGGGGTATTGACTTTATGGGTCCAATTCCAAAATCTCATAATAATCTCTATATTCTCGTAGCCATTGATTATGTATCTAAATGGGCAGAAGCACAAGCTCTCCCAACTAACGATGCACGAGTTGTAGTCAACTTTTTAAAACGTCTTTTTGCAAGGTTTGGAACACCGAAAGCTTTAATAAGTGATCGGGGAACTCATTTCTGTAATAATCAACTTGAGAAAGTTCTCAAAAGATATGGAGTAACTCATAAAATCTCCACCGCATATCATCCACAAACAAGTGGACAAGTTGAAAATACCAACCGAGCTTTAAAACGTATTCTAGAGAAAACCGTAGGATCAAATCCGAAGGAATGGTCCATTAAATTGGAGGATGCACTCTGGGCTTTTAGAACAGCCTACAAAACTCCAATTGGAACCACACCTTTTAGACTTGTTTATGGAAAAGCATGTCATCTTCCAGTAGAAATTGAACAAAAAGCATTTTGGGCTTTGATGACATGTAATCTTGATATACATGAAGCTGGACGTCTACGATTAAGTTAACTAAATGAATTAGAAGAATTAAGACATGAAGCATACGAAAATTCGTTAATCTATAAAGAAAGAACGAAGAAATGGCATGATAAAATAATCAGAAGTTTAAAAGAATTTAAAGAAGGAGATAGAGTTCTTCTTTTCAATTCACGATTCAAGCTATTTCCTGGAAAATTGAAATCAAGATGGTCTGGACCATTCATAGTCAAAAGAGTTTTCCCATACGGAATGATAGAATTAATAAATTCAAATGGGATTGAATTTAAAGTTAATGGTCACAGAGTTAAACACTACATAGATAGTCCGATGGAATTCGACAATGAAGTTAATCACGATTTCGATACCACAGCTAACTAAGTGTGGGGAAAATCAAGTCTTTAAAGGATAATATGTATTTCTGTTAGAGTTAGATTGTCTGTTTTCGTGTAGTTCTCGACAATGGAACCCGAATGGTCTTTCCCTAGCAGACCCTAAAGAACTAGTCTTCTCCCCCCCCCCCATTCTGAATTTTTATTTTTTTAGGAAATGAAGACTGCCTGTGAACTAAACCATGGTCTAATGCTACACGCTTTGATCACTAAACGTAATAATGACACACTACCGAGTGAAATAGTATCAGTAATCAGAGAAAGATTGGACGGAGTAAGAAAAGAATCCAGATGCGAAGATAATAAGTTACAATTTGGTAAAGGAAAATCAAAATCCGCAGCGAAAAGAAGAGCACGACACCTAGAAAGATGTCACAAATGCGGAAAATGGTCACATGGAGGTAAATGTTTAAATAATCAAACCTATTCAAATACCGAATTTGTTACTTTATGCAGAGACGGACCGTTCATATGTTTAGAAGAAAAAACACTGAATGCTCGAGGTTACGCCTATGTAGCCATGGAAAACCAATTAAACCGACTATCTTATGAATGGGATAGATCATATAACTAAGAATACTATCTCACAGGTAAGTCTGTACAGTTTTTATTTTTTATTTATTTTTATTTTTAACCTTTTGATAATAAACTCTAATTTGTTCGCTATAAAGTATTAAATTGGTATTGAATAAAATTAGGTTTGGCGACCGAAATTACTGATATCATACAAAAATTTATTACATCACTGCGAAATTTAACGTTTATTCTTAAGGTATAAATATCTTTAATCAATCAACCCAAAATATTTCAAAAATTCGTCATGAGTTAAATTAGGTCTTGGAACCGAAATTACTTTACCGAAAAGAGGGGCGCATATTTTTGATAATATTTGATTGATTAAAGTGGGATAAAAAGCCAAAAAGATTTTTAATTTTATTTTTACCATGTTTTTAAAATTAATATATAAATCTTAAATTAATATTGTAAACTTTGTAAAAACAATATATTTAAAATTGTAAATATTTGAAAAATATAATATAAGTTTAGTGTCAATTTTTAATTTTTAAAATATAAATTTTTAATCTTATGCATTTTAAATTTTAAGTTTGGTGTGAATTTTTAATATTAATTTTGAATTTTATGTATTTTTTAAGTTTGGTGTGAATTTTTAATATTAATTTTGAATTTTATGTATTTTTTTAAGTTTGGTGTGAATTTAAAAACAAAAATTTACTTTAGGTTTAAATTTGTTCTTCATGAATCGTTGGATCAGATTACCCTCGGCACTTCTACATTTTTCGTTACCAGTTTAAATTTGTTACTTTGGTATGTCGGGTAATCTCTCCAACTTCGATCAAATCTCAAATTAGGATGAAACTGTTCTTCATGAATCGTTGGGTGTTCTATTATTGGATGAATTGGAAATTGTACGTAGGCATTAACATATTCTTGCTGCGGATCATAATATGGTATGTGTTGATCATTATGATATTGTTGTTCCTGTTGTTGTTCCTGTTGTTGTTCCTGTTCAGGTTCTGGTTCATATTGCATTTCTGGTTCAGGTTCCGGAGCAGGTTATCTAGATGATGATGATGCACCATCAGTATCGGTATTTCTCTGCAAAACACATTAAACACAAAATTTGTGCATCCAAATATGCATTAGTGTTAGCAAAATAACAAATTAAAACAATTGCAATAACATGTTTAATCTATATTAAACTCATGCTCATTTTCACATTTTTATCAATTCTACACTTTTTCAAATAAGCATATATGAAAATGTTTACAAAGTTCATAAGCATTCAACTCAAATAACATGTTAAAATAACCATTACTAGCAATTAAACAAGTTTCAAATGGCATTTACATCAAATTAGTCAGGTTCATGAATTTTAGACTTGAAAAATCCACATTAATTCTCAAAAATCATGTTTAGGATCAAAGTTTGGATCATTTAGCTACCTAAACATGTTTCCCTACTTAATTTAGCAATAATTCATGACAAAAATCGGCCATAACCTGTTTATATCAAAAAGCCCCAAATTGCTCAAGAACACAAACCCTAGATTCCTAAAATTTTTGAAGTTTTTGGCTTCAAATCATGTTAAATAGTATCAATCTAGGTTATACATGCATAATATACTAACAATTTAACTCTAATTACACTAGAAATTAACAAAATCAAATTAGGTAAAAATTAGCTCAAGAACACTAAAATTCGAATTTAAAGAGTTTTAGGGATGTAATTGTTACCTTTCTTGAAAAACTTCTTAACAAATTCATGATTAAAGCGGATTATAGCAAGAGATTTGGTTGATTTTGATGAAAAAATGAAGATTTTAGAGGTGTTTTTGAGAGTATTTGCGTATATGTGTGTGTTATTTTGTGAAGAGCAGAAGCAGCTCGTGGAGCTTTTGTTCCTGACCAGAATTCGGTCCCCATGCTATCGCATGGTTATGAAGGCCAAACCCCATGCGATCGCATGGGGTTATTTATTTATTTATTTATTTTTTTATTTTTTTAGAAACCTTTAACTAATAAAACATAAATTAATAAATTTTAAAAATTTGTTTCTTTTAAGAATGAGGGCGTTTCGGATCGTTGTCCTAGTCCGTCTCTCGACAAAATTTTAAAATTTGTCACTTTTTAAGCATTGTTTTAAAAGCAAAGATTTTTGGATTTTTTTTTAATGTTTTTAGCATACTTTAATTCAATAAGATTAAAAATAATGATAATAAAATTTCTCGTCCCGCCCTTTGGTAAAGTAATTTCAGTTCAACGACCTAGTTTTCAACTCACGACGAATTTTAAATATCAAATTTTTAACTTAATGAAATAAAGTAAATTTTTGTTTTTAAATTCACACCAAACTTAAATTTAAAATGCATAAAATTAAAAATTCATATAAATATAATTAATATTTTTAATTTTACAAACTTATATTAAAAATAGTAGTTTAAAATATTTACAAACTTAAATATATTGATTTAAAAAATTATAATATTAATTTTAAAAACATGGTAAAGATAAAATTAAAAATCTTTTTGGTCTTTTATCCCACTTTAATCAATCAAATATTATCAAAAATATACGCCCCTCTTTTCGGTAAAGTAATTTCGGTTCCATCACCTAGTTTTACTCCTGATGAATTTTTGAAATATTTTGGGTTGATTGATTAAAGATATTTATACCTTAAGAATAAACGGCAAATTTCACAGTGATGTAATAAATTTTTGTATGATATCAATAATTTTGGTTTCGCATACCTAATTTTATTGAATACCAATTTAATACTTTATAGCGAACGATTCAGCGTTTATTATCAAAAGTTTAAAAACAATAAAATAAAAAAAATAAAAACTGTACATAGTTACCTGTGAGATAGAATTCTCAGAGACCTGCTTTAGCTGACTCATAGGAGAGTCGTGTGATTTGGTTCTCCATAGCTACGTAAGCATAACCTCGATTCTTCAATATCTTTTCTTCTAAACATATAAACGGTCCTTCTCTGCATAGAGTAACAAATTCGGTATTTGAATATGTTTGATTGTTTGAACATTTACCTTCGTGTGACCATTTTCCGCATTTATGACATCTTTCAAGGTGTCCTGCTCTTCTTTTTGTTGCGGAATTTGATTTGCCTTTACCAAAATGTATCTTATGATGATCTTTCCTGAGTTCTCTCCTTACTTCGTCTATTTTGGCTCTTATTACTGACACCAGGTCACTTGGGAGTGTGTCATTATTACGTTTGGTAATCATAGCATGTAGTAGTAGACCATGGTTCAGATCAAAGGAATTCTTCATCTCGTAAAACCTAAAAGAAATAAAAATTCAAAATGGAGGGAGAAGACTAGTTCTTTAGGGTCTGCTAGGGAAAGACCATTCGGATTCCATTCTCGGAAACTACACGAAAACAGAATATCTAACTCTAACAAAAATAAATATTAACCTTAAAAGACTTGATTCTCCCCACACTTAGTTAGCTGTGGTGTCGAAATTGTGATTAACTTCATTGTCAACTTCCATTGGATCATGTATGTAATGTTTAACTCTGTGACCATTAACTTTAAATTCAATCCCATTTGAATTTATTAACTCTATTGTTCCATATGGAAAAACTCTTTTGACTATGAATGGTCCAGACCATCTTGATTTCAATTTTCCAGGAAATAGCTTGAATCGTGAATTGAAAAGAAGAACTCTGTCTCCTTCTTTAAATTCTTTTGAACTTCTGATTCTTTTATCATGCCATTTCTTCGTTCTTTCCTTATAGATTAATGAATTTTCGTATGCTTCATGTCTCAGTTCTTCTAATTCGTTTAGTTGACTTAACCGTAGACGTCCGGCTTCATTCAAATCAAGATTACATGTCTTCAAAGCCCAAAATACTTTGTGCTCAATTTTTACTGGAAGGTGACATGCTTTTCCGTAAACGAGTTTAAAAGGTGTGGTTCCAATTGGAGTTTTGTAGGCTGTTCTAAAAGCCCAGAGTGCATCCTCCAATTTCATGGACCATTCCTTCGGATTTGATCCTACGGTTTTCTCTAGAATACGTTTTAAAGCTTGGTTGGTATTTTCAACTTGTCCACTTGTTTGTGGATGATAAGCAGTTGAGATTTTATGAGTTACTCCATATCTTTTGAGAACTTTTTAAAGTTGATTATTACAAAAATGAGTACCCCGATCACTTATTAAAGCTTTCGGTGTTCCGAACCTTGCAAAAAGATGTTTTAAGAAGTTGACTACAACTCGTACATTGTTAGTTAGGAGAGCTTGTGCTTCCACCCATTTAGATACATAATCAATGGCAACGAGAATGTAGAGATTATTATGAGATTTTGGAAATGGACCCATAAAGTCAATACCCCAAATGTCAAATACTTCACATACTTGAATGACATTTTGTGGCATTTCATCACGTTGACTTATTTTTCCTGCCCTTTGACAAGCATCACAGGATTTGCAAAGAAGGTGTGCGTCTTTGAAAATTGTAGGCCAATAGAATCCAGCATCGTAAACTTTTCTTGCTGTGCGTTGAGGCCCATAATGTCCTCCTGTTGGTCCTGTGTGACAATGGTTTAAGATTTGACTAGCTTCATCTCCGAATACACATCGGCGTATTATTCCATCGGGACAACTTTTAAACAAATGTGGATCTTCCCAGAAATAGTGTTTTATATCACTAAAGAATTTCTTTCATTTTTGGTACGACAACCCTTTTTCAAGGAATCCACATACTAAGTAGTTTGAATAGTCTGAAAACTATGGAATTTCACTATAATCTATCTTCAATAGATATTCATCAAGAAAGTTATCTTGTATAGCCGATTCATTTAGAACTTCTAATTCGGGATTCTCAAGACGAGAAAGATGATCAGCGGCGAGATTCTCTGCTCCCTTTTTATCTCGAATCTCAATATTGAACTCTTGTAAGAGTAAGATCTAATGGATTAATCGTGGTTTAGCATCTTGTTTTGAAAATAGGTATCTCAGAGCAGAATGGTCGGTATAGACCACCGTTTTAGCTAGAACGAGATATGAACGAAATTTGTCAAAAGCAAAGACAATAGTAAGGAGTTCTTTTTCAGTAGTTTTGTAATTCGTTTGTGCTCCTTGTAACGTCTTACTAACATAATAAATAGGTTGAAATCGTTTTTCAATCCTTTGTCCTAAAACGGCTCCCATTGCAAAATCACTTGCATCGCACATGAGTTCAAATGGTAGATTCCAATTTGGAGTTATCATGATCGGCGCATTAGTGAGTTTTTCTTTAAGAATATTAAAATATTTGATGCATTCATCTGAAAAGATGAATAGAGCATCCTTTTCTAGGAGTTTATTCATAGGAGTGGCAATTTTAGAAAAATCTTTTATGAAACGTCGGTAAAAACCGGCACGCCCTAGAAAACTCCTAACTCCTCTAACATTGGTAGGATGCGGAAGTTTAGCAATTACATCTACTTTAGCTCTATCCACTTCAATTCCTTCCTTTGAAATTTTATGACCAAGAACGATGCCTTCTCTAACCATGAAATGGCATTTCTCCCAATTAAGTATTAGATTTGATTGTTCGCATCTAATAAGCATTAGTTCAAGACTAATTAGACATGATACAAATGCATCACCGAAGACTGAAAAGTCATCCATGAAAACTTCCATGCATTCTTCTATCATGTCGTGAAAAATCGCCATCATGTACCTTTGAAAGGTTGCAGGGGCGTTGCAAAGTCCAAATGGCATGCGTTTGTACGCACAAATACCATAAGGGCACGTGAACGTGGTTTTCTCTTGATCCTCGGGTGCTATTGGAATTTGAAAGTATCCGGAGAAACCGTCAAGAAAACAATAGTAACTATTTCTGGCCAATCTTTCCAACATTTGATCAATGAAAGGTAAGGGAAAGTGATCTTTTCTGGTGGCGTCATTTAATTTTCTATAATCAATACAAACACGCCATCCTGTTACAGTCCTAGTAGGAATAAGCTCATTTTTTTCATTTGTGATGACAGTCATGTCACCCTTCTTAGGTACGCATTGAACTGGGCTTACCCATGGACTATCAGAGATTGGATAAATTAAACCTGCATCTAGCAGTTTAATAATTTCTTTCTTAACAACATCTTGCATATTAGGATTTAGTCTTCGTTGGCGTTGCATATACGTTTTATGACCTTCTTCCATAAGGATTTTATGTGTGCAATACGAAGGACTTATGCCTTTAATGTCATGAATCTTCCATACAATAGCTGATTTATGAGCTTTTAGCACAGAAATGAGTTGAGATTTTTCATTTTCAGTAAGAGAAGACGATATTATTACAGGTAATTCAGATTCACCATGAAAATAAGCGTATTTCAAATGGTTTGGAAGTGGCTTTAACTCTAATGTCGGTGGTTCTTCTATTGATGATTTATATCGATATCTGTCTTCTTCTTTTAGCATTTGAATTTCTTTTGTTGTTGGTTCATATCGATTAGCCATAAGTGTAGCTAACATTTCAGCTTCATTAATTGGTTCAGTTCCTTATCCTAAAGAACATTCTCCTGTTTCTTGTAATTCTGGAAATTCTTTTAACAATTCTGCATGTGAATCTATAGTTTGAATATAATAACATGTATCATCTATAGATTGCGGTTGTTGCATGGCTCTATCAACAGAAAAGGTAACACTCTCGTCCTCTATACTTAGGGTCAGTTTCTTACCGAACACGTCTATTATTGCTTTAGCCTTGTTTAAGAATGGTCTTCCTAATATGAGAGGAACTCGAGAATCTTCTTCCATATCCAGAATAACAAAATCTACTGGAAATACTAAAGTACAAACTTTAACTAGCATGTTTTCTATTATCCCTCTAGGATATTTTACTGATCGATCGGCTAGTTCTATGCTTATTCTTGTTGGTTTCAATTCTCCAAGGTCTAGTTTAGCGTATAATGAATATGGCATTAAATTTATACTAGCATCTAAGCCTGCCAATACTTCTATTGAACTAAGACTACCCAGAAAACATGGAATTGTGAAACTTCCTGGATCAGAGAGTTTTTCTGGTATCTTATTCAACAGCACTGCTGAACAATTTGCATTCATAGTAACAGCCAAAAGTTCTTCCATTTTCTTTCTATTTGTGATTAGATCTTTCAGGAATTTAGCATATCTAGGCATTCCTGAAATCACATCAATGAAAGGAAGATTTACATTTATTTGTTTAAACATATCCAAGAATTTAGATTGCTCGGCTTCAAGTCTTTCTTTTCTCATTTTACTCGGGTAAGGAAGTGGTGGTTGGTATGGTTTAACATAAGGTTTAGCCTTAACTGTGTTATCTTCATTAACCTTTTCAACTATCGGTTCTTTTTCTTTATCTTGCTCAGGTTGAGGTGCCTGTGGAGTGGGAATAGCGTCATCAGAAATTACAAGCATTTCAGGGGGTTTAAGTATAATACCACTTCTTGTGGTAATGGCTTTAGCTGTTTCATTCCGGGGGTTAGCATTTGTATCACTAGGTAGACTTCCCGATTTTCTTTCACCTATCAACCTTGCTAGGTTACTTACTTCTTATTCTAAATTTTGAATAGAAGCTTGTGGATTTCTAAATGCTTGAGCATTTTGTTCATTGGTTTGTTTCTGAGATGTAAAAATTGAGTTTGAGATTCAACTAGCTTTGACATCATATCTTCTAAATTTGGCTTTTTATCATCGGTTTATGGTGGTTTATTTTAAAAAATAGGTCTTTGCTGATTGTAAGTATTGTTAGATACTTGTTGATTGCTAGGACTTTGTTAGTTGTTGTATGGAACATTTCGGTTATAATTCTGGTTTTGATTGTAGATTGGTCTTGGCGGTTGATAATTATTCTGATAATTATTTCCAGGCCTTTGGTTCATGTATGAAACATTCTATCTTTGTTCCATTGTTTGTTCAATACTGAGACAATCTTTTGTCAAATGTGGTCCTCCACACTGCTCACAACTAATTCGTATTTAGTGAATATCCTTAGTCATCTTTTCCATTCGTCTCTCGATAGCATCTATCTTTGCAGAAATGGAATCAAAGTCATGGCTAGAATCGGCTCTAGCTGCTTTAGATGATCTAACGATATTTTTTTCTTGGTGCCACTCATGTGAGTGGGAAGCAGTGTTATCAATAATTTTGTAAGCTTCAGTTGTGGTTTTCTTCATAATGGAACCACCAGCTGCTATATCGATATCTTTTCTTGTAGTGATGTCGCATCCTTGGTAGAATATTTGTACTATTTGATAAGTGTCTAAACCATGTTGCGGACATCCTCTCAATAACTTTCCAAATCTTGTCCATGCCTCATATAGAGTTTCATTTGGCTTTTGCGTGAACGTAACAATTTCTCCTTGAAGTCTTACGGCTTTAGATGCCAGAAAGAATTGTTTAAATTTTTTTTCAACTAAGATATCCCATGTATCAATCGCCCCTTCAGGTAACGATTCCAACCAATCTTTGACTTCTCCCTTTAAAGTCCAGGGAAATAACATGAGATAGATCTGTTCATCCTCCACTTCTCTAATTTTAAATAGAGTACAAATCCTATTAAAGGTACGAAGATGTTCGTTTGGATCTTCCTTCGGCGCACCACTAAATTGGAATTGATTAGTTACCATGTGTAGGATTTGTCCTTTGATTTCATAATCTGGCGCATTAATGTCTGGTTGAGTAATTGCGTGACCTTGGCCAGTGCGTTTAGCTCTCATTCGGTCTTCCATACTTAGAGGTTCCAGATTTTCCATGATTGAGTTTGTTGAATCTGAATAACTAAGGGATTCTGATTTAATGGTTTCTTCCTCGACAATCTCTGGATGAGTGATTTGTGGTTCAGGAGGAATGATTAGTGGTTCAGGATCTCTGAATTGTCCCGGAATATCCTCTGGATTCTCAATTGTGAGGTCGGGTTCAAAAAATGGATTATCGAAAATTTGAGTTGGAGTACTTGGTCGACTAGATGACGATTCTAAAGAAAAATCAACGGCGACAATATTCGCTAGATGTCTTGATCGAGTTACAGGTGGTGAACGTATGAAAGGTGGTGAACATTTCACTCGGTGCATTCACTGAATATCCTATTAGTTATAAAAGATAAAAATTATATAAGTTATCAAATTAATAGACTTTTCTGATTTTGCCCACGTTTCGAATGGCCAATAGATGCAGCAGGTAGCCAGGACCCTTTAAATCGAAAGCCCACAACTCGCCACTAACAAATTCAACTATTACTACGAACCAGAAAATTTTGGATGTCTATCAATTTAACCGCTTAAAATAATTTTTCGTCGAAGTTTAAAGAAATTTTAGAGAAGAAATAGAAAATTCTATGTCCTAAAAACTAGAGCGTCGAGAAATAAGATAGAAAAAGAGCGCGTCGAAAAACGTCGAAAAATAAAAGGTCGAAAAAAATAAGCGTCGAAAAACAAATGTCGAAAAACCAACAGTCGAAAAATAAAAATAAGAAAATAAAGCGTCGAAACTTAGAATTCTAAAAACTAAATATTAAAACTTGTGTCTAAAGGTATTAAAGCTTAAAGGAATTCTTTATCCAAAACGGCAATAACTTAAAAAGGCACTAAAACTTTAAATGGCGTCGCAAAATTCTAAAGCACCTAAATCTTAGTCTAAAGAAAAAGCACTTAAAGGATTTTATGGCAAAGCCTAAAAATCTAGAAATAAAAATAACTACGACAAATACTAAATTTAAAACTAAGTACGAACGAAAAATATACAATTACGTACTAAATAATAAAAAATATAAAAATTGTAAAATTACCTATTTTTATAAAAATATTATTTTTATATTATTATTTTATAATAGTATTAAGTTTATATATTTAATAAAGCTAATTAAAACTAAAAATACAAAATTAATTAAAACTTAAATTAACTAATATTAAATTAAACCCTAACTATAATTAATTAATAATAATAATAATAATTAAACAAACCCTAATCCGTACAGCTCAGGTTCAGGACCTGTCAGATACGACCATGCGGTCGCATGGCTTTATAACTGAACCTTCATGCGATCGCATTAGGGTCAGGTTCAGTTCACATGCAGGTTCAAAATCTGTAGGTTCAATGTTTTATTATTATTATTATTATTATTATTATTATTATTAT
Organism: Rutidosis leptorrhynchoides; assembly: GCF_046630445.1. NCBI lineage: Eukaryota > Viridiplantae > Streptophyta > Magnoliopsida > Asterales > Asteraceae > Rutidosis > Rutidosis leptorrhynchoides. The sequence goes on from NC_092335.1 coordinate 613,945,169, forward strand.
TATTATTATTATTATTATTATTATTATTATTATTTTACTTTTTTACTTTGATTTTTTACAAAATTTAAAATAAGTAATTAAAATACACTTATATTTTTAAGATCTAAAAAAAATACTTTTATACTTTATAAAATATATATTTTCATTTTACTCTTTTTTTTATGTTTTAAATTTTTATTTTTAATATTTAAAACGTATTTTTACAAAAGTAAATTAAAAATCTTTTTTATAGCGTTTCGCTTTCGGCGTTGTTTGTTCCCCTGCAGCGGCGCCAAAAATACTTGATGTGTGCGAGGTGTAGTAAAAATAGTTATATTTTTATTGCGGAATACTATTAAATACGATACAATTTTACACAAGTTATTTATTTATTTATAGAGTGGATATACCTAAACCTTGCTACAGCACTTATAGGCAGTGTACCTAATCGTACAGTAGTGTAGTTTTTAGTAAGTCCGGTTCGTCCACAGGGAACTTTCCAAGTTTAACGCTATATTTTATTTTAAACTATATTTGTATATAAATATATATAAGTAGTATTATTATTATACAAAAGGAGGTTTTACCGTTTAATGACCGGTTTGTCGATTTTATGTCTTAAGTCGCAGTTAAAACCTAATGTAAAATATTAAAAATAAATATAACTTAATTTAAAGCGTAAAGTAAATGACAATAATTAAAGTACGATAAATTAAAGTGCGATAAATAAAATGACTATAAATAAAATTGCGATAATTAAAAAGTACGATATTTAAAAGTGCGATAAATAAAATGACGGAAAATAAAATTTGCGATAAAATATGAAATAAAGGAATTATGCTTATTTAAACTTCCGTAATCATGATGTTCGACGTGTTGATTTTAGTTTATTACCATGGGTTAATTGTCCTTTGTCCTGGATTATTCGATATGTCCATCTGGTTTTCGTCCATAACAGTCCATCAGTCATAAATATAAAATACAAGTGTCTTCGTCAAATTATCCTTATACCTGAAGTCAAATATTCCAACTAATTGGGGATTCGAACTGTAACAAGGTTTTAATACTTTATTATCAATTACACCAAGTGTCCTTGCATATAATCCACCCCTGTTTTAATGAGTCCATTGACTATTAATCCATTCCCGTGTCCGATCAAATAAACGATTATTAGTACTTATAAATATCCCGCCCATCGTGTCCGATCGAGTGTATATGGTTATTTATAGGTACATCCAATTGTAAATCTTTATATTAAATTAACAAACTATCATTCAATTAAACAAATATAAAACCCATTAATAGCCCATAGTCTAATTTCCACAAGTGTCGTTCTTTTATCCAAACCTCAATTATGGTACAAAGCCCAATTACCCCGTCTTTAATATTTTAGCCCAACATCACGATTACTTCGATTTAAATAAGCATAATAATAACTTAGCTACGAGACATTAATTTAAAAAGGTTGAACATAACTTACAATGATTAATAATAGCGTGGCGTTACACGGACAGAATTTCGACTTACACACTTACAACATTCACTAACATACCCTTATTATTATTAATCTTAAATTAAAATTAAAATTATAAATTTTATATATATATATATATATATGTATATATATATATATATATATATATATATATATATATATATATATATATATATATATATATATATATATATCGTGAGAGATAGAGAGGATAGAAAAAGATGTGTGAATTTCGGCCAAATCACGCGAACTTTATAGGACCTGACCTCACTGTTGCTGCCATGCGATCGCATGGGTTTATAACTGTCAGGCCATGCGATTGCCGACGGTTTTAATATATATATATATATATATATATATATATATATATATATATATATATATATATATATATATATATATATATATATATATATATATATATATATATATATATATATATATATATATAATTTTAAGAATTAATTATATATTATATTATATTATATTCATGTGCATAGTTGACTTGTAATTTTTAGTACGTTGCGTCGCGCGTTGAGAGTTGACTCTGGTCCCGGTTCCGGATTTTCGAACGTCCTTGCGTACAATTTAATATCTTGTACTTTGCGTTTTGCGGCTCGAACTCTTGTAATTTTTAGACGTTTCTCATCAATAGATTGTACCACTTTTGATTGTACTTTGTACTTTTGAGCTTTTTGGTCGTTTGCGTCTTCAATTCGTCGAATCTGTCTTTTGTCTTCACCTTTTATTATTTAAACGAATATCACTTGTAAATAGAACAATTGCAACTAAAAGCTTGTCTTTCTTGAGGGATAATGCTATGAAATATATGTTCATTTTTAGCATTATCAGTGGGAAAAATTTACCAAGTTATTTAGAACATATATCACAGATTTTTGTACAAATAATTGAAGATACTTTTGTTTTGGACGATATTAATCAGTTTTACCCTGTTTATTGTAATATAAATGGAATTTAAAAGGAAGTAAAGTCTTCCGAGAAAAAGACACGCGCTTCTTGATTTAGGTCAGGAAGTTGTCGTCCAGACCAGTTGTAGAGTCTACGAAAAACCTCGATGAAACGACCCGTCCTAATCCATCTGGACGAAATCATCAACATTTGGTCCCATTGCGATGATCGACTCCAAGTAATGTCCTTAAAATGAGCAAATGTATAGCGGAAGACTTAATTCGTACCTGAGAATAAACATGCTTAAAAGTGTCAACCAAAAGGTTTGTGAGTTCATAGATTTATCGTATCAATTATTTCAATATATTAATAGACCACAAGATTTCATAATCATAAACATAATACACTCGCAAGTGTATGTAAAGCATTCTAAGTGGTTGAGCACTTGGTAACCATACTTAACATTTAATCACGTCGCATATTCCCTTTATTATGAAATCTCACTACACCGTACCAAGTGTAGTCACCGAAACGAAGTACTGTGCAACCGTTGAATACTGGTCGTCCAGTCCGGTTGGGGTTGTCAGGCCCGATAGATCTATCAACAGGATTCGCATTTACAATACCACATGTAAATAGTAGTTACCAAGCTACAGGGAAGTATGCCAGTGGTACAACTCAACGTAGAATATATTTTTAAGTACTTGTGTCTATTTCGTAAACATTTATAAAAGCAGCGCACGTATTCTCAGTCCAAAAATATATGTTGCAAAAGCAATTAAAAAGGGAGCAAATGAAACTCACCTAATGTATTTTGTAGTAAAAATACATAGAATGACATTGAGCAAGTATAGGGTTAGCCTCGGATTCACGAACCTATATCATTTGTATATATATATATATATATATATATATATATATATATATATATATATATATATATATATATATATATATATATATATATATATTAAAACGTATAATATTAATCGACTAAGTTTATATCGTATTAAGGCTAAATGTCATTATATATTTTGATATTAATACTTATAATGATCTGTTATAATATGTATATGATATATGATATATGTAATTTAATAAATGTTATATTACTATAATAATATTATATTAGTTAAAAACATGGTATTATGTAATATTAGTATAATATAATATAGATAATGAATATATTTTACATAAATAATTCTTGCAGTAATAATAATATTAATAATAATAATAATAATAATAATAATAATAATAATAATAATAATAATAATAATAATAATAATAATAATAATAATAATAATAATAATAATAATAATAATAAAATTTAATAATAATAATGTAAATGATAATTTTTACAATCATGATAATAATATTTATATTCCTAATAGTGATAATAATAATAATAATAATAATAATAATAATAATAATAGTAATAATAATATTAATAATAATAATAATATAATAATAATAATAATAATAATAATAATAATAATAATAATAATAATAATAATAATAATAATAATAATAATAATAATAATAATAATAATAATAATAATAATAATAATAATAAAAATACTATGTTTAGTGGTAACATGAAATATTGAATTCATAAAAAAATATGTTGGGGGCGTGGGATCGAACCTGAGCCCCTAAGATTGTACATGAGAATGTTAACCAATGATTCAATTTTCTGTTATGTAATATGATTATACTTTTAAAACCCTTAATTATATTTATAATAAATATCCTAACAATAATATAAATATAGATAATGTAATTAATAAAAAAATAAAATCTTTATACCTAATAAAGATGCGTGTGGGTTTGCAGCTCGATCAGAACAAGAGAAAAAAAACCTAATTCGATCCCAATTCTCCATCAAATCGTATTTATCATAGTAGCATCATCTTCAAACTTTAGATGCTTTTATAAAATTCTAGGTTCAAGTTTATAAAAAAAATCTCTTCTGACGAGTTCATATTCATCATCATTATTCCCGAATATTGTTTTCTTCCTTGATGAATCTAATCACAAATCAAATTTAGATCTGTGATTCATACTCAAAAACTATACCTCGTGGTCCTTAAACTTATCAACAACATCCGATTCAGAGAGTTTTACATCGAGTGTTTTATAAACAGAAAACTCAAATCGATCTAGTCTCCGGATCGATCTGGAATGAAATGAAGAAAGGTAAAAATTCAGAGTTGTTTAGAATCACAACCTAAAGCTACCTGCAATTTTTGAGGATTCAACTCGATGAATCGAGCTCGAATTTCGAAGTCAAAATTCGCAAGAAAAGTCAACTGTTTCGTCATCGTTCGAATTCGAAGTTCATATGAAGTTTCAGGTTATGTTGATGATTGACAAGCATTCTAGAGGTAATTTGCAACATCTTTCATCAAGAATTCATTGTATAAAACATTGTAAATCGAAAATTCGCTTTTATGAAGTTCATAAGCGAACTGTTCTGTTCCGATTATGATTCTGTATTTGTAAGTTGAATTGATATCAAATTTGTCTAAAAAAAACTCATATAACTGCTTATGGATCAATTGTGAATCATCCTTGAGGTTAAATTTTATTTGAATCAATAAATTTGATATATTTTCATATGTTCTTGGCTCATTCGATCGTACAGAGATAGGGGATTATGTAGGTGCAGTTTAGAATGAACAGAAAAATAGAAGTAGTATTTGCAGGTGGTATTTGATAATGTATATCGACTGGTTTCCTTTAACAACTGGATTTGATCAAATTTTTTATAGTATTAAAGGTCGACAGCAATATCTCTCAAGGACAGAAATAAATTAAAAAAAATAAAAGAGGAATATGATAGATAACTGATTTTGTTTTGTTTCTGGGATGGAATCCGATCTTGCAACCAGTTAAGGGAGAGTATACAAAATTAGATTACAGTTTGAGAGTGATGTGTAACAAAAAGTGTGATGGTAATTGATCAATTTATTTTGGTGAAGTTGTCTAGAATCGGGTAGATAGGATTCTCAATCAAAAAGAAGGAAATAATAAAAGAAAATGAAAAGCAGACAATGAAAGCCAACAGATTCATACACTATGATTTTGATATATAACAAAATTGGGACAGATCCAAAAATTTGTAATAGTTGGATGTTGAAATTTAATAAAATTCGTACTAGTTCATTATTTTTATAATTTATATAATTAAATTTATAATAATAATAAGTAAGTATATTAATAATAATAATGGTAATATTAATAATAATAATTACATTATTAATACGAATATATACTAATGATTCAAAAGAAAATAATAAATAATAAATAAAATAAAAATGATAATAATAATATTATTAATATTATTAATAATAAATTTTGATATTTTCTATTAATTATAATATCTTATAATATTTTATAATAATAATCATAATAATTCCTAAGGATAATGGTAATAATCATAATAATACAAATAATATAAAGGATATACAGGTTACATGTATTAAATTTTCATTTAGGTGTATATATTTATATATATTAGAAATAGTGGTTCGTGAATCGTCGGGAAATGGTCAAAATTAAATGAACATATTAAACCGTTCAAAAGTTTTGAGATTCAACATTACAGACTTTGCTTATCGTGTCGAAATCATATTTAGATTAAGTTTAAATTTGGTCAGAAATTTTAGGGTCGTCACAGTACCTACCTATTAAAGAAATTTCGTCCCGAAATTTGAGTGGGATGGTCATGTATGACACTAAGTATGTTTTCATGACTCATATAAGCTGATAAATAGAGTTTTATTACCATTGAGTAATAAGGATAAAATAATTCGATTATTCGAAGAGTACGAATGAAGCTATCACTAAATAGTGAAATGAGAAAATCAAGTGTTATCATAACCTTTGACTAGTCATGGTTGAATTCCGGATTTCAAGGGATTTAAAGAAATCTTTGAAATCTGAGTGAGATCTGATTCTTCGGTGAATAAGGAGATTAAGATCTCTGTAATTAAATACGGTGATCTGCCTCGATTACTCTGTCTGGTATGTCCATTATAAATTAAACTCTTCCGTTCTATTATTCTCACCATTCTTATACTTTCTTTCTTAGTTCATACATCCAAAAGATTATGAAAATGTTTAGTCCAGTTCTGACTCTTGTTCTTATCCTCACTATCACAACAATCATTCTCCTTTTCCATTTACCACCTGAGGAATCTATTTTCTTCTACTTTGCCCTTAGGGTTATAATGTTTTTAATTCTCCCGTGTCTTTATGTTGCGATAAACATTGATATACACGGTTTGTAATTCCTGTGTTTGTGATCGGCTTTATATTTTCCTTTATTTTTCAGAGCTCCATGCTCTTGTTTTCTCTTCCCGACTCCAAGTTAAGCGAATAATGGTCCAGAATTCGTAAATATAAAGTTTCGAATGATCATAATATACTATGTAGAAAAGAAAGGTGATATCACGATTTGATTTGTCAAATTTCCAGAAATCACAGAAAAGATAGAAATATCAAGTAAATATGTTCTTGATATGTTTAGAAGTTAAATAGAATAATAGAGTTATTTAGCATGGCACATGATGACGTTATGATCTGTGAATCATCACGTTCCATTAGAAACTTAGCATGACTTACTGTAATATAATCACATTGGCCTGACGTCATTATATTATACTAACTCATGCTTCAATTCCCTATACTTCTCTAGGAAATCATTCATAATTTAACTTGAATTTTAAAGAATATAGAAACTAAAACAGTTTCTTTAGGATGTAACACAGATAGCACTAAGAGATAGATAATTTCGGACAAGAATATTTATGAATATGTCTTCAGAAATATCAAAGATATTTATGATGATATTTTGGAATTTCTAAGATCGAAGGTTGATGAAGAAAATTTTTCCGCAAGATTTTAACATGACTTTGGAGCAAGATATTCTCTAAAGATGCCATTGAATTCAGAATTACCTGGATTCATGAATATAGGGTTTAGTCCTTGTATTTATCCTCGGTCTCCTTCATGGTGTGCTCAATCCAATTTTCAGTACCAAATTTTCTATCGAGCGTTCCTAACACTTCCTTCTTTATCATCAACTTTTGGCCATTAAGACCATCTACAACATGCTATTTTGTCAGCATTTTCAAGGTTAACGGATCTGGGTCATCGGTTATCAAACTGAGCTGGTTTCAGGAGAATTGTGTCTTTAGATGATTAAACGCTTATGGTAGTATGGTGGAATATAAAAGGTTCTCTGGTAACAATAAATGAGTACGCATATATATCAAGGTGGTAATAAGGCAAACCAGAATGAAAGTTGAAGTTAACTTGCTGGAGCTGTGACAAAATCTGCTACTTTGAAAGGGATTACCAAGTTATTTTGGGTAATAATAACACTAAAGGAATTAGCACAGATACGTGTTAAACGTTTACTCAGTTTCTGAGAGTTTTCAGGTGTATAACTATATGCGTTAATCTTTTATTCCGTAGATGAAGTGCGGTTAGTTCACCCTCTCGATTGAGGTGTTTTTAAGAATCATGAAAAATTTGAACATGGATTGGAATCGTCAAGATTCAAATGAGGTTTAAGATGAAATCAAGTGGCAAACTTAAAGAATTGTTTAGTTTCATATGTTATAATCAATATTTTAATTCATTTTAATTGTCCAATATTATTAGTCCACAGTCGATAGTCCACAGTTAACAGTCCAATAATTCATATATAGTTTAATATATAATATTCGAATTAATTAATACGTTTCGTGACCCGTATACGTCTCAGACTCGATCAAAACTCAAACTATATATATTATTGTAGAATCAACCCCAACCCTGTATAGCTAACTCCCGCATTACTGCATATAGAGTGTCTATGGTTATTCCAAAAAATATATATAGATGCGTCGATATGATATGTCAAAACCTGGTATACGTGTCCCGATATTTAAAGTGAAAAAATAAATAAATAACAGAAATTAAATGACGATGAATAAAGTGCGTAAAGTAAATAACAGAAATTAAATGACGATAAATAAAATTGCGAGAATGTAAATTGCGATAAATAAATTGCGATAAATAAAATGTAATTAGTTAGCTAGGAAGAATTAGCTAGGAACAGTTAGCATGGATTCTTAACAACATTTTTCTCGTAGTTAATTTGTTTGTTTCTAACAAATTTTATTTTATCCAGTGTTTTCTTCATTATGCCACTTGTTGGATTCTGATAGATCAAAATCCAAATATGAAATTGAATGAAAATGGTTATTCTTTGGTGAACGGATACGTATATCGATGATTGTAAATAGGATCGTAAATGACTATTGAATTAAATTTGGAAGAATGTACAGTATACTTATTAATGTGAAATCTAAATATTCCTCGGGTATTACCTACCCGTTAAAATATTTTCAACATTAACAGTTTGTACGAAAGAATTTTCAATTACAATCTTTATGAAAATATACATACATATATATTTTCTTCAGATGTAATCATGGATTTAATGAGTCAATAAGATATTAAACTCATTTGATTTATCGTTAGTAATAGATTACATAATCTCTAAAACTTTAGAAATTACATAATCGACATGTCGAGCGAAGATAATCGATGTAGAATGATATGTAGAACGAAGATAAAGTAGATAGAACGATACGTAGAACGATGATTATGCTCGAGGTACAGAATGAGATGTTGAGGCATGCGATGTTGAAACTTGGGTTGTTGGTGGTACTGGTGTTGTTATTGATGGTAATGTTGGTGCCGGTGATGTTGCTGAAGCTGGTAAATTTTGCACCATATTCTCCAAATTGATTTCTCGAGCGCAAAGTTCGTTGACTTCTTCTATTATTCCGGGATGGTTGTCGGTTGGAATGAGCGGATGAATAAGGTTTAGAATTTTAGATAGAAGATAATTGTGACGAGCTACCCTGGAGATGAGGCTAAAAATGGTGTTTCGGATAGGTTCACCGGTAAGGGCTTCAGGTTATTCGCCAATAGGGCAATATAGTGGGTGGAGAGGATCGCCTTCTTCTCATCTCCATTGATTAAGTCAACTACGAACCCATCAGATGAGTTGGGGATGGCTGATTGGTTGACTCATTCTGGTGACGCTGCTTTCGGAGCTTAGGTGAACATCCATGTCGGAATAGCTATCGGAATTCGAGGAACTTGAACTAGTTGCGAGTTTCATCTTGCACGGTCAGATAAAGTATTTTCGATAGGAAATAGATTATAGAATTTAGTTTAGTATGCTTCAATACATAACTTACATATGTATATACAATACCAGAATCCCATAAGTCACGGAGGAATCTTCGGAAGCTGTCAGGCAAAGTTTATGGTAACAGATATGCTAAGATATGAATCTGTCTATATATTATCTATGCAATAAAGGCAATAAGACGTGTCTAGACTTAGGAATGCTAAGCAGGAAGTTTTCCACTAGGAATGATAAACAAAACTTATAATATGCAGCTAAGGTCGAAGTCCAGACTCGCTAATGCATCCTAACAACTATCAGTTGGACACACTAATGCAAGACCTGGTTCGCTAGGACCAACGCTCTGATACCAACTAAAACGACCCGTCCTAATCCATCTGGATGAAATCATCAACATTTGGTCCCATTGCGATGATCGACTCCAAGTAATGTCCTTAAAATGAGCAAATGTACAGCGGAAGACTTAATTCATACCTGAGAATAAACATGCTTAAAAGTGTCAACCAAAAGGTTGGTGCGTTCATAGGTTTATCGTATCAATTATTTCAATATATTAATAGACCACAAGATTTCATAATCATAAACATAATACACTCGCAAGTGTATGTAAAGCATTCTAAGTGGTTGAGCACTTGGTAACCATACTTAACATTTAATCACGTCGCATATTCCCTTTATTATGAAATCTCACTACACCGTACCAAGTGTAGTCACCGAAACGAAGTACTGTGCAACCGTTGAATACTGGTCGTCCAGTCCGGTTGGGGTTGTCAGGCCCGATAGATCTATCAACAGGATTCGCGTTTAGATTACCACATGTAAATAGTAGTTACCAAGCTACAGGGAAGTATGCCAGCGGTACAACTCAACGTAGAATATATTTTTAAGTACTTGTGTCTATTTTGTAAACATTTATAAAAGCAGCGCATGTATTCTCAGCCCAAAAATATATGTTGCAAAAGCAATTAAAAAGGGAGCAAATGAAACTCACCTAATGTATTTTGTAGTAAAAATACATAGAATGACATTGAGCAAGTATAGGGTTGGCCTCGGATTCACGAACCTATATCATTTGTATATATATATATATATATATATATATATATATATATATATATATATATATATATATATATATATATATATATATATATATTAATCGACTAAGTTTATATCGTATTAAGGCTAAATGTCATTATATATTTTGATATTAATACTTATAATGATCTGTTATAATATGTATATGATATATGTAATTTAATAAATGTTATATTACTATAATAATATTATATTAGTTAAAAACATGGTATTATGTAATATTAGTATAATATAATATAGATAATGATTATATTTTGCATAAATAATTCTTGCGGTAATAATAATAATAATAATAATAATAATAATAATAATAATAATAATAATAATAATAATAATAATAATACTGAAATTTAATAATAATAATGTAAATGATAATTTTTACAATCATGATAATAATATTTATATTTCTAATAGTGATAATAATAATAATAGTAATAATAGTAATAATAATATTAATAATAATAATAATAATATAATAATAATAATAATAATAATAATATGATTAGTGGTAACATGAAATATTGAATTCATAAAAAAATATGTTGGGGGCGTGGGATCGAACCTGAGCCCCTTAGATTGTACATGAGAATGTTAACCAATGATTCAATTTTCTGTTATGTAATATGATTATACTTTTAAAACCCTTAATTATATTTATAATAAATTTCCTAACAATGATATAAATATAGATAATGTAATTAATAAAAAAAATAAAATCTTTATACCTAATAAAGATGCGTGTGGGTTTGCAGCTCGATCAGAACAAGAGAAAAAAAAACCTAATTCGATCCCAATTCTCCATCAAATCGTATTTATCATAGTAGCATCATCTTCAAAATTTAGATGCTTAAAAAAAATTCTAGGTTCAAGTTTATAAAAAAAATCTCTTCTGACGAGTTCATATTCATCATCATTATTCCCGAATATTGTTTTCTTCCTTGATGAATCTAATCACAAATCAAATTTAGATCTATGATTCATACTCAAAAACTATACCTCGTGGTCCTTAAACTTATCAACAACATCCGATTCAGAGAGTTTTACATCGAGTGTTTTATAAACAGAAAACTCAAATCGATCTAGTCTCCGGATCGATCTGGAATGAAATGAAGAAAGGTAAAAATTCAGAGTTGTTTAGAATCACAACCTAAAGCTACCTGCAATTTTTGAGGATTCAACTCGATGAATCGAGCTCGAATTTCGAAGTTAAAATTCGCAAGAAAAGTCAACTGTTTCGTCATCGTTCGAATTCGAAGTTCATATGAAGTTTCAGGTTATGTTGATGATTGACAAGCATTCTAGAGGTAATTTGCAACATCTTTCATCAAGAATTCATTGTATAAAACATTGTAAATCGAAAATTCGCTTTTATGAAGTTCATAAGCGAACTGTTCTGTTCCGATTATGATTCTGTATTTGTAAGTTGTATTGATATCGAATTCGTCTAAAAAAAACTCATATAACTGCTTATGGATCAATTGTGAATCATCGTTGAGGTTAAATTTTCTTTGAATCAATAAATTTGATATATTTTCATATGTTCTTGGCTCGTTCGATCGTACAGAGATAGGGGATTATGTAGGTGCAGTTTAGAACGAACAGAAAAATAGAAGTAGTATTTGCAGGTGGTATTTGATAATGTATATCGACTGGTTTCCTTTAACAACTGGATTTGATCAAATTTTTTTATAGTATTAAAGGTCGACAGCAATATCTCTCAAGGACAGAAAGAAATTAAAAAAAATTATATATAAGAGGAATATGATTGATAACTGATTTTGTTTTGTTTCTGGGATGGAATCCGATCTTGCAACCAGTTAAGGGAGAGTATACAAAATTGGATTACAGTTTGAGAGTGATGTGTAACAAAAAGTGTGATGGTAATTGATCAATTTATTTTGGTGAAGTTGTCTAGAATCGGGTAGATAGGATTCTCAATCAAAAAGAAGGAAATAATAAAAGAAAATGAAAAGCAGACAATGAAAGCCAACAGATTCATACACTATGATTTTGATATATAACAAAATTGGGACAGATCCAAAATTTTGTAATAGTTGGATGTTGAAATTTAATAAAATTCGTACTAGTTCATTATTTTTATAATTTATATAATTAAATTTATAATAATAATAAGTAAGTATATTAATAATAATAATGGTAATATTAATAATAATAATTACATTATTAATACTAATATATACTAATGATTCAAAAGAAAATAATAAATAATAAATAAAATAAAAATGATAATAATAATATTATTAATATTATTAATAATAAATTTTGATATTTTCTATTAATTATAATATCTTATAATATTTTATAATAATAATCATAATAATTCCTAAGGATAATGGTAATAATCATAATAATACAAATAATATAAAGGATATACAGGTTACATGTATTAAATTTTCATTTAGGTGTATATATTTATATATATATTAGAAATAGTGGTTCGTGAATCGTCGAGAAATGGTCAAAATTAAATGAACATATTAAACCGTTCAAAAGTTTTGAGATTCAACATTACAGACTTTGCTTATCGTGTCGAAATCATATTTAGATTAAGTTTAAATTTGGTCGAAAATTTCTGGGTCGTCACACTTGAAAAGTTTTCTCGAAAATCAGCTGGAAATCCACGGACCTCAGCATCAAACAGGGTCACCATGTGGTCAGACTTATCCTAACCATGAGAGGATCTGTCTCGTACAATGGGGGACATCGTGCAAATTAGCTTATAAGACTAATGAATCAGATCTCCAGAAAGGATAATCTCCTTAAAGATTAAAAATCAGCTTTTAAGCCTGATATTACTCAATCCTTGAGATTGAATTTAAAGATTGAGAATTAAAAACTCATGGAATTCAATGATATCTAAACTCAAGCTTGAACGAGAAAATATTTTGATCAAAATTACAAACCGATTTGTTTTCTGAAAACCCATTTTCAATGCGTTCATTACCATTGAACGTAAAATCCTAAGAATTCACCGGAATTCATTAGGTCACCTGAACCAAATTGGGTGTCAACCATAAGAATGGTGGTTGCATAGCATGGTCGAAGACAGGACCTTTTGTCAGACCGAAAAACTATAGGGTGATCTTTACTATTGCTCCTACAAAGGATAGTAATTGCATCTGACACGATATAGACCATAATCAAAAGCATGTCATTAGACATTGCCTAAACAGTTGCTTGTTCAACGCTTTCCTTTACAACCGGACGGTAGTTTACCGAAAATTAATATACGGAGCAAGTATACTGGACGTGTTGCTTTCCTAATACAAGGTTAGCAAGTGGGTGACACAAAACCATAAGTTTTGAGCTAAAATTTTAAAATCTGAAACCCACAAAACCCACAAAAACATTTTGCAAACACCGGTGAAGGGTTATTCCGGAAAACTTATCTAGGGTAAAAGCTAGATTGAATTTTCAAAAAGTCAAATGTTTTCATAAAGATCCAATTTCCTTAAAGGATCTAAATTTTCATAGTCATGTGGGACTGTAAACTACATCGTTATATCATTGTTCATATCGCTGTATTAAAATCACTGATGTACAAAGTGCGAAGAATAAAGAAAAGATTCTAGTAAAGTTATATTCAAGTTCAATATTGCTTGAGGACAAGCAACGCTCAAGTGTGGTAAAATTTTGATAATGCTAAAAATGAACATAAATTTCATAGCATTATCCTTCAAGAAAGACAAGCTTTTAGTTGCAATTGTTCTATTTACAAGTGATATTCGTTAAAATAATAAAAGGTGAAGACAAAAGACGGATTCGACGATTTGAAGATGCAAACGACCAGAAAGCTCAAAAGTACAAAGTACAATCCAAGTGGTTCAAATTATTGCTGAGAAACGTCCAAAAATTACAAGAGTACAAGCCGCAAAACGCAAAGTACAAGATATTAAATCGTACGAAAGGACGTTCAAAAATCTGGAACCGATACCTGAAACAACTATCAATGTGCAACGCAACGGGCCTAAAATTACACGTCAATGATGCACAAGAATATAATATAATATATATATATATAATTATATATAATTATATATATTATATTATATAATAAAATAAACCAGCAGCCCACGTTTTGCTAAACAAAAAATCTGGATCCAGATGGCCATGCGATCGCATGGCCTGGAAGAACAAAAACCATGCGATCGCATAGCTGTAACAGTGAGGCCAAGTGCTATAAAAAGGCAGTTTGCTCGACGTTTTATGTACAACATATTCAATCTTATCTCTTACTCTCTCAATATATATTTATATTTTAATTATAATTTTAATTTTAACATTAAGTTAATAATAATAAGGTTATAGTGGCGAATGTTTTAAGTTTGTAAGTCGAAATTCTGTCCGTGTAACACTACGCGATTAATACTCATTGTAAGTTATGTTCAACCTTTTTAAATTAATGTCTCGTAGCTAAATTATTATTATGTTTATTTAAGCCGAAGTAATCGTGATGTTGGACTAAATATTAAGACGGGGTTATTGGGCTTTGGATCATAATTGGGGTTTGGACAAAAGACCGACACTTGTGGAAATTGGACTATGGGCTATTAATTGGCTTTATATTAATTAAATGATATCTCGTTGATTTAATATAGAGATTTATAATTTGACGTGTTTATATATAACCACATACGCTTGACTGGGTACGGTGGGCGGGATATCTATAAATACTAATAATTATTCATTTGATCAGAGACGGGGATGGATTAATAGTCACTGGACTCATTAAAACAGGGGTGGATTAGATTCAAGGGTAATTGGTGTAATTGTTAACAAAGTATTAAAACCTTGGATTACACGCAGTCGATAACCTGGTGTATTCCTTAAACAAAGTATTAAGACCTTGTTACAGTTCGAATCCCCTATTAGTTGGAATATTTGACTTCGGGTATAAGGTTAATTTGGCGAAGACTCTCGCACTTTATAATTATGACCGATGGACTATTATGGACAAAACCAGATAGACATATCGAATAATCCAGGACAAAGGACAATTAACCCATGGTAATAAATTAAAATCAACACGTCAAACATCGTCATTACGGAAGTTTAAATAAGCATAATTCCTTTAATTTATATCTCATCGTACTTTTATTTATCGTCATTTTATTTATCGCACTTTAAATTATTGAACTTTTAATTATTGCACTTTTATTTATCGCACTTCTATTTATCGTTATTTACTTTACGCTTTAAATTAAGTTATATTTATATTTAATATTTTACATTAGGTTTTAATTGTGACTTAAGACATAAAATCGACAAACCGGTCATTAAACGGTAAAACCCCCCTTTTATAATAATAATAATATTACTTATATATATATATATATATATATATATATATATATATATATATATATATATATATATATATATATATATATATATAGTTTAAAATATATATATTGTTAAACTCAGCTAGCTCCCTGTGGAATGAACCGGACTTACTAAAAACTACACTACTCTATGATTAGGTACACAGTCTATAAGTGTTGTAGCAAGGTTTAGGTATATCCATTCAATAAATAAATAAATAACTTGTGTAAAATTGTAGCGTATTTAATAGTATTTCGTAGTAAAATATAATCTATTTCGTACTACACCTCGCACACATCAGCGTACCACTAAATTGACATTGATTAGTTACCATGTGTAGGATTTGTCCTTTGATTTCATAATCTGGCACATTAATGTCTGTTTGAGTAATTGCATGACCTTAGCCACTGTGTGTGGCCCTCATTCGGTCTTCCATACTTAGAGGTTCCTGATTTTCCATGATTGAATTTGTTGAATCTGAATCACTAGAGGATTCTAATATAATGGTTTCTTCCTCGACAATCTCTGGTTGTATGATTTGTGGTTCAGGAGAAATGATTAGTGGTTCAGGATCTCTGAATTGTCCTTGAATATCCTCCGGCTTCTCAATTGTGAGGTCGGGTTCAAAAAATGAATTATCGGATATTTGAATTGGAGTACTTGGTTGACTAGATGATGATTCTAAAGAAAAATCAACGGCTACATTATTGGCAAGATGTCTTGATCGAGTTACAGGTGGTGAACGTATGAAAGGTAGTGAACGTTTTGCTCGATGCATTCACTGAATATCCTATTAGTTATAAAAAAAATATATATATAAGTTATCAATTTAATAGACTTTTCTGATTTTGCCCACGTTTCGAATAGCCAATAGATGCAGCAGGTAGCCAGGACCCTTTAAATCGAAAGCCCACAACTGGTCACTAACAAATCCAACTATTACTACGAACCAGAAAATTTTGGATGTCTATCAATTTAACCGCTTAAAATAATTTTTCATCGAAATTTTGAAGATAAAATCTATATCCTAAAAACTAGAGCGTCGAGAAATAAGAGGAAGAAAAAGAGTGCGTCGAAAAACATCGAAAAATAAAAAGGTCAAAAAATAATAATAAGAAAGTAAAGCATCGAAACTTAAAAGTCTAAAAACTAAATATTAAAAATTGCGTCTAAAGAAATTAAAGCTTAAAAGGAATTCTATATCTAAAACGGCAATAAATTAATTAGGCAGTAAAATCTATTTAAAACTAAAGCGATAAGTGACATCGTAAAATTCTAAAGCGCCTAAATCTTAATCTAAAGAAAAAGCTCTTAAGGGATTTTACGGCAAAGCCTAAAAATCTAGAAATATAAAATAACTACGGTAAAAACTAAGTTTTAAACTAATTACGAACGATAAATATATAAATTATGAATTAAACGATAAAAATATACAATTTATAAAAAGAAAATAAAAATTGATAAAATTACTTATTTTTATAAAAATATTATTTTTATATTATTATTTAATAAAAGTATTAATTTATAATTAATAAAACTAATTAAAACATATAATTAATTAAAACTAAACTTAAACTAATTATATTAAATTAAAACCCTAATTCTAATTAATTAATAATAATAATAAAACCGAACCCTAGTTCTGTCGGCTAAGGTACCAGACCTGTCACCTCAGCTCATGCGATCGCATGAGTTGAGGGTTATTTTTCCATGCGGTCGCATGGATCCGAAAACCATGCCAGATTGTTGGGCTTCTACAGTTTCGGCCCGAATACCTTTTTAATATATATTTTTTTAAATTTATACAAAATAAAACGTAATAAAAACTATTAAAAAATAAATTTACTTATTAGTTTTAATTTTTAACAAAAGAAAAAAAATACAAATTTTTAATTTAAACACTTAAAAATATAGAAATATATTTTTCTTTTTTTATGTTTTTATATTTTTAAAACTTATGTAATTTTATTTTTACAAAAATAGCTTAAAAACTAAATTTTTTTATAGCTTTCTATGGCGTCCCCGGCAGCGGCGCCAAAAATACTTGATGTGTGTGAGGGGTAGTACGAAATAGATTATATTTTACTACGAAATACTATTAAATACGCTACAATTTTACACAAGTTATTCATTTATTTATTGAATGGATATACCTAAACCTTGCTACAACACTTATAGGCAGTGTACCTAATCGTAGAGTAGTATAGTTTTTAGTAAGTCCGATTCGTTCCACAGGGAGCTAGCTGAGTTTAACGCTATATATATTTTAAACTATATTTGTATAAATATATATATATATATATATATATATATATATATATATATATATATATATAAGCAGTATTATTATTATAAAAGGGGGTTTTTACCGTTTAGTGACTGGTTTGTCGATTTTATGCCTTAAGTCACAATTAAAACCTAATGTAAAATATTAAATATAAATATAACTTAATTTAAAGCGTAAAGTAAATGACGATAAATAAAAGTACGATAAATAAAATTGCAATAATTTAAAGTACGATAAATAAAATGACGATAAATAAAATGACGGTAAATAAAAGTACGATGAGATATAAATTAAAGGAATTATGCTTATTTAAACTTCCGTAATCGTGATGTTTGACGTGTTAATTTTAATTTATTACCATTGGTTAATTGTCCTTTGTCCTGGATTATTCGATATGTCCATCTGGTTTTATCCATAATAGTCCATCGGTCATAATTATAAAGTGCGAGAGTCTTCGCCAAATTAACCTTATACCCGAAGTCAAATATTCCAACTAATTGGGGACTTAAACTGTAACAAGGTCTTAAAACTTTGTTTAATGAATACACCAGGTTATCGACTGCGTGTAATCCAAGGTTTTAATACTTTGTTAACAATTACACCAATTACCCTTGAATGTAATCCACCCCTGTTTTAATGAGTCCAATGACTATTAATCCATCCCCGTGTCCGGTCAAATGAATAATTATTAGTATTTATAGATATCCCGCCCACCGTACCCATTCAAGCGTATGTGGTTAAATATAAATACATCAAATTATAAATCTCTATATTAAATCAACGAGATATCATTTAATTAATATAAAGCCCATTAATAGCCCATAGTCTAATTTCCACAAGTGTCGGTCTTTTGTCCGAACCCCAATTATGGTCCAAAGCCCAATAACCCCGTCTTAATATTTAGTCCAACATCACGATTACTTCGGCTTAAATAAACATAATAATAACTTAGCTACGAGACATTAATTTAAAAAAGTTTGAACATAACTTACAATGAGTATTAATCGCGTAGTGTTACACGGATAGAATTTCGACTTATAAACTTAAAACATTCGCCACTATAACCTTATTATTATTATTATTATTATTATTATTATTAACTTAATATTAAAATTATAATTATAATTAAAATATAAATATATATTGAGAGAGTAAGAGATAAGATTGAATATGGTGTAAAACTCGTCGAAATTCGTTGCAATTTATAGACCTGGCCAGACTTCTGGGCTCATGCGATCGCATGAGAATTACTCATGCTGGCCATGCGATCGCATGGCCGCCTTCTCCTGGTCACATTTCATTTAAAACGTGGGCTGCTGAGTTTTAATAATATATAATATAATATATATAATTTTATATAATTATATATATATTATATTATATTTTTGTGCTCTGTTGACTTATAATTTTAGCTCTGTTGACTCGCGCGTTGATGCTCGGTTTATGTCTCGGTTTTGGATTTTTGAACGTCCTTTCGTACGATTTAATATCTTGTACTTTGCGTTTTGCGGCTTGTACTCTTGTAATTTTTGAACGTTTCTCAGCAATAATTTGAACCACTTGGATTGTACTTTGTACTTTTTAGCATTTTGGTTGTTTGCGTCTTCAAAACGTCGAATCTATCTTTTGTCTTCACCTTTTATTATTTAAACGAATATCACTTGTAAATAGAACAATTGCAACCAAAAGCTTGTCTTTCTTGAAGGATAATGCTATGAAATATATGTTCGTTTTTAGCATTATCATTTTGTCATAATTGAAATATTATGACTACATAATACTAATTGTTATTTTCTAATGACAATTACTTGGCTTATTGGTTGCTTAGTTACGCTTAGTGTTTTACTAATGTACACTAGTTAGCCTTAATGGATTTTTTACTTTAATAGACTTAAGCCCACCCTACTCTAGCTAATGGACTTTTAAGCTAGCCCAATTTTAATGGATTTATGACCCATTAAGATGTAGGACAAAAACCCATTAAGATGAGCCAACATACTAGCATTTTTGTTAACCATTACTACACATGTTGCATGGGATCCCAACAACAAGCACCACCTTTAGACCACCACCATGCAAAAAGCGAAAAGTTGTCCCCCTTGTCCTCCCCTTGGCCTACGGTTTTGGAGACACAAAGCACCACCTCCACCACTATAAATACAAGCCTTATTCTTTCATTTCACACTTGATCTCATTCTCATTTTACACACACTTGCTCTCTAATTATCTCTCTAGTCTTTCTCACACTAAAATTGTAAGTTCTTGAATTTTATTTCTTTTTCTTTTTCTTCTTTAGTTTCAACATCATCAAAGGATCAAGCTTTTTAGCTTTTGATCTTGTTATATCTTGTAGATTCAAACTTTGATTTGAATCCTTCAAGAACATGAAAGATCAAAACTTGTTTGGATCTAAGCTTTATAGCTTAAGATCACTTTATTTTTGTTAAAAAATAAAACTTGTGTTTATGATCTTCATGAAACTTGAAGATCTAGCTTTTTGCTCTAAAGATCTTCAAGAAAATAAAAGATTCAAGCTTTCTAGCTTTGAAATCTCATAATTGTTGTTAAGGGATCCAAGCTTTCTAGCTTAGGGTTTCATTATTTTGTTTAGATCTAAGCTTTTTAAGTTTATGATCTCATTACTTTTACTAGATCTTAGCTTTCTAGCTTATGATCTCATTAATCTTGTAAAAATCCAAGCTTTCTAGCTTAGGGTTTCTTAACACTTGAGATCTAAGTTATTATTGTAGGTATCACTTACTTGGAACCTTTTTATAATTTTTATGGTGATAAAAATCAAGTATTCATCATCTCATATGATGAAGATGCATAAACTTGTATCAAAAGGACAAAGGTTGAAGCTTTATTGTGATTATACAATAAAGAGACAACCTTGATGTTCAAAACTTGTAGAAAGTTAGATTTTACTTTTAGTTGTGTGTTGATGGTTAAAACTTAGTCATAATGATGCTAAAACATCAAAGAGTTGTATACTTGAGGCTTATACGCATCAAGGATGGGAACCGTGATAAGCATCAAGCACCAAGAAACCCACCGGAGCACTTGTTTCTGTTTTTCAGGGTCTGATCAGACTCTTGGGACTTCTGGAAAGTTGATTTTCAGATAGTTCGGTTTGAGTAGATGACTTTTCATTTGAGACTCACCTAAATCCGATATACGGTTTAGGATTTATAGCCTTCTGAAAATCACTACGCCTTCGTAACGACGTGCTGAAATTTATGACCTACTCGCGCTTGAACCATCGCCACGGTCAAACGACATCGAGTTAGGATCTGAAAATTGGATAGCGGTAAGAGGACTCACAAACAGAGCCTTGGCCACTGACCGCGCGTCATTTCAGTTTGTATAGAGGTCGTAGCAGCTGTCCGAAGTCAGCCCTTTGTTTTGATCTCTATTCTTGTTGAAAACTTACTTTATCTTTTACGTAAGATGATGATGATGATCATACTTAAGACTTAACTTATTTACTTTTAAACCTTTTGGGAAAATTAATGACTTAGTAACCATTGACTTAGGTTGAGGACCTTTTGGATCGACCAACTTACTTTTTTGGACCGACTTACTACTTGCTTACATTTTCGTATCGATTTTACCGCACATTCACTGTGAGTTATAGCTCCCTTTTACTTTACTATTTTTAGGACTGAGAATACATGCGCTTTTTATGTTTTACATACTAGACATGAGTACTTAAACTTTATATATTTGTGGGTGATATAACGGCACAAAGAATCCCCTTAGCACGGTTATGTTTAATCATTGGTTTTTGAACCGGTGAACGTGAATATTAGATATGGATCCATAGGGTTTGATATCCCCACTCGGGCTAGTCGCGCTAGCATTTAACAGATGTTTAATACTTTGAGAACATGCACTCGCCAAGTGTACTTTTAGGGGGTGATATTTATTTTACGTTAAGTTAGTTACCGGTTGCCCACGGATAAGCATATACTTTATCATACGGATTTGAGATACTATTTTGAATACGAAATCTCGTGGTCTACATTACATTGTTGTTTACAATCAAACTATAGCTCACCAACATTCGTGTTGACTTTTTAAAGCATGTATTTCTCAGGTGCTTAGACGTTGTTGCTTCCACTGTTAGACTTGCTGTTATAGTCTTGGTGTTATAGACTTGCTGTTACAGACTCGCTGTGTTAGACTTCCCCTGCATTGTTTAGAGATGTCTCAATCATGGAACTTTTACTTTGCTTTCACAACTTATGTTACATTTGAACAATGGTTTTGTAATGACCTTTGTGTCACATACTTATGTTAATGCTTTCTATTCATAGAAGCACATTATCCTTGTAAAACATTTGACGTTGGTAAAGACGTCATCTTTTGTAAAACATTTGACGTTGGTAAAAACGTTACATTTTCATGAGTGCAAAACTTGTTTTAAAACAGCATATAGTGTTGTAACCGTGTAAAGATCCTGTTGTTGATGATCTGTACACGTTGATTTTGTACGGGGCGTCACATATTTGATATCAATTGAGGGTTCTAAGCTATCATTATTGGGTTCATTTTCCAAATGAGATTCCTTCTCATTTGATGATTCAACTTCATTTGACTCGATTTGAGTCGGGGTGGTGACTATGGCATTTTCCTCAATAACATCATCATCAACTAGTGGTTTGATCTTAGAGGGTGGAGGTGTTTCATCAAAAGTGACATCTAGGAATTCTTCTATAACATTT
This sequence comes from Rutidosis leptorrhynchoides, assembly GCF_046630445.1. Lineage (NCBI taxonomy): Eukaryota > Viridiplantae > Streptophyta > Magnoliopsida > Asterales > Asteraceae > Rutidosis > Rutidosis leptorrhynchoides. Next base: position 613,968,220 of record NC_092335.1, read on the forward strand.
ATGTATCTATTTAGTACCCAATATGCTTTAATTGCTACCGAATATCCTAAGAATACTCCTTCATATGCCTTGGGTTCAAATTTTGTAAGATATTCCTTTTTGTTTAAGATAAAACATTTGCAACCAAAGACTCTAAGAAGACTCACGGTGGGTTTTTGACCGTTTAGTAATTCGTAAGGTGTCTTATTCATTTGGGGTCTAATTAAAACTCTATTTTGTATGTAGGTTGAGGTGGCCACGGCTTCACTCCATAACTTTTGAGGTATTGATTGTTCATTTAACATTGTTCAACTCATTTCTTAAAGAGTTCGGTTTTTCCTTTCAACTACCCCATTAGATTGAGGAGTGCGAGGAGCCGAGAAATTATGAGAAATACCTTTTAAATCACAAAAGACTCCAAATTGAACATCATTATCAAATTCCCTCCCATCGTCCGTTCTAATGGTAACAATAGTGTTACCTAACAAGTTTTGTATTTTAGTGGCAAAAATTACGAATCTTTCGAACGCATCATTTTTGTGTTTTAAAAATAGTGTCCACGTGTACCTAGAGTAATCATCTACAATAACTAGGGTATAGTGATTTCTACAATAACTTTGAACGGCGGAAGGCCCAAATAGATCCATATGTAAAATTTCTAAGCATCTCCTAGTTGAAATGAAGTTCTTAAGCTTATGACTAGCATGGACTTGTATTGCTACTTAACATGCATCACAAAAATGAGTATCATACTTAAACTTAGGCAAGTCCCTAACAATTTCTTTTGAGGATATGTTATGAATTAATTTCATGTTAGCATGCCCTAATCTTCTATGCCATAAGGTAATAGTATCATGAATGGATGTAAGGCAAATATCTACATGCTTAAATTTATCTAACCTACATGTGTAAAGGCCTTTCTTCCTAATTCCATCTATAATATTTCTACCATCCTTAGTTATATGTGATGAAGTTTTAGTAAAGTTCATGTTATATCCTTTATCACATATTTTTCCTACGCTAAGAAAGTTAAAGCTAAGGTTCCTAATATGCAAGACATCTTCAAGGGTAATCTTACAATTAGTGATATTACCTTTACCGACTATTTTTCCTCGCACATCGCCACCAAAGATTACGTCACCTCCATTATGCTCTTTGTATTTTGAAAAGAATTCTTTGTTTCCCGTCATGTGTGTTGTACATCCACTATCTATGGTCCAATCATCTTCTTGTACAAAACCATTGAGACAAACCTATATACCATTTATCAATAATTTTGGTACCCAATGTTTGTTGGGTCCGGGATGATTAGCGTCAAAAATTCCTATTCTAACCCATCTCTTTATTGTTTTTACATGGTGATTACTTTTATGAGATGACTTAGTTTCGACCACTTTCTAACCCATCTCTTTATTGTTTTAGCATGTTTACTTGTGTTTGACACATCGGCTTTCCCTCCCTTAGGCCGTAGTGTCTCTACAACATTTGACTTATCTTTAGCTTTACAAAATACGGTTGGTTGTTTAGGAAATTCTATTATAGAAGCATTTTCTTTATAACCCAACCCTTTCTTGTTATTGGTAGGTCTTTGTACACTTAGGATGTCATCTAAAATCTTTTCACTACCATCATAATCTTAAAACTTTATTCTATTTTTAAGCAATTTGATCTTTTTGTTTAGTGATTGATTTTCATGTGTTAAATCATCGCAAGTAAGACATTCTTTTGTATTAGAGATTCTTTCTTTAAGTTGTAAAACTTCTAGTTTAAGTCATTTTCTCTTCTTAAATTTGTGTTACTATTGCTAACTTTACTAATTAACATACAAAGTTTAACAAAATTATCTATATTAAATTCAAATGTATTTGAAAGTACCTCATTCTCGGTTTGACCAACCAAGCATGTTTCCTCGTCATCCTCCGAGTTAGAAGCTTTAATCACCATGAGACACATTTCTTTTCCATCTTCTTGCGTTTTGTTTTCTTCATCATCCCAAGCTCCTAGAATAAACGCCTTCTCATTCTTCCTTTTAGGACATTCACTTATCAAGTGATTTGGGTCGCCACATCCGAATCACTTCCTTACAAACTTCTTCTTTGGATCAAATGGTGGCTTCTTAGAGTCCATTGGAAGACGAACGTTGTTTCCCGGTCTTCAGTAGAACTTCTTAAATGAACGAAAAATAAATGCAAGTTGTTCATCATCATTTAAGATATCATCGTCATCTACTTCATATTCACATTCTTCGCTTGCTTTAGCTTTCAAAGCAATTGACCTCGTCTTTTCTTTCTTAGTTTTGTCCGCCTCTTCGTCTTTCTCCAAGATGATCTCATGAACCTTGAGATTTCCAATGACTTCATCAAGAGTCAACTTTGTTAGATCCTTTGATTCGTCTATTGCCGTTACTTTAGGTCTCCATTTTGAGGTCAAGGCTCTCAAGAACTTTCGAACATATTGCTTATTGGTATAAGTAGTACCTAATGCTTTTAAACTCGAACAAGTATTGTTAAATCTAGCATAAACATTATCAAATTTCTCATTATCTAAAATAGCAAATTTTTCATATTGGGCTATTAGTAATTCGGTCTTATTTTCTATAACTTGGGTTTTTCCATGGTGGGTAATAAGTACACTATCCCAAATTTCCTTAGCCGTTCTGAACATAAAAACCTTTTCATATTCTTTCCTAGGTAAGGAATTAAATAGGACTAGTTTGGCTTGGTAATTTTTACCTACGTTTTATTTATGTTCCTTAGTCCAATCTTCTTCGGATAGTTTTACCCTAGTTTTCCTATCTTCTAAAACTATGGTCGAGACATAGTCTCCTTTGGTCATAATGGTCCAATAGTCTATATCCTTGGCCTGAAGATACGTTTCAAATCTTTGCTTCCAATAGTAAAATCATTCACCCTCAAGAAGTGGAGGCCTTTTCATCGAGCAACCTTCACTATAGTTCAAGTTCTCAAATTTTTGTTCCATGATCTTTAACTCTAAGATTTGCAAAAATTAGTTTTTAATCAAAGAAAATGATTTTTAGCAAAACGTTTAGAGTAACCTCTCTGATACCAATTGTAAGTAACTATAGGAGGGTGAATAGTTACTTAGTCAATTTTTAAAGATTTTGAAAATTTCTATTACCGATTTTGAACTTGAATTAACTATAGTGTGATTTGACGTGTTTGTTCACAAGTAATATAAATATAAATGTAAAGTAAAGAGTAAAGAGAACAAACACAGAGATTTATAGTGGTTGGGGAAGATGTTAACTAATCTTCCTTAATCCACTCCTCAATTCTACGAATTGAGATTTTTCTTCACTATGAAACTCCAAACTTGGTGGAGCGTCCGGACACAACACTAGCCCTTCGATAAGCCTTACGTCCCTTTGAAGAATTCACAAACATCCTCTGCTCTTACCACAAGACTCTAATGCTTTCTCCTTAGTGAAACAACAACTAACTTCTAGATCCCTTTAAGAAGCTAGTTTAAAAGTAAACTTATAACTAAGCTTACAAATGACCCTTGCTACAATCACTCCAGATATTACAATATAAGACGTGAATTATTACATAGAATATAAGAAAATAAGATTGCAAGAGGTGAGTCTTCAAGTGATCCAAGGCTTGGTTTAAATAGAAAGAGAAAACTGCCTGCAGTAACCTACGGCTCACCCCACGGTCGACCATGTGGTATCTGACAACTGAAAATGCAACCGTTTTTGTCCTTGAGTTTTGTTACTTTTCCCTTGTTGGATGGCTGCAATTTGTTGTCATTGATTTCTGACTTTATCCCTTTACCCATTATGTTTTGGTCACATGACTAGATGTTGGCATGTCACATGAAAGAGGAAAACCCATTGCCTTTGACCATTGTCATTGATTTCCAAAAAGAGTAATTGCATATTTTGTCTATTGGCAAGCCATAATCTTCCAAAATGCTTGTCTTTTTCTTTATAGAAGTGTTCTTCCATTTAGCATCTAGTTATATCTTAATTGAACTAGTTCAAGTCTAGTTGAGACTTGATTACATTTTGTTATACCTTAATTAGCTAAGTTAAATACACTTACCTAAGTGTAAATGGTACTAAAGGACAATGAAAGAGCACTTCTTTGATTGGGACTTAAATGACCATTATTAGTTTAGAAGACTTTGTTTAGAGAAGTAGAAAGATATAACACAAATGTGTTTAACCTTACTAAAAGTATCATTAATATGTCATTAGGAGTTGTTTGAAAGGATTAATGTTTTTGGTACAAAACTCATTTGGAAATAGAGAAGGCAACTACTCTAAGTATATTTAAAAAGTTTTTGTAAAATGTAGATGCCTCAAAGTAGTCAAACTCAAAATGGTTGAGTTTGGTAATAGAAAGAACTGCGGTCGATCCACGGTCTGCCGTGTGATCGACCGTGTGATCGACCGTAGCTTCATTTTTTATTAAATCGTGAAAAACAGATTCCACGGTTGATCCAACGGTTGACCGTGGTTCCACCGCGCGTGAATTCAGTTTTATTGTTATGTGTTTTGGTCTTTTGCTAGAAATAGTGTAGGCTCATGAACTTGTGTCGTCTTACACATGATTAAGCACTTATTTTTTTGTGACATCATCAAAACAAAGTGATTAACTTTTGAATATTACCATTGGATTATTAACCAACAAACTCTTTTACATATGATTTTAGTATTATAAAAGATTGTATTGTATAATGTTGAAGGTGAGAAATGGTTTAGATTTGTGGAGTGATACTTATGGTGATTGTGTAAGTAGGTTCAATTGTTTTGCACACCAGGTGTTTGTGGTAATGTCTCATTGAAGTTGAAATAAATTGTTAAGATAGAAATATAGTATTTATGGTGTTTTCTAATAACATTTGCATTACAATCTACTTTCAGTTACAAGAATTGTAGCATTAAGCCTCACAAAATATGGATGAGCCATTTCAAATCTTGGCATATCTGAGTGACAGTCATTGGGAGAAATGACAGTGAGTTTTTGCAACTCTACAAATTTGTTCGTTATTAATTTGTTATCATTTGTTATGTTTAGGTGAAAGCTCTACCTCCTTCAAGATATCCTTATTATCATTGTTGTTGTGGGATGGGCGTGTAGCTCATCCAAGTGAAGGAGATGTTCCGTCTTTGTTGAAGAACTTTATTATTAGCAAGCAGTGGCGATTCTAGGATCAAAACTCAATGGGGTCCTAAAAATTTATTTCATAACTTGCACAAAATATTGAACGTGTCGAGTCAAATCAGGTCGGGTCGGGTCGTGCCCAAAACACAAATATAAAATTTAATAATTTGTTCATATGTAGTAGCAATTAATGACATATACATTAGCAATTTCACAGTAGCAATTTTAAAGTAGACCTATGTAGTAGCAATAATACAATAGTATTGTGTAGCCAATGACCTATAAAGTAGCAATTTTACAGTAGCAATTTTAAATTGCTATTCTATAGCACTTTTAAATTTCAATTTGACAGCATGTTATCAATATAAATCACATAATAAACAATAGCTGTAAAATTACAGTTTCCTTTGACTTTTTAAAAAGAATAAGTTAGGTAGTTATGAGTGATGAGATTATGGATTCATATACAATAACTATTACATATTACATATATATTTACCATTACACATTCAACTTACTTGGAACTATATAATGAATCCACTATGAGTACTCACAATAAAACATATATATCTCAACATAAAAATTACACAAAATTTGTCATATTATATATTTGATAGTATATTTAACAAATTATGTTCATTCTTAGACAAATATTACACAGTTCGGTGCAACAATTTTAAATTATGTCATATTATATTACATTTTGTTTTCATTATATATTTGAAAATATTATAAGATTTCTTAAATATCCACTGGATATTCATTAACTAGTATAATCCACGGGATATATATATGTAGTGACCCGTCCAAATCTACCTGGACGAATACAATAACATCTGGTCCCATTGCGAGGTACTGACCTCTATATGATACGTTTTACAAACATTGCATTCATTTTAAAAGACAAATCATTTCAAAATAACCAAATGACATATGTTTTCCAATAATATGAATGACTAATCTGCAATTTACTTAACAACAGTCTTTTTGAACTCGACGACTTGAATGCAACGTCTTTTGAAATATGCCATGAACGACTCCAAGTAATATCTTTAAAATGAGCAAATGCACAGCGGAAGATTTCTTTAATACCTGAGAATAAACATGTTTAAAAGTGTCAACCAAAAGATTGGTGAGTTCATAGGTTTATCATAAACAATAAAATTCAGTACTTTTGATAGACCACAAGATTTAAATATGCTTGGCACAAATGGGTCCGTATCCTATACCCACCAGTAATGTCCATGCGATTTCTTTTAAATACAGTACACCTATCTCGTGTACGAAACCATTTTTCAAAATTCTTAATAACCGTACATATATCTCGTGTACAAAATTTCATACACATAACCTGTGTATAAAAATCATTCTCTCAATATATAACATTGCTTGGTAACCGACCTTAACATATAATGCGCATAAAGAATATCCCCCAAAACATACAGGCATAAAGCAATCAGTATGATAAATACAGAACCTCTCGTTTGTTTAATATATAAACTTCAAAGTACTAAAGCAGTTCAAATTCTCTGACTGGGGCTGGTCAGTGCCCGTAGATCTACCTTTAGGATTCGCATCAATTAGGGGTCATTTCCCTAATTCTTAGGTTACCAAGCTAAGATAATCAGGGGGAAATATTCGGTATAATAACCTACAGAACTTCTCGTATGTATAATAATTCATTCGAGGAATGTTTTGCTTGTGTCTATCTCGTCAAATATTTATGAAAGCATTTCATGTATTCTCAGCCCCAAAAATATATATTGCAAAAGCATTTAATAAAAAGGGATCAAATGAACTCACGATACGATATTTTGTAGTAAAAATATGCATACGACGAAACTGAACAATGCATGGTTGGCCTCGGATTCACGACCTTATATCAATTATATATATTAAAACATATAATCACATAATTCCTTCTATTAATTATATAATATTTATATATTAAGTGTTGTAGTTATATAACTAAATTCCAATTTAAATATATATACTTTATTTATATATTATATCTTCAGTTATATGATATATATATATATTTATTTTGTAAAATAATTAATATTTATATATATACTTATATTAATATATATACTTATATTAATATATATATATATATATATATATATATATATATATATATTTATATATATATATATATATATATATATTTGTAATTGGTATCATATTAAAAATCAATAATTTGTTATATGTAATATTTATATAAATAATGTTAATATGTTTAATATATAATTATATGTAATATTAATATAATTATAGTATATGTAATAAATATATTTTTATATACAAAATATTTATTTGTTATAATAATAATAATAATAATAATAATAATAATAATAATAATAATAATAATAATAATAACAATAATAATAATAATAATGTAAATAAAATGATAATAAAAATGACACTTTTAATACTAATGATAATGCTAATAATAACCTTAATGATAATACTAATAATGATAATGATAATAATAATAATACTACCTTAAAAGGAAAAGCTTCAAAAATACACTGCCTCGGCCCGGGCTCGAACCCGCAACCTCTCGTTCCCCTAACACGTTACTAACCATTACTCTGTCTGTTACATTTTGAAATAATTAGGATTTTAAATCCTTTTAACTAGAATTTTGTCTATTTCCTTCATCTTAAAACAAAACCCATTTAACATCATCATCTAAATTCTAATATCTATCACCATCATTATTATCTCACGATCACAACTATATCATCATCGTTCATACAGGAAGCAATAACAATTATCATTATCATCTTTTTAAAACAAACAGGAAGCAACAACATCTTTCGTGATCATCATTATTAATATTGTGTTCCATGATCACGATCAATAATATCTCCCCATCATCGTCATCATCATTCATTTTATCCCTACAGCTCTTCATCAACATCATCAATCATCATCACATATAGATAGAAGGTTTTCAAGTGGTGTTTGGTTGGCATTTAAAAAAAAACAGAAAGATACGCTGCAGCAGGAATGAGAGAAAGAAAGATAACAGAAGGTGGTTCGTCCGGTGGGTTTTCAACAGAATATAGAAGGTATGCAGCAGGAATGGTGAGTTGTAATAGTAGTAGTAAACAACAAGTGGGTCTGTGTTTGTGATGGAAGTTCTCGGTTAAAAACAACAATATAGCAGTAGCATTGTAAACAAAAACAGAAATGAATAGCAGCTTTAATTCGAGTAGACTAGCAGTAGAAACAACGAAGTAACAACAACAGTATCATCGTTACGGTTTCACTGTATCAACATGTGGGTTTCGATGGTGACTGTTTTGGTGATCGGAGAAATGTAACAGGAAACGCAGGTGGAGGGTTGTTTCAATGGTGATGGTCGAGGGAGGTGGTAGTAGGGTGGTGATGTTTGCAGCTGTAAAGGAAGAAACAAAAAGAGGTGGCGGTTTGAGAGTGGTGAAGGTGGTGTTTTAATGGTGGTTTATGGTGACGTGTTTGTGTTGGTGTTCACGGTAGTGATGAAGGGTTAAGTCTCGATGGAAACAGAAATACAGAAGAAGGGAAGTGGGTGTTGTATGGTGTGTATGCATATGTAATATGTATATATATATATTCAATTTAGTTGACATGAAAAGAAACTAATAAGCATAGTAATATCCAATCAATTAGGCACAGTTTAATATCAATCAATTAGCCACAGTTTAATAAGTTGATTAGATGTTTATTTTAACGGTATTATATATTATAATATTATATTAACATCACATTTTCAATCAAAATGAAATAGCAGTCATTGAATTGGAGTTTAGTTACCGACAGTTTTCACGGACTGCAATATCGTACTCCGTTAATAATTAGTGGCGGATAAAAGTATTCAGAAAAATTCCAAATTTTTAAATTAAATATATTTATTTATTTTGGTCATTTAGTGTGAAAAACTTGATTAAAAAGGTTCGTCCATTATTTATTTTTAGTTCCAAGTAATATGTACGGAGTACCAACATTTAAACTAAAAAGGTAAAAATATTTTTAACAAACCTATAATCTTCGTAATCAATTTATGGTCCAACTTTTATTTTAAACCTTCATATATATATATATATATATATATATATATATATATATATATATATATATATATATATATATATATATATATATATATATATATATATATATATATAACACAAAGTTGAAAACACTAATACTTGAAAAAAGGTTTTCTTTGTATCTAACATTTTAGTCGAGTTTCACACAGATTACTCCATGATTATAAGCTTTTAACATGTTGATGAATAGTATTTAGTTGGAAGGCTAGTTGTTTTATTAGGAGTATAATCTCCAGTAAGAGAGCGTAGTCTATTTTCCTGCAGAAAATTAAAATAAATAGCATTAAAACATTCTATGAAATAAATAGATCATATGTGTTTAAAAAAGAACATATGAAAAAGATAAGAGACGTCAAAATTAAAAATAAACCTAAACCCTAAACTCTAAAATCTAAACCCTAAACCCTAAATCTAAACCCTAAACCCTAACCTAAACCCTAAATCTAAACCCAAAATTCTAAACGCTACACCCTAAACCCTAACCTAACCCCTAAAAACTCTAAACCCTAAAATATAAACCCTAGAATCTAAACCCAAAACCCTACACACTAGAATCTAAACCCTAACCTAAACCCTAAATCTAAACCCAAAACCCTAAACCTAAACTCTAAACCCTAAAATATAAACTCAAAACTCTAAATCTAAACCCTAAACCCTAACCTAAATCCTAAACGGTAAATCTAAACCCTAAACCTAACCTCTAAACCCTACACCCTAAAGCCTGAACCCTAACCTAAACCCCGAAAACTCTAAACCCTATACCCAAACCTAAACCCTAAACGGTAAATCTAAACCCTAAACCTAACCTCTAAACCTTACACCCTAAATCTATACCCTAACCTGTAGAGACCCGTCCTAATCCATCCGGACGAAGTCCTTATCGATTACAAACGATTCACAACAGTTGATTACATCGCGAGGTATTTGACCTCTATATATTACATTTTACAAACATTGCATTCATTTTTGAAAATACAATCTTTCATTACACCGAAAGTTGACGACATGCATACCATTTCATAATTTATCCAACCATAAATGACTTAATAATAATCTTGATGAACTCAATGACTCAAATGCAACGTCCTTTGAAAAATGTCATGAATGACTCCAAGTAATATCTCTATAATGAGCAAATGCACAGCGGAAGATTTCTTTAACACCTGAGAATAAACATGCTTAAAAGTGTCAACCAAAAGGTTGGTGAGTTCATTAGTTTATCATAATAATCATTTCAATTATTTTAATAGACCACAAGAATTTCATATTCCCATTTCCCATAAATAAACATCCCATACATAGAGATAAAAATCATTCATATGGATTGAACACCTGGTAACCGACATTTACAATATGCATATAAGAATATCCCCATCATTCCGGGATCCTCCTTCGGACATGATATAAATTTCGAAGTACTAAAGCATCCGGTACTTTGGATGGGGCTTGTTGGGCCCGATAGATCTATCTTTAGAGTTCGCGTCAATTAGGGTGTCTGTTCCCTAATTCTTAGATTACCAGACTTAATAAAAAGGGCATTTTCAATTAGATAGTCCAACCATAGAATGTAGTTTCGATTACTTGTGTCTATTTCGTAAAATATTTATAAAAACAGTGCATGCATTCTCAGTCCCAAAAATATATATATAAAAAGGGAGTAATGAAAACTCACCTAATGTATTTTGTAGTAAAAATACATATGACGTCATTGATTAAGTGCAAGGTTGGCATCGGATTCACGAACCTATATTGATTGTATATATTTATATGTTGATCAATATATGTCTAACAATTTAGGTCAAACCATAGTGTATCACAATCCTAATGCTCGAGACTGGTATGCAAAAGTCAACTGAAAAGTCAAGGCTTCCGAGAAGATCAATGTTTCTAAATTCTAAAATAAAAGTTAACACCTTTGATAATTTGATCGGATTTTGGAAATCATTTCATTTTATAGCGTAACACTTCCAATAAGAAAAAATATTATATTTATATAATATATACAAAAAATCTCTTTTACTTTTCTTTTCTTTTTTACTTTTTTTTTACTTAAATTTTTATTTTAAAAAAATTTAATAAGGATATATAAGAACTTTACCTCATTACATTTATTCATTTATGAAAGTGGACTTTTGAGTTTTATTGAGTAGTATATCGAAATCAATGAAGTGTTATTTTAGTTTTATAAAGATGAAATTTTATTTTGCTAACGATCAATGATAAATTTTGAATTGTACATAATTAATATTTCAAGTCTAAAGTCAAGAACAAATGAAAGAAAAAAAATAATAAAAAAATAAACACAGCAATGAAGATTTGAACCCGGGCTCCATTGCATGTAGTCTAGTGACTTAACCAACTAAGGTAAGTGTAAATTTGCTTTTATGTATTCCAAACAAATTTATATAGTGTAAACTTGTGTTATGTGTTATCAATATTGTTAAATTTATTTACATTCTTAAAACGTTTTCAAACTTTTTGAACATGAAAACTGTTACTTTAAGGCTTAGGCTAATTATCACACAATCAAATTTATTTATTTATTATTATTATTTTCATGCTATTGTTGGTAATGGGAAGTTTTAATATGAAGTTATTAAACTAACTTATGATATGTTAAAAAAATGTATTTAATTTTAAATTAAAAATTAAATAACCTAAACCCTAAGTAATAATAATAACATGTAAATAAATAAATAAATAATATGAGAAGTAATAATAATACTCCATTATCAAAAGATAAGTGAAGATGGAGTCGTCGTTATAACATTTCAAGAAAGTAGCATGGATACTTAAAAGAAATAGACAACATAATCAAGGACTCAAGCGCTAGATATGGGTACACTATAATATATAAAAGTTAAGTTATGAGTGCTCACTTATCAATATTGAGATTCAATATTGCAGGAAAGGTACGTAGACGCAACAGAGATGATAAACACTAAATTGACCTCACGAGCAAACCCATGAACCATACCCATGACCTCCATAGCTATAACCCATAATTTCCTTAGCCCTATCCCACTCGAAAAAGCCGTCTTGAAATAATTTGTTCAAAACCTCGCCGTAGTATTTTATGTATAAATAATAATAATACTAATAATAATAATAATAATGATAATATTAATAATAATAAGATTAATAATAATCTTAATATTAATAATAATAATACTATAAATGTATCTATATATATTGAGAAGAGATCGAGAGGCAGTGATTGAAATGAATTGGATGAATGAGAAAAAATTGCAATTCGCTTGGTTTAAAAGAAGTTGAAGCCACCTACTACTTCCATAAGATTGCCGACACCCATTTTTACATATGTGTAATGATATAAGTTTATATATTATTTAATATATAATATATTTAATCTTTAGAATTAATTAAATATTATATTATATTTACGCTCATGGTAAAAATATAATTTTTACAAAAATGACACGGACGTGGTCTCACGACTCGTGTACCACTTTCGGTTTTTCGAGCGCACTTACGTATGTTTAGAAAACTAGCCTTTTACGTTACGTGACGTGTACCTTTAAAAATAATTTGACTTATTTATCAGTAAACTACTTTATGAAAAATGTATCTTATAAAATTTGAGCGTCGTGGTCATTTGCTTCTATGAATCAGTGGCTCTTTTTTTACCAAAATATTTTATTTTAAATTGAGACGTTTTATGACGAGGTTAAAATATATAGATGCATTTTTAGGAATATAAATTTGTATCCAAAATCTTTCATCTAACAATATAACATTTAGTTTTTCAAAACTATTTATTTTTCAAAGTTTATTTTTATTTTATTTAGGAAAATAGTTTAGCGCGTAACATTTTTCTTTTTAAGAATTTAAATGGATACAAGTACTAATCGTTTTTAAATATCAATTGCGTCACTATACGGGTGTTACTACCGTATACTTAATTTGAATACATATATATTTAATGAATACATTTTAAATACACGTTACAACCAGTATTTCAACTTACGTTTATTTATTCAAAGGCAGTTTAGATAGACAAGTCCTGTTATATGGAAAAGTGTTTTCGTACAGTTGAAAACTACATCAATTGATTACTATGGAATTCCATCGACAAACATATGGAACCAAATTACTAAATTGTAAAGTATTTATACTTAATATTTCGTTAACGTTATCAAGTTATAATATATACGCGTATTCATATATAATCATTTACGTTCGTTTAATGGTTCGTCAATCATTGAAATTTGGTCGAGGTTAAATGAATGTATGAACATAGTTTAAAATTCTTGAGATTTAACTTATCAAACTTTTCTTACCGTGTCGGAATGATATAAAGATAAAGTTTAAATTTGGTCAAAAATTTTCGGGTCATCACAGTACCTACCCGTTAAAGAAATTTCGTCCCGAAATTTGGTCGTGGTCGTCATGGCTAACCATAAAAATGTTTTTCATGATGAATAGGAGTTGATATATAGAGTTTTATCATTATTGAGTAATATAGATAAAACGATCTGATTATTTGAAGAGTACGAGTGAAGTTTTCAAAAAAAGATTGGAATGAGAAATAGAGTTTCGTCTTAACTTTCGACGTGGTATTGGTTGAATTCCGGAATTCAAGGGATTTAAAGAAAATCTTCAAAATCTAAAAGATTTGATTCTTCGGCGAATAAGAAAATTATGATTCTCTAATTAAATGCGGAGATCTGCTTTAATTTCTCTATCAAACATTTCACTATAAATTAACTTCTTCCGTTCCATTATTTTTATCATTCCTATACTCAATTCCTAAATTCAAAAGATTATGAAAATGCTTAATCCAGTTCTAATCCTTGTCCTTATCCTTACTATCGCAACAATTATTCTCCTTTTCCAACTTCCACCAGAGGAATCTGCTTACTTCTACTTTGCTCTTGGAGTTATAGTGCTTTTAATTCTCCCGTGTCTTTATGTGGCTATAAGCATTGATATACACGGTTTGTAATTTATGTGTTGTTATCTAGCTTTATATCTCCCCTTATATTTTAATGTCCCTATTTCTGTTTCCTATAATCATTGTCATCCATAGTTAATCCTCTCTCCTATTTGCTGCGATTTATACCCCTATATCTCTTTCGGAGCTTCATGCTCTGTTTCTCTTCTATCCATTAATCACAGCAAGTAAACGTTCAGTATTCATAGTTATGAATTTCGGAATGAACATAGTTAATGTTCTAAGAAGGAAATGGTAATGGCACGATCTTGATTTGTTAAATTACCAGAATACCCTGGGAAAAGACCGAATCATCAAGAAATATTTTCTTGATATTTTAGAGGTTTAAAATAGAATACAAGAGTCGTTTAATATGGCACATGATGATGGTACTGTGAATCATCATATTCCATTAGAAACTCAGCATGACTTACTGTAATATAATCACGTTGATCAAGTGTCATTATATTATACTAACTCGTGCATGAGTTCCCAACATTACTTCAATAACATTCATATATGATGTAATACTGATAGCACGAAGAGATTAATGATTTCAGATAAGAATAGTTATAAAAATATCTCCAGAAATATGGAGGATATTTATAATGAAAGATACGATAATATCTCGGAATATCTAAGATCAGAGGATGATAGAAACTATTATCTGCAAGGGTTTAGAGTAAGGAGCAAGATATTTACTAAAGACTTTAGCAGACATTGAATCATTTGGATTCTTTGAAGTCAAACTTATTCTTTGTGATTTATCCACGGCTTTCTTCCTAGTTTCGCATAATCTGCTTTTCGGTACTAAATTTTCTATTGAGTGTTTCCAATACTCCATTCTTTATCATCAAACTTTCGACAGTTAAGGTCGTGTACGGTTTTCTACAGTTTCTGCTGCTTCATTCAGCTTTTCCAACATTCAGAGTACTGATTTGTAGACTAAGTGCTGTTCAGAATTTCAGAATAAAAGACCATAATTCTAAAAGATAAATGTTATACATATAACTGTTGATGTAGTTATGCTGTGCGTTTTCAAAGTACTGATTACTGACTCCCGATAATTGGTATGGCAATTCTTGTTACAAGATGCGGATGAGTATATGATAGGGTTTCAATGAATAAATATAATGATTTATCAGAGAGATTTGAGCCAAGGAGCAACGAGGTTGCTGGTACGTCTGCTTGTAATATGGTAGAATATGAAAGGTTCCCTGGTAACAATAAAAGAGCATACATATAAATCAAGGTGATAATAAGGTTGTTTAGAACGAAAAGTCGAAGTTGACTTGCCGGAGCTGTGACAAAATTTACTACTTTGAAAGGAATTACCAAGTTATTTTGGGTAATACTTACACTAAGGGAATTAGCACAGATACGTGTTAAACGTTTACTCAGGTTACGAGTATTTTCATGTGCATAACTATATGTGTCAATCTCTTCTTCCGTAGATGAAATGCGGTTGGTTCATCCTCTCGGTTGAGGTATTTTCAAGAATCATGAAAGGTTTGAACGCATATTGTAATCGTCAAGATATAAATGAGGTTTAAGATGAAATTAAGTGGCAAACTTGAAGAAATGTTTAGTTTCATATGTTATAATCAATATTTTAATTCATTTTAATTGTCCAATGTTATTAGTCCACAGTCGATAGTCCACAGTTGACCGTCCAATAATTCATATATAGTTTAATATATAATATTCGAATTAATTAATACGTGTCGTGACCCGTATACGTCTCAGACTCAATCACAACTCAAACTATATATATTATTGTAGAATCAACCTCAACCCTGTATAGCTAACTCCCGCATTACTGCATATAGAGTGTCTATGGTTATTCCAAATAATATATATAGATGCGTGATATGATATGTCAAAACCTTGTATACGTGTCCCGATATTTAATGTGCGTAAAAATAAATAATAGAAATTTAATGACGATAAATAAAGTGCCTAAAGTAAATAACAGAAATTAAATACCGATAAATAAAATTGCTAGAATGTAAATTGCGATAATTAAATTGCGATAAATAAATTATGATAATTAAAATGTAATACGGAATTAACAGTTAGCTAGGAACAGTTAGCTAGGATTTCGTTAGCGTGGATTCTTAACAAAATTTCTCATGGTTAATTTGTTTGTTTCTAATAAATTTTATTTTGTCATATGTTTTCTTCATTATGCCACTTGTTGGATTCTGATAAATCAAAATCCAAATATGAAATTGGATGAATATGATTATTCTGTGGTGAACGGATACGTATATTAGTAGTTGTAAATAGAATAGTAAATGACCGTTGAATCAGATTCGAAGAATGTACAGTATAACTTATTAATGTGAAATCTAAATATTCCTCGGGTATTACCTACCCGTTAAAATATTTTCACCATTAACAGTTTGTACGAAAGAACTTTTAATTACAATCTTTATGAAAGCATATATACATATATATTTTCTTCAGATGTAATCATGGATTTAATGAGTCAATGTGATATTAAACTCATCAGATTTACGGCTAGAACTGGAGTACATAATTTCTAAAACATTAGAGATTACATAATCGTCATGAAGGACGAAGATAGTTTATGTAGAACAATTCGTAGAACGATTCGTAGAACGATGATTATGCTTGAGGTATAGATTGCGAGGTTGAGACGTGTGGTGATTTGTTGTTGTTGGTACTGGTTATGCTGCTGGTGCTGCTGATGGTGATACTGTTGCTGTCGGTGCTACAAGTGTTGTTGGTGCTGAGGTTGATGATGATGTTGGTGTAGTAAATATAGCTTGTAGATCACGCACCATTCTTGTCAGGTTTTTTTATCCTACCCTCTATCATTTCTATCCATCCACTCATCTGATTCGATAGATCTTGATTATCAATTCGAAGTTCCCTAACTTCTTCTAATATTCCCCTTCGATTGGTATTCGTAAGTAGAGGTTGAATATTTTCTGAGATTGCAGTAACACGACCTTCGAGGTGAAAAACTTTAGCAAGAAGGGTGAATACAGTGTTGCGCATAGGTTCACCGGTGAGTACATCGTTTTCTCCGATGTTAGGAGGTAAGTTTGGTTCGCGGTAGGGCTCGACTTCTTCATTTCTCCATCGAGTGAGTAAGTTTCGGACCCACCCCCATCTCCTCCAGAAAGAAAAATAACTAAATGGTTGAGGCACTTCTGGTTCATTGACTTCGGAGTCTGCTTCAATATACATCTCGAAATCGCTTCCAGAACTAATGAAATCCAAGCTAGGTGTAGGATCCATCTCTCACGATCGGTTAAAGGGTTTTGATATGAAATGATTTTCGAATATCGAATGATATCCTAATTATATATATAATATCTATACATACATCCAAAGATCCCTTGAATTATGGAGAAAATTAAGGAAACGTGTCAAATAAAGTCAACAGTGACAGATACGCTAAGATATGAATTTATCTATACACTGTCTATGCAATAGAGGCAGTAAGACGTGTCTCTACTAAGAATGATAAGCAGGTAATTTTCAACACGAAATGATAAGCAAAACTTTTGACATGCAGACGCGGTCGAAGTCCAGACTCACTAATGCATCCTAACGACTTATCAGTTATACACACTAATGTAGACCTGGTTCGCTAAGACCACCGCTCTGATACCAACTGTAGAGACCCGTCCTAATCCATCCGGACGAAGTCCTTATCGATTACAAACGATTCACAACAGTTGATTACATCGCGAGGTATTTAACCTCTATATATTACATTTTACAAACATTGCATTCGTTTTTGAAAAGACAATCTTTCATTACACCGAAAGTTGACGACATGCATACCATTTCATAATTTATCCAACCATAAATGACTTAATAATAATCTTGATGAACTCAACGACTCGAATGCAACGTCTTTTGAAAAATGTCATGAATGACTCCAAGTAATATCTCTATAATGAGCAAATGCACAGCGGAAGATTTCTTTAACACCTGAGAATAAATATGCTTAAAAGTGTTAACCAAAAGGTTGGTGAGTTCATTAGTTTATCATAATAATCATTTCAATTATTTTAATAGACCACAAGAATTTCATATTCCCATTTCCCATAAATAAACATCCCATACATAGAGATAAAAATCATTCATATGGATTGAACACCTGGTAACCGACATTCACAATATGCATATAAGAATATCCCCATCATTCCGGGATCCTCCTTCGGACATGATATAAATTTCGAAGTACTAAAGCATCCGGTACTTTGGATGGGGCTTGTTGGGCCCGATAGATCTATCTTTAGAGTTCGCGTCAATTAGGGTGTCTGTTCCCTAATTCTTAGATTACCAGACTTAATAAAAAGGGCATATTCGATTAGATAATCCAACCATAAAATGTAGTTTCGATTACTTGTGTCTATTTCATAAAACATTTATAAAAACAGTGCATGCATTCTCAGTCCCAAAAATATATATATAAAAAGGGAGTAATGAAAACTCACCTAATGTATTTTGTAGTAAAAATACATATGACGTCATTGATTAAGTGCAAGGTTGGCCTCGGATTCACGAACCTATATTGATTGTATATATTTATATGTTGATCAATATATGTCTAACAATTTAGGTCAAACCGTAGTGTATCACAATCCTAATGCTCGAGACTGATATGCAAAAGTCAACAAAAGTCAACTGAAAAGTCAAGGCTTCCGAGAAGATCAATGTTTCTAAATTCTAAAATAAAAGTTAACACCTTTGATAATTTGATCGGATTTTGGAAATCATTTCATTTTATAGCGTAACACTTCCAATAAGAAAAAAATCTTATATTTATATAATATATACAAAAAATCTCTTTTACTTTTCTTTTCTTTTTTACTTTTTTTTTTACTTAAATTTTTATTTTAAAAAAATTTAATAAGGATATATAAGAACTTTACCTCATTACATTTATTCATTTATGAAAGTGGACTTTTGAGTTTTATTGAGTAGTATATCAAAATCAATGAAGTGTTATTTTAGTTTTATAAAGATGAAATTTTATTTTGCTAATGATCAATGATAAATTTTGAATTGTACATAATTAATATTTCAATTCTAAAGTCAAGAACAAATGAAAGAAAAAAATAATAAAAAAATAAACACAGCAATGAAGATTCGAACCCGGGCTCCATTGACTTAACCAACTAAGGTAAGTGTAAATTTGCTTTTATGTATTCCAAACAAATTTATATAGTGTAAAATTGTGTTATGTGTTATCAATATTGTTAAATTTATTTACATTCTTAAAACGTTTTCAAACTTTTTGAACATGAAAACTGTTACTTTAAGGCTTAGGCTAATTATCACACAATCAAATTTATTTATTTATTATTATTATTTTCATGCTATTGTTGGTAATGGGAAGTTTTAATATGAAGTTATTAAACTAACTTATGATATGTTAAAAAAAAATGTATTTAATTTTAAATTAAAAATTAAATAACCTAAACCCTAAGTAATAATAATAACATGTAAATAAATAAATAAATAATATGAGGAGTAATAATAATACTCCATTATCAAAAGATAAGTGAAGATGGAGTCGTCGTTATAACATTTCAAGAAAGTAGCATGGATACTTACAAGAAATAGGCAACATAATCAAGGACTCAAGCGCTAGATATGGGTACACTATAATATATAAAAGTTAAGTTATGAGTGCTCACTTATCAATATTGAGATTCAATATTGCAGGAAAGGTACGTAGACGCAACAGAGATGATAAATACTAAATTGACCTCACGAGCATACCCATGAACCATACCCATGACCTCCATAGCTATAACCCATAATTTCCTTAGCCCTATCCCACTCGAAAAAGCCGTCTTGAAATAATTTGTTCAAAACCTCGCCGTAGTATTTTATGTATAAATAATAATAATACTAATAATAATAATAATAATAATGATAATATTAATAATAATAAGATTAATAATAATCTTAATATTAATAATAATAATAATAATAATAATACTATAAATGTATCTATATATATTGAGAAGAGATCGAGAGGCAGTGATTGAAATGAATTGGATGAATGAGAAAAAATTGCAATTCGCTTGGTTTAAAAGAAGTTGAAGCCACCTACTACTTCCATAAGATTGCCGACACCCATTTTTACATATGTGTAATGATATAAGTTTATATATTATTTAATATATAATATATTTAATCTTTAGAATTAATTAAATATTATATTATATTTACGCTCATGGTAAAAATATAATTTTTACAAAAATGACACGGACGTGGTCTCACGACTCGTGTACCACTTTTGGTTTTTCGAGCGCACTTACGTATGTTTAGAAAACTAGCCTTTTACGTTACGCGACGTGTACCTTTAAAAATAATTTGACTTATTTATCAGTAAACTACTTTATGAAAAATGTATCTTATAAAATTTGAGCGTCGTGGTCATTTGCTTCTATGAATCAGTGGCTCTTTGTTTACCAAAATATTTTATTTTAAATTGAGATGTTTTATGACGAGGTTAAAATATATAGATGCAATTTTAGGAATATAAATTTATATCCAAAATCTTTCATCTAACAATATAACATTTAGTTTTTCAAAACTATTTATTTTTCAAAGTTTATTTTTATTTTATTTAGGAAAATAGTTTAGCGCGTAACATTTTTCTTTTTAAGAATTTAAATGGATACAAGTACTAATCGTTTTTAAATATCAATTGCGTCACTATACGGGTGTTACTACCGTATACTTAATTTGAATACATATATATTTAATGAATACATTTTAAATACACGTTACAACCAATATTTCAACTTACGTTTATTTATTCAAAGGCAGTTTAGATAGACAAGTCCTGTTATATGGAAAAGTGTTTTCGTACAGTTGAAAACTACATCAATTGATTACTATGGAATTCCATCGACAAACATATGGAACCAAATTACTAAATTGTAAAGTATTTATACTTAATATTTCATTAACGTTATCAAGTTATAATATATACGCGTATTCATATATAATCATTTACGTTCGTTTAATGGTTCGTCAATCATTGAAATTTGGTCGAGGTTAAATGAATGTATGAACATAGTTTAAAATTCTTGAGATTTAACTTATCAAACTTTTCTTACCGTGTCGGAATGATATAAAGATAAAGTTTAAATTTGGTCAGAAATTTTCGGGTCGTCACATAACCTAAACCCCGAAAACTCTAAATCCTAACCCTAAACCCTAAAATATAAATCCTATACCCTAATTCTAAACCCTAAACTCTAAACCCTACACCTTAAACCCTAACCTAACCCCTAAAAACTCTAAACCTAAACCCTAAGTCCTAAAATATAAACCATAAACCCTAAAATCTAAACCCTAAACCTAAACCCTAATTCTAAACCCAAAACCCTACACCCTAGAATCTAAACAATAACCTAAACCCTAAATCTAAACCCCAAACTCTAAACCCTAAAATCTAAACCCAAAACCTTAAATCTAAACCCTAAACCCAAACCTAAGACTCGAATACTAAGCAAAACCCATCCATTTTGACCCATAATGGAAAATTACCCATTTTGACACCCGACCAATCTACTGACCAGATTTGAGAACGCTGTAGCTAAACTATCCGTTCGCCTTTTCCCACCATATATTTCACCTACAGCTATATCTATTTGTATATTTTGATCAACTCTAGATGATCTTAAAATTAAAGCAGTTTCTTCTGATGTCGTAGGACACAATCCTTTTTTTCTTTTAATATCTGAATCGATTTCTTTCTCTTTCCATCATGGATACACATATCTAACAATTTTTAAAACACCCCAGATGAGAAATAATAAAAAACTTAAACGAATAATATTAATAATCAAATCTTTTTTTAAATAAAAATACCTCATTCTTATTAATTCTTCTACTTCTTCATCATTACAGCCTTTTGTGCATCCCAAAAAGCCAACGTATCCATTAACACAGATTATCAGTTTAAACAAATGTTGCTTCATTTAAGAACATGATCATTTAACCACAGCTAACACACAAATTAGATAATTCATAAGTCAATAATGTAATAATATGAGAAATAACTAATGCAATAAAAATTCTCAATCAATACACCTATAACGTGCAAGTTCACCTATTTCAATAAACATATGCAGAAACGCATTCTAGGTATTGAACTTCAAAGATGTACCAACATGGTATAACATTCTCCTTATATACTATTTGAAAAAGTTACTCATACCCACTCTATCCCCTTTAGAGTTACTATTCCGTTCGTCCTTAAGTGTCATTTTCATATTTTATTTTACCTTATTACTTTCTTTAAATTCTCCTTATATACTATTTGAAAAAGTTACTCATACCCACTATATCCCCTTTAAAGTTACTATTCCGTTCGTCTTTAAATGTCATTTTCATATTTTATTTTACCTTATTACTTTCTTTAAAAAAGCCAACAACAAATGACAATCACACATGTATCACGAAAGACCGAAATACCCCTTCATATTTACTCTACTTATCCTTTTTATATTTCTAGATGATTACATTCCTCTTATTCTTATCCACCTAACATTACCAAAATTCTTCCTCTGCAAATAGATCAGCACATTTTGTGTATTAGCAGACACTGCCGTCATTAAACACGAATATACCCTACGCACAAAACCCAGTCGGTGTTGCCGGATTCTGGTCTACCACGCGCTGGAGTCACTACCGGAATTTTTTTCCCAGCGAGTGTACAACTTTTCCGGTCAATTTCCGGCATCCGAGCCATCATCGTTTAATATTTTCACCGAAGTTTATTTACCCCATCATTACATGATCCTCATGTCTTTAAGTATGTTTTCGATTTCATTTCTTTTGCTACAGTATTCTGAGGGCTTATATTATATATTGTTTATTAGGGTTTATAACGTCTTTAATTCATATAGATTTTAATAAAATAATTGGACCATATGATGTTATTATAAGGCTTCATATACTCTGTAATATGTTGAATTTTTTTTTTTTTTTTTTTTGTCTTATGTTAATCCTAATTTTTGCTTATGATTGTATAAATTATATTATGTTTATTTATATTCCCTGAAACTATTTTCTTAATGGTATTTAAAATGGCTACTTTTAGGGGTTTTATGGATTACAACAATAATATATCTGGCTTATCGTAAACTGTACAACAATAGATACTGAAAATAGTGTGCATCAATCGAATCAAATACGTCATCCATTTGTAATTTGATTAAAATTGGTTCCTCAACTATCCAATTTGGTGGTTCCTCAGCAACCATTCGTTATTAGGGTTTATTAAACCTAATTCTACTCTGTATGTTAATTTGTCTATATAATATGGACTCCGTATTTTTGACTCCCTATTAAAAATAATTATTAGAAGGGTGTTTTAGTAATCAAACAATTCAAGACTAGAATTATGAGGTCATAAGCAAGATTAGGAGAAAATTAAGGGTCTAGTCATTGATGATTAATTTAATGGATGGCTAAGATTAATTTTACTATCTAAAAATTATCTATTTTAACTTTTGTTTATATATATATATATATATATATATATATATATATATATATATATATATATATATATATATATATATATATATATATATATATATATATATATATAGATAGATAGATAGATAGATAGATAGATTATTATTATTATTGTTATATTGAAAAAGCATTATTATTATTATGGAGTATTATTGTTATTAATTTCATTATTAACTAATTAATTATTTAATTAATACGGAGTAATATTCAACATGGTATTAAGAGCATGTTGGCAATAATATTGAAAATGGAGGTATAGAAAACTTACGTATTATTAAAAATTAATTATCTTTATAGGATTTTCTACTTATCTTTATAGTTCTACTTTATGTGACGGAGTTTCTTAAAGTTTAAATCTTAATCTTGAATAGTTCGTAAAAATTTTTGTTTCCAAATTAATAAGTTGATTATTGATATCCTCGATCGAAGGTGGATAATATGATTGAAGTCCAAGGTTAGAAACCACTTACGAAGTAATAATTATAATGTTGTTGTTTCATCAAATTTTTAAAGAATAGCCCTATTAAAAATAATTATTAGAAGGGTGTTTTAGTAATTAAACAATTCAAGGCTAGAATTATGAGGTTATAAGCAAGATTAGGAGAAAATTAAGGGTCTAGATCATTGATGATTAATTTAATGGATGGTTAAGATTAATTTTGCTATCTAAAAATGATCTATTTTAGCTTTTGTTGTTATATATATATATATATATATATATATATATATATATATATATATATATATATATATATATATATATATATATATATATATATATATATATATATATATATATATATATATATATATATATATATATAGACGTATGAACTAAATTTAAATGGATATTAATATGACTATGGATATGAATATGAATGAACAATAACTGAATGGATATGGCCTCACACCCACACTCGATCCATATCTGATCCGTTGACATCCCTAGGATGAAGGATTGAAGATAGAACCAAAAGAAATTGTGATGTAGAAAGAAGTAAAACAGAATTAGAATTGAAATTGGACAAATGTTTGTTTATTTTTATATATAATATATTCAATGACTCATACTATAAAGTCGTATGTGAGCTAATTTCAAACACTTTAGTAGTTAAAACTATGAAATTATAATCTCTAAAAATTTATGGGATCCCATTATTATATTTAGTGGTGTCCTATACATAAAAAAAATGATAAATTTTGGAAAACTAGTGGTGTCACGGGACTCCGTCCGGATACACCTACACTCGCCACGGTTAGCAAGTGTTTTATGGAAAACACCATAGCATACAATCACAGGTTAAGGAAGACATCTTTTGGTGCCCCTATTGATGATTTGATTAATAGTAGCGTTGGGCCGTACGTGTTTAAAATTTCGGGCTAGGTGTATCATTGGCTTGGTTCCCTATGTCTAAATGGAAGGAACTGATACGACCAAAATGGACGGTTTTATTCGTGCGGTGTTGTTAGGCCGTAAGGCGTCAGAATCAGCTGTCATGGTAGCGAACAGTGGTTTATTATTTATAATTTACGGGGCCTAAATTTACTTTTAACTTTCTAATGGTAGAAGGTGTAAGTTAACCTAGGGTCGTACTTTTGAATGGTTTAACGAATTGAAGATCAAGTGGATAATTGTCTTTGTTTAAATTACCTAAGTAAAGGATAGTAATAGTCCTAATTGCGGAAAAGTAAAGAAAGTGGAAGGATATCCATAGTATGCAGATCAGGGAAATGTTAACCAAGATATTAGTTTGGGCCAGGGAAAGTTAATTATGTTTATGTTAAAGCTATGATTGGAATGGTGTAGATCTGGTTGGATGAGCTAAGTACACAGACCTACTTGTCTCTAGACTCTTGGAGTTCTCGTTGAGTAGTGAAAAGTGTGTCACTTGGTTGTATAATTGAAAGGTAACTATACCTCGGAGGTTATCCTCAGTAATGCACTAGGTTTATTAGTAAGTTGAGCTCTAATCCTAACCCTTGTTATCAGTTTAGTTAACTGAATAAAAACATGCCGTGTTGATTGAACACTGATCACAAACGGAAGGAGTCTGACGGTTAAGTTGACAAAAACCTTAAATGAAAACTAACAAGCATTTCATCATACTAATGAGATCATGCCAATCCAAACATTATACAGCATTACAGTTGATATACTGACAGTAAAGCAGATAGAAACCTAACAGATACCTAAACGGTTGATATGACTTAATCCTAGGGCAACAATGAAACAAGAACATGCAATAGCTTTGGGTCATACAGTCAAGGCACTAACTAGATCTTAACAGCTCCTAAGAGGTATAATGCCCTTAAACGATTTTTTTTTTTTAAATGAGTTGACCACCCAACCCAGTGATATGCCGTGGCGCGGCTCTTCTGGGTGCGGCGCGGCCAGACAAAGGAATTCAGGTCAGTCTTTCAGTTCTCCTGTTCCCAAAACACTCTAAATGGCGCGGCGAGGCTTAGGGGCTCGCGGCGCGGCCCTGTGCTGTCGCTGGTACTGAACTTAATTTGCCTTAAAATCACACTTTCACAACTTGTAACATCACACAACATCCTTTTTTACATCGCAATGCCTTAACAAACTTAACGAAATAGTTTCAACATCATTAAGTGTTACGATTATCATTTAGTCATGCATGACCCGCTTACATATCTTCAACATAACACTTTGACCCAAATCGACTTATATGTCAAACTTGACCCATTTCGACTTATTTCGTTATCAATCATACTTTATTTGAACATACTTAAATTTTTCATCATGCTCATTACAAAACCTTGACCACTTAATGAACATAACTCATACGTCAACACACGCAATTATTCAAACATAGATTAATTAGGGACTTACCCGAATTAGCACCTTTCTTCAAATTTCTTGTATTCTCCTTACTCTTTAAAAACTTGTTACACACTCCTTTTAAATGGTTTGCTAATTTCGTATTTCCTTCCTTTACTCCATACTATCGTACAAGTCTCCCTTTTTACATTCTCTTACCGCTTCTCAAGAACCTACAATGTGTTAACAACTAATAGAGGTAAGCTTTATGCTTAGTGAGTACATAGGATGTATAAATCAAAGACAAAATTTCATTCCTCGTCCCTGAACTTTGCATCAAATTTGACTCCTCGTCCTTTTTCTTTTTTTTGTGCATCCCTCGTCCCTAATGTATCACAATTCTACATCCCTCGTCTTTTTTATGGACGAGGGATGTAGAACTGACAGAAAGAAAAAAGACGAGGAATCAAGAAAAAGGACGAGGGATGTAGAATTTTGATACATTAGGGACGGGGGATGCACAAAAAAAAAGAACGAGGAGTCAAATTTGATATATAGTTCAGGGACGAGGAATGAAATTTTGTCTAAATCAAATAATATAAGATCATGTTTAAATTGTAATAATTCCGTCCATGGCCCGCTAGTATGGTAACTAGTCTCTTTTAAAAAGGTTACATATCCTTTCTCCTTCGTCAACGCTTCATGATACATCATACACATCACTGCTAAATCATCGTAACATTTCGTATCTACAACATAATACATTCACAAAAGTAACATTACAATAATCATATTTCAACATACATGTAAACTTACCTCGCTCGTCCATTTCGTACTATGCATTGTGTATCCCCACTTACCTAATTTGATCCTCGTGATTCGACTTGTCCTCGAGGGGCTCCATCTTCATTGGTTCACCCTAAACTCACTTCCCAACACTTTACCCATATTCTTCACCCTTAAAAATACTTCCTTGACATCTTAAAGTTTTATTATCGAATCTTATTAATTTATCTTAACCAAGATAAATGTTTCATTCAATCTTAACATTCATGAACATAAAAGAGCAACACATCATAATATTGAATATATATATATATATATATATATATATATATATATATATATATATATATATATATATATATATATAATTAACACATTAGTAAGAACATGAGTCTACCTATGAAACTCACCTTGGTCTTCTTTTGGCAAATTGGAGCGCTTTCCTTCCTTTGATTAGCTCCTAATAACAATGCTAATCATCTTAATTTCTTACTTAATACATAATCATTCATTCACATCTAAGTTAACTCCATTAGTTAACTTTGACACAAGACATATACAAACTTACTTGTTCTTACCTTTTAGCCCCCATTTCATTCTTAATAGTTAATTCATTAACACATTTTATTATTGTAATCACATTCTTTCAAGTTCACTATTCTTTCATTCATTAATCCATCCTATTTTCATACAACATAACAATTCTAGACTATTTTTAGGTCAAAACCATAATAAACTTCATTGAGGCATTTCATCAAACACCTTATATGCATAAGTGTGTCATGTTCTTTAACATCACAACAATAAGTCTTTAATCCATAATATCGCATGCATATACATGATAATAAACCAAGCAAACACATAATAATAAAAAGGTTCCCATGCATACGAAAAATAAAATAGTTAAACTTATTACAGACCAAAATGTAGATAATAATAATAATGTTTTAAAACATAACATAGCCAATAAAATCATCGCAGGGGTCTCAACATCCCCTATTCCTCATCGTCCTCATCACTGTTAGCAGCAGGCTGGATCTAGGCTAGAGCATATGTGCGATCATAACGCGCTGGTGGATAGGCAACATCTGGAGCATAATATGGTGGCGGCTCATAGTATGTGGGCTCAAAGGGATCGTAACTCGGATAGTGGCCATAGAACCTCTCATCATTATGAACTCCTCACTGAACCAAGTAATCAATACGCCCCAACTCATAAGTAGTCTCTCTCCTAAATGTATCAAACTCAGTCATATCCTCCTGGCGCTTAGCCAGTAACTCTCGGTGGTGATCATCATAAAAGTCATATGACCCTGATTAGTGTTCAGGGCAGTCATCATCTCAATCACCCTCGACAAATCATCCGAACCACTGTGACCACCTCTCCTATCACCCCTAGATCGGCTACTCGACGCCTCAGTGTGAGGTGCCTCATGACGTAGCTCAACATCCATCAACTGGCCAACCATCGGGTCATACGGAATATAACTCTCACCTGCTCCTCTCTTAACAACCTTAGCACTCAACCAGATCCTAGCATTTACCTGACCAACCTCAGACATAAGTGGCTGCAAACCAATAGTCAGAACCCCCAAAGCTCTAGCAATCATGGTAACAAAATGACCACCACACACTACACTCGCCTGAGTCCTACCCCTCGTTGAGCTACTCAAATAATCGGCCACACAATAAGGAATGTTCACTGCATTATGATTAAACAACTGAGAAAAATACCAACAATCAGGTTGAGTTAGCTTCTCCGTGTTCTCTTTTCTCAAGGAGAGAGTATGAGAAACCGGAACGTGAAAACAACGCATGTATGGAAAGACAATGTGCTTCCTCCTTACATCATTATTAAGAAAACCCATAGACTGATCACCAAACTCACTTCAAGCAGCATCACAGTTAAAATCTAGATTAGTACCCAAAGCCCGAGCAATACCAACCATGCTCATGGACTGCTCACATCCACCCAAACGAAATCTAAAAAATGAGGAATCCATCACACTCTGAATATGACGGGAGCAGACACCAGAAGAAAGAAACTCATAAACCGGGCTATGGTAAATGGTCTCCTGAATGATAAACAAGTTGAACCAATCTTCAAACACTATACTCTTCCCCCCTCCATTAGCCAGGATACCAAATAATTAGTTTGAAGAATCTCTCTATAAATATCAAACAAACCAGCAGAGTTAAGCGCAGACCAATTAATCGTATAAGGAGCCAACATCTCCTGACGCAACATCCTTTTGAGCCTGTGTGCCATAGTTTCAAACCTATCATCATCTTGAGGAAATCTCAACCACTTATGTAAAGCAGCCAGTTAATTCTAATTTCAGTCTCCTCACGCTCTTTCTTGTTCCTAACTCTCTATTTTAACACAATTTAAATAAACATTAGCAACATAAAGTAATCAGCTAAACGAAGCCGGCGGCTTCTTTAAGCCAGGTCGGCGGCTTCATAACCTGCATAAGAAATTTTCACAAATTTTTCCAGAAACCTGTTCAAGCAGTATAATTTTCAATTCGAATACTTTTTATCAGGATGCCGACGGCTTCGTTATAATGTCGGCGACTTTATATCAGTTTCCAGATTTTAGGGTTTTTTCAGCATTCATCAATTTAAGTCTAATAACATCAATCAAATAGATCAAACAGTGATTAACAAGCATTATATATCAATTCATAATTTAGAATATATATAACAACAAAAATTCATCAAGGAATCAGGCAGATGAGGCCGGCGGCTTCATACTAGTGCCGGCGGCTTCATGTTTTTACAGAGCAAGCATGGCAGATTTTGCAGAAATTAAAAAGATTTTGATAATGCAAAGTTAAAAATCAGAACTTACTCTATCAGCCATGAGTGATTACAAGTTGGATTAAGAAAACAACAAATTTTCTCCTAGAGAGCGTTTTTGAATAGTTGCAAGTGAAAAAAATGAAGAAATGGGGCGGTTTAGGGTTACAAATTGCCTGTAGTGCAAAGCCGGTGGCTTTAAAGCCAAGCCGGCGGCTTCGTTGGTCAAAAGACATTTATTGAAATGATAGTTTGCAGCTTTTTATGATCTCACCAGGCCGGCGGCTTCAGTAGCTCAAGCAGGCGGCTTCGATTAAATTTTTCAAATTTTCAATTTTCGAAATAAAAAAATAATATACATGTATTCTACAAAACTCTACAGTATTTTAAGTCATGAATTTTAAGTTTTAATTGTGGCAAGGGAGATTACTTCCCCTCCAGGTTATGCATCTTTTTCAAAGTAGATTTTTAATCTATGACCATTTATTTTAAATGTTTCGCCCTTTTTATTATATAACTCAACATATACATTGGAAAAAGATTGCTTAACTATGAAAGGACTCATCCATCTAGATTTTAACTTTCCCGGAGAAAATTAATATTTTGATTGGAAAATTAATACTTTATTCCCTGGTTGAAATATTTTAATATTTTTAATTCGTGCATCGTGCCATCTTTTCGTTTTCTCTTTATAAGTTATTGAGTTTTCATAAGCCGAAAGCCTAAGTTCATCAAGTTGGTTTAGTTGAAGTAATCTATGTTTTTCTGTTTCTTTAGGATCTAGGTTACATTGTTTCAAAGCCCAATATGCGCGGTGTTCAATTTCAGCGGGTAGATGACAAGTTTTTCCATAAACCAACCTAAAAGAAGTAGTTCCTATAGGTGTTTTGTAGGCAGTTCGGAAAGCCCATAATGCATCATTTAACTTTCGAGACCAAAGTTTTGGGTTGTTTTCAACTGTTCGTTCGAGTATTCTTTTCAATCCTCGATTAGTGTTTTCAACCTGACCACTCGTTTGAGGGTGGTAAGCTGTAGAAAAATGATAGTTAACACCATATCTTTTAAGAACTCTTTCAAGTAGTTGATTAGTGAAATGGGTTCAACGGTCACTAATTAAAGCTTTAGGAAAACCAAATCGACAAAATAATTTCTTAAGAAAGTCAACTACTACTCGCGAGTCATTAGTGGGTAGAGCTTTTGCTTCAGCCCATTTAGAAACGTAATCAACAGCTACAAGAATGTATTGGTTTCTTTCAGAAGAGGGGAATGGTCCCATGAAATCAATACCCCACACATCAAATACTTCACATACTTGAATGTTTTGACGGGGCATTTCATCACGCTTTGAGAGATTTCCTCCTCGTTGGCATGCATCACATGACTGAAGTAATTTATGCGCATCTTGAAATAAGGTAGGCCAATAAAATCCAGAATCTAATACGTTGCGAGCCGTGTAATTCGGACCAAAATTTCCTCCTGGTGCACTACTATGGCATTGTATTAGGATTTCATTTGCTTCTTTACCGTGTACGCAACGTCAAATAATTTGGTCGGGTCCTACTTTAAATAAGTAAGGACTTTCCCAAAAATAATGATTTAAATCAGCGAAGAATTTTTTTCTTTGTTGATACGTTAAATCTTTCCTTAATTCTTTTGCTGCTAATAGTTTGCAAAGTCAGCAAACCATCGGTATGACTCATCAGCGATCATCATGAGACATTCATACGGGAATGTCTCTAATTTCGATGGAATTGTCTAGATTAGGATTCTCTAAATGCGAAAGATGATCTGCTGCCAGATTTTCAGCTCCTTTTTTATCAATAACTTGCATATCAAATTCTTGTAGGAGTAAAACCCATCGTAAGAGTCGAGCTTTAGCATCAGGTTTATTGAGCAGATATTTTAGTGCAGAATGATCGGTGTAAACTGTTACTTTATTCATTATTAAATATGGACGAAATTTATCCAGTGTGAAAACTATAGCTAACAACTCTTTTTCAGTGGTTGTATAATTTAATTGAGCTCCTGCTAATGTTTTACTAGCATAATAAATTGGATGAAAGTGTTTTTCTTTTCGTTGTCCTAAAACAGCTCCTATTGCATAATCACTAGCATCGCACATAAGTTCGAAAGGTTTGGACCAGTCAGGTGATATTATAATAGGTGTGTTGGTAAGTTTTTCTTTTAAAATAGAGAACGCTTTCTTACAATCTTCATTAAATTCAAAAGGTGCTTCTTTCTCTAGGAGTTTTGTTAATGGACGAGCAATTTTTGAGAAATCTTGAATAAAACGCCTATAAAATCCAGCATGTCCTAGAAAACTTCTAATTGCTTTAACATTAGTGGATTCAGGAAGATTGGAAATAACATTGATTTTTTCTTTATCAACTTCAATTCCTTTATTAGAAATTTTAGGGCCAAGGACAATGCCTTCTTTTACCATAAAATGGCATTTTTCCCAATTAAGAACAAGATTTGTTTTTTCACAACGAGCAAGCATTTTATCGAGATTGGATAGACAAGAGTCAAAGGATGTTCCAAAGATGGAGAAATCATCCATATAGACTTCCATAAAATATTCCACAATGTCATGAAAGATAGCTGTCATACATCTTTGGAAGGTGCCAGGGGCATTACATAATCCAAAAGGCATTCTTCGATAAGCGAAAGTACCAAAAGAACAAGTGAAAGTGGTTTTCTCTTGATCCTTAGGATCTATCGGAATTTGAAAATATCCAGAGAAACCATCCAAGAAACAATAATGTTCCTTTCCGGCTAATCTTTCAATCATTTGATCATAAACGGAAGCGGGAAATGATCTTTTCGAGTAGCTTCGTTTAATTTATGGTAATCTATACAAACTTGCCAACCGGTAACGGTTCGAGTGGGAATTAATTCATTATTTTCATTTTGGACAACAGTGGTTCCTCCCTTTTTAGGGACACACTGTACTGGACTAACCAATTGGCTATCAGATATTGGATAAATCATTCCTGCGTCTAATAATTTTAAAACTTCCTTTTTTACTACTTCAGCCATGTTAGGGTTTAAACGTCTTTGTCTTTGAATTACGGGTTTTGCGTTTTCTTCTAATAAAATTTTATGAGTACAGAAGGTGGGGTCAATTCCCAGAATATCAGAGGTTTTCCAAGCGAAGGCCTTTTTATGCTTCTTTAAAACTTCCAAGAGTTGCTCTTTTTGATTTGTAGATAATTCAGAAAATATGATAACAGGAAGTTCGGAATTATCTTTTAGAAAAACATATTCTAAGTGAGAAGGCAATTCTTTAAGTTCTAATTTCGGTGGTACTTCAAGTGAATGTTTTATTCTTAATTCATCAGTTATAGGTTCATGTTCTTCTTCTGTTACAAAATTATCTTTCATTAATTCTTCAAACTCATCATCAAGATTTTCCTCTTTTATTTCACACACAAATTCATCTATATCCATTGATAAAAATTCATCGACTTCTTCTTCAATACATGTTTCTATATATTTTATCGTTGGACAAGAGAGATCTAATTCAAGATTATTATTTAAAGTGATTCTGTCGTCTCCTATCCCTAGGCTATATGTCTTAGTCTGCATTTGAAATTCGAAAGCAGCAGTTCTTAGAAATGGTCTTCCTAATATTATTAGGATTTTATCATTTTCTTTCATTTCTAAGACAACAATGTCAGCGGAAAAAGTGAATTTATCAATTTTTACCGGTATGTTTTCGGCTATCCCCATTGGGTAATCAAAAGAACTATCGGCCAAGCAAATAGACATTCTAGTGGGAGTTAATTCTCCTAGACCTAGTCTTTTATATAATGAATATGGCATTAAATTTATACTAGCACCGGTATCTG
Organism: Rutidosis leptorrhynchoides; assembly: GCF_046630445.1. NCBI lineage: Eukaryota > Viridiplantae > Streptophyta > Magnoliopsida > Asterales > Asteraceae > Rutidosis > Rutidosis leptorrhynchoides. The sequence goes on from NC_092335.1 coordinate 614,002,161, forward strand.
CTAATGCTTGATATACTCTAGAATCATTAAATGAGCACGAGACAGTAATATTTTCTGCATCGCCTAGCTTTACGGGTATGTCAAATTTTTGAAAAATGGCTTTACATTCTTTGATAATAAACCTAGATGAATTTTCAGCGTCTTTTCCTTTTTTAGATAACAAGGTTTTTCAATATTTTCCATAATGTGGATTCTCTTTTAATAAATCTATTAAGGGAATATTAACATTTATATTATTAAACATATTAGCGAAATTCTCTATACGTTTTTGTTGTTTGGCTTTCCTTAGTTGTTGAGGGTATGGAACAGGTTCTAAGGGTTTGTCAATCTTAAAAGGTAAACCTGTTTTTAAGGGAGTTTCATTATTACTTTTTATAGTACTAGCTTCATTAGGTGGTTAATGTTTTTCATCTTGACTAGGTGTGACAGGGTCTTGTGTTGTTTTACCACTCCTAGTAGTTATAGCTTGTATTTCTAAACTTCCCCTTGGATTCTCTAATGTATTAGACGGTAGTGTTCCAGTTTCCCTAGTAGCTAATTGCTTAGACAAGGTTCCTAGATCCTTTTCTAAGTTAAGTATCAAATTTTGATGATTATGATATAACTCAGAGGTTTTGTATAGGATAACATTATTTAACTTAGTTTGGTTGTAAATATATCCTCTCATTATGTCTGCTAATCCTTTACTTATAGTTTCCTCTTGTGATACCTGAGAGACATTTTCCATCATAGGTTTTTCTTTCAATTCTCTTAATTCTTTTTCCAAAACTTCTATTTTATCCTGTAAGGAAATTATCTCATTTCTAACTTCAATTTGAATGTCTTGTTGATTTTTATTTAATTGATACCAATCATGTGACTGGACGGCTAAATCAGAAATTAATTGTTGTAAGTCCTCGAGAGTTTTAGAAAGGGCTGCACCTCCAACGGCGGTATCTATTTCTTTTCTAGTAGCTATAGTAATATTCTTGTAGAATTGCATTAATCTTTGAACATCATTCAATCCATTTTGAGGACATGACTTTATTAATTTTTCATTTCTGGTCCAAGTATCATATAAAGTTTCTTGAGGTTCTTGTTTAAATTGATTTATTTCATTTTGTAATCTTATCATTTTAGAAGGTGGGAAGAATCTTTTAAGAATTTTTCAACCATTTGATCCCATGTAGCAATTTTCCTTTCAGCAAGTTGATTAAACCAATCTTTAGCTTCTCCCTCTCCCTTGAGTGTCCAAGGAAAAAGGATAAGGTAAATATGTTCATCCTCTATTTGATTATATTTAAAAAGCGTACACATACTAGCAAAGTTAAGGAGATGTTGATAAGCATCTTCTTCAATAGTTCCATTAAAATGACATTCTTCTTTAATTAGGTCTAATATTTTTTTTCAATAGTGAAATTAGTTTTAATAGTTGGTGGAATTATAGCGGTTCCATGGATTTTTCTTGAAGCTCTTAAGTGATCTTCCATGGAGAATTTTAAATCATTCATTGTATATTCTAAGTGTTTTAAGTGCTTTAAGTATTTTATGTTATTCACCAACAAATGGCCGTCAGCGTCTAGGTTCCAGCAAAGCCCTTTAAATCGGAAGCCCAACAACCTTTCTCTAAAGGAAGACAGTCACCACTTGTATATAGGTGTTTTAATTTATATTCTTTTGATTCCATTGCGATCCCCGGCAGCGGCGCCAAAAAGTTGATGTGTCAAAAGTGTGTGCAATAATGCGTGCCTTTTTAATCTACTTTAAAATTCATAATATCTTAATTTACGATTTACTTTTAACACCCTAACGAGCAACAAAACCCGATCAGATGTAGCTTAGTATTATGTAAGTTAAGGTTCGTCCCAAGAGAACGAGTGGATTTTAAAATATAGATTTGGGTTTTAAACTTTAAATAACAATGAACAAATAAATTGCAAATAAATAACTAGAAGAAATAAATAATGATAAAGAGAACACATGCTTGAATCTTTCACACCTTGTTCACAATTGCCTTTTTGAATTAAGATCAAACCTCAGATTAATAATTGACCTAAGAATACCTACTTCAAGATTAATTGACCAGGTTAACCCTAAAATAGATGGCTAGACATCCGGCTTGCATTAAGACCTGATAATAGATTTAGTGTGATTAACCAAACCCTAATTATAGCTACTAGCTATAATCCTCACAACTAAATCAATCCGATTATATTTAAGTTTATCAAGTTTTAAACATAGTGATGTTCTAGTTAAAACCTAATAATAATTGATTTATGTAAACCAGATTAATTTAACGGTGGTGCTTTAATCAGACATAAAACATAACAGGAATTCCAGAGATTCTGTCAAAACATAAATTCTGTTTTTAGCACATAAAGTCGGCGGCTTTGCCAACGAAGCCAGTGACTTCGTTGAAGTTTCTGAATAATTCCGCCGAATACTTTTTAATTTGATCTGAGTATAAACAACATACGAATATTAAATTAACCAGATGGAAGCCGGTGGCTTTGGTCCATGAAGCCGGCGGCTTCATGTTCCACATCCGAATTTCTATTTTCTTTCATACAGTTTAACTGTTTAGGCAATTGATTACAAGATGTTACATGATTCAAGCATATGTAAGACTTTTAACCCATGACTAAAGTAGAAACAAATAAAGGATAAGAAATAAGATAAAGAATCATACCGACATAGAAGAAATTGAAAACCAAACGATTGATTAATGAACTTGAATGTTGAAAGGAAATAAAGGCCTAACTAATTTGTACTTGTATTCTGAAAAATAGAGAAAACTGAACTGGATATCAAAAACTCTGGCCTAAGGCCTCTATTTATAATGTTTCAAGACGGTGCCCAAAGCCGGCGGCTTCAGGGTGAAGCCGGCGGCTTCCCTGAGGCGGTGAATTCCTCTCCAAGTAAAACATGATCCTTAAGTCAAAAACACGTAACCGTCTAACTTAAGCCGGCGGCTTGGTGCCAAGCCGGCTGCTTTATTGATCCGGCAAATCTTTTTGATTTGGTTTCTTTTTTTTACTTGAACTTGATCAGCAAGTTGAGAAACCGTGTTCATGAGGTCGGCGGCTTCAGTGTGAAGCCGGCGGCTTTGCTTCATATTTTCTTTGGCTCCAAGTTTAACATATTTTACGATCAAAACTGGAACATTCTCGATGTCCTTGAGGAAGCCGGCGTCTTTATAGCCCTCAGGTCGGCGGCTTTATCTTACATTCTTCGTTTTTTCACTGTTTTTGTTCCTGTTTTGCACATAACTTAAACAAAATATCAGAAATACTTATTTTTCCTTTTTACCCATTTTAATGTGTTTTGGCATAAAAATGACTTTAAAATAACAAGATAACTCCTCAAAATGTTATCAAAATAGTGTATAATTTGGGAGTTATCAATAACAATGATTGTTTGGTTTTATCACAAAGAAAGTATTGTTTTGAAGTTATTTCTGAATTTGGTTTGTAAGGATGTAAACCTGCTATTGCTCCTTTAGAAAGTGGTGTTGTATTTTCTAATTTAGATGATCATGACTCATCTAACTTACCTCTCGAAAATATAAATGAATATCAAAAGCTTGTTGGAAAATTGTTTTATATTACTCTTACCAGACCTGATATTGCTTATGCAATATAAGTTGATTCCAAATTAAGAGCAATGCCTATTGTACCTTCTTGAAATTCTACTAATTCACCCGCCATTACTTCATCAAGACCATGAATACGAGCAATGCCATCACCTACTTGAAGTACGGTACCGGTATTTACAATCTTTACGTCTCTATTATATTGCTCAATACGTTCACGGATAATATTACTAATTTTGTCGGCTTGAATGGTTACCATGAGTTAATTCTTTTTTGAAAAAAAAATAAATCAAAAATAATGCCTAAAGTAGAAGGACTAATCCGTTATTTGTTTCATCGCCCCCAATATGCTAATATTGACACTGATAGTACGTAAATGTTACTCGCTGTTTAAACAACTATTCAAAGTTCCTAGAGCTCCTTGTAAGGCTTGTTGGAAAACCCGTTGTCGGACTTGATTACTGGACTTTTGTTGTTCAAAATTTATAGTTTCATTTTTGTAATTTTTGTACATTGTTTAAGTCAGTTTATGCATACACCACTTAAGTCTCAATTAAAAGTTGCTTTTAGGGTGTTGAGATATCTAAAAGGCTGTCCTGGTAAAGGTATTACTGTTAAAAGAAATAATAATTTTGTTATCACTGCTTTTGTTGATTCTGATAATGCAAAAGGTAGTATGCTTAGAAAATCTATTACTGGATTCTGTATTTTTATGGGAAATAATTTGATTTCATGAAAAAGCAAGAAACAAGCAACTGTTTCTAGGTCATCTGCAGAAGCAGAGTATAGAGCTCTTGCTTCTGTAACTTGTGAAGTTATTTGGATTTTAAAAGTTTTAACATATTTGAAAGTTAATACTATTCTTCCTATAAAAAAATTTTGTGATAACAATTTTGCTTTACAAATTGCAAAAAACCCCGTTTTTAATGAAAGAACAAAGCACTTTGAAATTGATTTACATTTTGTAAGAGAAAAAATTAGTAACGGCATAATTGAGACATCTCTTGTAACTTCAAGTGAAAATCTTTCTGATATTTTTACTAAAGGGTTAAATGGAACACCACATAACTTCTTGTGTGAAAGGTTAACTTTGTTTAATCTCTTTCATAGTTAGATTGAGGGGGGATGTCAAATTAAATAACAATCTAACTATGATTTGTTTAGCATGTTCTAAATTATGGGTTAAGATGTGCAGAGACCATGGAGTCATTTTGTGAAAGTTAAAGTTGTGGCTAAAGTGTAAAAGATGGTTCTTTAGTGCTGCTGCTGAAAAGAAGAAAATAGAACATGAGGGGCTTGGATGCAATTTTTAATTTATATATTAAGTTATTTTTTGTTTAATTTATTCATTCATTCAGTTTTCTTTTTCATCTGTATCGTTCGAGTATCTCTCTAAATTTTTAGGGTTTTCATTCGATTGATCTTTTTGTGAGTGATAACAAGATCAAACTGTATTGATCTTGTTAAGAGTGAATCTTTGTATACTGTGTGAACTGGATCAACTGTTTATTCTTATTTTTGGTTGTTTAACATCTTATGATTAGAGGTTTTTTACCTTATGTGATTGAAGGATTATAACTTGTGATTCTTCTTCTGATTTTTTCATGTTATCATCACACTAACACTTACACGATAATAACCAGACACATCCAGGATCCCTTAGCTAATATGAAAAGAGTAGCTGCTGCCAAATCTATATCCAAGATCGACATAGAGGAGATCAAAGCAACAGGTAACACAAAAACGATGAGTCAAAACCTCTTATACTTATAACACTACAAACATAAAATATCTACTGCCTAACCTGCACAATTTTTTACAGCAACATACACTCTGTAAAATTGTAATTGTTGAACTGTAGGTCAATATGTTGAGAATTATACAGCAGCCAATATATCGGCCGCATGACTGTAGAAATGTCAGTCAATATCCAAAGGTACTTTCATGTTTATTTATTTATCATCTTATTAAGTCATTAACATTTCAAGTTTATAATCATTGTTGTTTAAATGCTATGCTTTAACTATTGCTGATTGTTTGCATCTTATGTTGCTATACCTGCTGTGTTTTATCATGGTTGATTTGTGCAATACTGACTTTTAACACTATCACTAACAATATAAACTTATTATTTTGTGGCTCATGCAATTTGCTCCCGAATCTCAAAACACAATAGATTATACATTACCAAATTCAATGTAAGCACATTGTTTTTTATCTATATTTTCCTGTTGTTAATTAAAAATATTAATATGGTTAGTAAAGTGTTTTTTTCCATTGTCAATTTAGGTAGTTATTGCCACATGTACTTATAACATTTAGCAATATCGAAAATGAAAATTTCAAAAGTATTGTTGTTTAATTGCTATGATTTTACTTTCCAGACATACAGTTTATAGTATTATTACTTCCTAGACATGTAAATATTAGGGAACTTTTTATTAGCTGTGGTATGATATAGTATTAGGAAACTTTCTGTTTAGCAAACTGCTCTTTTGGTAAGCTTATGTAGATATTAAAGTAAATATTAGCCAGCATAGTGGATAATGATCAAAAACATGCTTCATGATGATATATTAAATTTGTCCTATCCTCAAAGTAAGTCAAAAATATTTGTCGCTTTATGATAATGTAATATTTTTTTTGGAGAATATGTTATTCGGGCTGTTACTTCGTTCGTGTGCCGCCTTTGTTACTTTATCATCAACTTTACAATCACAATACAATAAAGTAGCAATCAGCAATCACAATACAGTTGATGAATGATTCTGAAAGACATGCTCTGTACCTTTTGCTTATTTACATGATAAAAAAATTTTATATAGAACTTTTGTTTTGTAATCAAGATTACGTTCTTCTAAAGCCGGCCTCACCTTCTGGCTCTCTAACGAATACGGGTGATGATACAGTTACATCGACCTTCAAGATCAAACACCAAAAGTTAAAATCTGATAACGGATTAATCATCTACAACTCACAAGCTCTAGAAACTAAATAGCTAAAGTGAATGATAATTCAGCTTTTGCTTCTACAAATATTATACCATAGATGCTTCTTAAGAGCTAAAAAGTAGAAAGTAAAAAAGAAGAGGTTATAAAGCTCACTAATACACTCTTTTGACTTAAATCAAGCAACATTGGCATTCGCATATACATAAATCAATACAGGGGACATTTTATCATCCATCATGTTTTTATACCCGACCCATATTGACACAGGACTGGTATAATTGCATCATGGAACACAACACGACAACTATTAACTTTACAAACTCTTTCATTATTTAGAACTATACAAAACTTAACCCAAAAATTTTAATGTTTCCCACTTAAAATACCGTATGTGTGAAATGATCATATTGCTATTGTGTTGAGTACATTTTCTTTTCTTTTTTTGAAACCTTTCATATTAAGATTGAAGCACTTAATTTCATGTATATTAAACTTAATATAAAGATATCTTAACTGCATTTATGGATAGTAAAGTAGTAGTAATTCGTAAAAAAAAAAAAAAAAAAAAAAAAAAAAAAAAAAAGACAAAAATATTAGACGTCAGCAGGTTACTATTCCTACTACCAAACCACTTCGGCTGTTATACTTATTAGTAATAGTAATAGTAATAGTAATGTTGTGTTTTTTTTTATCAAAGGCGGAAATTTTATAAAGACGAGCACTTCATCAAAACACTGAAGAAGCTCAAAAAGATTACAATGATGGAGACATGCTCGATCATGACATGAAAGTTAGGCTAATACATGCCTATATACATAACAAAAAGGGATTTTGATCCCAAATATAAGCTTGAAAGTCGTTACAAAGGTTTAATTTTGTAGCCCATAAGAACACTTTTAACTTGATGTTTCTCACGATGATCGACGGACAAGTGAACTTTCCATTAAAAATGATGTCGTTCCGGGCAATCCAAATAGCCCAAAGAGTAGCGGGGCCGATCAACTTCCAAAATTTCGAGGCGTTGATGCCCATGCCGTAGTGCCAATCAAAAGAAAAAGCTTCGACCGAACTCGGGATGACCCATCTAAAATTCCACCAATGAATTAAATCGGCCCAAATATTGAAGGACCACTTGCAATGTAATAACAAATGTTCGATCGTTTCATCTTCAAGCATACACCAAACACAAAGCTTTGATTGATTGCTAGGTAAAATTTGTCTTTGAGAAAGAACCGATTTGGCGGGAATACTTTGTTTAATCGTCAACCAATGAAAAATCATAACTTTTGAAGGGACGTTGTTACCCCATACAACTTTGGGCCATACCGGAAGAACAAAGTTACCTGATTGAATGATAATACGAATTGCATCGGCCACCGAAAAAGAATCACAAGGGTCGTTTCTCCATGTAACAAGGTCGGGAGCCATGTCATTTAAACGAACAGACAGGAGTACAGAGTGCATTTCGGCCAGTTTTGAGGAATCAAATTGGGTCAGAGGTATTGGTAAATGAAAGCTCCATCCATTTTGAGGAGACCCGATGCAAGAAGGTAGTCGACATTCTTTAACTGTCGCATTCTTATTGAAGCAAAGTCGAAAAAGTGAAGGGAACTCATCCTTGAAAATATGACCATTAGCCCATGAGTCGTACCAAAAAAGAATACTTGCCCCGCTACCCACTTTCCAATTCCAAACGTTCGAACCTACAATACCTTGAAGAGACTCTTCTTTTTGGATATTGATTAAATCTCTCCAAATTGAAGAAATTTTTATACGAATTTAGAGTTGAAACATCACTCATAATTTTGCCACGAAAAGTAGGACCGAAAGAGGAATTAACTATAGATTTCCATAATGGCATTTTATTGGAATTTAGCTTTTCCAACCATTTAGCTAATAAAGCTAAGTTTTTTATCCGAAGAGGAGTGATGCCCAACCATCCCATTTCTTTCGGAAGACAGACCGACTCCCATTTGACAAGGCATGTTTTCTTTTTGAAACAATCCCCACCCCAAAGAAAATTCCTCCGATATCTTTCTAAAAGTTTAAGAACATGTACCGGGACTTTATAGATAGACATATAATGAATAGGCAAGTTAGAAAGAACTGCATTGATCATGACGAGCCTTCCATCAAAAGATAGACATCTTCCTTTCCAACCCGCAAGCTTTCTTTTAAATTTTTGAATAATCGGATTCCACATAGAAATTTTGTTTCTAGATAAACCAATCGGAATGCCCAAATACTCCAAAGGAAATATACCCACTTTACAACTAAAAATAGCCGAGAACGAAGCCATATCAACACGAGATACATGAATCCCATACAAAGTAGTTTTTATATCATTCATTTGCAAGCCGGATAAATTGAAGAAAAGATCCAAGATGAACTTGATTCGATTGAGCTCTTGAATTGAGGGATGTGCGAAAATGATGGTATCGTCCGCAAATTGTAAATGGTTGATTTTCACCCCCATCACCGAAAAGACACCCTTTTAACGACCCGTTTTATAAATCATTAGAAAGAAGTTTACTAAGCACCTCCGCCACAATAATAAAGAGAAACGATGAAAGTGGATCTCCTTGTCGTAGCCCCCGTTTCATAGTATCTTCTCGAGAAGGAGAGCCGTTCAAAAGAATCGAGAAACAAATGTTAGAGATGCAACATTTTATCCACTCAATAAATTTTGCACCAAACCCCATGTTTTTAAGCACCGAGAATAAAAACTCATGAGAAACACAATCATACGCCTTTGAGAAATTGATTTTCAAAAGAAGAATTGGTTTCTTTTTCTTTTTGCCTTGTGAATGACTTCATTCACAATCATTGCACGATCCAAAAGAAGCCTTGAAGGAACGAAACCGTTTTGATTTTCGCTTATGATCGAGGGAATGGACCTCCTTTAATCTATTAACAATTGTTTTTGCTAATATCTTGTACGGAGCATTAATCAAACTAATGGGACGGAGTTGATTAATCGTTTTTGCCGAGTTGTTTTTAGGAATTAAAACGGTAAATGAAGAATTGAAACCTTTTGAGAAGGATGGTCTAACATAATATTGTTCAAACGTTTCCATAATCGTCTCTTCTAAAAATTCCCATGATTTCTTGAAAAATTGAAGAGTAAAACCGTCCGGTCCTGGTGTTTTGTTGCCATCGAAGGAGCAGATGGTCTTAGTGACCTCATTAGAAGAAAATGGGGCTTCTAAATAAGCACTTGATGAAGCACTGATTATATTTAATTGGAGGGCTGACCAATCGAAGGAGGAAAGAACAGACTGATCAGGTTGTTTAAAAAAATTGGAAAAGTAAGTGACTGCAAACTCTTTAACAGTGAAAGGATTATCTTCCCATAAGTCATTAATGAACATACCAGCGATGTACGATGACTGTTGCTTGATACGTGAGACTATATGAAAAAATTTAGAATTTTTATCACCTAAATTTAACCAATGATAACGTGAGTGGATCCTCTATCTCGATTCAATTTTGACCTGCAATTGTTTCTTTGGATTTTTAAGGAAAACGAGCTTCACAACTTCTTCTTGAGAAAGATCACGCATTCTACACAATTGTTTGAGGCTGGCAATGCCTGCTTCGCAGGTTTTTAACTCGACAGAAACCAAATCTAATTGATTAGAACACCAATCCTTAAGATCTGACTTGAGTAATCATAGGTTTTTGTTGATGATGAATGCAGCCCACCCGGTTGTAGGGTAAGAAGCCCATTTATCTTTGCAAAAATTTATAAAGCCCGGTTTTTCAAGCCAAGAATTGTTGAATCGGAACGGTTTTGGACCCCAACTAATTAACTTTTTTCCCCATATGATTGGTTTATGATCGGATTTATCCGGATGACCCATTTGAAGAATGGCATCGGGCCATAGATCAATCCAACTAGAATTTAAAAACACTCTATTAATCCTTGATAATTTACCGAGAGGGCCTTCCCAAGTAAAATCATCATTAACAAGATGTTGATCGATTAGATTAGCATTAACAATGAAGTTATTAAAAGAGGCAATAGCATTGAGGTCAATAACTTCTCGAAGCCTTTCAACCGATGAAGAAACCGAGTTAAAGTCGCCTAGAATGCATAACGGACCCGGCCAAGAATGTGCAACTTTGGTCAATTGAGACCAAACAATTAACTTCTTGCATTCTTGTTGTGGTGCATAAACATTGATAATAAGAACGAGGTTATTAGTTGGTAAGTACCTCATGATGGTGGCTATCCAATGTCTCTTTTTACAACATTTGACTAAAGAGAAAAAATCGGTCCTCCAAATGGATAACAAACCACCCGATCTTCCTGTGGCAGACACTTGAGCCGAATCAAAACCGAAATGTTTCCAAATTTCATTCAACACGGGTTGTGGCATGCCTTGAACCATTGTTTCTTGAGTAGCTAAGAATTGAACTTGAAAATTATTTACAAGATTACCCGCCATTCGACCTCTCAGCTTATTGCCGAGGCCCCAGGTATTCCAAGACGCTATTCTCATGGTTTAGGAGAGTTGACGATTAGCTCATCATCTTTCATATTTTCCATCATACTATTAAAATTTTGCAACTCCTCTTTGAATGTAAGTTTCTTGGCCCCGAAATGCTTGCCATTAATTGAGCTTTCTGTTTGTTGCCCGACTTGAAGGTTAATTTCGCTTTCTATATCGAAAATATCTGAGATATTATGAACTTGATCGACCTACTCGTTTACATGAAACTTGGCTTTGTTTTTGCTGTTGTCAACCATAGGATGAATGAAAGAAATTTGAGCCTCTTTATAAGGAACACATCTACTCTTAATCTCTGCACATGATTCTTTGCATTTAGATCCTAAACATTGATTGTTGGTTAGAGGAATGGAAGTGGAAGTTAATTTTGAAACAAATGAAACAGAAGGATTTGGGGAATTGGGGTTAACAGGTACGAAAATTTTGAGAGTCTCTTTAGATTTGGATAAGTTTTTTGGTGACTTTTGGCTAAGGGTAGGATAGTCCTTTTCTTGTAAATTAAAAGGCAACGGTTGGTTTATAGGGTTGCTTGTTGAGGTAGACTTGTTTCCATTCTCATCATTCCCATGTACTTTAGCCGATTTTATGGGAGAGAAAAGAGATTTCATGATATCCTCTGCAAGTTTTACCTTAACTTTTTTCCAGGGAATAGTGTACCACCTTTGTTTCAACAGCTTTTGCAGGCTCTTTTGTTGATAAATCGTGTGTACTTTTACCAATTCAGATTAACGCAGCGGATAGTTAAAATAATAATCTTTTATTATTTCATAAAACATTTACAAGATCAAATATTCATATATTTAATGAAACATGCACACGATTAATTTATCCCAATGAGATCCAGTTACACCATAATAATTGTCATGAATATAAAACAAAATAGGAGTTAACCATATACCTTTCTTGGAGAAATTGATGAGACGGAGAGAAACTTACGATCAAAAGTATGACCGTCTCTTTGGATAGTCCACACTACATTTCAAACAATGTCAATGGATGCTAGTCCAAACCCAAGTAACATATTAATATTAATATAATCTAATTATATTAATATCATAAATAATATAAATGATAATACTCCGTATGCGTTTACGATTTTGCAAAAAAAAGAATCAAAGAAAACTGAGTTTCTTTTGTGTTCTTTTGTGTTTTGCTGGTAAAACCAAGAAACAAATTGATTTTCTTCGTTTCTTTCTACACATGATAAAAAGTCAAAGAAGGTGATCGAGTGCTTTTCATTTTATGTATCTCTTTTTCTGTGTGGCGCACCAATTTTAGAATCGTAACTCTTATATTTATATATGGCCCATGACCAAAAAGATAGTATATATAAAATCTAAACCGATTCATATGTCGACAAATAAAAGAACACGTAATTTACTTTCCAATCAGAATCTTGAAAAACGCGTAATTTACTTTTGGCATGTAATCTCAAAGAAAAAGGATATCACATATTTATATTATATTAATCAACTTTAAAGTTGGTGTTTGATCTCTCCTTTTCAAAACAAAATTACGGAGTATATATATAACTTAAATAATCCAACTTGATTATCAAGTTAAAAAAACTTTTATTTAATTATTATGGATAAATAAATAAATAATTAACTCATAATTAAGTATTAAATGTGTTTGGTTACTTGAGTAGTATATATACGACATATATATATATATATATATTTATTTGACGTCTAGGTGTATATATGTGTGACCCCGAAGGCTCAAATGAATTTAGCCATATAGTTATATGTTGGACATTGTACATTAATCATTTGGCCTTTTGTTTCAGATACTTTAGTTAAACTTTGAGATATGGATCATCGGTCATTCTCATTTGTTTAACAATTTTATTTCTCGATCTTAGAACTGAATTAGATCACCAAATCAATTAAGTATCATCTTAATTACATGTGAGTGCTGCCACACAAATATCTTATTCATTCATTGAAGAGCTCAAAAGTATCTAACTCCAAAAATTTTGGAGGAACAAATCCTATATTGCATACACGTGTCTCTCACGAGCTTTACATTATACGCAATAATGGCCTTTATTACAGCCTTAATCAGGACAGCGTTTAACCATATCAAAGTACAATGTTCCACACATCAAAACTGGAGTGCATCTCAAGTCTAAGGACATAAAGACGTAATCACTAAAAGATTCACTACTGACAACGATCCATGTAGTGACATCTCAGATGGGTCATTCCAATATTCATCATCAATGAATACATATGAATTTTGGTCTCTACGAGTTAACTATTTATCATCAATAAATATAACCAAAACTTCATATTAATCTTAATTCATGTTATTCCCATAACATGATTGATTATGGAGATTTTGAATAATCAACAATTACTCATAGATTAAACATGCTAATATAGAACACAGTGATATAAATGAAAATAATCATACCATCAATATATCAATTCATTATGATAAAACTGTTTAATGTTTCAAAAATATCCAAATAATAAATTACAAATGAAAAATATCAGTAGCATAACGTAGTCCAATATTACTAGCATGATCATCATGCTTGTTGTGCATCAGGGGCTTCGTGAACAGGTCAGCCATAATATCATTTGTATAAACCTTAAGAATACTAATCTCATTCTTCTTTACGACTTCATGAATATTGTCAAACTTCTGAAGAATGTGTCGGATACTTTTATATACATGTGATTCTTTCAAAAGTATATTAACACTCGAACTATCACAGTACATATTATAGAAGATTAAATGTTGTGTACTACTCTGAGTATAACAACAAACTTCCTAATCCAGACAGCTTTCTGAGCAGCTTCTCAGTCAGCAATGTATTCTGCTTTTGTTGTAGATTGTTCAATAGTGCTCTGCCTAGAGCTCTTCCAATCAATTGTTTTGCCCATCATGACAAAGAAACAACGTGACTGGATCGAGAATCATCTTGATCAGTTTGGAAACTAGAATCAGTATAAAACTTAATACTTAACTCTTCTTCCAAACCATCGTAAACCAAAAACATATCATTAGTACTCTGTAAATACTAAAGAATGTTCTTAACAACAATCCAATGTACTTCACCTGGATTAAGTTGACAATGACTCGTCAAACTTAAAATTAATGAAACATCGAGTATAGTACATATCATGGCATACATAATGGATCATATAGCCGAAGCATATGTGATACATTTCATTTGTCTCGTCTCATCTGATGTGATAGGACTTTTGAGACTTTCTCAAGGTTATGCCCTTTTGCATTGGCAAAGCTCAATGCTTGGAGTTTTATATGCTAAATCTCTGCAAGATAATGTATGTACTTTGATTCAAACCAATAAGCCAATTGGATCTATTGTATAGATCCTCATTCCAATAATATAAGTAGCTTCATCAAGATCCTTTATGGAAATACATTTTCCAAGCCAAGACTTGACATCTTGCAAGTTGGAATGTTATTTCTAATAAGTAATATGTCATCAACATATAAGATCAAGAAGACTACTTTGCTCCCACTAGCTCTAATGTAAACTCGGGGCTTATCTTGATTTTGAGAAAAATTAAACACTTTGATTTTCTCATTAAACTTAAGATTCTAGCTCCTGGATGCTTGCTTAAATCCATAAATGAATTTTAGAAGCTTGCATACTTTATTAGGATGCTTAGGATTCATAAACCCTTCTGGCTGAACCATATATACGTCCTCGCTTAGGTCGCCATTTAGGAAAGCGGTTTTGACATCCATTAGCCATATTTTATTATCATGAAAAGTAAACATGGCAATAAGTTTCCTAATTGTTTTAAGGCTCGCGACTGGTGAAAAACTTTCATCATAAACTTTTGTCACCAATCGAGCTTTAAAAGTGTTTACATTACCGTCCATATCAGTCTTCCTTTGAAGACCCATTTTTACCTCATTGTCTTACAATTGGGTAGAAGATCAATCAAGTCTCATACTTGATTATCCTTCAGGGACTGGATATCTGTATTCATAGAATCTAGTCGTTTTTAGATTCAGGATCTGATATGGCCTCACGCAGCTAGAGGGTTCATCATAATCCCTTAGTTGAGGTTTATCTGAATTAATCAGATAATTAAACCTCAAAAGCCGATGAGTTCTACTAGATCTATAAAGTACAGGTGTAACACGTTCTGGCTCACCAACAGTGCGCTCAGTTTCAACATGTGGATTACTAGTGCTTACTGAAGGCATGTTACTTTAAAGTACTTGAATTTCTTCAAGATCTACTTTACTCCCAATGACTTCTTGTAAGAGAAGATCTCTTTCTAGGAATTCAGCAGACCGAGCAGAAAACACATTGTCTTCAACTTGGTAGTAAAAGTAGTAACCCATTGTTTCCTTTATGTATCGTACAAAGTAACATTAGATAGTTCTGGGTTCTAATTTGTTTGAAGTGTCATGCTTCACATACGCTTTACAACTCAAGACTTTCAGATAAGATAACTTGGGATTCTTCCCATGCCATAACTCATATGGTCTCTTTTCTACCTTCATAGTTGGAATCACATTGAGTATGCTTGCAGCAGACTCTCATGCATATCCCTAAAAACGGTAGTAGAGAAATTAGACTCATCATAAATCAAACTATATCAAGTAAAGTTCGATTCCTCTTACTGAGACACACCATCGTGTTGTGGTGTGTAAGGTAGAGTGAACTATGAGACAATCCCACAATTTTTTAGGTGGTCCAAAAAACTCTTGACTCATAAACTTACTTACTCCATCGGAGCGAAGTGCTTTAATGGTCTTTTCAAGCTGATTATCTACTTTATTTTGGAATACTTTTGAATGTTAAAATAGCTTTATGTTTATGTTTCAGCAAGTGAACATAATCATAGCTACTGTACTCATCAGTAAATGTAATGAAGTAAAATTAACTAAATCTATACATTGTTCTTAAAGGGCTACATACAACAGTACGTATTAGTCCTAAAAGATCTTTAGCTCTTTTACCTAAATCGGAGAAAGAAGTATTTGTCATCTTTTCACATAAACATGACTCGCATACATCAAATGACTCAGAGTCAATTGATTCCAAAAGTCTATTAGATTGTAGTTTTGAAATGTATTGTTTGTTTATATGACCAATATGACAATGTCATAGATAGGTCTTATTCAAGTCTTGCTTGAAGACTTTGGCGATGTAGGTATACACAGAATTCTCATTTGAAATTACACTATGCATATCAATTTCAAAAATACCATCACGTGAATAGGTATTAAGATAAATATATTATCTTTAGAAACTAAAATACCTAAGTGTGTAAATTCAAGTTCAAAACTAGCATCTTTCAAACTATGTCGCTCGCAGTATTGAGGGCATAATGTTATTGTTCCAACAAAATAATAAGACCACTTAGAGAAGTAAGTTCAGAGGTGCCAATAGCTTTAACAAAAGCTTGATCCCCCTTGCCTACTTGCAAATCCAGTGTGTCTTTCTTCAGTCTATTACTTCTTCTCATTCCCTTCATATTGTTACAGGTGTGAAGCCCACAACCAATTAACAAAGATCTAGGAATCACTAGAAGAAGTATATAACTATATATGGAATATATCTGATTTGCTAGTCTCACCAGCGTTGCCTTTTCTCAGCTCAGATTGGAAGATAGGACAACTTCCATCTCCAATTGCCAACCTTTCCACAATGGAAACATTCGGCGTCTTTTGTTGGGCTTTCATTCTTGGAAGGTGGAATATTTTTCCAAGCAAATGATTTGTCATTTTCCTTCCATAAAATATTCGGCTTATTCTTTTTCACCCTTCAATCCTATTTCTTCCTGATCATCGAACAACATTCGATAAGCATTTTGCTGAGCAGCAGCAACTGCCACAACAGGAAGAAAGGATATGGGTTCTCTACTTTATTCAACTTCCATTTATGTTTGAGAACAGTTCTCAGATTGCGGTGTCAGTTTGGGAAGTTTGAACATTGAGTTTATCCTTCTCCAACAAAGAAGAAAGTGTTTTGGTTTGCATTTTGATTGTTTGACATCTACAACAGATATATGATTCAATTTAGTATTTTCGATATTGAGCTTTAATAAATTAACTATCCAAGTTTTTAAAATTTTTTAAAAACTTACGAAAGCCTAAGATCCACATAGAGGTTCCATAGCCACATCTGTTGATCAGCTAGCAGTTATGTAGTCTATTGGTAGGTAGCGGGTATCAATTACATTACAAGTGTAACTCTTAGATCTTTATGAGACCTTGATATATATGTAGTTCAACAAACCACTATTATCTACTGACATGTTTGTCTCATCCTTGCCTCGAACTCAGGTCTCACCGTGAATACGATTAAGTCGTCCAATTTGAAAATAGTGGAAACTCACGCCAGTCTTACTAGATTAGAAATTCCACCTCGTGGTTATAATTCACGCTAGTCTTAATAGGTTAGAAAAATAACGAGGAGTGTTTGCAAGCTCATTTGATGGCATGACCTAATTTTGACGGGTATTTGAAAATGTTTGTGTCAACGAATAATGCATGCACACAAGATTCGCTACACGATTTGTTAAAAATCATTTTAACCAATTATATATGTCGATCGTGTTTATGTGTCTAGTTTGTTATTTAATTTCTAGCATAAAAATAACAAATACACAAACGTGTATCGTATTAAAAGAGTTTTAAAAGATGTCGTCCATATATATTATTTGAGTTTCAAAAAAAAATAAACTCGTTAGAATTTAACTTATTTTAAAATCATCAATTTTAATCTTTGAAACTCGTTTAGAGTTTTAGTTAATGTTTTCATCAAAAACATATATAACTTGAGTCTCAAAATTATTTAAATTTAAACTCGTTAGAGTTTAACCTTTTAAAATCATCAATTTTAATATTTGAAACTCGTTACCGATTTTATTTAATGTTTTCATCAAAAACATTTAGCATATATATTCTAATCAACAATTATATATAAATGCAAAATTAAAACACAACCATCCATCACACACACATAGCCTAGCCCAAAAATCCTATGCTTGATCCCATGAGCCGACATTGGATCAAGAGGTCAAACTAAGGGTAATATCATAACTCCCACTTAATTCAAGAATCAAGTGAAAACTTGACAAACGTCATCGTTGTCAAATTGACATGTTCGCCATCTTCTAAGTCAAAATTCACGTTGCATCTTTATCTTTAATTTTCATCTTATTATATTTATTTAAAATTAAAAAATACAACTAATCTAATACTTTTCCAATTTAGAATAAACTTAAATACAATACTATGAAAATGAAAAATAAATATAATACAACTTTGGCTTCAAAATGGTCTTTCTTATAAAAAATAAATAATTAAAATGACTTAATATTGCCGTAATCAACAATTACAACAATCATACATAGGTCGGGGCATTATGGGCTATGTGTGCAATCATAATTTTAATAACTACATTATTAAAACCTACATATGGCTTGTCCATGGTTACAATGCATGTGTACAACCATGGAATAAAATAAACAACAATTATTCAAGCCATAATAAATAAATTCAAAATTTATAATAGTGTTTTTTCAGATCTTATTCGTGCGTCCTGAGGTAATCAACAAAGTTGAATTTCAACACCATAAAGGTTTTGACTCTTGCCAATTCACCACAAAGCTAAATCTAAAGAAAATCACGCGACAATTAAGATGGTGTAAAAGCGGCTCAGATACCACTGTTGGTAAATCGTGTGTACTTTACCAATTCAGATTAACGCAGCGGATAGTTAAAATAATAATCTTTTATTATTTCATAAAACATTTACAAGATTAAATCTTCATATATTTAATGAAACATGCACACGATTAATTTATCCCAATGAGATCCAGTTACACCATAATAATTGTCATGAATATAAAACAAAAGAGGAGTTAACCATATACCTTTCTTGGAGAAATTGATGAGACGGAGAGAAACTTACGATCAAAAGTATGACCGTCTCTTTGGATAGTCCACACTACACTTCAAACAATGTCAATGGATGCTAGTCCAAACCCAAGTAACATATTAATATTAATATAATCTAATTATATTAATATCATAAATAATATAAATGATAATACTCCGTATGTGTTTACGATTTTGCAAAAAAAAGAATCAAAGAAAACTGAGTTTCTTTTGTGTTCTTTTGTGTTTTGCTGGTAAAACCAATAAACAAATTGATTTTCTTTGTTTCTTTCTACACATGATAAAAAGTCAAAGAAGGTGTCGAGTGCTTTTCATTTTATGTATCTCTTTTTCTGTGTGGTGCACTAATTTTAGAATCGTAACTCTTATATTTATATATGGCCCAAGACCAAAAAGATAGTATATATAAAATCTAAACCGATTCATATGTCGGCAAATAAAAGAACACGTAATTTACTTTCCAATCAGAATCTTGAAAAACGCGTAATTTACTTTTGACATGTGATCTCAAAGAAAAAGGATATCACACATTTATATTATATTAATCAACTTTAAAGTTGGTGTTTGATCTCTCCTTTTCAAAACAAAATTACGGAGTATATATAACTTAAATAATCCAACTTGATTATCAAGTTAAAAAAAACTTTTATTTTATTATTATGGATAAATAAATAAATAATTAACTCATAATTAAGTATTAAATGTGTTTGGTTACTTGAGTAATATATATACAACATATATATATATATATATATATATATATATATATATATATATATATATATATATATATATATATATATATATATATATATATATATATATATATTGACGTCTAGGTGTATATATGTGTGACCCCGAAGGCTCAAATGAATTTAGCCATATAGTTATATGTTGGACATTGCACATTAATCCTACATCTTTATCCTTTGAAGGAGTTTTGAATTTTTCCTCTTTCTTGCCTTTAACGTAAACTTGCTCCGGTACATATTCCGGTGACTCAGCCGGCTCCGGAGAAGATACATCAACCACTTTATTGTTGTTCATTGCAAGCACAATGAGCCTTAGGTTTTCATTATATTCATCAATAATATCATCATTCACAATTTCAATCGGGTTATCGTGACCCAACTCTTGAACCCAAAGATTACATGTAGAAACGTTAGCAACATTGGCTTCAACCTATCTCTTAATCGAACCCGGATCATTAACTTCGATCAAGGCATGAACTACATCGGCTCGTTTGAGATTATAGGAAAAACGATTAACATGAATTACTCTACCAAAATTCTTTGCAACTTCTAGCGTACAATTTGAAGAGACACAATCGAAAGGGATACCTTCCACCATTACCTTGATGATTCTGAAGTACGTGTTAATCCTTTTAAACATCGAAATAACCTCAATGAACTCTAGATCGTTCATTGTTGGACCCATATTCATCCTTTTGAAACTTTGTTCATCACGGCATTGAACAATATAAGCGTAGGGACCCCAGGCTGAGATAGCAGCAACTTCAATAAAATGACTTTTTAACTAATTAAGAAGTTTTAGGGCGTCGATTCGGTCTTTATCTATGATGAGTGCAGACAATGCAAGACGATCACGTGTTTCTTTATTGATTGATAAGTTGATAATTGGGGCAGTGTTTGAAGATTGTGGGTGATTATCATGGTGGTTATGTTTTTTGGAAATAACAGGAAGGGGTTTATCAGATCCGGGTTTGATAACGAGGTCGTTTTTTGCATAACTTACAATCAAACTTCTAGCATTGATTACTTTACCGTTCATCGATGTGATGGCTTTGAAAGGTTGAAACGAATTTGCAAATTTGACAAAGACAAATGACCTATTTTGCTTCCAGGAGATCCCTTCAATGGAACCAAACCTTTGAAAAAATTTGTTGATAGTTGAAAGGACCCGTCCTAATCCATCCGGACGAAGTCCATATCGATTATAAACAATTCACAAAAGTTGATTACATCGCGAGGTACTTGACCTCTATATGATACATTTTACAAACATTGCATTTGTTTTTGAAAAGATAATCTTTCATTACATCGAAAAATTGACAACATGCATACCATTTCATAATATATATTACTATAATTGACTTAATAATAATCTTGATGAACTCAACGACTCGAATGCAACGTCTTTTGAAATATGTCATGAATGACTCCAAGTAATATCTCTAAGATTAGCAAATACACAGCGGAAGATTTCTTTCGTACCTGAGAATTAACATGCTTCAAAGTGTCAACCAAAAGGTTGGTGAGTTCATTAGTTTAACAAAAATAATCATTTCAAAATTTTAATAGACCACAAGATTTCATATTTCAATATACATCCCATACATAGAGATAAAATTCATTCATATGGTTTGAACACCTGGTAACCGACATTCACAATATGTATATAAGAATATCCCCATCATTCCGGGATCCTCCTTCGGACATGATATAAATTTCGAAGTACTAAAACATCCAGTACTTTGGATGGGGCTTGTTGGGCCCGATAGATCTATCTTTAGGATTCGCGTCAATTAGGGTGTCTGTTTCCTAATTCTTAGATTACCAGACTTAATAAAAAGGGGCATATTCGATTTCGATAATTCAACCATATAATGTAGTTTCGATTACTTGTGTCTATTTCGTAAAACATTTATAAAAGCAGTGCATGTATTCTCAGTCCCAAAAATATATATTGCAAAAGCATTTAAAAGGGGATAAAATAAACTCACGCATATAAATATTATAAAACAGTTATTAAAACATTACATGTATTCTCAGCCCAAAAATGTAATGAGTAAAAGAGAGCAAATGAAACTCACCTAATGTATTTTGTAGTAAAAATACATAGAACGACATTGAACAAGTATAGGGTTGGCCTCGGATTCACGAACCTATATTATGTGTATACATATTAACACATATAATTGTAATCGAATAAATTTCTATATAATTATTAGTGTTATTATAATATGTTAGTATAAATTATAACTTAATGTTATATATATTTAAAAATGTTTAATATCTATATATTTAGTTATATTGATATATCGATATATATATAAAAAGAAAATTATTAGTTTGATATATATAAATATTTATATAAATAATATTAATATGTTTGATTTATGGTATATAAACTATTATTATAATTAATATATATGTATTAAGTATATTTTAAGTACAAAATATTTATTTGTAGCAAAAGTGATGGTTTTCGATAATAATGACTTACTAATAATAATAATCTCCTTTGATATTGAACATACTGATTATAATGACCATATTGTTAGAATGATACCTTTGTTAATAATAATAATAGTAATACTACTAATTGCAAAAATGATATTAATACTAATATTAGCGAAATTAATAATAGTTTGTATTATTTTTATAGTAACAACGATAATAACCCTACTCACAATTATAATAATATTAGTAGTCGTAAAATGATAATTCACTAATAAGAATAACATTATTACTACTTGTAGCGATAATAATAATAATTGTTATATCACTTATTATGATAATAATAATAATTATTATAATACTTCAAATAATAATAATAATAATAATAATAATAATAATAATAATAATAATAATAATAATAATAATAATAATAATAATAATAATAATAATAATAATAATACAACAACAACATTAATCATAGAAATAACGCTAATAACAATAACAATAATAAGAATAAGAATGATAAGAGAACTAGGAGTAAATGTGTATACCCTTTAGAAACTTTGTATAAAAAGAATTGTCCCTCATGAGACTCGAACCCGTAACCTCTTGAACACCTGTTAACTCATTAAACCAGCTGGGCTACTGCCCATTATCAGTTTTAAAACCCAAACCGAAATCTCATAACCCGTCTAATAAACTGTTCTTCTTTCTCCTTCTTCTTCAAACACTTAACTCGACCAAAGCAAGTTCCAACACTCTAACTAAATCAAATTTTTGTTTTTAGAACTTAATATCCAGCATTAAAATATTTATTCGCGTTTAAATGGATTAACAATCAAAGAAAGGAAAAATAAAAAATAAACACAGAAACAGCAGTTTGCTGTTCGACGCACAAGGGGGAAAAAATGATGATTTTGAATTCGAGTTTGTTTTAGACAAATGTTACAACACAAAGTTAGTTTCAATTAACTCCTAGAATCATTATCAATCAACAGTTTAACCTCATCTGTAACAGATATTTCGAATTTTATCGAAGAACATTGGTTGACTTTTAAAAACCAAATCTTTGACCTTGAAATTCAAACTCGTTAAAAAGAATTAGAATTTGAAACTTCACAGATAGTTTTAGTTGATGATTCCTAACACAATTGCATATTTAGATTTTGAAGATTGTTTCAAACTAGAAATTTTGCTATAAGGGTTATGATACAGGGGTATCTGTAGTGACCCGAACTTTTCCATGTTTATATATATTAATTGAGATTGATGTTTACATGATTAAATGTTTCCAACATGTTAAGCAATCAAACTTGTTAAGACTTGATTAATTGAAATAGGTTTCATATAGACAATTGACCACCCAAGTTGACCGGTGATTCACGAACGTTAAAACTTGTAAAAAAAACTATATGATGACATATATATGGTTATATATATAGTTAACATGATATTATGATAAGTAAACATATCATTAATTATATTAACAATGAACTACATATGTAAAAACAAGACTACTAACTTAATGATTTTGAAACGAGACATATATGTAACGTTTATCGTTGTAACGACATTTAATGTATATATATCATATTAAGAGATATTCGTACATCATAATATCATGATAATATAATAATTTAAAATCTCTTTTGATATTATAAACATTGGGTTAACAACATTTAACAAGATCGTTAACCTAAAGGTTTCAAAACAACACTTACATGTAACGACTAACGATGACTTAACGACTCAGTTAAAATGTATATACATGTAGTGTTTTAATATGTATTTATACACTTTTGAAAGACTTCAATACACTTATCAAAATACTTCTACTTAACAAAAATGCTTACAATTACATTCTCGTTCAGTTTCATCAACAATTCTACTCGTATGCACCCGTATTCGTACTCGTACAATACACAGCTTTTAGATGTATGTACTATTGGTATATACACTCCAATGATCAGCTCTTAGCAGCCCATGTGAGTCACCTAACACATGTGGGAACCATCATTTGGCAACTAGCATGAAATATCTCATAAGATTACAAAAATATGAGTAATCATTCATGACTTATTTACATGAAAACAAAATTACATATCCTTTATATCTAATCCATACACCAACGACCAAAAACACCTACAAACACTTTCATTCTTCAATTTTCTTCATCTAATTGAACTCTCTCAAGTTCTATCTTCAAGTTCTAAGTGTTCTTCATAAATTCCAAAAGTTCTAGTTTCATAAAATCAAGAATACTTTCAAGTTTGCTAGCTCACTTCCAATCTTGTAAGGTGATCATCCAACCTCAAGAAATCTTTGTTTCTTACAGTAGGTTATCATTCTAATACAAGGTAATAATCATATTCAAACTTTGGTTCAATTTCTATAACTATAACAATCTTATTTCAAGTGATGATCTTACTTGAACTTGTTTTCGTGTCATGATTTTGCTTCAAGAACTTTGAGCCATCCAAGGATCCATTGAAGCTAGATCCATTTTTCTCTTTTCCAGTAGGTTCATCCAAGGAACTTAAGGTAGTAATGATGTTCATAACATCATTCGATTCATACATATAAAGCTATCTTATTCGAAGGTTTAAACTTGTAATCACTAGAACATAGTTTAGTTAATTCTAAACTTGTTCGCAAACAAAAGTTAATCCTTCTAACTTGACTTTTAAAATCAACTAAACACATGTTCTATATCTATATGATATGCTAACTTAATGATTTAAAACCTGGAAACACGAAAAACACCGTAAAACCGGATTTACGCCGTCGTAGTAACACCGCGGGCTGTTTTGGGTTAGTTAATTAAAAACTATGATAAACTTTGATTTAAAAGTTGTTATTCTGAGAAAATGATTTTTATTATGAACATGAAACTATATCCAAAAATTATAGTTAAACTCAAAGTGGAAGTATGTTTTCTAAAATGGTCATCTAGACGTCGTTCTTTCGACTGAAATGACTACCTTTACAAAAAACGACTTGTAACTTATTTTTCCGACTATAAACCTATACTTTTTCTGTTTAGATTCATAAAATAGAGTTCAATATGAAACCATAGCAATTTGATTCACTCAAAACGGATTTAAAATGAAGAAGTTATGGGTAAAACAAGATTGGATAAATTTTCTCATTTTAGCTACGTGAAAATTGGTAACAAATATATTCCAACCATAACTTAATCAACTTGTATTGTATATTATGTAATCTTGAGATACCATAGACACGTATACAATGTTTCGACCTATCATGTCGACACATCTATATATATTTCGGAACAACCATAGACACTCTATATGTGAATGTTGGAGTTAGCTATACAGGGTTGAGGTTGATTCCAAAATATGTATAGTTTGAGTTGTGATCAATACTGAGATACGTATACACTGGGTCGTGGATTGATTCAAGATAATATTTATCGATTTATTTCTGTATATCTAACTGTGGACAACTAGTTGTAGGTTACTAACGAGGACAGCTGACTTAATAAACTTAAAACATCAAAATATATTAAAAGTGTTGTAAATATATTTTGAACATACTTTGATATATATGTATATATTGTTATAGGTTCGTGAATCAACCAGTGGCCAAGTCTTACTTCCCGACGAAGTAAAAATCTGTGAAAGTGAGTTATAGTCCCACTTTTAAAATCTAATATTTTTGGGATGAGAATACATGCAGGTTTTATAAATGATTTACAAAATAGACACAAGTACGTGAAACTACATTCTATGGTTGAATTATCGAAATCGAATATGCCCCTTTTTATTAAGTCTGGTAATCTAAGAATTAGGGAACAGACACCCTAATTGACGCGAATCCTAAAGATAGATCTATTGGGCCTAACAAACCCCATCCAAAGTACCGGATGCTTTAGTACTTCGAAATTTATATCATATCCGAAGGGTGTCCCGGAATGATGGGGATATTCTTATATATGCATCTTGTTATTGTCGGTTACCAGGTGTTCACCATATGAATGATTTTTATCTCTATGTATGGGATGTGTATTGAAATATGAAATCTTGTGGTCTATTGTTACGATTTGATATATATAGGTTAAACCTATAACTCACCAACATTTTTGTTGACGTTTTAAGCATGTTTATTCTCAGGTGATTATTAAGAGCTTCCGCTGTCGCATACTTAAATAAGGACAAGATTTGGAGTCCATGCTTGTATGATATTGTGTAAAAACTGCATTCAAGAAACTTATTTTGTTGTAACATATTTGTATTGTAAACCATTATGTAATGGTCGTGTGTAAACAGGATATTTTAGATTATCATTATTTGATAATCTACGTAAAGCTTTTTAAACCTTTATTGATGAAATAAAGGTTATGGTTTGTTTAAAAATGAATGCAGTCTTTGAAAAACGTCTCATATAGAGGTCAAAACCTCGCAACGAAATCAATTAATATGGAACGTTTTTAATCAATAAGAACGGGACATTTCAGTTGGTATCCGAGCGTTGGTCTTAGAGAACCAGAAAATTTGCATTAGTGTGTCTTATCGAGTTTGTTAGGATGCATTAGTGAGTCTGGACTTCGACCGTGTTTTCTTTAAAAATGATTGCTTAACATTTTTGTTGGAAACTATATATTTTTAACATATGAATATTATGTGATATATTAATCTCTTAACGTGTTTGATATTATGTGATAGATGTCTACCTCTAGAACAAGTCCCATTGACTCACCTAATAATAATGAAGAGTCAAATGTAAATTGGAATGATTTGTGGACTGATTCACAAGTTCCCGAAGAGGAACCGGAAGAAGAGTCGGAACCGGAAGAAGAATCGGAACCGGAAGAAGAATCGGAACCGGATGAAGAAATAGAACCGGTGGGGGAAATAATAAAACGGTTAAGTAAAAGAAAATCCTCAACCAACCGACCAAAGTTAATTATGGTCAATGGTGTTTCCGCCAAGGAAGCAAAATATTGGGAGGATTACCAATTCTCCGATGAATCGGATTCCGACGAGAATTCCGATGATGTTATAGAAATTACCCCAACTGAATTTAAAAAGGCAAAAGAAAATAATAAGGGAAAGGGCATAAAAATAGAGAAATCTAATTCCAACCCCGATGAACTTTATATGTATCGTCAACCCCCGAAGTCCTTAAGTTGTAACAATGACCCGGGAACCTCTAAACCACCAGGTTTTTCTAAACCAATGTGGACAACGACGGCTCGTATTAGGGGAACATCATATATCCCTAGAAACTTGGCAAAACGAACCAAAACCGAAGAAGAAGAAACGAGCGAGTCGGAATAAGATAGTTGTATTCGTGTGGTGTAATATATGGAATATAGTGTTCTTATGCTTTATGATATATGTAAAAATTGCTTGTATTAATAAGTATTTTTTTTATGAATCTAACTCTTGTCTATTTTACAGTTTAAAAACACAAAATGGATAGACAACCCAATATTTTAAGAGACCTACCCGGAGACATGATTGATGAAATCTTGTCTAGAGTCGGCCAGAATTCTTCGGCACAACTATTTAAGGCGAGATCAGTTTGTAAGACATTCGAAGAACGTTCCAAGAATGTCTTGGTTTATAAGAGACTTTCGTTTGAAAGATGGGGGATATCACATTGGGAAACCCATAAGTTACGATGTGTTTACTTTGACGCATATATTGCGGGGAACCCAAATGCTATTTTACGCAACGGGTTAAGAAATTATTTTGACTCAATATATCCGAATATTGGACTTCGTGATTTAGAAAAAGCGGCTAACATGCAACATAAAGAAGCATGTTATGCTTACGGATTAGTAATGTTCGCTTCTCACCAAAGTGAGAACAAGAACATCGGGCTACAACTATTAAACAAAACGTTTCCACAAGTGACGGAGTCGGTAATTGGGGTAAGAAATGAGGTTTTTAGATTATTACGGGACTGTTGGACATTACGTAACCCTCGTCCCTTTGATGACGTTACAACACGCTGTCTTATCAACGGCCATAACGGTTATGTTGCACAAGACCAAGGATGGGAAGTAGTCCTAGTAAAACCAGAATGCATGACTTGTTTCTGGACGTATGAATTACGTGTCTTTATTGCCTTTGCTGAACGACTTGTGTACTAGCTAGAATTGTCTTCACAACTATCTTGTATCAAAGTTATTGTGTGCTATATTTCATGCTTTATGTAAAATAAGCGGTATTGTAAGTTTGTAAAATATTGTATAAAAGTTTGAACGCGAAATATTATTATAATCAGTTTTTCATATAGAATTGTAGTAGTTGAATTGTATATTAGCTACTAAGTATGAACTTAACGGGTAGGTACTACCCGAATTTAAACTTATAAAACGCTAATATGAAGAAAAAGCTTTTATAAATGAGTTCATATTATGCTACGAAATACTATTAACTACTCTTAATATTCTGTATGATTAACTTGTTCCATTTAACTATTTTGAAGGAAATGGCACCGACTACTCGACACACCGTGAATATGAATGAAGAGGAATTCCGTACTTTTCTAGCTTCAAACATAGCCGCAGTACAGGCTGCGCTACATACCAACAATAACCTTGGATCTAGCAGTACAGGAAATCGTGTAGGATGCACCTACAAAGAATTCACTGCCTGCAAACCTTTGGAATTTGATGGAACCGAAGGACCGATCGGATTGAAACGGTGGACCGAGAAGGTTGAATCGGTGTTTGCCATAAGTAAGTGTACTGAAGAGGACAAAGTGAAGTACGCTACGCATACCTTCACAGGTTCTGCGTTAACATGGTGGAATACCTATCTAGAGCAAGTGGGACAAGATGATGCGTACGCACTACCGTGGTCAGCATTCAAGCACTTGATGAACGAGAAGTACCGTCCCAGAACCGAGGTCAATAAGCTCAAGACAGAACTTAGAGGGTTACGAACCCAAGGATTTGATATTACCACGTACGAAAGACGATTCACAGAATTGTGCCTATTGTGTCCGGGAGCATTCGAAGATGAGGAAGAGAAGATCGACGCGTTTGTGAAAGGATTACCGGAAAGAATCCAAGAAGATATAAGTTCACACGAGCCCGCCTCCATACAACAGGCATGTAGAATGGCTCACAAACTAGTGAACCAGATTGAAGAAAGAATTAAAGAACAGACTGCTGAAGAGGCCAATGTGAAGCAAGTCAAAAGAAAGTGGGAGGAAAACGGTGATAAGAATCACCAATACAATAACAACAGCAATTACAACAATAATCGCAACAATTATCCCAACAATCGCAACATCAATCGCAACTACAACAAACGGCCCAACAACAACAACAACAACAACAACAACAACAACAACAGCAACAGCAACTACAACAATCATCCCAACAACAATAATAACCGCAACAACAACAACAATCAGAAGCAACTATGCCAAAGGTGTGAAAAGAATCACTCGGGGTTCTGCACCAAATTTTGCAACAAGTGTAAAAGAAATGGTCATAGCGCGGCGAAGTGTGAGGTCTACGGACCAGGGGTTAATAGAACGAAAGGAACAAATGGTGTCGGAACGAGTAATGGCGGAGCAAGTAGTGTCGGAGCAAGTTATGCCAATGTAGTTTGTTATAAATGTGGAAAACCAGGCCACATTATTAGAAATTGCCCGAACCAGGAGAACACGAATGGACAAGGCCGTGGAAGAGTTTTCAATATTAATGCGGTAGAGGCACAGGAAGACCCGGAGCTTGTTACGGGTACGTTTCTTATTGACAATAAATCTGCTTACGTTTTATTTGATTCGGGTGCGGATAGAAGCTATATGAGTAGAGATTTTTGTGCTAAATTAAGTTGTCCATTGACGCCTTTGGATAGTAAATTTTTACTCGAATTAGCAAATGGTAAATTAATTTCAGCAGATAATATATGTCGGAATCGAGAAATTAAACTGGTTAGCGAAACATTTAAGATTGATTTGATACCAGTAGAGTTAGGGAGTTTTGATGTGATAATCGGTATGGACTGGTTGAAAGAAGTGAAAGCGGAGATCGTTTGTTACAAAAATGCAATTCGCATTATACGAGAAAAAGGAAAACCCTTAATGGTGTACGGAGAAAAGGGCAACACGAAGCTACATCTTATTAGTAATTTGAAGGCACAAAAACTAATAAGAAAAGGTTGCTATGCTGTTCTAGCACACGTCGAGAAAGTACAAACTGAAGAAAAGAGCATCAATGATGTTCCCATTGCAAAAGAATTTCCCGATGTATTTCCGAAAGAATTACCGGGATTACCCCCACATCGATCCGTTGAATTTCAAATAGATCTTGTACCAGGAGCTGCACCAATAGCTCGTGCTCCTTACAGACTCGCACCCAGCGAGATGAAAGAACTGCAAAGCCAATTACAAGAACTTTTAGAGCGTGGTTTCATTCGACCAAGCACATCACCGTGGGGAGCTCCTGTTTTGTTTGTCAAGAAGAAAGATGGTACATTCAGGTTGTGTATCGACTACCGAGAGTTGAACAAACTTACCATCAAGAACCGCTACCCACTACCGAGAATCGACGACTTATTTGATCAACTACAAGGCTCGTCTGTTTATTCAAAGATTGACTTACGTTCCGGGTATCATCAAATGCGGGTGAAAGAAGATGATATTCCAAAGACTGCTTTCAGAACACGTTACGGTCATTACGAGTTTATGGTCATGCCGTTTGGTTTAACTAATGCACCAGCTGTGTTCATGGACCTTATGAACCGAGTGTGTGGACCATACCTTGACAAGTTTGTCATTGTTTTCATTGATGACATACTTATTTACTCAAAGAATGACCAAGAACACGGTGAACATTTGAGAAAGGTGTTAGAAGTATTGAGGAAGGAAGAATTGTACGCTAAGTTTTCAAAGTGTGCATTTTGGTTGGAAGAAGTTCAATTCCTCAGTCACATAGTGAACAAAGAAGGTATTAAGGTGGATCCGGCAAAGATAGAAACTGTTGAAAAGTGGGAAACCCCGAAAACTCCGAAACACATACGCCAGTTTTTAGGACTAGCTGGTTACTACAGAAGGTTCATCCAAGACTTTTCCAGAATAGCAAAACCCTTGACTGCATTAACGCATAAAGGGAAGAAATTTGAATGGAATGATGAACAAGAGAAAGCGTTTCAGTTATTGAAGAAAAAGCTAACTACGGCACCTATATTGTCATTGCCTGAAGGGAATGATGATTTTGTGATTTATTGTGACGCATCAAAGCAAGGTCTCGGTTGTGTATTAATGCAACGAACGAAGGTGATTGCTTATGCGTCTAGACAATTGAAGATTCACGAACAAAATTATACGACGCATGATTTGGAATTAGGCGCGGTTGTTTTTGCATTAAAGACTTGGAGGCACTACTTATATGGGGTCAAAAGTATTATATATACCGACCACAAAAGTCTTCAACACATATTTAATCAGAAACAACTGAATATGAGGCAGCGTAGGTGGATTGAATTATTGAATGATTACGATTTTGAGATTCGTTACCACCCGGGGAAGGCAAATGTGGTAGCCGATGCCTTGAGCAGGAAGGATAGAGAACCCATTCGAGTAAAATCTATGAATATAATGATTCATAATAACATTACTACTCAAATAAAGGAGGCGCAACAAGGAGTTTTAAAAGAGGGAAATTTAAAGGATGAAATACCCAAAGGATCGGAGAAGCATCTTAATATTCGGGAAGACGGAACCCGGTATAGGGCTGAAAGGATTTGGGTACCAAAATTTGGAGATATGAGAGAAATGGTACTTAGAGAAGCTCATAAAACCAGATACTCAATACATCCTGGAACGGGGAAGATGTACAAGGATCTCAAGAAACATTTTTGGTGGCCGGGTATGAAAGCCGATGTTGCTAAATACGTAGGAGAATGTTTGACGTGTTCTAAGGTCAAAGCTGAGCATCAGAAACCATCAGGTCTACTTCAACAACCCGAAATCCCGGAATGGAAATGGGAAAACATTACCATGGATTTCATCACTAAATTGCCAAGGACTGCAAGTGGTTTTGATACTATTTGGGTAATAGTTGATCGTCTCACCAAATCAGCACACTTCCTACCAATAAGAGAAGATGACAAGATGGAGAAGTTAGCACGACTGTATTTGAAGGAAGTCGTCTCCAGACATGGAATACCAATCTCTATTATCTCTGATAGGGATGGCAGATTTATTTCAAGATTCTGGCAGACATTACAGCAAGCATTAGGAACTCGTCTAGACATGAGTACTGCCTATCATCCACAAACTGATGGGCAGAGCGAAAGGACGATACAAACGCTTGAAGACATGCTACGAGCATGTGTTATTGATTTCGGAAACAGTTGGGATCGACATCTACCGTTAGCAGAATTTTCCTACAACAACAGCTACCATTCAAGCATTGAGATGGCGCCGTTTGAAGCACTTTATGGTAGAAAGTGCAGGTCTCCGATTTGTTGGAGTGAAGTGGGGGATAGACAGATTACGGGTCCGGAGATTATACAAGAAACTACCGAGAAGATCATCCAAATTCAACAACGGTTGAAAACCGCCCAAAGTCGACAAAAGAGCTACGCTGACATTAAAAGAAAAGATATAGAATTTGAAATTGGAGAGATGGTCATGCTTAAAGTTGCACCTTGGAAAGGCGTTGTTCGATTTGGTAAACGAGGGAAATTAAATCCAAGGTATATTGGACCATTCAAGATTATTGATCGTGTCGGACCAGTAGCTTACCGACTTGAGTTACCTCAACAACTCGCGGCTGTACATAACACTTTCCACGTCTCGAATTTGAAGAAATGTTTTGCTAAAGAAGATCTCACTATTCCGTTAGATGAAATCCAAATCAACGAAAAACTCCAATTCATCGAAGAACCCGTCGAAATAATGGATCGTGAGGTTAAAAGACTTAAGCAAAACAAGATACCAATTGTTAAGGTTCGATGGAATGCTCGTAGAGGACCCGAGTTCACCTGGGAGCGTGAAGATCAGATGAAGAAGAAATACCCGCATCTATTTCCAGAAGATTCGTCAACACCTTCAACAGCTTAAAATTTCGGGACGAAATTTATTTAACGGGTAGGTACTGTAGTGACCCGAACTTTTCCATGTTTATATATATTAATTGAGATTGATGTTTACATGATTAAATGTTTCCAACATGTTAAGCAATCAAACTTGTTAAGACTTGATTAATTGAAATAGGTTTCATATAGACAATTGACCACCCAAGTTGACCGGTGATTCACGAACGTTAAAACTTGTAAAAAAAACTATATGATGACATATATATGGTTATATATATAGTTAACATGATATTATGATAAGTAAACATATCATTAATTATATTAACAATGAACTACATATGTAAAAACAAGACTACTAACTTAATGATTTTGAAACGAGACATATATGTAACGTTTATCGTTGTAACGACATTTAATGTATATATATCATATTAAGAGATATTCGTACATCATAATATCATGATAATATAATAATTTAAAATCTCTTTTGATATTATAAACATTGGGTTAACAACATTTAACAAGATCGTTAACCTAAAGGTTTCAAAACAACACTTACATGTAACGACTAACGATGACTTAACGACTCAGTTAAAATGTATATACATGTAGTGTTTTAATATGTATTTATACACTTTTGAAAGACTTCAATACACTTATCAAAATACTTCTACTTAACAAAAATGCTTACAATTACATTCTCGTTCAGTTTCATCAACAATTCTACTCGTATGCACCCGTATTCGTACTCGTACAATACACAGCTTTTAGATGTATGTACTATTGGTATATACACTCCAATGATCAGCTCTTAGCAGCCCATGTGAGTCACCTAACACATGTGGGAACCATCATTTGGCAACTAGCATGAAATATCTCATAAGATTACAAAAATATGAGTAATCATTCATGACTTATTTACATGAAAACAAAATTACATATCCTTTATATCTAATCCATACACCAACGACCAAAAACACCTACAAACACTTTCATTCTTCAATTTTCTTCATCTAATTGAACTCTCTCAAGTTCTATCTTCAAGTTCTAAGTGTTCTTCATAAATTCCAAAAGTTCTAGTTTCATAAAATCAAGAATACTTTCAAGTTTGCTAGCTCACTTCCAATCTTGTAAGGTGATCATCCAACCTCAAGAAATCTTTGTTTCTTACAGTAGGTTATCATTCTAATACAAGGTAATAATCATATTCAAACTTTGGTTCAATTTCTATAACTATAACAATCTTATTTCAAGTGATGATCTTACTTGAACTTGTTTTCGTGTCATGATTTTGCTTCAAGAACTTTGAGCCATCCAAGGATCCATTGAAGCTAGATCCATTTTTCTCTTTTCCAGTAGGTTCATCCAAGGAACTTAAGGTAGTAATGATGTTCATAACATCATTCGATTCATACATATAAAGCTATCTTATTCGAAGGTTTAAACTTGTAATCACTAGAACATAGTTTAGTTAATTCTAAACTTGTTCGCAAACAAAAGTTAATCCTTCTAACTTGACTTTTAAAATCAACTAAACACATGTTCTATATCTATATGATATGCTAACTTAATGATTTAAAACCTGGAAACACGAAAAACACCGTAAAACCGGATTTACGCCGTCGTAGTAACACCGCGGGCTGTTTTGGGTTAGTTAATTAAAAACTATGATAAACTTTGATTTAAAAGTTGTTATTCTGAGAAAATGATTTTTATTATGAACATGAAACTATATCCAAAAATTATAGTTAAACTCAAAGTGGAAGTATGTTTTCTAAAATGGTCATCTAGACGTCGTTCTTTCGACTGAAATGACTACCTTTACAAAAAACGACTTGTAACTTATTTTTCCGACTATAAACCTATACTTTTTCTGTTTAGATTCATAAAATAGAGTTCAATATGAAACCATAGCAATTTGATTCACTCAAAACGGATTTAAAATGAAGAAGTTATGGGTAAAACAAGATTGGATAAATTTTCTCATTTTAGCTACGTGAAAATTGGTAACAAATATATTCCAACCATAACTTAATCAACTTGTATTGTATATTATGTAATCTTGAGATACCATAGACACGTATACAATGTTTCGACCTATCATGTCGACACATCTATATATATTTCGGAACAACCATAGACACTCTATATGTGAATGTTGGAGTT